>NC_059072.1:7500-607500 GCF_020497125.1 Mauremys mutica | reverse complement strand
GCTCTTCCCCAGGAGGCGGGAAAAAGGCAGCCAATTAGAAGGGGCTTTCCCTGGGTCAGCTGGAAATCACTTGAGGGCTGGCACTTCTCCAAGGCTGCATCTACCCAGGGCTCCTAGCAATTGTCCAGTGCAGGCCCCGCCCAGGGGTGGGCAGTAGGGAGCGGGGTGGAGGGACCTGGAAATGTCATTTCCTTTTACTGGGACTGTCTGCATGGGGGATGGGAGAGCAGGGGTGACTTTAGGTGAGGGACAGGACCTGAGCCAGGAAGGGGGGTGGGGGGAGTCAACACCTTTGCCCGGGAAGCTGTTCAAAGGGAGAGAGACTGCTGGAGGGGTTTTTGGTTTCAGTTTTGGCCTGGCTGGGAGGAGGCAGGAACCCCAAGTCTGGGGTCTAAGCTCCTTGCCCCCAGAGGGACCTGGCTGGGGGGTCCTGGTTGTACCTACAAGCCCTGCTTGGGACTGTGTTCCTGTGGTCTAACAAACCTTCTGTGTTACTGACTGGCTGAGAGTCCCGGTGAATCGCAGGAAGTGTGGGGGGGTGCAGGGCCCGGACTCCCCCACACTCCGTGACAGGGCCAGCATGATCAGCAGGACACAGAGGCTCCTATGGGGCGTGGCAGCTATGACAGCCTCTGACCAGCTCCAGAGCAGACAGCGCAAACCTGCCCTTGCTCAGGTGCAGGGAAAGCCCAGAACGACAGGTCCCAGGCCTACGTCAGCCTAGCACCTCCCGGGGAGTGGAGAAGCATCTCCTGGGACCCTGGGACACCCTGCCTCTGGAAGGGAAGCTAGTGAGGCAGGTGCAACTGAGGAAGCAAGGGAGAAGCCCCAGGGAAAATTGCCACCATGCAGAGCTCAGCACATGGCCAGGCACCCTGGGCAGCTCCCATAGGCTGTAGCCCTCTGCCAGCCCCTGGACAAGCAGGGCTGGCTCCAGGCACCAGTGAAGGAAGCAGGTGCCTGGGGCGGCCAATAGAAAGGGGCGGCACGTCCGGGTTTTCGGTGGCAATTCGGCAGCGGGTCCTTCACTCCCTATCTTCCACTTCGGCAGCAGCTCAATTGTGGGTTTTTTTCCTTCACCGCTTGGGGTGGCTAAAAGCTGGAGCCGGCCCTGTGGACAAGGGCACGGCAAGGTGACAGTTCCTGTGCAGAGGAAGAATGCAGAGAAGAAGCAGGAGTCGCCAGGTGGCTCGTGGGTCTGGGACATGGTGAGACCTGTCCTGGAGGAGAAGATCTCAGGGGCACTGGGGAAGAAGCAGAGTGAGGGGGTGGGAAAGAGGGCTTGTAGGCAGAAACACCAGGGAGAAAGTAGGGCTGCCTGGTAGTAGCACGCGAGAAGGAGGATGAAATGGCCAGTGATTCACACACGGCTGAGACCCAGGCTCCTGTCTGAGGTCTCCCTGCAGAACAAAGATAAAGGCAGAAGTTTGGCCAGGGAGGGAGGAGGAGGAGCAGACAAAGATAGCTGCAGAACAAAGGGCTGGGGAGGGAATGCAGGGGAAGTAGGAGCATGAAAGGCAGCTGCTCTGCGCTGGATGCAGCAAAGATGAAACTTGCCCTGTGCACAGGGACAGTGGAAAGCTTTGCATCCCCAGGGCCTGAGTGGGAGCAAAGCGCTGCCTAGTTTTGTGCACAGGGGAATTCTCACCCTAAGAGACAGCTAATGATCTCAGAGTGCTGCTGGCCAGGAGGGGGCATGGCCGGTGGGGAAATGGTGACAGCAGCAGAAAGGAGAGCAGCGGGTTCCTGGCATCGCCAGCAGGGCACGCTCACACTGGCCAGAGACACAGGCAGGCCTGCCTCTCGCACAGAGCACCACCAGAGGCAGGGGCGGCTCTACGTTTTTGGCCGCCCCAAGCAGTCATGCCCGGGAGGCGCCCCGGAGCCGCGGGAGCAGCGGACCTCCCGCGGGCATGACTGCGGAGGGTCCGCTGGTCGCGCGGCTCGGCTGGACCTCCCGCAGCTGCGGACGGTTCGCAGGTCCGGCGGCTCCACTGGAGCTGCCGCAGGCATGACTGCGGGAGGTCCAGCCGAGCCGCGGGACCAGCGAACCGTCCGCAGTCATGCCTGCGGGAGGTCCACTGGAGCCGCAGGACGAGCGCCCCCTCCGCAGTCATGCCTGCGGCAGGTCGGGTCGTCCCGGGGCTCCGGTGGACCTCCCGCAGGCATGACTGCGGCAGGTCCGCCGGCCCAGCCTGCCGCCCCCCCGGGAAAGGGCCGCCCCACGCGCGTGCTTGCCGCGCTGGGGTCTAGAGCCGGCCCTGACCAGAGGCAAGTGCTCAGCACCTCGGAAAACCAGGACCAAGGGTCTCCTGGGGAGCACCCGGGATGCTGAGGCACCCAAACTACGTGGCCACTTGTGAGCCTTGGGGGCCTTTCTCCCTGGAGTCTGTGGGAGATCACCTGAGAAGGATGGAGTTACAGCTGCGTAAGGAGCCCTCACCTCGGGCCCTAGCGGCTACAGGATGAGCAGCATGTGGGGAGGGGGCTGAGCCACATGAACAGGAGTGACTTGGCCAGAGATGGGTGATGGACGGAAGTGGCAGTGGATGCACATGGGAAGATTCTCCTGGCTCTGGGGCCAACGCCCCAGCAATGCACCCCCAGGGGATCCCAGCTCCCCCCGGCAATGCACCCCAGGGGGGATCCCGGACCCCCAGCTATGCACCCCCAGGGGAATTCCAGCCTCCTAGCAATGCCTCCCCGCGGGGGATCCCAGTCCCCCAGCAATGCACCCCAAGAGGGGCTGGGATCCATTTGAAAGTTCTCCCTGGCGCTAGCAGTGGCACTACTCCACACACAGGCAGGCAACCTTCACCGTGCGATGAGACTCTAGGGGAGCCTGCTGTTTGGAGGGATGCAGCCTCCCAGGAAACACACCATGTGGAGCTGGCAGGAGATGCCTGGCAGGGGCCAGGGGGGCGGCTCTGGGCCCAGCCTGGATTTTTTATTAATGATCTGACGGAAAGGAGTAAAAAGCACATGAATGAAATTTGCAGTTGCTATTAAATTGGGAGGAGCTGTAACCAGCAAAGAGGCAGGAGAATTAATATAAAAGGCCCTAAAGAGCTTGGAAACAAGGGCGGGAAAGAACAGCACAAAATTCAGCTTGGAAAAATGCAGCTAATAGCTGAGGGGGGAAATAATCAGAAAGACAAACGACTGCTAAGGCAGGCGCTGGGTGTGCTCACACCCTGCGGGGGCGGGAAGGCTGAAAGAGGCTCAGGCATGAGAGTGGGCAGCAAATTAGACCTGTGTGCTACGGACACCCACCAGGTCCTTGGGCTGATGGGTTCACGCCGTGGAGCAGGGAGGGACGTCCCGTGGCACCGGGACCCCCAGGTTGCATGCGGCGCCTGTTCTGGGACACTGCACGCTGCTCTGGGCACGGCCCTGCCTGGAATGGCGTTAGACATCGAAGGGAGCTGAGAGACAGCGACACACCGGATCCTTGGACTGCGGAGAGACAGGCTGCACTGGGGCACCAGGTCCCTGGGCTCTCCTAGTCACTTCCAAGGGGCTGTGCCGTGGAGTCACTGCCCAGTCCATGGAGGTGGGGGCAAACCCACCATGACATGGGGACTGCCCCATGAGAGGGTCCCCATGGCGTTTTCTGCCCCACACCTCTAATAGCTTGGCCCCACTGATGCCCTTTTCTGTTAGTGTGTACCGGAGCACATGGCTCCCTGCTGTTTGCAGCATCCAGACATGTCACTAACAGTCTAGTCACCACTTCTTCCAGACCATTAATGAGGGGTTTGGGCAAGAGTGATGGTAAAGTTGGACCCTGCATTTCCTGGCTCCCTTGTCCCCAGTCTGGCTCCCTGCTGTCCTCTGGCACTACCCAGCCGTCCATCCCACAGATTCATAACCAAGCTGGCTGGAGTTAAGCGCGTGAGAAGACATGGGAGCCTGTATCAAATGCATTACTAAGGTTCAGAGACATGACACCAAGTGGGCTCCCCTCCCTCACTGAAACTGTCATTTTGTCTGACAAGGCAGTGACATCTGAGCAGATTTGTTCTATCTGAGTCAGCTGCTTACTGCGCATGGTTCTGTTTGCCTCTTGTCACTTACAGATTTCATTTCTTTTCATATCTGTCGCGTTATTTCACTGGGGAGAGACATTAGATTTACCAGATGATAATTATCAGGATCACTTTTTCTTTTACCAATCCTCTGGTACTTCATTAGTCCCCCACAACGTTTAAAATACAACTGCCAATGGCTCAGTAAATGTATTCGATAACTCCCAGAAGACTCTGAATCCAGGCCTGCTGCTTTGTATATGTTCCCTTTCTCTCATTAAAATCAGCTACTGAAGTAGAGGGAAGCAAACTTAACTATCTTTAAAAAAGATGGTATGGTGATCCTGGGGATTACAAACCAGTGAGCCTTATTTCAATACCAGGAGAACAGGCTGAAAAAATAGAGACTTATGAACCATCATGATGAATGTGATATGATTGAGGTTCACCAGAATGTTTATGCAAAGGAAACTCACGCCTTACTAATCTGTTACAATTCTTTGAGCACGTCTGCCGAAGACTAAGAAAGACCTCCTGGATTACAGCACTGGTGTGGGCTGGAGGCCTCAGGTTGGGAACTTCCAGAGAGGGAGGAAGGAATTCCCTGGGAGAAAAATAATTTTTAATGATGATTCCTAGGATGGCCTGGGGTGGGCATAGCATATGGACCAGAGGAGAGAAACCACGGCAGATGCATGACTGGAAGTCAAGGGGAGTGAGGCCCTCTTGTCTCAATCACCCAACTGAGTTAGCAGAATGGGAGTTCAGTATTGGCAATGCACATTGGAAGGAATCATTCAAACACTCACACCTGGCTGGGCTCTGACGAATCACAGAGCAAAGAGACATGCCTGACACCAGGGGCAGCTCAGCGAAACATCTGCTCAAGGTGCAGCGCAACAGCCTGAAGCACAGTTGACATATGAGGCTGTCTAAGGAATGGGAGAGGAAATACTGAATGTTTAGTTGGGAGAGAACCTCGGTAAGGGATCCTGCTAGAGGAATTTTAAAACATGACAGGACTGGAAAAGGCTGCTTGGTTGCCCCCTCTCTCACACAAAGGGGACAGCCAGTGAAATGGAAAGGAAGCACATTAAAAGTGGTACAAGTATTTCTCACACAATGTGTAGCTAGCCTGAGGACCTCTCTGCCACAAAACATCACTGAGGCCAAGGGATCAGCAGGATTCAAGAGCGGGCCAGCCATTTATGGGGAATGGGTCCCTCCCTGATCACATTACAGAGGATGTAATGAAACGTACATCTGCCTGCTAGGCTGGGAGAAGCTCCCAGTGCGTGCACAAAGAACAACAAGGAGTCCGGTGTCACCTGTGATGAACTGGGACTGTTCTTAATGTGGTCTTTGAACGCTGAGTGGGGAGTGTTGGCCTAGGAAGGTTGCAGGAGAGTTTGGCTAGGACAGTCTGCATTGGGGGATGGGAGACTGGCCTTGAGGGAGGATACCTGAGCATGTAACACGAGAACCCAGGAAGGGGGTTGGAGGCCAGGTGACACCTCTGCCCGGGAAACTGGAAAAAGGCTGGGGGAGGAGCCAGGGTGAGAGACGCTGGAGGGAGTTGAGTTTCAGGAGCTGGCTGGTGTAATGGAGGGGAGCCGAGATGAGGCTCTGACCCCCCAATGGGGCTGTGGTGCCCCTGGGGCCCCAAGATGGACCTAACCGGGGGGGGGAGGGTCCTGTTGTCTGTGCCTGCAAGACCTGTGTTGGACGGTGTTCCTGTCATCTAAATAAACCTTCTGCTTTACTGGCTGGCTGAGAGTCCTGGTGAATTGCAGGAAGCCGGGGGTGCAGGGCCCTGACTCCCCTGCACTCCGTGACGACACCTTAAAGAATAACGGATTTATTTGGGAATAAGCTTTCGTGGGTAAAAAAACTCACTTTCGCTTATGCCCAAATAAATCCGTTAGTCTTTAAGGTGCCACCGGGCTCCTTGTTGTTTTTGTGGATACAGACTGACACGGCTGCCCCCTGAGACTTGTCCCCATGGGTGGTTATTCCAGACTTGCCCATTAAGGGATTTTTTGCTCCTTCCCCTGAAGCAGCTGGTGCTGGGCCTTGTGAGCCAGGAGATGGACCCTGGCCATCCCCAGCTATTCCCTTAGATGCCCTTCACCAACAGCCATGCTGACCAGGCCTCTTTGGTCAAACTGCTTTTCCTCTGTGCAGGCCAGTTTGCTAAAGCAGTGCAGTCCCTCTAGGATCATTGTGATTTCAGCCTGGCCTCCATCCTCATTCATTAACAGGCCATCCATTGGGCTACACCTCACCTCGTCTGGGCACCCGAGCAGGCTCCAGCAGCCAGGCCCCTCGGCAGGGGGAATTCCTGGGGTTCCCGCACCTCACCTCACCTGGGCACCCGAGCAGGCTCCAGCAGCCAGCCCCCTCGGCAGGGGGGTGCCTGGACCGGGGGGCTCTGCGCCGGGGCACTGCTATTGCAGTAACACCATGAGACAAGCCAGGCCAAGGGCCCAGTGCAAGCCCCACACAAAGCCCCGCCCCAAGGAGCTTCCCAGCTGCAAGCACCATCCTAAAGAGCCTTCCTCAAGGCTGGCCCCTCCGCCCGCCCAGCTGGCACCTAGTGCCAAGGGGACAGGAAGAGACCAACAAGCCCCGCCCAGTCAGCGCCAGCCAGCCAGCCAGCCTGCCTGAGACCCTGCAGGCACAAAGCAGAGACAGCCCCTCACCATCCCAGCTTCCTGCTGGCCCCAAGAGCCCCCCGCAGCCCCGAGTATCACGCCCTACCTTCCCCAGCCACCATTCCACTGGCAGGCAAAGGCTCCCACCCAGCCCCCAAATCCTGCCCCACAGGACCAAGGCCTGCATCCACTGCACAATGTACCTGGGCCAGGGCAGGCTGCAGCCTGGCGTCCCTGCCCGGGCGAGCACGTCACTCAGTTACCGGAGGCCAAGGGGCCCAGGCTGGGTGGTGAGGTCAATGATTTCAGACTGGGTGGAAGGCAGGCGTGGGAGTCCCGGGAGCAGTGTCTCCCCATGTGGGGAGGACTGAGGGTGTGCGGCCACGATCGCCTCCCCTCTAAGCACAGACACCGCGTGGCTGTTGGGACTCAAGGGCTTTTCCTCTGTCACTCTCCTGCTAATCCAAGAGCTCGGGGCTGGCGTATCCTGCCAGCCGCCCAGTCAGCTGGTGGGCCAAGGGCACCTCCGCACTCAGCCGGGGCAGAGACGGAGCCCTGCCACACGGAGCAGCCGGCGCTGTGCTCTGTATCAGGACGAATACAATGCGGGAGCGGGGCTGTTTGCTGTGGCACCGGCCCAGCTCCACGTGAGCTGTGTCCCAGCAAGCAGCATGCGCCTGCCTGCCCTTGTACACAGCTCCCTGTCAGAGGGCAGGAATCACCTAGGGCGAGCTGGGCATTGGCCTCCCCAGCAGGGGCACTAGCAGCGCGGGAGGCTCCCTGGGCTGCGTGCCTGGGCGCAGGCTGAGCGGGGAGCCCCGGCCTCGCTGGAGCCGTGTTATTCTGCAGTGGCAGGAGGGACATGGCTGGGGGAAGCTGGTAACAGCTCTCCAGGCTCCATCGCACACAGGAAAGGAAGCGTGTTTCATGCCCCCAGCACCTTCCCCCTCTCCTGCAGGCTGGTCTGTGAGGATGGAGGGTTGCAAGCCCGGGGCTGGGGTCTCCAGGGTCAGGGACACCCTGCTCTGGGCACAGTCTGGTCCTTCAGTAACACCCAACAAACAAAGTCTGAAAAGCACCAGTCCACCAGGGGCCAAGCCAGCTGGGCACCAAGCCAGATTCGGGCCAGCACCGGGTGGCCAAGATGCCTGAGGTAAACAGACCCTCTGCCGGGCAGGGAGGAGAGACCTTCGCTCACAGAGGGGGCACTGTGCTTTGGGGCCTTGCATCGTGAAGCAGCAAAGGGATGGTCCTTGGCTACACAGCTCTGGGGAGACACCACCCGACTCCCCCAGGCTCTGTGCTCAGCTCCAGGCTTCTCCGTCTCAGACAGACTGACCAGCTGGAGAGGGAGCCAAGAGGAGCCCTGGGAATGCTGCAGGCCGGGGGCTGAGTGAGATCCAACCCAGTCTAGCCTGGCTCCAAGAGAACTGGAGGGGAGCTGAGCAGACTCTGCCTGCACAGGAGGCCAGGGAGGGAGGGCACAGTCCATGCGCTATGGATTCAGACATTCCCAGGCCAGCAGGGACCCCCAGCCTGGCCTCCTGCATCACACGGGGCTGCCCCCCGTTAACTCCCTTAGAACTGCCTAGGGGCAGCAGCGATGAGAACGGGATGATTCCGTACTAGGGGCCCGGTTCCACCAGGTGTTTGTTCCCTGGCCAGCTGGGCTCATGAGGCGACTGCCCTAGGAACAGCAGCAGAGTGAGGGAAGCAGCTGCAATCTTGGCCAGACTTGACCTGGTGGGTAAGACCCTGAACCTGCACCCTTTCCCCCTGCCGTGGGACACTGGCACCTACCTGCCCTCCCCCAGCAGCCCATCCTCTTGCCAGGCCTGCCATTGCAGGGTGCCAAGGTCTGTGGTGTCCCTGCTCTGTCTGGTATTGAACTGGCCGGCACGCCTTGGCATGATGGACCCTCTTGTTTCTGCGTCCCAGGGCAGCTCAGACTCCTTCTCATCACTCTCTGAAGCCGCTCTGCACCACGATTCCAGGCTCCTGGCAGAATCTACAGCCAGAGGCATGGCCATGACCTGCCCGCCCCCTGCCATCTCTGCTGGCCCCATGGCTGAGCTGCAGAAGGATGGGCTCCCACTCCAGGTTATGTGACTGAGGCTCTCCGAGAAGCAGGGGAGCCCTGCCAGGGGAGGTAGGGATAAAACTCAGGGCTGGAGGGGGGTGCATGCAGCATTGCCTGGGGAACCACCGGTGGGTGGGTCTGTGTGAGATGGGGAGGCCGGGGCTGCATTCCCCTTGCCCTTCTGGGGAGGGCGGCTGTATGCCATAGCTAATCGGGCTGTGGGATTGGGCTGTCCAGTGCTCTGAGCCATCCCTCCCACACCACCCAGCCACAGCGACTTCAGCAGCATTGTAGAGAGAGGAGATGAAAGCAGATCAGCAAGAGCATTGATCAGCCTTTACTCCCGGCTACAGAACGTCCTCCAAGGCCTGATGGGTAATTCCACAGCCAATTGATTTTCCTTCTCTCTGCTTGCCAAGGTTAGGGGGTCGCCAGGGACATGCGGCTGATTAAAGGGAAAGTCCTGCCACTTTCAGCTCAGTGGAGCATGTCTACTGCCCAGGCTCATTGGAGCTGAAGGCAACAAAGCCCTGGGTGAATACCAGGCGCTCTCTGCTGCTGGGGAGTGAAAGGAGCGAGGGAAGCCTCATCAGTTCCGCGGTGCTGCTGAGAAGGCCAGGCCAGGCGAGGAGAGGACCAGGGGAATCTCTTCTCTGCAAAGCCAGGTGCTTTCTGTGCGAGAACCTCCCAAGAGAACTCTAGGGTTGTCACAGAGTGTGGGGGAGACAAGGCCCAGCTTCCTGCGACTCACCATGACTCTCAGCCAGTAGGTAAAACAGAAGGTTTATTTAGACGACAGGAACCCAGTCCAAGACATGTCTTGCAGGTACAGACAACAGGACCCCTCGGCCGGGTCCATTTTGGGGGGCAGTGAGCCAGACAACCACGTCTGCATTTACTCCATGTCCCCAGCCAGCTCCAAACTGAAACTCCCTCCAGTCCCATCCTCAAGGCAGACAGTCCCTGCAAAACCCCCCTGCAACCTTCCCAGGTCAATGCTCCCCTCTCCCTGCTGCGTCACAGGCACCCACACAGTATTCAAAGAAAACATTAAGAACATTCCCAGTTCGTCACAAGGGTTCCAGCAGCACGACCACAAAAGGGGACGCAGAACCCAAGGGAGACCAGAAGCCAACTAAAGGCATCGAGTGAGAGCACATCTCTACCCTGGCCCCAGGATCCCCTCTGCTGCACCACAGCTCCCGGGTCCTCCCAGCACCGAGACACGACTGCGTCCCCTCTGCTATGTCACAGCCCCCGGGTACCCCCAGCACCGAGACATGACTGTGTCCCCTCTGTTCCATCACAGCCCCTGGGTACTCCTAGCACCGAGACACGACTGTGTCTCCTCTGTTCCATCACAGCCCCCGGGACCCCCCAGCACCGAGACACGACTGCGTCCCCTCTGCTATGTCACAGCCCCCGGGTACCCCCAGCACCGAGACACGACTGTGTCCCCTCTGTTCCATCACAGCCCCTGGGTACTCCTAGCACCGAGACACGACTGTGTCTCCTC
Source organism: Mauremys mutica (assembly GCF_020497125.1). Lineage (NCBI taxonomy): Eukaryota > Metazoa > Chordata > Testudines > Geoemydidae > Mauremys > Mauremys mutica. The sequence goes on along the minus strand of NC_059072.1, from coordinate 597,222 downwards.
TGTTCCATCACAGCCCCCGGGACCCCCCAGCACCGAGACACGACTGCGTCCCCTCTGCTATGTCACAGCCCCCGGGTACCCCCAGCACCGAGACACGACTGTGTCTCCTCTGTTCCATCACAGCCCCTGGGTACTCCTAGCACCGAGACACGACTGTGTCTCCTCTGTTCCATCACAGCCCCCGGGACCCCCCAGCACCGAGACACGACTGTGTCTCCTCTGCTCTGTCACAGCCCACAGGAGCCCCCAGCACCGAGACACAACTGCGTCTCCTCTGCTATGTCACAGCCCCCGGGTACCCCCAGCACCGAGACACGACTGTGTCTCCTCTGTTCCATCACAGCCCCTGGGTACTCCTAGCACTGAGACACGACTGTGTCTCCTCTATTCCGTCACAGCCCCCGGGTACCCCCAGCACCGAGACACGACTGTGTCTCCTCTGTTCCATCACAGCCCCCGGGACCCCCCAGCACCGAGACATGACTGCGTCTCCTCTGCTATGTCACAGCCCCCGGGTACCCCCAGCACCGAGACACGACTGTGTCTCCTCTGTTCCATCACAGCCCCTGGGTACTCCTAGCACCGAGACACGACTGTGTCTCCTCTATTCCGTCACAGCCCCCGGGTACCCCCAGCACCGAGACACGACTGTGTCTCCTCTGCTATGTCACAGCCCCTGGGTACTCCTAGCACCGAGACACGACTGTGTCTCCTCTGTTCCATCACAGCCCCTGGGTACTCCTAGCACCGAGACACGACTGTGTCTCCTCTGTTCCATCACAGCCCCCGGGACCCCCCAGCACCGAGACATGACTGCGTCTCCTCTGCTATGTCACAGCCCCCGGGACCCCCCAGCACCAAGACACAACTGCGTCTCCTCTGCTATGTCACAGCCCCCGGGTACCCCCAGCACCGAGACACGACTGTGTCTCCTCTGTTCCATCACAGCCCCTGGGTACTCCTAGCACCGAGACACGACTGTGTCTCCTCTGTTCCATCACAGCCCCCGGGACCCCCCAGCACCGAGACACGACTGTGTCTCCTCTGTTCCATCACAGCCCCTGGGTACTCCTAGCACCGAGACACGACTGTGTCTCCTCTGTTCCATCACAGCCCCCGGGACCCCCCAGCACCGAGACACGACTGCGTCTCCTCTGCTATGTCACAGCCCCCGGGTACCCCCAGCACCGAGACACGGCTGTGTCTCCTCTGTTCCATCACAGCCCCTGGGTACTCCTAGCACCGAGACACGACTGTGTCTCCTCTGTTCCATCACAGCCCCCGGGACCCCCCAGCACCGAGACACAAATGCGTCTCCTCTGCACTGTCACAGCCCCCGGGTACCCCCAGCACCGAGACACGACAGTGTCTCCTCTGTTCCGTCACAGCCCGAGACACGACTGTGTCTCCTCTGTTCCGTCACAGCCCCCGGGACCCCCCAGCACCGAGACACGACTGTGTCTCCTCTGCTCTGTCACAGCCCCCGGGTACCCCCAGCACCGAGACACGACTGTGTCTCCTCTGTTCCGTCACAGCCCCCGGGACCCCCCAGCACCGAGACACGACTGCGTCTCCTCTGCTATGTCACAGCCCCCGGGTACCCCCAGCACCGAGACACGGCTGTGTCTCCTCTGTTCCATCACAGCCCCTGGGTACTCCTAGCACCGAGACACGACTGTGTCTCCTCTGTTCCATCACAGCCCCCGGGACCCCCCAGCACCGAGACACAACTGCGTCTCCTCTGCTCTGTCACAGCCCCCGGGTACCCCCAGCACCGAGACACGACTGTGTCTCCTCTGTTCCGTCACAGCCCCCGGGACCCCCCAGCACCGAGACACGACTGTGTCTCCTCTGCTCTGTCACAGCCCCCAGGAGCCCCCAGCACTGAGGCACAACTGCGTCTCCTCTGCTATGTCACAGTCCCCGTGTCACGGAGTCCCTGGGCGATGCTTTGGAACTGCTCCTCACAAAGCCAGTCAGGACTTTGGGGAGCCTCCTCTCCCTCGGAGCAGACTGTCTGCAGGGCAAGAAGCTCACAGGGCTTCACCTCCTGGGTCTCTCCTTGGAGCATTCAGCATGTGCCCCTCCGTGCACTTCCCACAGCGAGTCCGCCCAGGCGGGGTTCTGGGGAAGCCACAGGGTCCTGCCCCCACACTTCGCAGTCAGACGTGACTCTCAGCCAGCCAGTAACACAGAGGTTGATTCGATGACAGGAACAGGGTCTAAAACAGAGCTTGTAGGTACAGTGAACTGGACCCCTCGGCCGGGTCCATTCTGGGGGGCTGTAGCAGGGTGGACCCTGCTCCGGGGTTTTTAAGGGGTTTAAAAGTGGCCTAGCAGGGCTTGAGAGCTGCTGCTCCAAAAAGCTGGGCTGATTGAGGAAGTGGCTGCAGCTGGGGGCCACGCCCCAAACTGAGCCAAGGGCCTTATAAGAAGGCAGGGAAGCCAGAAGCCAGACAGTCTCTCTCTGGCTATAGAGAGAGATGGGCCTGGCTGCTGGGAAATAGAGACCAGGTACTTGAGTGGAGCAGGGCTGGGGACAGGCTAAGGAGCTGGGGAGCTCTGGCCTAGCGAAGGGCCAACAGGTACTGGGGGTTGCAGAGGGCAGCCCAGGGGTAGGTCAAAGCAGCAGGTCCAAACCCTCCTTGCCTGTGATGAATAGGCTGATACTGCAGTCTGCCCCAGAGTGTGGGGCTAGACAATGACTGGCAGTAGCCAAATACTGAGGCAAGGTGGGGATAGAGGGTGAGGGTTCCCTAAGGAGGGGAGACCCAGAGAGAAAGGGGTTACTGCCAGGGGCCAGCACCCCATGTAAGAGGGCACCGGGTCCAGGGAGGGACACGGGGGCCTGAAGACAGGTGGATCACCAGCCTGCAGAGGGCGCTCCGAATGCTGGAACAGAGCTATTTCCCCAGAGCAACCAGCAGGAGGTGCCGCAGGGGTGAGTCCAAACCGTCTACAGGGGCAGTGAGCCAGACCCCCACGTCTGCACTTCACTCCTCATCCCCAGCCAGCTCCAGACTGAAACACCCCCCCCAGCCCCTCCTCCTCTGCTCAGTTCCTTTCCCGAGCCAGGAGGTCACCTGATCTCTTTGTCTCCAACACCTTCAGTTGGGACCTTGCAGAGGGGGGGCCCAGGCCATCAGTTGCTAGGAGACAGAGTGTCAGGCATTTAGGCGCACTGGCCCTTTGCTCTGCAGCAATTACACCCCCTTATCCCACCACCTGGATACTTAAGAACTGCATAGGGGACACTGAGACACCAACACAGTATTCAGAGAAAACATTATGAACATTCCCATTTCATCACACCCCGGGACCCCCCAGCACCGAGACACGACTGCGTCCCCTCTGTTCCGTCACAGCCCCCGGGAACCCCCAGCACCGACACACGACTGCGTCCCCTCGGCTACGTCACAGCCCCCGGGTACCCCCAGCAAGGAGACACGACTGCGTCTCCTCTGCTATGTCATAACCCCCTGGTACGCCCAGCACCGACACACGACTGCGTCCCCTCGGCTACGTCACAGCCCCCGGGTACGCCCAGCACCGACACACGACTGCGTCCCCTCGGCTACGTCACAGCCCCCGGGTACCCCCAGCAAGGAGACACGACTGCGTCTCCTCTGCTATGTCATAACCCCCTGGTACGCCCAGCGCCGACACACGACTGCGTCCCCTCAGCTACGTCACAGCCCCCGGGTACCCCCAGCACCGACACACGACTGCGTCTCCTCTGCTATGTCACAGCCCCCGGGTACCCCCAGCACCGAGACACGACTGCGTCTCCTCTGCTATGTCACAGCCCCCGGGTACCCCCAGCACCGAGACACGACTGCGTCCCCTCAGCTACGTCACAGCCCCCGGGTACCCCCAGCACCGAGACACGACTGCGTCCCCTCTGCTATGTCATAACCCCCTGGTACGCCCAGCACCGAGACACGACTGCGTCTCCTCTGCTATGTCATAACCCCCTGGTACGCCCAGCACCGAGACACGACTGCGTCCCCTCAGCTACGTCACAGCCCCCGGGTACGCCCAGCACCGAGACACGACTGCGTCCCCTCAGCTACGTCACAGCCCCCGGGAACCCCCAGCACCGAGACACGACTGCGTCTCCTCTGCTATGTCACAACCCCCTGGTACGCCCAGCACTGAGACACGACTGCGTCCCCTTGGCTACATCACAGCCCCCGGTAGGGCTGTCCCTACTGATATGCCAAGTATGCAGCTATGTAGGGTACCAGGAAATTTGGTGCCCTGTGCAGCTGCGTGCTGCTCCGCCCAGCCCCACCTCTTCCTGCCCCTGCTCCACCCCAGCCCCACCCCCACTCCACCCCTTCCCCAAAGCTCCCACCCAGCCCCTGTTCCGCCCCAGCCCTGCTCCCACTCCCCTGAGCTCTGCTGCAGGGTCAGACTTACACGCCCCAGTGGCGGGAAGTGCAGTGACCTGGCCCCAGCCGCACCACCGGTGAGTGCTGGGGGGGCGGTTCCCTCCTGCCCCCAAGCCAGCCCGCGGATGCCTGGGGTCAGCCTCCCCGCCCCCCAGAGACTTGGGTTCCCCCCCTATGGGGGGGCGGCTGTGTAGGGTCCCAGAATAGCTAGGGATGGCCCTGGCCCCCGGGCACCTCCAGCATTGAAACACGACTGCATTCCCTACATCACAGCCCCCGGGAGCTCCCAGCAAGGAGACAGGATAAATAGAGAGGAAAGGATTTAGAATTTGAAAGTGAAGGCAGCTTGTGTGAAAGTGATCATGGAATGAGAGCTCACGATTCTAAGGAATGGTAGGGGGGAAAACAGCACAATAAAGATACTGGATTTCAAGAATGCTGCCTTTAGTAAAGTCCAGGGAAGCAAGTCTAAGGGTAAAATAGTTCAAAAGAGTTGGTAGTTTTTGAACAAGACATTATTAAGGGCACAATAGCAAATCATCCCACTGCGTAGGAAAGAGGAAGTATGGCAAGAGACCACCTTGGCTTAACCAGGAGGTCTTCTATGATCTGAAACTCAAGAGTCTGAGAAAAGTGGAAACTAGGTCAAATTACGAAGGATGAATATAAAAAACCCACAAGCATGTAAGGACAACATTTGAAAGGCCCAGGCCCCAAACGAGATTAAACTAGCTAGAGACATAAAGGGTTGTGATGGGGAGTCTGCCCCACGCTGGCATGCAAGGGGTTAATAGGACCCTAGGGAGGCTGTTCAGGAAACTTCCAATAGGAGAGGGGCTGCAAGGAACAGCCAATCAGGGCCCAGAAGGCCCATATAAGAAGAGCCACAGGGCAGAGCAGAGCTAGTTACTCTCTGGAGCTCACAGAGGGAGAACTGGGTGCCTGGCAGGCAGAAGGAAGCTAGCACGCTGGACAGATCAGTGCTGCTAGCAGGGACAGAGGGAGCAGGAGACAGCTCCTGGCTGGCTGCTGGGATTTTCAGGCTGAGGCCCTGAGGCAAGGGCAAAGAGGCTGCAGTCACTACTAGGGAAGTGGCAGGACAGCAACACTGAGACATGACCGTGTCCCCTCGGCTACGTCACAGCCCCCGGGACGCCCCAGCACCGAGACATGACCGTGTCCCCTCGGCTACGTCACAGCCCCCGGGACCCCCCAGCACTGAGACACGACTGCGTCCCCTCGGCTACGTCACAGCCCCCGGGACGCCCCAGCACCGAGACATGACCGTGTCCCCTCGGCTACGTCACAGCCCCCGGGACCCCCCAGCACCGAGACACGACCGTGTCCCCTTGGCTACGTCACAGCCCCCGGGACCCCCCAGCACTGAGACACGACTGCGTCCCCTCGGCTACGTCACAGCCCCCGGGACCCCCCAGCACCGAGACACGACCGTGTCCCCTCGGCTACGTCACAGCCCCCGGGACCCCCCAGCACCGAGACACGACCGTGTCCCCTCGGCTACGTCACAGCCCCCGGGACCCCCCAGCACCGAGACACGACCGTGTCCCCTCGGCTACGTCACAGCCCCCGGGACCCCCCAGCACCGAGACACGACCGGGTCCCCTCGGCTACGTCACAGCCCCCGGGACCCCCCAGCACCGAGACACGACCGGGTCCCCTTGGCTACGTCACAGCCCCCGGGACCCCCCAGCACTGAGACACGACCGTGTCCCCTCGGCTACGTCACAGACCCCGGGACCCCCCAGCACCGAGACACGACCGTGTCCCCTCGGCTACGTCACAGACCCCGGGACCCCCCAGCACCGAGACACGACCGTGTCCCCTCGGCTACGTCACAGCCCCCGGGACCCCCCAGCACCGAGACACGACTGCGTCCCCTCGGCTACGTCACAGCCCCCGGGTCCCCCCAGCACCGAGACACGACCGTGTCCCCTCGGCTACGTCACAGCCCCCGGGTCCCCCCAGCACCGAGACACGACCGTGTCCCCTCGGCTACGTCACAGCCCCCGGGACCCCCCAGCACCGAGACACGACCGTGTCCCCTCGGCTACGTCACAGCCCCCGGGACCCCCCAGCACCGAGACACGACCGTGTCCCCTCGGCTACGTCACAGCCCCCGGGTACCCCCAGCACCGAGACACGACCGTGTCCCCTCGGCTACGTCACAGCCCCCGGGACCCCCCAGCACCGAGACACGACCGTGTCCCCTCGGCTACGTCACAGCCCCCGGGACCCCCCAGCACCGAGACACGACCGTGTCCCCTTGGCTACGTCACAGACCCCGGGACCCCCCAGCACCGAGACACGACCGTGTCCCCTCGGCTACGTCACAGCCCCCGGGACCCCCCAGCACCGAGACACGACTGCGTCCCCTCGGCTACGTCACAGCCCCCGGCAACCCCCAAGACAAGGTTGTTCCCCACTCTGAGTTCTGCACCGGGCTCCTTGGTCGCTGAGTGGCTGGGGACAGGAAAGTTGTGGCACCCAGCTGTGTGAGCAGCAGGCTTTGGGGCAGTGGTGTCTTGCATGGGGCCCTGAGCTTTGCTCCTAGAGGCCTGATCCCTGCAGCCTCCAAGTGAGCAGCATGTTACGCTTCTGGCCCTGACTTCAGCCAAGGATGCCCACATGGGAAGAGAGACCCCACAGCACGGAGCGTGAGGAAGAGAAGGGTGGGAAGGGAGGAGAACCCGCAGTGAATGCAGGGTAGCATTGAGGGATCGCATCTCAGCTCTGCATCCAGCCTGCCTGCCTCCAGCAGGTCTGGGTGTAGTGCTGGATCCCTGCACCCCACAATGGGAAATCCCTGGCCCCTCCAATCCCCTCCCGCATTGTCACTGCCAGGGGAACTGCTGCTCCCCACTTCAGCCTCTGGCCCAGAAGCCAGCTGCTTGGCCAGGATTCAGTTCCCCCCCCCCCACGTGATAGATCCCAAGGCCAGAAGGGATCCTTGTGAGCGTCTAGTCTGACCCTCCGCATCGCACAGGCTGGGGAGCTGCCCCCAAATCATTTCTAGAGCAGAGCTTTTAGACAACAGCCAGGCTTGTGTTAAAAATGGTCAGTGATGGAGAATACGCCCCAGCCCTTGGTAAGTTGTGCCAGTGGTTAATTACTCTCACCATTAACAACTTGCTCCTTATTTTCAGGCTAAATTTGTCTAGCTTCCACTCCCAGCCATTGGATTGGGTTAGACCTTTCTCTGCTAGACTGAAGAGCCCGTTATTAAATATTTGTTCCCCAGGTAGGTACCTATAGAGTGTGATCAAACCACCCTTTAACCTTCGTTAAACTAAACAGATTGCGCTCGAGTCTATCATTCTAAGGCAGGTTTTCTAATCCCTTAACCATTCTCGTGGCTCTTCTCTGACCCCTCTCCAATTATCAACATCCTTCCTGAACTGCGGACACCAGAACTGGGCACAGGATTCCAGGAGTGGTCGCACCAGTGCCAAATACAGAGGTAAAATAACCTTTCTGCTCTTGCTTGAGACTTCCCTGTTTATCGTCCCAGAATCGCATTAGTCCTTTTGGCCACAGCAGCACATTGGGAGCTCAAAAGCAGCAAAGAATCCTGTGGCACCTTATAGCTCAGGGTCAGTTGATTATCCATCGCGATCCCCAAATCTTTTCTCAGAGTCTCTGCTTCCAGGACAGAGCCCCTCAGCCCATGAATATGGCCTGCATTCTTTGTTCCTAGATCTGTGCTCTCCAACCTTTTTATGCCCAAGATCACTTTTTGCATTTAAGGGCAACCCAGGATCTACCCTGCCCCTTCCCCGAAGCCCCACCCCACTCACTCCATCTCCCCCCCCCGTTCACTCTCCTCCACCCTCACTCACTTTCACTGGGCTGGGACAGGGGTTTGGGGTTTGGTTGGGGGTGCAGGCTCTGGGCTGGGGCCAAGGGGTTCGCAATGTGGGAGGGGGCTCCAGGCTGAGTGTTGGGGTGCAGGAGGGGGTTTGAGGTGCTGGCTCTGGGAGGGGGTTGAGGGCTGGGGCAGCAGCTTGAGGTGCAGGAGGGGGTTCGGGTTGCAGGAGGGGATATGGGGTGTTGGCTCTGGGAGGGGGCTACAGGCTGGGTTGCAGGCTCCTGCTGGGGGGCACTTACCTCGGGCGGCTCCCAGTTGGAGGCACAGCAGGGCTAAGGCAGGCTCCCTGCCTGCCCTGGCCCCACTCGGGCACATCAGCACCTCCTCCCCATCATGAGCCAGGCCATCCCCCACCCTGCCAGCCAGGAGTGCACCATGTGGCCACGCCACTCCATAAGGGGCCAACATGCCCCTGCGGGGCACATGACTCCGCACGCTGCCACTCTCTGCGGGCACCACCCCCGCAGCTCCCATTGGCCACAGCACCCTGTTCCTGGCCAATGGGAGCTGTGGGGGCGGTGCTTACAGGAAGAAGCAGCACACAGAGACCCCTGTCCTTCCCGCCCATGGGGGCATGCTGGCCACTTCCGGGAGCAGAGTGGGGCCGCAGCAGGCAGGGAGCCTGCCTTAGCGGCAGGCAGCCCCACTGCATCGCCGCAGCTGGAGCTCACGATTGACTGGGAAAGTCTCCAGGATTAACCAGTCAATTGTGATTGATGGGTTGGTGACCACTGTCCTAGATGGAAACAATTATGTTCAGGTGTATTAAAATGCATATTGTTTGCTTGCACTCAGTTTACCAAGCAATCCAAATCACTTTGTATTAGTGACCCGTCCTCTTTATGATTTGCCCCAGTGTTTGTGTCATCTGTAAACGTTATCAGTAATGATTTTACATTTTCTTCCAGAAAAGAGTTAAATAGAAAAAGGCCAAGAACCAATCCCTGCAGGACCCCACTAGAAATGCACCTGCTTGATGATAATTCTCTGTTTACAATGACATTTTGAGACCTATCAGTTAGTCAGTTTTAATCCACTTAATATATGTCATTTTAACTTTAAATCATTCCAGTTTTTTACTCAAAATATCATGCAGTACCAAATCAAATACCATACAAATGTCTAGGTATATTACACAGAATTACCTTTATCAACCACATTTTTGTAATCTCATCAAAATAAAATATCCAGTTAGTTTGACGGGATCTATTTTCCATAAATCCATGTTGACTGGAATCAATTATATGCCCTCCCTTAATTCTTTATTAAGCGAGTCCGGTATAAACTGATCCATTCTATTGCTGGAGATCGATGTCAGACTGACAGGCCTATAATTACCCAGAACAGCTTGTTTACTCTTTTTATATATTGACACAACATTAGCTTTCTTCCAGTGTTGCCCAGTGTTTTAAGAGATTGGAAATCAAGATGAATTATCCAGTGCACTCCTCATCCAGCTCTTTTAAAACTCTTGTATGCAAGTTACTTGGATCTGCTGATTTAAAAATGTCTATCTTCAGTAGTTTCTGTTTAACATCCTCCTGAGGTACTAGTGGAATAGAAACTGTGTTATCATATGATGAGGCTACAGAAGGTTTTTCCCTCCAGATATAGAACAAAAATATTTATTTAACACATCTGTGTTTTCTACATTATTAATAATTCTACCATTTCCATCTAATAGTGGACCAGTACCATTCTCAGGATTATTTTAGTTCCTAATATATTTTTAAAACTCCTTATTGTCCTTAATGCTGCTGGTCATAGAGTTCTCCTTGTGTCCCTTGGCTTCCCTTATCGATTTTCTACCATTCCTAGCTTCTGATTTATATTCATTACTATCAACTTCCCATTCATTCCATTTATTTTAGACAGACCTTAACTCTCCCTCTAAACCGGGTCATTTTTTGTTACCAACATGACCTTCTTCCTCAATTTTGGCTTTCTGGGCACCTAATAAAGTTTTCTTAAACAATTGCCAAACAATAGTCACATTTTTCTGATTAAACTCTTCCTCCCAGCTGATTTGGCTCATAATCATTTTCAGCTTTGTGAAATTAGCCCTTTTAAAGTACCAAGTATATTTATTACTGGTTTGGACTTTACACATTATAAATGTGACCAAGTCATGATCACTGGTACCTAAGCTACCATTCATTTTTAATTCTGTGATCCGTTCCCCTCTATCTTTATCTGTCAAAATGAGGTCTGATATAGAATCCCCCGTGTTGGCTGCAACACTGTGTGTTAGGAAATTGCCGTCTGTACCGTTTAGAAATCCCAAGGGTTGTTAGGACTGGCAGCATGCGGCCTCTGGCATGTGTCACTCAAGCTGAAGTTCTGTTCTGTTCAACCTGGCCAGGGATTCTGGAGGTGGCCTGAGAGCTGGAGAAACCCCTAGAGGTCCTGAGGCTCTTGTTGTTTAACAGTGTTCCCAGGGGGCTGAGTGTAGTGTGACCAGATCCTGCTGGCCTGCCGGGGATCTGCTCGTACTGACATCAAATCACATCTGCTTTTGGCTGCTGAGCAGGCCAGTGTCTGAGACCTGATCCTAACACCAGCATTTCAAGAGACCTTTACATCTTCAGCACCCTCGACAGAAAAGTAGGGTTAGCTCCGACCCTCCCCCCATGACTCTCACTCCCACCCGTCTGGAGACTGGGAGCTTGTGTGAGAGCAAATGTCACAGCCAGAGGTGGAACCAGGAGTGTGCTTGCTCCCGGGCCAGGCTGGGATGAAGTTTTCACAAACTTGTCATTGCCCGGCAGCTGGACCCAGCCTGAAGCTCCTGACCGGGGTGTCTGGCCCACAGGGCTGGGGAGAATGTGGCCAGGGCTACGGGAGAACGGGCTGGTGAGGGGACCCGCCCTAGGACCCCCTGTGACAAACTGGGAATGTTCTTAATGTTTTCTCTGAATACTGAGTGGGTGCCTCAGTTTCCCCCATGCAGTTCTTAAGTATCTAGGTGGTGGGATAAGGGTGTATGGTTGCCTCAGAGCAAAGGGCCAGTGCACCTAAATGCCTGACACTCTGTCTCCTAGCAACTGATGGCCTGGGCCCCTCCTCTGCAAGGTGCCAACTGAAGGTGTTGGAGACAAAGAGATCAGGTGACCTCCTGGCCCGGGGAAAGAGACAAAGGCCAGAGAGGAGGGGCTGGAGGGGGAGTCAGTCTGGAGCTGGCTGGGGACGAGGAGTGAAGTGCAGACGTGGGGGTCTGGCTCACTGCCACCCTGAATGGACCCGGCCAAGGGGTCCGGTTCGCTGGACCTACAAGCTCTGTTTTAGACCCTGTTCGTGTCATCCAAATAAACCTGTTTTACTGGCTGGCTGAGAGTCACGTCTGACTGCGAAGTGGGGGGGCAGGACCCTGTGGCTTCCCCAGGACCCCGCCGGGGCGGACTCGCTGTGGGAAGCGCACGGAGGGGCAGAGGATGCTGAATGCTCCAAGGAGAGACCCAGGAGGTGAAGCCGTGTGAGCTTCTTGCCCTGCAGACAGGCTGCTCCGAGGGAGAGGAGGCTCCCCAAAGTCCTGACTGGCTTTTTGGGGTTCCCTGCCTCTTCCCAGCCAGCCCAAAACTGACCCTCCCCCCTCCAGCCAACTCACTCCCCTCCCCACGGCTCCTCCTCTCCCTTTGCCCATTACCTGGGAAAAGGTGTCAGCTGGCCCCACCTCCCTCCTGGCTCAGGTCCTGTCCCTCACATAAAGTCACTCCCTGCTCTCCCAACCCCCATGCAGACAGTCCCAGTAAAACTAGACGACATTCCCAGGTCACTCCACCCCACTCCCTACTGCGTCACATCTGCCCCCCCACAGGCCAGCCCAGGGCTACCTGCCCAGACAGTGCAGAGAGCAGCCACCCTCAGCATCCACTGCAGCTGCAGCACCCCGCCTGTGCTCTGGACTGTCACCCTACGGAGTCCCACAGCCTCCTGCTGCACCCAAAGCTCCGGCTCTCCGTGGCAGTGCTGATGGGCCACCTGGCACTCTGACACCCCAGTGAGCCCCAAGGGAGAGCCCACTTGTTCTGCAGTGGGATGGGGGAGGGAGCTGGCTGCTCTGGGGAGGCGAGAGCAGCAGGAGGTAGAGTGGGGACAGTGAGCGCTTGCTCTCCTGCAGGGGCCTGGCTGGGCCGTGTGAGGAGGGGACAGGCCCTTGTCCAAAGGTGCTTGGGCACATAGGTCCCTACAGCACAGGGAGCTATCAGTGCATGACAGCGAATGCGGAAATCAGCCCCTGTGCCTCAGCCAGACCCTGAGGGCTCACCCTCCCGGGCATGACACAGCTGCTGAATCTGCTCCTCCAGGCCCCCAGTTCCTCGCCTGAGATGACGCATACGTGGGATCTGGGGTGGGGGTCCAGCCATTGGACTGGGCAGTGTGTGGGGGCTGTGTGTCCACAGCTACGGTGGGGTACAAAGTACCATGGATCACAGCCTCCACTCTGGTCACCCCATTTCCCGCCCAGTCACAGCCAGCGTTGCTACGTCACCGGGAATCACCAGGGCTGCGGGGGGAGGAGGGGTTCATACAGCTCAGCACTAGAGCATCACGAACACTCGTAGCCATAGGAACGTCAGTTAACACAGTAACCTCGGTAACCACAGCCGCATGGTTTAACAGAGCCCCGTGTAAACCCCTGGGCAATCCGGAGCCGTCACTGGGCGCCCTGGGCCCTGACCATGCAATGGGGCCATTTGCAGTCCCTGCACCCAGCAGGGCCTCCAGGGCAGACCCTTTTCCACGAGACCCTCAATTGCCCCTCTCTCAGGGCACCTGCTGGGCTTCCCCACTCCCCACAATTTCACCTGGTGTTTCCCTGGCCCCCAGGCCCACTGACCCTGTTCTCACCCATCTTCCCTGTACTAATGGGGAACTGACATCTTTCGGGCCAGCCCCATGGGGTCAGGCTATCGAGATGGTTATTTATTGTGTGTATTACAGGAGCTTCTGGAAGTTCTAACTGAGACCAGGGCCCCGTCACGCCGGGCGCTGCCCAGACACAGAGAGGGAGACAGGCCCTGCCCAGCTGAGACCAGGGCCCCGTCACGCCGGGCGCTGCCCAGACACAGAGAGGGAGACAGGCCCTGCCCAGCTGAGACCAGGGCCCCGTCACGCCGGGCGCTGCCCAGACACACAGAGGGAGACAGGCCCTGCCCAGCTGAGACCAGGGCCTGTTGTACCAAGTGCTGTCCAGACACAGGTGAAAGACAAGCCCTGGCCCCAGGAACTTGTACCCTAGAAGGACAAGGCAGACACCCTGCCCATGTAACAGATGGGGAATGAGGGCCCAGGGACAGCCAGATTTGTGCAGCAGACGGGGACAGTAAATAGTTTCACATCCTGGGAAAAACGCTCAGTAATTGACAATGGAGAAATCTATCAGCACTGACCCTTCCCTGCAAACGGCTTCAGGTTTGGCAAATTGGCATTTCCCACCTGGCTCTTGTGCACAGGAGTCGATGGCAGAGCCAGGACCTGAAACCAGATCTCCCGAGTCCTAGCCCTGGGCCTTACCCACCCTCAGTCAGCCCGTCACCCTGAAGCAGGCTCTGAGTCCCTCTGGGCTGGCTGGAGCAGGCCCAATGGGTCACTTTCTCAAGGAGCCAAGCCAATTCACTGGACATTTGCAGAAGCTCTTCAGCGCCCCGCCTGTTGGTGGTCAGGGTGGAGGCATGTGCCCCTCTGAACAGCCCTGTCTGCATCACATCCACGCCACAGGGCCACGCTGGAGCTGCACGGGCACATAGAGTCCCTCCTGCATTCGAGCAGTGCTGAGGGAGCCAGGGCAGCACCCCACAATTGGCTACAGTTTCCTTTCCAGCTAAGATGCCCCGTGCAGCCCAGAGGAAACCCCTGGCCCCACCACCAAGTCCTACCATGCAGCCAGGATCTGAGGCCTTCACTTCAAGCCATCCACGCAAGAGACGCATGCTCTGCAGGTCCTCAATCAGCCACCTACTCTCCCTGGGACACAAAGTGCCCATGTGGTGCAGAGGTAAGGCCGAGCAGTCCGCATCAGCACAGACATGGGGCATAAGGCACATTTCCCACCCAGCCCCAGGGCACAGCTCCTACACAAACACAGCCACACGCGTGCGTGAGATGCACCCTGGGCCAGCACAGAAACGGGACATGAGTCTCGGACCTCCAAATAGACACCAACCCCTGTGCAAACAGCCCTGTGCAGGCATAGGCATGGCCTTCCCTTGTAAGCAAAATGCACAGAGCCCTGCCCCGGCAGTCCCCGGGCAATGAGCCCGATGAGACAGGGGCATGGGGCACTGGCCCACCCTGGCTGACAAGCCACATGGGCACATTACAGCATGAAGCCCGCAGAGCCATGTGGGCAGAGGGCATGGCCCATGCTGCAATGTGCCCAGCCTCAGAGCCAGGAACCACTGCGCGTCATACAGAAGAGTACGAGTAATGAGGCTGCCATGCAATGGGAGCAGCAGTCACACAGATGTTTGCAGCAAACTCCCAGTGCCCATAGCTGGAGCTGGCAGAGCCCCCGTGGTCCCTGGCCCATGACTCTCCACATCCTGCTGGGTCTCAGTGACTAGAGCTACCGAGTCCCGGAGTTCCTGGCTGGCCAATCTCCAGGGCTCATGCTAGAAAATTCCTGGTGACACCAGGTGGCCAAGACCCAGGGACCAAGAGCCCTAGGCTGGAAGGATCCTCATGCCAACCGCTAGCTGAATGCCACTGCTGATGGCTCACAGCGGCCTTGTGACCCCAGCCAGCAAAGTCCCAGAGCCAGTGGTTTGCTGCTCCCAGAGTCCCTTGGCTGGCCAAGGGCCAATGCCAGAGGCTGGGGGAGCCGCAGTGTTCCCAGCTGGCAAAGTGCCAGTTCTCCAGGTGGCAGAGCCAAGGGCCCGGGGTGCTGCTGGCCGGCCTGTACAGCGTGCTAGGAGAGGAATTCTGACCTGTACTCGGAGGCGGAGTGTCGCTGAGACGCAGAGCTCCTGAGACTCCAGCCAGAGCAGAGACCAGGTGGCTGCGGCTACAGGAGCCCAGAGAGCCGGCCGGTCAGCCAGCAGAGCCTCAGCACGGCTGCCTCTGCTTAGCCACTGTAATAGGATCAAGCTGCCTCCATCTGTTCGTCTGGGCCTGCCAGGCTAATCTACCTCCCTGCAGCCGTGCTGTCCCTGTCCCTCCCTGCAGGCGCCGGCTACCAGCCCTTCAGGAGGGGCAGGATCATCCCCTCACATCCCTGACCTGCGCATGGCCCCCTTAAGGGCAGCTGCTAAGGACAGCCTGCACCAGCCCCAGGGGGACTGTTAGGTTGACCTGGCACTTCTGGGGCAGGCTCTGCCCTCTGCTGCCCACTGGGCCTGTCAGGGAGCCAGGCTGACAGGGAGGGTGGCCATGTGGCTGGGGCACTGGCCTGGTGAGCTGGGTTCAATTCCCTGCCAGGCAGCACGTGGCAAGTCCCTGTGTGTCTCTGCCCCAGTTTCCCGTGGTGACATTGGGGAAAAGCTGTTCTGGCTGCAGGCCCTTTGGGGCAGAGCCTGTGCGACTCCCTGTGCCATGGGGCTGCGACCTTCGCCACCTGCTGCGCTAAGAGGTGACCAGACAATCCATGTCAAAAGCCAGGCCAGTTTCTATGCTCAGGGCTGCAAGCTAGCCAGCCAGGGACCACATTCTGGTGTGCCAGCTGCCACCAGCTGACCCAGCAGTGACATGGGGGTATTTCCTGGGATGGCAGCTCTCTCCCAGGAAACATCTGAAGGAAACACTGAAGAAGTGCTGTCAACCCTCGCTTGGAGCAACAGCACAGCTCAGACAGTCACCAAACCCAGTTCCTCTCCCTGAACACCCTCCCTGGGGCCGGCTGTCCCAGCAGACCCCTGGTGCCTTGGACTCACCGCAGCAACACGCCTTCAACAGGGGCAGAACAAAGCAGTTTTATGGAATGAAGAACTGGCACAAATCAGGGTCCTGCAGAGACTCCTGGGACACTGGGCAATCGTAGGAGAACCCAATCCTAGCCTGGGTTACAAAGTCACTTCGCTGTGACACAAATAACAAAGGACCCCCAGCCCGCAATCCCGTGCATTAGAGCCAAAGGCGTGCCCGGAGCCAGACAGAACACAGCACAGCTGGGCAGTTAGCCTGCGCCTGCCCTCTGCCCTCACCATCCAGGGACCAGCACAGCAGGGCACAGAATGCCCATGACAGTCCGGCTCCCCCGCCAGGACTCACAGCAAAGGCAACAGGCCAGCTGACCACCTGGGTCCCACTCGGGACAAGTTCGTGTCTCAGACACAGCACAGGGGGGATTTGCTTGGATGGTTTGACGAGAATCTGCTGATATTTGGGGAGGAGGTGACCAGCCCTCCCCTCCGTAGAGAAAGAAGTGGTTTGGGACTATTTAGAAAAGCTGGACAAGCACAAGTCCATGGGGCCAGATGTGCTGCATCTGAAGGTGCTAAAGGAGTTGGTGGATGTGATTGCAGAGCCATTGGCCATTATCTTTGAAATCTCATGGCAATCGGGGGAGGTCTCGGATGACTGGAAAAAGGCTACTGTAGTGCCCATCTTTAAAAAAAGGGAAGAAGGAAGATCCAGGGAACTACAGGCCAGTCAGTCTCACCTCAGTCCCTGGAAAAATCATGGAGCAGGTCCTCAAGGAATCAATTCTGAAGCACTTAGAGGAGAGGAAACTGATCAGGAACAGTCAGCATGGATTCACCAAGGGCAAATCATGCCTGACTAACCTAATTGCCTTCTATGAGGAGATAACTGGCTCTATGGATGAGGGGAAAGCAGTGGACATGTTATTCCTTGACTTTAGCAAAGCTTCTGATATGGTCTCCCACAGTATTTTTGCCAGCAAGTTAAAGAAGTATGGGCTGGATGAATGGACTATAAAGCTGGCTAGATCGTCGGGCTCAGCGGGTAGTGATCAATGGCTCCATGTCTAGTTGGCAGCTGGTTTCAAGCAGAGTGCCCCAAGGGTCAGTCCTGGGGCTGGTTTTGTTCAATATCTTCATTAATTATCTGGAGGATGGCATGGACTGCACTCTCAGCATGTCTGCAGATGACACTAACTCGGAGGAGTGGTAGGGATAGGATACAGAGAGACCTAGACAAATTAGAGGATTGGGCCAAAAGAAACCTGATGAGGTTCAACAAGTACAAGTGCAGAGTCCTGCACTTAGGAAGGAAGAATCCCATGCACTGCTACAGACTAGGTACAGAATGGCTGGGCAGCAGTTCTGCAGAAAAGGACCTAGGGGTTACTGTGGACGAAAAGCTGAATATGAGTCAACAGTGTGCCCTTGTTGCCAAGAAGGCTAATGGCATATTGGGCTGTATAAGTAGGGGCATTGCCAGCAGATCGAGGGATGTGATCATTCCCCTCTATTCAGCACTGGTGAGGCCTCATCTGGAGTACTGTGTCCAGTTTTGGGCCCCACACTACATGAAGGATGTGGAAAAATTGGAAAGAGTCCAGCGGAGGGCAACAAAAATCATTAGGGGGCTGGAGCACATGACTTATGAGGAGAAGCTGAGGGAACTGGGATTATTTAGTCTGCAGAAGAGAAGAATGAGGGGGGATTTGATAGCTGCTTTCAACTACCTGAAAGGGGGTTCCAAAGAGGATGGATCTAGACTGTTCTCAGTGATGGCAGATGGCAGAACAAGGAGTAATGGTCTCAAGTTGCAGTGTGGGAGGTTTAGGTTGGATATTAGGAAAAACTTTTTCACTAGTAGGGTGGTGAAGCACTGGAATGGGTTACCTAGGGAGGTGGTGGAATCTCCATCCTTAGAGGTTTTTAAGGTCAGGCTTGACAAAGCCCTAGCTGGGATGATTTAGTTGGGTTTGGTCCTGCTTTGAGCAGGGGGTTGGACTAGAGGACCTCCTGAGGCCCCTTCCAACCCTGAGATTCTATGATTCTATGAAATAATAGGTAACCCCTCTGCACTGACCCTCACCCTCCCTCTGCTTTCTAGGAACCGGCTGCACTGACCCTCCCCCTCTCTGGGACCCCTCTGTAATGACCCTTCCCATCCCTGGGACCTGGCTGCGCTGACCCTCCCACTCCCTGAGACCCAGTTGCGCTGATCCTCCCCATCCCTCTGCTCACTGGGACCCAGCTGCCCTGACCCTCCCCCTCTCATAATCTCAGGGACAGGAGATCACAGAGGGAAGAGATGCTTCAGCCTGATTCTCAGCAGTGCACACACAGAAAGAAGTGAGCAAAGGCACCTGCTGTATTTGCACATTGAATCACTGTGCTCGCACACTTTTAAGGTACCTTTTTGCAAACTGTTCCTGGCACAGATGCACTCCAGTGTGAACGTGAGATGGTGGCTGCTCCCAGCTAAACTCGGGGTGGTTCTGGGCTGTCCATATGTGCATGGGTAGGCAGCATGGGCTCTCCATCTGCCATGTGCTGCCCGCCCGAAGCTTTAGGGTTCTCCTTCTGCCGTTCGATGGCCAGGATCCTGCTAGACCCATGCTAGGCCCATCCAGCCTTGCAGAAACCTGCCACCTCCAGCTAGTCCCTGAGAGAAACCAAGGGGGGAACAGGCCTGTTGCCCCCAGTGATCTCGGCAGGCCGGGGGAGGGGGAATAGCTGGGGCACCTTGCCTGGCCCATTGCAATGGCCACTGTATTAACCAGCCAAGAGCTCTCGCTCTGCAAACAGCACTGCAGGTGGGCAGTTAAACAAGTGGATACATGCAAATGTTAAGGTTCCTATTGAGGCATTAACTGAGCCACATTGTTCAGATGAGGCCTCAATCCCCCCCCCAGGCCCTCTGCAAAGAGGGGTGTGAAAAGCTCTGGGAGCGTGCTCAGATACTTCGGTGGTGGGCAGCAGGGTAGTGCTCTGAGGCCTGACTAAAAGGAGCTACGGCCAAACAGCCTGGTCTGGCCAGGATCAGTGAGGCTTTGAAAGGCAGCTCTTAATCCCAGTGATGGGGTGAAGGGAGGGGGGTCCTGGGACGCTCTCCAGGGAGCCGGGTCCAGCAGAGCTGGGGGAAGAATGAAACGAAGCGGATTTCCCCTTAACATCACTTTCCTTTTGCTTTTAACAACCGTTGTGGTTGAAATCCCTGCCCTGTGCGTGGCTGGGGAGGCTTTGCCAAGCTCGCCCAAACCCGAACCCCTTCCCTTGGCCTGGGCCTGCCTGAGCCGGAATCGATCACCCGCTTATCATGGGATGCTGCTGGATGTAGGAGCCAGAAGGTGGGGGGCTCTCCTATGGGGAGTAGAGGCAAGGGGGGCCGGGGACCTCAGATACAGAGGGCTGGGAGCTCTCCTATGGGGGGACAGGGGCTGGGAGCGCTACTGGGGGGGTCAGGGACCGGGGAAGTCTCCTATGGGAGGGAGCATGCACACAGCAGAGCCCAGGGCCTCTCACTGGGAGACTGGTGTCCACTGGGCCAGCTGGCTATTTAAGCCTCCCCAAAGTACCTGTCAACCCAAGCCCTCGGGCAGCATCTCATCAGCTTCCTGGGGACCAGCACCTGGCTCACCAGGCCACCCTCAGCCTGGGCCTATAGGAAACAGACACTGTAACCACTCAGGAAAGAGACTCTGCCTCCTCGTCACCAGAGGCTTCTCTGTGGAGAGCTCCATGAACACCCTGCTCGGGGGAGGGGCTGTCACAAAAGCAAACAGAGCAACACGTGACGGCGAGTAGGATGAAGTGGGAATCCTCTGTAATATTGTTATGACTGATGTGCAGGGTGTGATGCTGGCAGAGCAGGTACCAGCCCGTGCCAAGGCTGCAGGTGTCAGCTGAGCACTGACAAATTCATAGCTGGACACCAGTGCAGCTCTCCAGTATGTTGGTGTTGTCCAAGTTAGGGGTGAGACTTACAAGAATGTGTTCAGCGTTTAGACCGCGTGGAACGCTTGTACGCTGCTGCCTGAGTTAATCTCACTGGTAATGTCTGTATCCCATGCTACAGGGTGATATGTAAGCTTTGCTTTATAACTGCAGAAATGCCTGTGAACCCAGGCAGGAGGAATGGTCCACCGCCCATCAGAAAGGACGATCAGAACTCAATGGGCCCTTGTAGAACATCAGGATACAAAGACTTGGTTAAGGGCCCTCTCACACCCATGCAGGCATTAGGTGCAGGAAAGCCTGTCCCATCAGCTTGAATGCTGGAAGAAGGGAACAAAACAGGGCCACAAGAAAATTGTTCATGTCACTCTTTGCTGTTTGGACTCTCCCAGGGCTGGAGCTAGGGAAGGGAAGCAGAGATCCCCAGGGTCAACCAGGGTTAGCCCTATCAGTGCTGACAGATTGCTACAACTCTCTCGCCCTAGAGACTGTAACTCATTGGTGTGGACATGTTGCCTGCTTTAACGTGTAAATAACGCTCTCGTTTCTTTTCCCTAGCTAATAAATCCTGCGTTAGTTTGCTGTAGGACTGGCTACCAGCGTTGTCTTTGGTATGAGATGTGGGTGGCAGACAGACTGGAGGGCCCCGGGGCCTGTCTGTGACTCCATGGTAAGACTGTTCTAGTGCTTCAGGAGTTCACACTTGTTACTGGGTTGGTGAAATCTAATCACAGAACACACGACCGGTTTGGGGCGTCTGCCCAGCTTCTGACAGTCTGCCCTGAGGCTGGCACTCACGGCTGTGAACCGCTCCAGACCGCGAGACACATGGCAGTGACTTAGGAGTCGAAGGGTTAAAATGCTGCCTTTGGAGGAAAGCAGAAGACAGGAGATGTTTGTCTGGGATGGTATGAACGGGTTGTTCGGGACTGGCCGGAACTGACCCAGATCCATGGAGGCTGCGGAAAGACTGTGGGAACCTCAAGGACTGAACTACTGACCCCATCCAGGGGCAATTCTGGCAGGCAGCACATGTGAGCACAACAGGTGGGCAGGAAGAGGACAATGGGGGAGGTGGCTGTGGGTATGTCTGCACTCACAATGCTACCAGGTTGATGGGAGGGGTTCTCTCTGGCGTAAGTATTCCCCTTCCCCGAGAGGCCATAGCTCGGTCCCCTGGGGGTCAGGTTGGAGCAGCCATGTCTCTCCAAGGTGTGGATCTGCACACCCAGGAAAGACACAGCTCTTCCAATGGGCCAGACACCGAGGTGGTTCCTACAGCAAAGGGAGCCTTGGCATTGGCCGGTCTGGACTGTGTCTTTGCTGCCCTACGTTGGTCTACAGGCTCCCCACGCCATGCTCCAGGGGACCCCTAAACCCTCCTCTGTTTGGAACGGCTGCATGGTGTCACTGTTATGGTCCATGGGTCCCTGAGCCAGAGCCTGTCTCAGCTGGAATTGCCGGGCAGAGCTCATGGGGTGAAAGAGCAGGGCTGGAGCCCAGCTGCTCAGCCTTGGAGGTGTTAAGGCCTGTGGCCTGCTCTTAAGGGAGACTGGGACCCCTGGAGGGCTCCTTCAAGGGCCCGTTGAAAAGCTGGCACAGCACAGAGCCTGCAAACGGTGCTGTCCCAAAAGCAAACAGAGCAAGAGGATACGTAAGGAACGGAACAGAGAGTAACACCAGACCCAGTACAATGTCCACGGAGACCAAGGAGAGGGGACCTAGGAACAAACAGCACGGGGCAGACCCGCTGCTGCTCATCCCGTCTCCCAGAACACAAAGGCAACGGCAAATCCCGCTGGGGCAGTGTAACCGGCGGGGCTGGACCTGTCAGCTCCTAAATCTGCCCAAACACTCCATACCCTAATCCCCATGCATAACACACACACACAGAGACATAGACACACACACAGAGACACACACAGACACACACACACGGAGACATAGACACACACAGACAGACACACACATATGCAGAGACATATACACACAGACACACACACAGACAGACACACATGCAGAGACAGACACACACACACATGCAGAGACAGACACACACAAACACACACACACAGACACACACAGATAGACACAGATACAGACAGACACACATGCACACAGACACAGACATACACAGACACACAGAGAGACACAGACACACACACAGACAAAAACAGAGACATACACACACACACACACGCACTCAGGCACACACACACACACAGACAGAGACACACACACAGACACACATGCAGCGACACAGACAAACACACACAGAGACACAGGCAGACACACAGAGAGACACAAACAGACATACACACTCACCTCACAAATCAGATCAGACACTGGCTCCCCGCTGCTCCTCTGCTGTAACAGCCAGCACACACACACATACCACCCCCCGGCACCGCTCTCAGCTCCCCATATCCCCTTTCATCCCCTACCACCTCCACAGCTCTGCCCCACATTTCCCCTCTGTGACGTTACTGACATGAACTGGGACCGTATAGATCATTGTTGCAACCAGGGTCCTGTAGTGGTACCAAGTCTTGTATAAAGGGGGTCAAATAAGGCATCTACGACAAGGTTATGGGTTGCTGGTTATGATTATGGCGTCTATATGTGTGTATCAATTTTGTAGTTGAAGTTATGAATATTGGCTCTATACTGTCTGTATTTCAAACTTATGCTGTGCTTCTGGGTGACACCCAGACAAGTTGGTGTTAGCTCTGCCTACCCTGCTTCCTAGCCTGCTTGATGGCCCATTAAGGACCATCAGCTACACAACTGACCCATTGAGAGAAGGCAGGTACAGCTTGTGACTCAGCAAGGCATGCAGGGACCTGCCTATGCACAGAACTCTGAGGTTTTTCCATGCCATGTGCTGGAATGATTGTCTTTGGGACAAAGAAAGCAGAGACCACATGGCAAGAGACTATAAAAAGCTGCTGCAGCTCCTCCATCCTGTCTTCAATCCTGCTTCTTACCTCTGGAGGGACTTTGCTACAAACGGAAGCTCTACACAAAGGACTGATGACCCATCCCAGTGGGGGATGTACTCCAGAGACTTGATTTAAACCTGCAGTTTATTCCATCTCTGCTTCGAGCCTGAACGAAGAACTTTGCCATTACTGTGTGTAATTGATTCCATTTAACCAATTCTAGCTCTCATCTCTACCTTTTTCCTTTTATGAATAAACCTTTAGATTTTAGATTCTAGAGGATTGGCAACAGCGTGATTTGTGGGTAAGATCTGATGTGTATATTGACCTGGGTCTGGGGCTTGATTCTTTGGGATCGAGAGAACCTTTTTTCTTTTACTGGGGTGTTGATTTTCATAACCATTCATCCCCAGGACGAGTGGCACTGGTGGGGATACTGGGAGACTGGAGTGTCTAAGGGAATTGATTGTGTGACTTGTGGTTAGCCAGTGGGGTGAGACCGAAGTCCTCGCTGTCTGGCTGGTTTGGTTTGCCTTGGAGTGGAAAGGAACCCAGGCTTGGGATGTAACTGCCCTGCTCTAAGCAATTTGTCCTGAACTGAGACTCTCAGTTGGGTCCCACCAGAACCAGCATTGTTACACCCTCCTGCCAGCACAGCCCAGGCGGCTGCTGGATCCCTCTGCCTCCGCCTTCCCTGCTGGTTGCTGGGTGCTGCTTGGGGTGGGGGTGGCACACACCTGCACTCTGCTCTGGGGTGGGGCATATCCAGGCACCTGTCAGATCATAGAATTGTAGGACTGGAAGGGCCCTCCAGAAGTCGCTAGCCCAGTCCCCTGCACTGAGGCAGGACTAAGTATTATCTGGACCATCCCTGACCCGTGTTTGTCCAACCTGCTCTTAAACATCTCCAATGAGGGGGGATTCCACAACTTCCCTGGGCAATTTATTCCAGGGCTTAACCACCCTGACAGTGAGGAAGTTTTTCCTAATGTCCAACCTAAACCGCCCTTGCTGCAGTTTAAGCCCATTGCTTCTTGTCCACATCTTTCCTGAAATGTGGCACCCAGAACTGGACACAATACTCCAGTAGTTCTCAAACTTTTTTTTTTCACGGACCACTTGAAAATTGCTGAAGGTCTAAGTGGACCACTTAATCTTTCCAGATGATACACAAAAACAACAAGGCGTCCGGTGGCACCTTAAAGACTAACAGATTTATTTGAGCATAAGCTTTGGTGGGTAAAAAACCCACTTCATCGGATGTTTTTGTGGATACAGAGTAATACGGCTAACCCCTGATACTTTCCAAATGTTGTTTGTACCATTAGCTAACTATTGTGAAGGGCTTTGGATAAAGTGCTATATAAAAAACCCTTAATAATAATGAACTTTTTTTGTTCTACAAATAAAAGCCCACAACTCATATTTTAATATCAGTCGTCTTACCTTTCTAATGTGAGGGATGTGCCCTCTCTCCCCCTCCACGGCAGCCACAGAGCTGGGGCTGGGAAGGAGGGGGGGTCTCTCCCCCACCACGGCAGCCACAGAGCTGGGGCTGGGAAGGAGGGGGGGTCTCTCCCCCACCACGGCAGCCACAGAGCTGGGGCTGGGAAGGAGGGGGGGTCTCTCCCCCACCACGGCAACCACAGAGCTGGGGCTGGGAAGGAGGGGGGGTCTCTCCCCCACCACGGCAGCCACAGAGCTGGGGCTGGGAAGGAGGGGAGGTCTCTCCCCGTCAGCTGCAGCCCTGAAGCAAGGTTCCCTGGAGCTGGGGAAAGTCACCTTTTTCTCTGGCCACCGCAGCCCTGCAGGTCCCAAATTCCCCCCACCCCCTTTTCACCCCCTGCCCCCTCCCACCTACCCCCTATTTCCACTAAGGCCACCACCTGACCTTACATGGGCGTCTTCTCCAGGGTCCAGGCACCTAACTAGTGGAGACGCACCTGCGCAGCTCCAGTTAGGTGGGTGGCCCTTCATTCTCTCGTGTGCGGCCGCCCAGGCGCACAGCTTAGAGGGAACTGTCCATGAACCAACAGAACGGAGCCCATGGACCACAGTTTGAGAACCTCGGCATTGCTCCTTTTGAGGGCTAATCGGCGCGGAGCAGAGCGGAAGATCACTTCTCGAGTCTTGCTTACAACACTCCTGCTAATACAGCCCGGAAGGATGTTTGCTTTTTTTGCAACAGTGTCACACTGTTGAGTCCTATTTACCTTGGGATCCCCTCTGACCTCCCGATCCCTTCCCGCAGTTTTCCTTCCTAGGCAGTCAGTTCCCATCGTGTACGTGCAACATGCAGAGATCCCGTCTCTGCGTCCTTTAGAACCTGCCCAAATGCCACCACATCCCCTCCCTCCTGGCTGCTCAGTGCCTGGGCCAGGCCAGGCCCTTTCCCCCACCCCGGTACTGGCCCCCTCTCAGCCTGCCCACCTGCTTCCTCTTCAGGCCCTTCACCGGATCCCCCTCCCAGCACTGCTCCAGGCACGTCCATCCCCACCCCCCATTCCAGTCCTCATCAGCCCCCCACTTCCCCACGGCAGCAAGCTCACGTCCCCCAGCCTCCCCTCTGGGCTCTGCACTGTCCCACCCACCCACATCTCTGCATCCCTCTCCAGCTGCCTGCCTGAGCTCTGCCATAGGCTCCCGCCAGGCTCCCCCTCACTCCCGTCCCGCCCGGGAGGTCTGTGCCTTCCCGAAGGGCTGCTCCCCAGAGGGTTACAGGCGGGGACCTACCTGATGAGAACGTCACAGGCTTGAGATTCATGGAAATCCCTCTTCATCTACCTAGGGGTGAGAACACGCAGAGAGGGCAGGAGGTCAATAGCATGCAGTGCCCCTTGCACCCACCCCAGAGCCAGAGGGCAGTGCAGACGGACAGGGGCAGGATAAGCAGGGGCTCTGTCGGGCAGCAGTGTGGATAGGACGAACTGGCACACAGGAGCTGAGCACCCAGCCCCAGCCCCTCCCCCTGTCTGCCCAGGGACCTCACCTGCGCACTGAGCAGGGGTGGGGAGAGAGCAGAGCTGGGGTGTCCCTAGCCTGGGGAGGTGGGAGCAATCCTCCCCCCGCTTCTCAAGGCAACGAGCACTGCCTCCTCTGGAGCCTGCACCGACCCCGGGGGAGGGACAGAGCCCACAGGCCCCTCTGGAGCCTGCACCGACCCCTGGGGAGGGACAGAGCCCCCAGCCCCGTCTGGAACCTGCACCGCCCCCCCGGGGACGGACAGAGCCCCCAGCCCCCTCTGGAGCCTGCACCGACCCCCGGGGGAGGGACAGAGCCCCCAGCCCCCTCTGGAGCCTGCACCGACCCCTGGGGACGGACAGAGCCCCCAGCCCCCTCTGGAGCCTGCACCGACCCCCCGGGGAGGGACAGAGCCCCCAGCCCAGCCCCGTCTGGAACCTGCACCGCCCCCCCGGGGAGGGACAGAGCCCCCAGCCCAGCCCCGTCTGGAACCTGCACCGACCCCCCGGGGAGGGACAGAGCCCCCAGCCCCCTCTGGAACCTGCACCGACCCCCCGGGGAGGGACAGAGCCCCCAGCCCAGCCCTGTCTGGAACCTGCAACGCCCCCCCCCAGAAGTCCTGGGCTATCCCCGGCAGCAGGCAGATCTAGAGGGATCAGCATGGACTGTCACTCATCACCAGGCCCAGGTCAGCCCCAGGCAGGGCCAGGCATTCAGCCGCCATGGGGGCACGTGGGGCAGGAGAAAGACACGACGAAGGGCGTGTCTGAGACAGACAGACCGAGCCCACAGAACGGGCCGGGCACAGACACTGGCGGGCAGCAGCAGAGGGACCTGGCTCGAGCTCACAGGTCTGGGGCTCCCCAAACACCTTCCAGCTCGTGGACCAAAGAGGCTGGCCCTGCCAGGGGTCAGCGGGGGGTGGCAGGGTCCCAGCTCCAGAGCGCACGGTCAGTGGAGGGGTGGGCTGGAGCCCGACTCTCAGAGGCTCCGTGAGGGGCTCAGTGCGAATGCTCAGTTCTCCAGCAGGCCTTTAACAATTTATAAGTTTCACTCTAGAATCCACTGGCAGAGAAATCACAGGAACTGAGATTCCTTCCTCTGAAATATTTAGTGCCTTCTTTTTGTGTGCAGCATGATGTATACAGCCCAGCTGTGACCCCCCCACCCCCACGTACGGCCCAGCTGTGATCCCCCTCATGTACGGTCCAGCTGTGACCCCCATCCTGTGTACAGCCCAGCTGTGACTCCCCCACCCCCACGTACGGTCCAGCTGTGACCCCCCCACCCCCACGTACGGTCCAGCTGTGATCCCCCCACCCCCAAGTACAGTCCAGCTGTGATCCCCCCCATGTACGGCCTAGCTGTGACCCACCCCCACGTACGGCCCAGCTGTGATCCCCCCCACGTACGGACCAGCTGTGACCCCCATCCTGTGTACAGCCCAGCTGTGACCCCTCCACCCCCACGTACGGTCCAGCTGTGACCCCCATCCTGTGTACAGCCCAGCTGTGACCCCCCACCCCCACATACGGTCCAGCTGTGATCCCCCCCATGTACGGCCCTGCTGTGACCCCCATCCTGCGTATGGCCCAGCTGTGATCCCCCCCATGTACGGCCTAGCTGTGACCCCCATCCTGTGTACAGCCCAGCTGTGACCCCCCACCCCCACATACGGTCCAGCTGTGATGCCCCCCATGTACGGCCCTGCTGTGACCCCCATCCTGCGTATGGCCCAGCTGTGATCCCCCCCATGTATGGCCTAGCTGTGACCCCCATCCTGTGTACAGCCCAGCTGTGACCCCCCACCCCCACATACGGTCCAGCTGTGATGCCCCCCATGTACGGCCCTGCTGTGACCCCCATCCTGCGTATGGCCCAGCTGTGATCCCCCCCATGTATGGCCTAGCTGTGACCCCCATCCCGTGTACAGACCAGCTGTGACCCTCCCACCCCCGTGTACAGTGCAGCTGTGAGCCCCGCCATGTATGGCCCTGCTGTGACCCCCATCCCGCATATGGCCCAGCTGTGACCCTCTGCTCCCGTCCTACTGCTATCCCAAGGAAGAGCCCTTGGGAGTACCAGAACCTATACATTGCAATAGGTAAGGAAAACACCAACCACTATTTATGTAGGACCTAACAAAAACAATGCTTGGGCTCCAGCAGCTACGGCTGCACCAATGAATGAGGCAGCTCTCCTGTGTCCAGGCATTGAGGGCCTGTGGTGGCCCCATGCCAGGCAAGGCCAGGGGCTGTGATTTAGGGCTCTGCAACCCAACCTGAGAGGACCCAACTCCAAGTGTCAGGTTCAGGTCATGTCAGAAAACAACCGGACCCGCTTGGCTTGGGCGGTGTCTGCTCACAGCCTCCTGCCTGTGGCATGGCCCAGCCTCCAGGATCAGCTCCAAGGACAAGGCAGTGGCGTTGCTGACTCAGGATTGGGGGAAGGGTCGGGTCTGGTTCAGGTTGGGTCCCACTCAGGCTTAGGTTAGGGGGTTTTGGGTCTTTTCACTTGGTAATCAGGTGGGCAAATACTGACATCCTGTCTACCTGTTGGAAAGCTGTGATGGCCACAAGGTGAACTCTAAGTAAACTCGTAGCGAGCCCTGAGTTCTTTAGGGGTAATAAACAATCCATGATCAGTGGAAGTGGTGCCTGGCTTGCAGATATCTGTTTGTTTTGGCACCACAGAAAATCTTTTCCGTTTTTGGAGGGAGGTAGTACGTGTGTTGTGCTTCCTACTGTTTATTACCACTTGTCCTACCTGTTCTGAGCAGCCAGTTTGTTGGGGCAGCGCCATGAAGTAGCCATACCTTCAGGTGAAGTCTCAGGTGGAGGACTTGACCATTGTCCCGAGAGAGAAGATTCCGTAGGTGAGGGAGAGTGAACGGTGTGCAGATCACCATGCGTGTCGTCAGGTAAGGGAACCAAGTCTGTCTGGGCCATGTTGGTACTATGAGTATTATTTTGGCTTATCATTTCATATTTTGTGTATTACTCTGGAGATCAGAGGTATCGGTGGGCATGCGTATTGGAGAGGAGCATTCCATTTGATGAGAAAATCATCCCCCAATTGTCCAAGTATGGGAATTTCAATATTCCCTGTCTGTGCAGATGAGCAGCTTCCACCACAAGGGTTTTGGTAAAGACTCGTGGAACTGTCGACAGTCGGAATGACAGTACTCTGTATTGGAAGTGATCTTGTCCCACTGTGGATTGTAGGAATCATCTGTGAGAAGGATGGATGGTAATGTGGAAATACGCATCTTGTAGGTCGAGGGCTGAGAACCAGCCCCCTTTTCCAGCGCTGGGATGATCGAGTTCAGTGTCATCATTTCGAATCTGTGGGTGCGGACAAATTTGTTCAGTTTTCTGAGATCTAGTATGGGTCTCTAACCTCCGTTTTTCTTTTGAGTCAGGAAATAATGGGAGTAAAACCCTTTCCCTCTGTGTTGTGTTGGAACTTGTTCCACGGCCCCTAATTGTAGAGGGGGTGATCTACTTCTTTTCTCAATAGGTGCTCATGAGAAGGGTCCCTGACAAGGGACATGGGAGGAGTGGGTAGGTGGGATGGAAGTAAAGGGGATGGTATAACCCATCCGGATGATCTCCAAAACCCAGTGGTCCATGGTCATAGTGTTCCACATATAGTAGAATGGTTGGAGTCCATGACCAAAAATTTGGGTTGCTCGTTCTAGTGGTGCTGGTGGTCGCGGGAAGTCGGTCAGACCCTCAACCAACGTTTCAAAACTGCAGTTTGTTTGGTGGCGGTTGGGAGGTCGCAGTCTGAGATTGGTTATGGAGACATCTCTATGGTCTGTTTCTTTGTCTTTGTCCATCGTATGGTCTCTGTTGGCGCTGCAACGTGTTGTCTCTGTTCTGATTGTATGGTGATATCAGCATCTCCAGTTGGGGAGGGGTGTATATCCCGAGGGTTCTTAGTGTCGCTCTAGAGTCTTTCATGGAGTGGAGGACCACGTCCGTCTTAGCAGAGAAGAGCTTGTCTCTGTCAAAGGGAAGGTCTTCAACCTTGTGTTGTAGTTCTCTGGGGATGCCCAATGAATAAACCCAGGATGCTCTGTGCATGACAATGGCTGTCACCATCGTGTGCACTGCTGTGTCTGCCACGTCGAGGAATGCCTGAAGCGCTGTTCTAACAATAAGCTGTCCCTCGTTGACGATGGCCCGAAATTGTTCTCTTTTTTCCTCAGGGACATCCTGTACAAATTCTGTCAATTTGGAGTAGTTGTCATGGTCGCAGTTTGAGAGTAGTGCTGTATAGTTAGCTGTGCGGAATTGTAGGGTCGCTGAAGTGCAAACTTTGCGTCCTATGAAGTCTAATCTCTTCCAATCCTTGACCAGGGATGTGGATTTGAATTGGGATTGTTTGCCCCATCGGTTAACTGCTTCCACTACGAATGAGTTTGGTTCTGGGTGTGAGTTCAGGAAATCCATTCCTTTATTTGGTACGTGGTATTTCCTGTCCGTACCAGAGGGGTAGCCGTGTTAGTCTGGTTCTGTAGAAGCAGCAAAGAATCCTGTGGCACCTTATAGACTAACAGAAGGCACCTTATAGACTAACAGTACGGACAGGAAGTCTATAAGTCACCTTATAGACTTCCTGTCCGTACGTTTATTGGTTGGGGGAATGGTGGCAGGAGTTTGCCACACTATGTCTGCCCATTCCAGCAAGGCATCGTTGATGGGTAATGCGATCTTCGACATGGAGGAAGTGTGTAGGATCTTAAGGAGCTGGTGTTGTGTCTCCTGTACCTCTTCAAGAGGAATGTTCTGACTCTCAACCACCTACTGGAATAGCTCCTGAAATTGTTTAAAGTCATCTATAGTAGTAGGAGGTGGGGGCATAACTGCTTTGTCAGGGGAAGAAGAGGAGTTGTGCTCTGGGGAGGCCTCCTGTTCTGAAGTGTCATTCCTCTCTTCCTCTCCCTCCTCTGCTACCTCAGAGGGTTTGGGTACTGACATTGGTGCAGAGCGTACGGGCTTCCTGTGGGAAGAGGGAAGTCTGTGGAATTAAGACGTGTAGGCTGCCCATGGATCCCATTGTGGCCATTGGCCAGGAAATGGCATGGGAGGGCATATCCAGGGGTTAGCGAGCCATGGTGGCAGGTCCCTGGTGCTCTCTTCCCTGGGTCTATAATGAGGTTCAGTGCCTGTGGGGGAGGAGTGTCCCAAAGAGAAGTTTGCCTCCTCTGCATCATCATTCTCATCACTTGAGAAAGGTGTGCCAATGGGAGAATCAGGTTGGCCCGGTGCCGTCAGTACCGGTGAGCAATTGATGTCGAGTAGTGGAGATCCGGGTGTAGATGATGCTTGCATGTCAGATGTCTGTATTAGGGTGATTGGTGCCAACATAAACGGTGCCATATCCTTCTGTGTCGCCTCCTCATGTGGAAGTGAGGTTGGTGCAGATCTTTGGTGCGTAGCCTTCCTAGGTGCCACAATCGTTGGTTCTGGCGTTTTCGTGGTCGGCGCCAATGAACTCGGTGCCGGAGGGGGAGCGATTGTGTGGTAGATGTTGTGGTACTGAGCCCTTTGCAGGGGTAGTCGGTGCCGTGGAGGAGGAGGCCATTTTGTGCCAGCCACTCGACTCCTTCATCCTGCCGGAGGTGCCCAGTGCATCAAAGGTGCTTGCTCTGGATGAGGTCAGCACTGCGGGCAGAGATGTCGCCAAAGAATGTTTTTTTTTTTTAACAATTCTCAGTTTGGTGATGATGTAACCCTTTTCCTCGATTTTATTGTCTGTCAATGGAGGCTATGCCCAGAGAGTCCCTTGTCGTGGTCTGTCCAGGGTCCAATGTAGGCATTAGGGATTTCTCCATTAAAATGAGTTTGAGTTGAAGGTCCCTATCTCTCCTTGCCCCAGCCTTCAGATTTTTGCAGTGAGTGCACTTCTGTGGTATGTGCGACTCACCTAAGCATCGGACACAAAGGGAGTGTCCATCAGAGATTGGTATTGCATCTTTGCAAGAAGTGCACCTTTTAACACCTGGGGAGACAGGCATATCTGAAAACGTCCCTGCTGTAAACTGCGTGACGAAAGCATTTTTTTGTTTTGTTTTGTTTTGTTCTTTTGTTAGGGAATCTAACTGGTTAAAATGGAAACCTAGATCAACTATAAAGTAACTGAGAACTAAACTTAACTAATAACTATTTCTAACTCTTTTCTAGATGATTTTGTGACACTGCCGTTGGAGTTCCATGTGCAGCTGAGGACGGTTGAGAAGGAACTGAGGGAGACGGGACATGCGGGCACTAGTTGAATCACCAACAGCACCATGAGACGGTTACTGTGCACACGCGTCCTGACCAGGCACTGCTACCGAAAATCTCCGATCAGCGGCGCCAGGACGCACCGACACCTGAAGTGGAGCACCCACAGGGACAGCGCTCAAAGAAGAAACAAAGGATAGGAATAAATGGTCAGTTTTTACAGTGGAGACGGGTAAATAATGGGGTTCCCCAGAGATCTGTACTGGGACCTGTGCTGTTCAACATGTTTGTAAATGAACGGGAAAAAGGGGTAAACAGTGAGATGGCAAAATTTGCAGACGATACAAAATTACTCAAGATAGTTAAGTCCAAAGCAGACTGTGATGCGTTACAAAGGGATCTCACAAAACTGGATGACTGGGAAAGAAAATAGCAGATGAAATTCATTGTTGATAAATGCAAAGTAAGGCACAATGGAAAACATAATCCTGGCTGCACACAGGGCCGGTGCTACCATTAAGGCGAACTAGGCGGGTGACCAGGGCGCCAAGATTTGGGGGCACCAAAAAGCGGTGCCCCCATTTTTTTGTTTACAGTGGTTCCTCCCCGAGCGCGCGGTCGCTGCTCCACTTCTCCTGCCTCCCAGGCTTGCAGCGCCAATCATCTGTTTGGCGCCGCAAGCCTGGGAGGAGAATTAGAGTGGGGGCGGCGTGCTCGGGGAAGACACGGAGCAGAGGTGAGCTGGGGTGGGGTGGCGCCGCACGGCTCCCCGCGGGGGGAGCTGCCGTGGGGGGAGCACCTCAGGGCATGGGGGGGAGCTGCCGCAGGGCTTGGGGGGGCGGGCGCAAGGTGGAAGTTTCGCCTAGGGTGCAAAACTTCCTTGCACCAGCCCTGGCTACACATACAAAATGATGGAGTCTAAATTAGCTGTTACCACTCAAGAAAGGGATCTTGGAGTCATCGTTTATAGTTCTCTGAAAACATCTGCTCAAAGTGCAGCAACAGTGAAAAAAGCTAACAGCATGTTAAGTAAGGGATAGATAATATGACAGAAAATATAATAATGCCACTATATAAATCCATGGTATGCCCACACCTTGAATACAGTGTGCAGCTCTGCTCACCCCATCTCAAAAAAGATATATTAGAATTGGAAAAAGTACAGAGGACAAGAAAAATGATGAAGGGTATGGAACAGCTTCCATATAAGGAGAAATTGCAAAGGCCTGGGACTGTTCATCTAAGGGGGGTATATGATAGAGGTCTATAAAATCATGAATCATCATCATCATCATGTTCCCATTACCCCTCTGGCATTCAGGGCAGCGATAAAGCTCCTCCACTCCTGTCTGTTTCTGGCAAAATCATGACTGGTGTGGAGAGAGTGACTGGGGAAGTGTTATTTACCCCTTCACATAACACAAGAACCAGGGGTCACCCAATGAAATTAATAGGAAGAAGGTTTAAAACAAACACAAGGCAGTGTTTCTTCACACAGCACTCAGTCACCCTGTGGAACTCCTTGCCAGGGGATGTTGTGAAGGCCAAAAGTATAACAGGGTTCAAAAAAGAACTAGGTAAGTGTCTGGAGGATAGGTCCAGCAATGGCTATTGCCAGGAAGGGCAGGGATGCAACCCCATGTTATGGGTGTCCCTAAACCTCTGACTGCCAGAAGCTGGAACCAGACAACAGGGGGTAGATCACTCGATAAATTGCCCTGTTTTGTTCATTCCCTCTGAAGCACCGGGCACTGGCCACTGTCAGAAGACAGGACACTGGGCTAGATGGACCTCTGGTCTGACTCAGTGTGGTTGTTCTTAGGTTCTTAATTAATGATGACAAGTTTTGGAAGGGACATTGAACTTCCTGCTTCAGGGCTTCCACCAAACTCTTTTAGAGACCAAGGTGAGATCTTTATGGGGGGCAGATTATCCCTTATCTGCTCCTGCAGGGTTCTTACACTTTCCTCTGCAGCATCTGCCCGTGGGGTCTGATCCAACCTGGCCATTGCTAACGGAGGGTTCCCCACATGTGTGGGGACCAGTTTTAAATG
Source organism: Mauremys mutica (assembly GCF_020497125.1). Lineage (NCBI taxonomy): Eukaryota > Metazoa > Chordata > Testudines > Geoemydidae > Mauremys > Mauremys mutica. The sequence continues at coordinate 562,945 of NC_059072.1, read as the reverse complement.
GCCCAGCGGATGGGGATCCCCTCCAGTTTGACACATCCCACTGCTTCTGCCCCTCAGCCCCCATTTCCCAATGACCCAGGCGCAGCACAACTAACGCCTCCTCCCCAACGTTTGCCCCAGGCTCTAGACTCCTCTGACAAGCTGGGCCCAGTTAGGCACCAGGTTTTGGCTCCAAGTTACAAATGAAGATGTCTGGCCCTGCAGAACGTGGCGTTGGCTGAATATGCATTCAATGTTGTCAAAGGCATTCATCTGCAGAGGAGGCGATTCCAGAGATAAATTCAATGCTCATAACATTAGCGTCTCCTCAGAACCATAAAATGCAGCCCTGCCAACCAGTGAAGGGGATTGATGAGTTTATTATTGGAGTTGATAGATTAAACTCTTCAGAGGAGAATAAATTATGCAGATGAGCTATGATGTATTTTGATTATAACTTATGTTTTTGTTTTCAATGTATTACACCTTTAAATCTGCAAGGATGGGCCTGTCAGCTGAGACCAGCAGCCCTGGCCTACAGGCCAGCTCAGGCTGGTGCAGCAGAGAGGAACAACCTTGTTCTCGCACAGACTTTACCAGGAGTTTTTCTAAGTTCAGTGATTCCTTTACTACGCACAAGAGGCAGGTGGCCTGAGCTGGCTGCTGACAGCGTCTGCCCAGGGATTGCTAGAGCCGCCAGCTGCTGCAGCACATATCCTCACTGGACGGCACCTGACAGGGTCAGGCATTTCAGCACCCTGATTCCTGCCTTCCCCCTCTGGGATACGGCACTGGCACGGCACACTCACAGCAACTGTGGCAGCTTGTGCCATTCACTGAGCCCCAGAAACCCAATCTGAGCAGTGGGCAGAGAGATCTAGGTCCCTGATCCAGCAGAGAGCACATGGAGAGCTTGTCCCTGCCACAGAATGGGGGGAGTGACCTAGCACAAAAACCCGCGGCAATAAGGCTCAGAGCCCAGGACAACTGGCTTGGGCTTGCGCGGCTCGCACTATGGGGCTACAAGTAGCCGTGTGGCCTGTGTCACTGGGGCTGGAGCCTGGCCTATGCCCCTCCCCCTCAGCAGGTGTCAGAGCCTGGCTCCAGCAGGAGCAGGGACACCTGCTCTGCTATTTGTACCTCTGCAGCACAAGTCAGTTGACTTGGGCTCTGAGACTCGCTGCTGCTGTGTAGACCTACCCTAGGAGACGCGCTCTGCCCTGTGCCATTGCATTGGCTTCAGATACCAGCGGTTCTCAAACTATGGGTTGGGACCCCAAAGTGGGTCGCGACCCCATTTTAATGGGGTTGCCAGGGCCAGCATTAGACTTGCTGGGACCCATGTCTGAAGCTGAAGCCTGAGCTCCACTCCCACCCAGGGCAGCGGGGCTCAGGCTCCAGCCCCCTCTTCCCCCACCTTTGGGTCTCCCCTCCTCCCCCGGGTCATGTCATAACTTTGTTGTCTGAAGTGGGTTGCGGTGCAAGGAAGTTTGAGGGCCCCTGGGACAGACACAATAATACAGGTGCTCAACATGAGAAGGATCCTAGTGCAGCCACTATCAGTTGCCTCTGTTTTCACCTCCAGCAGGTGCAGCCCTGGGACCCGTGGCTTCGCTGTGCTGGCTTAGTACTGTTGCCCCTCGGCCCGAGATGTTAGCCAAAATCCTGGGCCTTGCCGGGTTGTTTCCATTAGGAGGAGAAACTGATTATATGAGCCAGGTATTTCTTTGATGCAAGCCTGTTTGTTTACAATCAGCAGGCAGGTTCACACTTTCCAAGCCCACCTCACCAGTCTGTCCTGTGCCCCAAGGAACTCCGTCTCCGATCCCTTTCAGGGCCATGCTCCTGACAGCTTCTCTGGCTTCCTCCCTGACACCAGCACAGATACACACACTGCAACCAGTCAATGCCCTAGCCCCTGCGTTCAGGGTCAGTCTCCAGGGACACCTCTCTTGCTCAGGACAAACCCTGTGGCCAGTCCCTTGGGTGATGGCTTCTATTGTTTCTGCTCTTTTACTCCATAAATGAGCTAATTACTTCTTCCATTTAACCTGAATGAAAGGTGGCAAGCACACCCATCAGCTCCTGTTATTGCCCATATAGCACAGACAGGCTTGCTGGCAGCCACCAGCACCTCATCAGAACAGCATCATGAGAAGAGAGAGAATGCAGGGCAAACAGGCTTGTCCCCCAACCCTGAACCACACATCCCAGTGCTCAGCAACCTCCAACTGCCAAAAAGGGGCCATGCTGACCAGACCAGACCACCTACACCTACTGGAGCAAGGGAGCTGGAGAGAGCAGTGCACAGGGCCTGAGATGTGCACTGGGTCCCATTCTCCTTAGGATCCGGTCAGACTCCTGCATCCTCCCACAGACCAGACTATCCCTCCCACCCAGTGCTGCCCACACAGCCCGCAGCTCCTGGCCGAGCGAGAGCGGCTCTTCGGCAGGGGCGGCTCCAGGCCCCAGCACACCAAGCGCGTGCTTGGGGCGGCCAGCCGCGGGGGGTGCTCTGCCGGCGCCGCGAGGGCGGCAGGCAGGCTGCCTTCAGCGGCTTGCCTGCGGAGGGTCCGCTGGTCCCGCAGCTTTGGCGGACCTCCCGCAGGTGTGCCGAAGCCGCAGGACCAGCGGACCCTCCGCAGGCAAACCGCCGGAGGCAGCCTGCCTGCCGTGCTTGGGGTGGCAAAATCCCTAGAGCCGCCCCTGCTCTTCGGATACTCCCAGGTGTGATTCAAAGATTCCAAGTGACGGGGACTCCAGCCACTCCTCACCTGCCTTGTGGAAAGCCGAGTCTATCCCCAGTGTGAGCTCTGATTCAGTAACCCAGGGCATCCCTGCAAGGGGAGCACAGACCCCTCTTCTCTGCCAACGCAGCCAATAAACCCTGGCAGTAGCACTATCCCAGGGCATGGACCCTGGACTGCCTGGGCCAACTGCGGCCCACATGCCTCCCCTGGGGAAAGTCCTCACCCGAGCAGACTCGGGCCAGAACAGAAGCTGGTCAGACCCACAGGGAGAGGTGTACACTTGGGACACCTGTGGCTAGTGAGGCCAGGGGGAACAGCTGGGCCGCCTGTGGCTGGTGAGGCCAGTGAGGAACAGCTGGGCCACCTGTGGCTCATCAGCCCAGTGGAGAACAGCTGGGCCGCCTGTAGCTAGTGAGGCCAGTGGAGAACAGCTGGGCCGCCTGTGGCTGGTGAGGCCAGTGGGGAGCAGCTGGGCCGCCTGTGGCTCATCAGCCCAGTGGGGAACAGCTGGGCCGCCTGTGGCTAGTGAGGCCAGTGGGGAACAGCTGGGCCGCCTGTGGCTGGTGCGGCCAGTGAGGAACAGCTGGGCCGCCTGTGGCTCATCAGCCCAGTGGAGAACAGCTGGGCCGCCTGTGGCTGGTGCGGCCAGTGGGGAGCAGCTGGGCCGCCTGTAGCTAGTGAGGCCAGTGGAGAACAGCTGGGCCGCCTGTGGCTGGTGAGGCCAGTGGGGAGCAGCTGGGCCGCCTGTGGCTCATCAGCCCAGTGGGGAACAGCTGGGCCACCTGTGGCTGGTGAGGCCAGTGGGGAACAGCTGGGCCGCCTGTGGCTGGTGCGGCCAGTGGGGAGCAGCTGGGCCGCCTGTGGCTCATCAGCCCAGTGGAGAACAGCTGGGCCGCCTGTGGCTGGTGAGGCCAGTGGGGAACAGCTGGGCCGCCTGTGGCTGGTGCGGCCAGTGGGGAACAGCTGGGCCGCGTGTGGCTGGTGAGGCCAGTGGAGAACAGCTGGGCCGCCTGTGGCTGGTGAGGCCAGTGGAGAACAGCTGGGCCGCCTGTGGCCTAGTGAGGCCAGTGGAGAACAGCTGGGCCACCTGTGGCCTAGTGAGGCCAGTGGAGAACAGCTGGGCCGCCTGTGGCCTAGTGAGGCCAGTGGAGAACAGCTGGGGTGCCTGTGGCTGGTGCAGCCAGTGGGGAGCAGCTGGGCCGCCTGTGGCTGGTGCAGCCTGTGGGGAGCAGCTGGGCCGCCTGTGGCTGGTGCGGCCAGTGGAGAACAGGTGGGATGCTTGTTGCTGGTATGGCCAGTGTGGAACAGCTGGGCCGTGTGATGTTATGAGTGTAACGTAATATTTCATTGGAAGGTAACAGGGCCAGAAAGAGTTAATTAACTCTAATTAACCTGACCCATGGTTGAACCTTAAGGACTGGTTAGGAAGATATGTAAATGAATAGAGCTTTGAAAGTCTGCAGTGTTAGAGATAGAAGGGGAGGTGTTTGCTCAGGTCTTGTGATATAATCAAACAAGTCTTGTCTATCGCTATAGCTTTGATTGGAAGATCAAAAAAGGAATATTAACATTTGTGATGATACTTGAGTAAAATAGCATTATTGTCTATGTGTCTCTTTGAAGGTTGTGGTAACCTGTGTCCTAAATTACCCTGTGCTAATTGCCAGGATGTTAGGAAGGAGAGTTAAGCCTATTGTTTTCTCGGCCAAAAGACTGCTGGAAATGTATAAGAACCCTGGGACACGATCCTTCTTCATCTCAGATCTGCTTTGGGTTTCAAGAGGGGGAAACCTTAAGTCACAAGGATTGAGATCCCCAGTCATTGACTGGAGTCACCCTGAGTATGGACATTGGACTGTAACCTCTGGACTATTTCTAAAAGGACTTTTGGCAACTACAAACTCATCTCTGCTGTGTCTGAACCTCAAGAATTGAATTCAAGTCTGTCTGTATATTGATCTTTTAACCAACTCTCTCTCTTTTCTTTTTTAATAAATTTTAGCTTAGTTAATAAGACTCGGCTCTAAGCGTGTACTTTGGGTAAGATCTAAGTTATAATTGGACCTGGGTATGTGGCTGATCATTTGGGATTGGAAGAACCATTTCTTTTATATGATGAAGTAAGATTTTCAGTAATAATCATCATATCTGACAGGTGTGTCTGGACGGAGGCCTGAGGCTGGGTACTTTAAGGGAACTGCGTTGTTTGGACTTCTCACTAACCAGTGAGGTACTATAGAAGCTGTTTGGGCTGGTTGGTAAATCTAAGTATTGGAATATCCACCAGCTTTTGGGGTTTGTCTGCCCCCTTCTGTTTGCAATTCAGCCTGATTGAGTGACCTCAGCTGGCTCCCACGGGCAGCACCATCACAGGCCGCCTGTGGCTGGTGCGGCCAGGGGGGAACAGCTGGGCCGCCCATGGCTGGTGCGGCCAGGGGGGGAACAGCTGGGCCGCCCGTGGCTGGTGCGGCCAGGGGGGAACAGCTGGGCCGCCCGTGGCTGGTGCGGCCGGGGAGGGAACAGCTGGGCCGCCCGTGGCTGGTGCGGCCAGGGGGGGAACAGCTGGGCCGCCCGTGGCTGGTGCGGCCGGGGAGGGAACAGCTGGGCCGCCCGTGGCTGGTGCGGCCGGGGGGGGAACGGCTGGGCCGCCCGTGGCTGGTGCGGCCGGGGGGGAACGGCTGGGCCGCCCGTGCCTGGTGCGGCCGGGGGGGAACAGCTGGGCCGCCCGTGGCTGGTGCGGCCGGGGGGGAACGGCTGGGCCGCCCGTGGCTGGTGCGGCCAGGGGGGGAACAGCTGGGCCGCCCGTGCCTGGTGCGGCCAGGGGGGAACGGCTGGGCCGCCCGTGGCTGGTGCGGCCGGGGGGGAACAGCTGGGCCGCCCGTGCCTGGTGCGGCCGGGGGGGCCGCCTCTGGCCCCATGAGACCCAGGAACTTGCCCACGCTCCCTGAGACATGCAGCAGCCTTCCCAGCACTCAGAACATCAGAGGCAACATCCTGGCCAGCTACTAGCCTGTCCCTCAGCCCCTTCTCCAGCTACCCCCTAGAGCAAGGCAGGCCAGTGAAGACTGGGCCGCCATGCCGCCCACTTGTCCCCACAGGCCCAGGACACTAGAAATAGGGAGAAAGTGGACACTTTCGGTGACACTTCAGGAATAAACTAAAAGCTGATGCCCTAAGCCAAGCCTCAGGAGCAGGAGCCACTCCCCACCTCCAGGCAGGGGCCAGACTCCCCTGGCCCGGGGCCTGGCCTTATGAGCACAAACCTTAGCACCACCATAGAGCATCCAGCTCAGACCTTCTCCCCAGGTTTGGCTTCCCCTAGAGCTCCTCCTCCCAGACTGCTCGGCCCACACTCTTGAGCCTCTCTGCCCCAGTTCCCAGATTTGCTGCTCCCCAGAGACGGGCGAGGAGCAAATGACTTACCTGCGCCAGCAAGTCCTATGACATAGACTCATAGACTTTAAGGTCAGAAGGAACCATTATGATCATCTAGTCTGACCCCCTGCACAGTGCAGGCCACCGAATCTCACCCACCCACTCTTTTAACAAACCCCTAGCCTATGTCTGAGTTATTGAAGTCCTCAAATCACGGTTTAAAGACCTCAAGGTGCAGAGTCCAGCAAGTGACCCGTGCCCCACGCTGCAGAGGAAGGCGAAAAACCTCCAGGGCCTCTGCCAATCTGCCCTGGAGGAAAATTCCTTCCCGCCCCCAAATATGGCGGTCAGTTAAACCAGGGGTAGGCAACCTATGGCGCGGGTGCCGAAGGCGGCATGCGAGCTGATTTTCAGTGGCACTCACGCTGCCCGGGTCCTGGCCACCGGTCCGGGGGACTCTGCATTTTAATTTAATTTTAAATGAAGCTTCTTAAACATTTTAAAAACCTTATTTACTTTACATACAACAATAGTTTAGTTATATATTATAGACTTATAGAAAGAGACCTTCTAAAAACGTTAAAATGTATTACTGGCACGCGAAACCTTAAATCAGAATGAATAAATGAAGACTTGGCACACCACTTCTTTGAAAGGTTGCCGACCCCTGAGTTAATCCCTGAGCATGTGGGCAAGACTCACCAGCCAGCACCCAGGAAAGAATTCTCTGTAGTAACTCAGATCCCATCCCATCTAACTTCCCATCACAGACCATTGGGCATATTTACCTGCTAATAATCAAAGATCAATTAATTGCCAATATTAGGCTATCCCATCATACCATCCCCTCCGTAAACTTATCAAGCTTAGTCTTGAAGCCAGATATGTCTTTTGCCGGGGTTCCAGAACTTCACTCCTCTAATGGTTAGAAACCTTCGTCTAATTTCAAGTCTAAACTTTCTAGTGTCCAGTTTATATCCATTTGTTCTTGTGTCCACACTGGTACTGAGCTTAAATAATTCCTCTCCCTCCCTGATATTTATCATTCTGATATATTTATAGAGAGCAATCATATCCCCCCTCAGCCAAGCTCTTTGAGTCTCCTTTCAGATGACAAGTTTTCCATTCCTCGGATCATCCTAGTAGCCTGTCTCTGAACCTGTTCCAGCGTGAATTCATCCTTCTTAAACATGGGAGACCAGACCTGCACACAGTATTCCAGATGAGGTCTCACCAGTGCCTTGTACAACGGTACTAATATGTGCCATCAGGCAGTGACTGCCACAGCCCCCGGGGCCTCATTGGCAACCTATGGGCAGCCTCTGAAGCGCACCCATCACGTGTCAAACTGAGAGCACTCCAGCTGCCCTCACATTCCAGAGGTTGGGCCCACAGTCCCAGCATGCAGTGCACCACCTTGCCCTGCCTTTGCATTGCAGGCTGGGAACTGTAGTCTTAGTAGACCGCACCTCGGTACCTAAGGCAAGGGATGCTGTGGGCTGCAGAAATCTGTGCTACAAACACTGGGCACTAGCCTCCCCCAAACCAGAAGAGTTGCCCCAGCCCTGTCTGGCTGGAGCTGGCTTCCGTCACACCCTGAACAATAGCTTTCTGGACGACGCGCTTACCGATCTGCAGCTTTTCCTGCCATTCTTTGCACTCCCTGAGCGGGTCTATACAAAGCAGATGGATCCAGTCGGAAATTCAAACCACTCCTTAAATGAGCTAAGAATATCGGCCTCTTCCCGAGCGAGAGACCTGCAGGCTCCAGGGCTGGGAGTGAGTTTCGGGAAGGCGCAGCACAGCCCAGAACCCAAGGGGCCGGGTCAGTCCACTGGGGAAACACCCCTTGCTCCTCACAGCCATTTTCCACTGCCCTGCCCTGGACTGGGAACAAGTGGAGAAAGAGCAGCCCAAGAACAAGCTCCTCCTGAAAACGGGGGGCTGAAAGAGGAACGCTCCTCCCACTGGGGAAAGCTGTGTTGGCGAGTCACTGCTGTGGGGGAACCATCCAGCCCCTTGGACTGGAGGACGCCGCATGGCATGGGGAGAGGACTCCCTGCAACACGACGCTCCTTACCATACAGTCACAGGCTCAGCACAATCCCCATTCCCAGCCAGCTGCCCGGGCGGTACCAAACTCCCCCAAGTCACGAACACAGAGCGACACCGTTGCTGAGAGGAGAGTTCACTGAAGCCGGGAAGGCTATTTCAATATTTAATGATACAATAGAGTCTCCTGATTAACCTGCTTCTCACATTACCCGGGGCCCGTCCCCCCCCCCAGCCACCTGTGACAGGGAGCTGGGGCAGATTATTTGTAAGGGTTTGCACAAACATTTGACTCTCAGGAAGGGTTTAAATCAGCCCTGTGGAGCTGGATCTCTGGTGCCACACTGCTGACGGGAGCCAAGCCACCATTGAACCAGAGTCTTTGCCTGTTGCCAGAGTTACGCAGACTCAGCTGCATCTTCGGCCAGGACAGCAACTTCGTTCCAGCTCTTTCATAGATTATTAATGCATTCCAAGGCCCAAAGAAACCACTGTGATCATCTAGTCTGACCTCCTGTGTGACACAGGTCAGAGACTGCTCCAAATAATTCCTCTTTGAACCAGATCTCTTACAAAAACGCCCAGTCCTGAGATAAACATTGGCTGTGCTGGAGGCTGCCTAACCTCCTGCTTGTGCTGGCCCCATACTATGGCCCAGTGTCCCCAGACACACTGCAGCAGGAGCTCAAACAAGCTTCCTACCCCATGGTGAGCACCCCGCAGCCCAGAATGCACTGCAGCAGCCTCAGCCCCATAGCAGCCCACCTCCAACCAGAATGCACTGCGGCAGCCCCCACTCCACAGCAGCCCACCTCCAACCAGAATGCACTGCGGCAGCCCTCATCCCATAGCAACCCTGTCCCAGGCCCAGAATGCACTGCGGCAGCCCCCACGACATGGCAGCCCTGTCCCAGCCCAGAATGCACTGCAGCAGCCTCAGCCCCATAGCAGCCCACCCCCATCCAGAATGCGCTGCGGCAGCCCTCACCCCACGGCAGCCCTGTCCCAACCCAGAATGCACTGTGGCAGCTTCAGCCCCATAGCAGCCCTGTCCCAGGCCCAGAATGCACTGCGGCAGCCCTCACCCCATAGCAACCCTGTCCCAGGCCCAGAATGCACTGCGGCAGCCCCCACAACATGGCAGCCCTGTCCCAGCCCAGAATGCACTGCAGATAGGGTGGCCAGGTGCCCAGTGTTCGACCAGAAAGTCTGGTCGAAAAAGGGACCTACCAGTGTCCGGTCACGTCTACTGACAGGACACCCAAAGTCCGGTTACTGTGTGTGTGTGTGGGGGGAGGGGGGGGCGCGCTGGGTCATCACCTGCTCTGCTCCAGCCCCTACTCAGCCAGCCCACCTCCTGCCTGCGTCGCGTGGCTGCAGCTCCCAACAACGGTTCCACAGGCAAGTCCCTCCTGACCCGGGCAAGAGGAGTGAGAGGGGAAAAGCAGCAAGCCACAGGCGGGCAGGACCTCAGGGAAGAGATGGGATGGGGCGGGGCTTTGGGGGGAAGAGATGGGGCAGGGGTGGGGCTTTAGGGGAAGTGTTTGGTTTTTAAATATTACCAAGTTGGCAACCCTAACTGCAGCAGCCTCTGTCCCATAGCAGTACCCCCGTCCAGAATGCACTGCGGCAGCCCCCACCCCACGGCAGCCCTGTCCCAGGCCCAGAATGCACTGCGGCAGCCCTCACCCCACGGCAGCCCTGCCCCAGGCCCAGAATGCACTGCGGCAGCCCTCACCCCACAGTAGGGGGTGCACTGTGAATGCACAGGCCCAGAATGCACTGCAGCAGCCCCCACGCCATGGCAGCCCCCCTGCCCAGAATGCACTGCGGCAGCCCTCGCCCCATGGCAGCCCCACATGCCCAGAATGCACTGCAGCAGCCCCCACCCCACAGCAGCCCTGTCCCAGGCCCAGAATGCACTGCGGCAGCCCCCACGCCATGGCAAGCCCTCCCAGGCCCAGAATGCATTGCGGCAGCCCCCACACCATGGCAGCCCCCCTGCCCAGAATGCACTGGGGCAGCCCTCACCCCACGGTAGGGGATGCACTGTGAATGCACAGGCCCAGAATGCACTGCAGCAGCCTCCACACCATGGCAGCCCCCCTGCCCAGAACGCACTGCGGCAGCCCTCACCCCATGGCAGCCCACATGCCCAGAATGCATTGCAGCAGCCCTAGGCTTGCCAACTTTCTATTTGCAGAAAACGAACACCCTTGCCCCACCCCCTTCTCTGAGGCCCCACCCCTGCCCTGCCCCCTCTCAGAGTGGACGCATGTGCTGGTGGCAGCTCCAATCCCACGCCGCAGCAGAGTGGGGCCCTGACGTCCTCGGAGGCACAGTACCATAATGCCCAGAGAAGCCAGTCCACCAGCATCTTCCCCTCCACACACATCAGGGCAGGGACTGGAGCACCACACCTAGATAGGTGTCAGAGTGACCAGGCTGCCTCCCCATCCCAGAGATCAGAGGGGCTCCCACACCCTGGTACTACACAGACGTGCTGAGCTCAGCGAGAGGGGCCACCTCCTTTGCCAGCGCCCCCTCTCCCATAACGCCGCCCCAAGGAGAGCAGGAAACCCAGGCTCCAGGCCTGCGTGGGCTCTCCCCTCCATGGCTCCATCCCTGGTCTCTGTCAGAGCCCTGCTATCAGTCAGGGTGGCAGGCCCAGTGCAGCTGCACAGCTAACGGCCCTGGGTCCCTTCTAATCCACAGCAGCTCAGAAGAGATTCACTGACTGCAAGACTAGGAAGGTCCAGTCTGCAATCACAACCCAGAGAGCCTGCCCAGTGCCTCCTGCTCCAACCCCCAGCTCCTACTGGGACTGACAGCTCCGCATGCACCTGACACAGCTGTCATAAGAACCTTTAACTCAGCTCAGCTAACAAAGCCCTGCCTGTCACACACACACATGCGCAGCACATGCACAACCCAGCATGCAGGCACACACACACACACACGCACATGCACAACCCAGCCCACAGGCACACACGCACATGTACAACCCAGCATGCAAGCACACATGCACATGCACAACCCAGCCCCCGGCACACACGCACACGTACAACCCAGCATGCAGGCACACACTTACAACCCAACACATAGGCACACACACACACACACATGCACACATGCACATGCACAACCCAGCCCGTGGGCACACACACACAATCCAGCATGCAGGCACACACGCACACGCACAACCCAGCCCGCAGGCACACACGCACACACACACAACATGCACATAACCCAGCTTACAGGCACACACACATATAACCCAACACACAGGCACACATGCACACACACACAGCACACGCATAACCCAGCACGGAGGCACACACGCGCACACACACACGTACAACCCAACAAGCAGGCACATACTCACATGCACAACCCAGCCCGCAGGCACATACGCACACATACAACCCAGCATGCAGGCACACATGAACACACACGCACAACCCAGCCCGCAGGCACACACACACACACAGCACACACATAACCCAGCACACAGGCACACACACATACAACCAACACACAGGCACACATGCACACACACACAGCACACACATAACCCAGCACAGAAGCACACATGCACACACACGTACAATCCAACACGCACACGCACACACATGCAGCACATGCACAACCCAGCATGCAGGCACACATGCACAAGCACAACCCAGCACAAAGTCACACACACATGCACAAGCACAACCCAGCACACAGGCACTCATGCACACACCCTGCAGCACATGCACATACCGGCATGCAGGCACACACACACATACCTCACCAGCTCACTCCCAACAGCACACACACACACATTCACAGCCCATATTCACACCCAACCTGTCAGCTCCCTGACAGTCACATGCTGCTGCACACCAGGGCATAACTAGCCATGTGAAATGTGCACACAAGTGCACTCCATCACCTTGGCCACAGGCTCCCCAAGGCCTGCCATTACCCAGCCTCACAGCAGCAGGACAGGCAGAGCCCAAAGAAAAGTGGTTACTTCCCTGCCTTGTAACTGTTGTTCTTTGAGATGGGTTGCACATTTTAATTTTAATTCTTTTAATTCTTCGAGGGACTGCACTTGTCCATTCCACATTAGATGACTCACAACCAGTTCAGGAGGAGAAGGGTTTCAGAGCCACGATTGCAGCTCAACCCTCCCAAATCTAGCCTCAGCTCTCGAGGCTTGGGAGAGAGCACAGTGGCTAGTGAACATATGCCCCAGTGGCCAGGTTGCAGCTCTGCATATGCTACTGATGGGCACTTGTCCAACACTGCTGGCACTGCTGAGCCCTGGTAGAGTGCGCCGAAACTCTCCCAGTGGAGGTCTGTTAGCAGTACCACAGCACAACAGAAGCCAGGATGCAATCCAGGAAGGTATTCTCTGCGACAGGACAGGCGCCACCTTCATTTGATCAGCGAAGGAAATAAAGAGCTGAGGGGTCCCTGTAAACTGCTTAGTCCTGTCCAGGTACAACGCTAAAACCCTGTGGACGTCCAGACTGTGAAGCTTCACTTTCTCCTTAGATGAAGGAGGTTTTGGGGAAAAAGGTTGGTAAATAGATAGATGGATGAAGATGGAAATCCTGGCCCACTGTAGTCAGAAATTTAGGATGTGGACATAAATATAACTTGTCGTTTTAACAAGTTGTATATGGGGGTCTGCCCAAAGCCCAGCTGTGATGAAGTGAGGGATTTTCTTGTTTTTCCCTTGTTTTTCCAATGGTTTTCATGCAGAGGTGGGGGGACTCAGTTTCCCTGGGTGTTACTGGTTTAACCAGGTGAGGGGAGAGGGAGTTTGTTGTTGCAGAGGACCGGCGATGGAACTTGGGACCCTGGTCAGTGGCCTGGAGAATGGATACCCCAGCAACTGGTGACCTGGCGACCTGGTGACCCGGATACCCAGCTCAGGAGTCACAGCCGGGTCTGGCCAGTGGGAGGACAATGGGCTGCGAAGAGAGGACCCCGGTGACCTGACCAGCCGGTTCCAGCCAGAGGGGCCAGAGGACAGAAGAGGGGAGAGGAGGCCCAGGCGACCCTGTTTACCTGGACAGAAGACAATGGACAGAGGGGGCTTGGGGCCAGGTATCTCAGATGCCCAGCTGGGAAGCAGGGGGACTCTGGGCTGGGGAGGGGGAGCAGGCAGAGCCCACCTGGATGCAGGGGAGACTTGGATATGCTGGGCTGAGGGAGGCCAGGCCTGAGGGCCCTGAGAGTTTCCTGTGCTCTGCTCTGATGCTCAATAAACCCTCCTGTTTTACGCTGGCTGAGAGTCACTCCAGTCTAGGGAACAGGGCTGCATTATTCCCTCTGGGGGTGGAGGCCCCGGGGGTCCAGAGCGAGTGGACTCCCTGAGGGGGCCCACGGCGAGAGACAGGTGTGCTAAGGCTCAGAGAGGTGCGGCTCCAGGAGGTGGAGGGGCCTAACCCTGAGAGAGAAAGTGGACCCCAGAGAAGGGCTGTCTCACTGAAGGGGGTTCCCCAGGGACCACACAGGGCCAAGAGTGGGGACGACCTGTGAGTCCGTGACACCAGCTACTCCTCCTGGTGGAAGTAATCGCTACTTTCGTGGAGAGAGGCAGAAATGAACCCAGAGCCATAGGTTCAAGAGAACCAAATGCAGGCCCCATGGAGGTGTGAGGTCTCTACCAGTGGAAAGTGCCTGTCCAATCCTTTTGAGAATCATACAGTGATAGGGTTGCAAAATACAGACCTACCCTCTGTAGTGGATGGAATGCAGCAATTGCCACCAGCTGCACCCTCAGAGAGCCCCGTTACTTTAACGTAGTGTAAACGCTCCAATAAGCAAGGAGAACAGTGCACAGGAGGTGGACCCCGCTGCTGGGCCACACCAAGGTAGACCTGGGGGATGGCTTTCTGTGGGTTAGGAGAATGTTCTGAACCTCTCGGGAACTCTGAACTGGTAACCACTGAACATCCCAGCTGTCAGATGAAGGCTGGAAGGGTTGGGCTGCAGCAGCTGGCTGTGGTTCTGTGAAATTATGTCTGTGACTTGAGGAAGAGTCATGGGCTCCTGGATGAAAAGATTCAAGAGGTCAGAGAACCAATGCTGTCCAGGAAGGAGGACAGAGCTCTGCTTCTCTTGGTTGGAGAGAAGCCTGTTTGCACAGGAAGCTTGTCCTTGGTGATCGACAGGCCCAAGGAACGAAAGAGGGACTGGATCTGCTCGATGCTGATCTCCACCTGATACCTGGATCATCCTCATACCAGCCAGTCACCCAGGACAGGAACACCTGCCTGCCTGCGCTCCTGAGAGGTAGCGCCACCACTGCCATGCACTTTGTGAGGGCTCGAGGGACTGAGGGCAGACTAAACAGGGGGGCTGTGAATTGATAATAGACCTTTGCCACAAGGAGCCCTTGCCTCAATGATCCTGTGACTGTGGAGGATGGCCAGCTGTATGTAAGCATCCTTTAAGTTGAGGGCAGCATACCAGTCATCGGGATCTAGGGACAGGATAACACAGGCCGGGTAATCATGCAAAACTTTCTCTTTGTTATGTATTTGTTCAGGTTTCGCAAATCGAGAATAGGTCTGAGGCCTCCCTTGGACTTTGACATGGGAAAATCCCTCCCCCTGTGCTGAGGAGGTACCGGTTCTATAGCCTCTGATTGCAAAGAGACTGCACTTCTGGAATGAGAGCAGGCCTGGGAGACCAGTCCCTGAAAAGGGACAGGGAACTGGGAGGCGTGGGGGAACAGTGACAAGCTGCAGGATAGAACCCGAACCCAATAATCAGTGGTAATATGGCTCCAAGCACCTAGCAAGCGGGACAACCTGCTGCCAGAGGGCAGGAGAGAGATCCGATCCCAACAAGGTGGTACGCTGGCCTTGACTAAGGAGTCAGATAGACTGTGTAGCTGCCATGGGTTATCCCCATGGAGCTATTGCAAGAGGAGGAGTTGGCAAGGTCTTGCTCTTTGGGATTTATGGCACCTCTTCATATGCTCAGGCTGCCCTGGTACCTCTGCTGAGTCTGAGGATGAAACTGCTTCCTCTTAGGACCCCGGTGTAAACACCCAGAGACTTCAGAGCTGCCCTAGAGCCTTCTAGGGAATGCAGCGCTTTGTCCATTTCCCCAAAACAAACTAGCACCCTCCACTGGGAAATCTTCACTCATCCGCTGGCTCTTAGCTGGTGTTCCAGGCTGCAGCCCAGAGGAGTGTCGCATCGTGACCGCCGATGTGGTCACTCCTGGCACAGAGTCTGCACCATCCACAGCTGACTGAGGCAAGGCTCTGGCTACCGGACAACCTTCCTTCAGCATGGCCTGATATTCTTGCTTAGCCTTGTCTAGCAGTTGTCGATGAATTTAGCCATATTGTCCCACATGGAGAAATCATATCTGGTTGAGACCAGGGCCGGCTCTGGCTTATTTGCCACCCCAAGCCAAAAAAATCCAACCAAAAAATGGTGCGGCTGGAGCGGCAAAGCAGGGGGGAGGAGGGGAGGGAAGGACATGGGCTGCCCTGCCGAGTTTGCTGCAGGGTGCTCCCATCCTCTGCATCGCCGCCCCCTACAGGGTGGCCGGAGCAGCGAACAAAAAAAAAAAGCGGCTGTGCCGCCCTAGGATTGGGCGGAAGCCGCCCCGTAGAATCTGCTGCCCCAAACACGAGCTTGCTCGGATGGTGCCCTGGTAAAGACAGCCGGGTAGTTTGCAATTCTAAATTGTAACCCTGAGCATGAATAAATTTTTCTACCAAAAAAATCAAGCTTTTTTGACTCTTTATCCTTAGGGGTAGATTTGGAACATCCGTGATGTGATTTCTTGTTGAGTGCAGTCGCCACCAAAGAACAAAGGTGGGCTGCGTGTAGAAGTACTTGGGACCTTGGGATGGTGCTTGGTATCTCCCCTCTGTTCTCTCAGCATGGGTGGAAGAGATGCCAGGGTTTGTCGCATTTTTTGTAGGCTCCAAGATGGCTTCACTAATTGGTAGAGTTACTCCACCAGGCCTTGAAGCATGCAAGATATCCAGCAATTTACATTAATTCCCCTGCACCATTTCTACCTGCACACCCACGCAGCTACCCTCTCTTTTTCATAACTCTTGGTAGGTTTGTCATTTCCTTAGAACAGTGGGGTCCACACCTCCATTCGAAATCTTTTAAGGGTCCAAAAATGAAAAAAAGTTGAAAGCCACTGCTCTAGGTAATTTGTTCCAGTGCTTAACTGCCCTGATAGTTAGGAAGTTTTTCCTGTTGTCTAACCTAAATCTCCCTTGCTGCAATTTAAGCCCATTGCTTCTTGTGCTTCCTTCAGTGGCTAAGGAGAACAATTTATCACGGTCTTTATAACAAGCTTTTACGTATTTGAAGACTGTTATCATGTCCTCCCTCAATCTTCTCTTCTACAGACTAAACAAACCCAATTTTTTCACTCTATCCTTGTAGGTCATGTTTTCTAGATCTTTAATCATTTTTCTTGCTCTCCTCTGGACTTCCTCCAATTTGTTCACATCTTTCCTGAAGCATGGCACCCAGAACTGGACACAATACTCCAGTTGAGGCCTAATCAGCATGGAGTAGAGCGGAAGAATTACTTCTTGTGTCTTGCTTACAACACTCCTGCTAATACAGCTCAGAATGACATTTGCTCTTTTTGCAACAGCGTTACACTGTTGACTAAGATTTAGTTTGTGATCTGCTATAACACCCAGATCCTTTTCTGCAGAACTCCTTCCTAGGCAGTCATTTGCCATTTTGTATTTGTGCCATTAATTATTCCTTCCTAAGTGGAGTACTTTGCATTTGTCCTTATTGAATTTCATCCAATTTACTTCAGACCATTTCTCCAGTTTGTCAGGACCATTTTGAATTCTAATCCTATCCTCCAAAGCACTTGTAACCCCTCCCAGCTTGGTATCATCTGCAAATGTTGTAAGTGTACTGTCTATGGTCTCCTGAGGTCCCTTCAATATACCCTTCCAGCTAGACTGTCAATCATGCACCCACCTTATAGCAGGTTTATTTCCCTAGTTTGCCAGGGACTGGGGTCTCCTTGATGAGGAAGGTCTCTTAGGCTTTGAAGAATGCGGATTGTCTGACTTTTGTCTCTTGCGCAGCACCAGAGATGGAGAATGAAGCTTCCTTCTCAAGTCCCCGGAAGCGCATTGTGCAGAGGGGCACTCTGAGGCATAGCGGAGTCGGTGGCTCTGCGTACCGAGTAGCTGAGTTCTGATGTAGTGCCACTTCCGTTCCTGGGTGCCAAACCATCACATCTCTGGATTTCCTGGCCCTAGTCTTGAACCTCCTGCAGATCAGGCGCTTACCCCAAACAGGCCCCTCTCCCAAACACTTTAGACTGCGGAGGTGGGGATCACTGACTGGCAGAGATTAATTACAGCCAGAGCAGCATTTAAAATCCAGGGACGTAGGCATTTCCTGATCCCAAGTGTCAATGACATGAAGTAAAAGCTGAAATATCAAAACAATAAAACAAAAAGCCAAGCGAGCACTACCTAAAACGAACGCTAAACCCACTATGCTCACTATTAACAGCAGCGTAAAGACGTTTTCTCTGTGAGAAACGGAAACTTGTGTGACACACGTGCTTCAACTACCGATCATGGCTAGTGAGAAGGAACTGAGGGAGGTCAGGGCAGCTCCTCTCTTCCTACAATCAGCTAGTGGCATGAGTGTGCAGATGATGCATGTGCTGCCCTGGTGGGTACCTGACTTTGGTGTGCTGGACACACACACCCCTGAAGCGGAATGGACATGTGCGATCACTTGAAGAGGAAAAAGAAATGCACAAAGGAAGAACAAACCCAGAGAAGAGCGGATGCCTGGAGGAAGGACAGTCCTAGAGCTCACATCACACCTTGAGCCCTTCACTGCACCAAGGAATTATAGAAGGTTAGAAGGGACCTCAGGAGACCATCTAGTCCAACCCCCTGCTCAAAGCAGGACCAATCCCCAGACAGATTTTTGCCCCAGATCCCTAAATGGCCCTCTCAAGGATTGAGCTCCCAACGCTGCACTTAACAGGCCAATGCTCAAACCACTGAGCTATCCTTCCCTCTGCCCACAAAGCCTTCCCTTCAATCTCCCCCTAGGACTGCCAAGGGCACTGGTTATCTACTACTCACCCCCTGTTTTCCCACCAGGCCTAGCCACAGGCAGGACCACAAAAATTACCTCCAAGTTCAACTACATTTCCCATGATGCCTTGCCACAGACTGACATAATCTGTACATCTGGTCCCCACCAGAGGGACGGGGACCGGCTGGGACCTCTCCCCCGTCCCCTCTCACCACAGAGACAGGGACTGGCTGGGACCTCTCCCCCGTCCCCTCCCACCACAGAGACGGGGACCGGCTGGGACCTCTCCCCCGTCCCCTCCCACCACAGAGACGGGGACCGGCTGGGACCTCTCCCCCGTCCCCTCCCACCACAGAGACAGGGACCGGCTGGGACCTCTCCCCCGTCCCCTCCCACCACAGAGACAGGGACCGGCTGGGACCTCTCCCCCGTCCCCTCCCACCACAGAGACGGGGACCGGCTGGGACCTCTCCCCCGTCCCCTCCCACCACAGAGACAGGGACCGGCTGGGACCTCTCCCCCGTCCCCTCCCACCACAGAGACCGGGACTGGCTGGGACCTCTCCCCCGTCCCCTCCCACCACAGAGACCGGGACTGGCTGGGACCTCTCACGTCTTCACGGCTGAGGATGTTAGGGAGATTCCCAAACCTGAGCTGGCTTTTGTAGGTGACAAATCTGAGGAACTGTCACAGATTGAAGTGTCACTAGAGGAGGTTTTGGAATTAATTGATAAACTCAACATTAACAAGTCACCGGGACCAGATGGCATTCACCCAAGAGTTCTGAAAGAACTCAAATGTGAAGTTGCGGAACTATTAACTAAGGTTTGTAACCTGTCCTTTAAATCGGCTTCGGTACCCAATGACTGGAAGTTAGCTAATGTAACGCCAATATTTAAAAAGGGCTCTAGGGGTGATCCCGGCAATTACAGACCGGTAAGTCTAACGTCGGTACCGGGCAAATTAGTTGAAACAATAGTAAAGAATAAAATTGTCAGACACATAGAAAAACATAAACTGTTGAGCAATAGTCAACATGGTTTCTGTAAAGGGAAATCGTGTCTTACTAATCTATTAGAGTTCTTTGAAGGGGTCAACAAACATGTGGACAAGGGGGATCCGGTGGACATAGTGTACTTAGATTTCCAGAAAGCCTTTGACAAGGTCCCTCACCAAAGGCTCTTACGTAAATTAAGCTGTCATGGGATAAAAGGAAAGGTCCTTTCATGGATTGAGAACTGGTTAAAGGACAGGGAACAAAGGGTAGGAATTAATGGTAAATTCTCAGAATGGAGAGGGGTAACTAGTGGTGTTCCCCAAGGGTCAGTCCTAGGACCAATCCTATTCAATTTATTCATAAATGTTCTGGAGAAAGGGGTAAACAGTGAGGTGGCAAAGTTTGCAGGTGATACTAAACTACTCAAGATAGTTAAGACCAAAGCAGATTGTGAAGAACTTCAAAAAGATCTCACAAAACTAAGTGATTGGGCAACAAAATGGCAAATGAAATTTAATGTGGATAAATGTAAAGTAATGCACATTGGAAAAAATAACCCCCAACTATACATACAACATGATGGGGGCTAATTTAGCTACAACGAGTCAGGAAAAAGATCTTGGAGTTATCATGGATAGTTCTCTGAAGATGTCCACGCAGTGTGCAGAGGCGGTCAAAAAAGCAAACAGGATGTTAGGAATCATTAAAAAGGGGATAGAGAATAAGACTGAGAATATATTATTGCCCTTATATAAATCCATGGTACGCCCACATCTCGAATACTGTGTACAGATGTGGTCTCCTCACCTCAAAAAAGATATTCTAGCACTAGAAAAGGTTCAGAAAAGAGCAACTAAGATGATTAGGGGTTTAGAGAAGGTCCCATATGAGGAAAGATTAAAGAGGCTAGGACTCTTCAGTTTGGAAAAGAGAAGACTAAGGGGGGACATGATAGAGGTATATAAAATCATGAGTGATATTGAGAAAGTGGATAAGGAAAAGTTATTTACTTATTCCCATAATACAAGAACTAGGGGTCACCAAATGAAATTAATAGGCAGCAGGTTTAAAACAAATAAAAGGAAGTTCTTCTTCACGCAGCGCACAGTCAACTTGTGGAACTCCTTACCTGAGGAGGTTGTGAAGGCTAGGACTATAACAATGTTTAAAAGGGGACTGGATAAATTCATGGTGGCTAAGTCCATAAATGGCTATTAGCCAGGATGGGTAAGAATGGTGTCCCTAGCCTCTGTTCGTCAGAGGATGGAGATGGATGGCAGGAGAGAGATCACTTGATCATTGCCTGTTAAGTTCACTCCCTCTGGGGCACCTGGCATTGGCCACTGTCGGTAGACAGATACTGGGCTAGATGGACCTTTGGTCTGACCCGGTACGGCCTTTCTTGTGTTCTTATGTTCTTATGTTATGTCCCCTCCCACCACAGAGACGGGGACCGGCTGGGACCTCTCCCCCGTCCCCTCCCACCAGAGGGACGGGGACTGGCTGGGACCTCTCCCCCGTCCCCTCCCACCACAGAGACGGGGACTGGCTGGGACCTCTCCCCACTCCCCTCCCACCAGAGGGATGGGGACCGGCTGGGACCTCTCCCCCGTCCCCTCCCACCACAGAGACGGGGACCGGCTGGGACCTCTCCCCCGTCCCCTCCCACCACAGAGACGGGGACCGGCTGGGACCTCTCCCCCGTCCCCTCCCACCACAGAGACGGGGACCGGCTGGGACCTCTCCCCCGTCCCCTCCCACCAGAGGGACGGGGACCGGCTGGGACCTCTCCCCACTCCCCTCCCACCAGAGGGACGGGGACTGGCTGGGACCTCTCCCCCGTCCCCTCCCACCACAGAGACGGGGACCGGCTGGGACCTCTCCCCCATCCCCTCCCACCACAGAGACGGGGACCGGCTGGGACCTCTCCCCCATCCCCTCTCACCAGAGAGACCGGGACCGGCTGGGACCTCTCCCCCGTCCCCTCCCACCAGAGAGACCGGGACTGGCTGGGACCTCTCCCCCGTCCCCTCCCACCACAGAGACCGGGACTGGCTGGGACCTCTCCCCCGTCCCCTCCCACCAGAGAGACCGGGACCGGCTGGGACCTCTCCCCCGTCCCCTCCCACCAGAGAGACCGGGACTGGCTGGGACCTCTCCCCCGTCCCCTCCCACCACAGAGACCGGGACTGGCTGGGACCTCTCCCCCGTCCCCTCCCACCAGAGAGATGGGGACTGGCTGGGACCTCTCCCGCATCCCCTCCCACCACAGATACGGGGACTGGCTGGGACCTCTCTCCCCTCCCCTTCCCCAGAGAGACCGGGACAGTGAATTTGCAGTAGTGTTGGTCTATGGCCAGGGGAAAGCCTGGGACCCCCGTTGTTGCACTCCTGTCTGATTACAGATATACTCACACATGTGCACACAACAGCATGCATGCATGCTCACACAAACATACGCCCACACACAACTCCACTGATTTAGCCGAGCGTTGTGTTGCACCTGGCCCAGCTCCACAAGGAGGCAATTACAGGAGAATCTCGACTTTAGCATGGCCCACGCGCATGCAGAGAAAAGCCCAAAGCGAGACCCGAGTACAGCCGGAAGGGTCAGAATCAGACAGGCAAATAGGAGGGTCCCAACACTTCCACTGGAACAACCTCCCACGTTTGTGGACCTGCCCGTGATTTTGGAACACTTGGGGCAAGCGATGGTGTGGCACGCAGGGAGTCTGTTACACTCACAGGAAAAATGACACCATAGGCACCTACCCACAGACACATGTACCAGCAGTGAGCATGGGCGGTCATGTGTGCACCACAACCCACAAGGGCAAACACTCAGTAACACACAGCCACCAAAGGACACCCTGCACCTGAGAAAAGACTCTGCTGCTTCTCCTGTGCACAGCCCTATTCACCAGCCCTATTCACTCCCACGTGTGCCCTGTGCAAGAACAACAGCTGTTCACCAACATACATACTACCACATGTGCCCTGTGAAAGCATGGCCACAATTCATCAGCACAAGCACTCCCATGTGTGCCCTGTGAAAGCACAGCCCCTCCTCACCAGTACACATACTCCCATGTGTGCGCTGTGAAACAACTGCCTCTGTTCACTAGTGCACACACACTCCTGTGTGCGCTGTGAAAGCACAGCCCTTATTCACTGGCACGCACACTCCCATGTGTACCCAATAAAAGCACAGCCCCATTCACCAATGCACATATTCCCACATGTACCCTGTTAATTCCCGGGCCCTATTTACCAGTACATGCGTGTATGTGTATGTGCTATGAAAGCATGGCCCCTACTCACCAGCGCATGCACTCCCACGTGTACCCCGTGAAAGTACAGCCCCTAGTCACCAACTCCCACCATGTGAAAGCACAACTCGTATTTCCCAGCATACGTACTCCACATGTACCCTGTGCAAACATGTCCCCCGTTCACCAACATAAGCACTCCCACATGCCCCCCCTCCCCTGGCACACGCACTGTGAAAGCACAGCCTCTAGCCGCTTGTGCCCACACTCCCACACGTGCAAACACGATGGCTATTCCCTGGCACACCCACCTGGGCACACATGCGCTCCCCGCTCTGTCCGTGCCCCTGTTCATTACGCCCACTGTGTTTAATTAGTTCTGAAGGGCTCCCCACCTTCCTCCCATGCCTTGGCTGAGGAAACACCACTTGTGGCTAGTTTGCCGGGTGGGCAGCGGGAGCTGGCCCGAGCCCCCGATCCCGGTGCTGTGCCCGCAGGGCCAGCACAGCTCTTACCTTTGGAGCAGAGCCTGTTCACGGCACAGGGATAGGATGGCAGGGCCCAAGTAACCATAGCAGCGCTAGCGAGCGCCGGGAGCCAGCCAGCGTGCGAGTGAGCCAGCCAGCCAGCGAGCCAGCCAGCGAGCGAGCGAGCGAGGAGTGCTGGGGGTGGGGGCGGAGGGGATTCGGGAGAGGAACAAGAAAGATAAATTTCTCCTGCAAACTCAGCCCCCCTCACAGCCTGGGGAGCCGAGTGTTAGTTTAAGGTGTTGTCATGGCAACCAGAGTATGTGTGAGGAGAGAGGGAGAAGGAAGGAAAGTTCAAAGCCAGCTGGGCGGGGGGGCGGAATTTCTGGATCTCCTGGGGGGTACCCAGCAGGTGCCACCCCCTCCCCAGTGCCCCTCAGAAACACTACCCCTGCCCTGGAGCTGGCTGCCTTTTGCGGGGACAGGAATCCTGGGCACAGCCAGCTGCCAGGTGCCCTTCCCTCTGAATCCCCCTCCCCACTGGGAGCCAGCCCCACCTGGCCCAGCAGCTCCCCATTCTGCCCCCCAGCCCCAGCCCCACACCTCGGGGTGAAAGCTGCCTCTGGCCAGGGGGTGTCACTTGCCTGGTGGGGGGGGGGTGCACAGGGCAAGTCCTGGCCGTCCCCAGCCCGGGCCCACTGGGGCCTGCTCCCTGTGGGGGGCGCCACCCTCTCACAAACGCTGGGCACCGTGCAGGGGGCCGGAGCAGGAGCACTGCCTGAGCCCCCTCCGCCAAAGCAGCCAGGTGGGGGTTCCTGTGGAGGGGCCTGGGAACACGCAGGGGCACATCAGCCCAGGACACCGCCCGTCTGGTTCGCACACACCCTCTGCACACACGAGAGGGACCCGAGGCGGTGCCGGGTGGCCCCGAGCAGAGTGGGGGTGGGGGGAGGGGGGCTCTGCTCGGCGTTGTGATGCCGCCCAGAGTCGGGGGGGGTCTAAACCTCTCCCATCAGGCCCTGCTTCCCCCAAAGCCCCTATGCATGGGTCAGCACAGTACACCTGTGTGCACGTCAGCACGGTGCACCCCTGAGTGTGAGTGGTGGGCACCGTACACCCCTGAGTGCACCCCTGTGTGTGGGCAGTGGGCACGATGCACCCCTGGGTGCAGGCAGAGGGCACGGTACACCCCTGGGTGCAGGCAGAGGGCACAGTATATCCCTGAGTGTGAGCGGAAGGCACGGTACACCCCTGGGTGTGGGCTGTGGGCATGGTACACCTGTGTGCATGCAGGCATGGTACACCCCTGTGTGGAGGCAGCTCTGTGCTAAGCCACACCCTGCCCTTGTCGGGGGAAGCTCAGGACTCTGCCCACGGCCACGCCCTGCCCTGATGGGGAGCTGGGGGCTCTGCCCACGGCCACGCCCTGGGGGGAGCTGGGGGCTGTGCCCAGGGCCACATGCTGCCCTGGGGGAGGGGCACAGGGGGCTGTGCCCACGGCCACACCCTGGCCTGGGGCGAGGGGAACCGGGGGCGGGGGGGCTCTGCATGACCATGCCTTGGCCACGGTGGGTAGTTCGGGGCTCCACATGGGGTGCCTACAAGTCAGGGGCCTCTGCCCTATCCATCTCCTGCAGGCAGCACCCTCCACTCCAGCGAAACACCCCTGTAAAATGCTGCCGGATAACGCAGGGCGCAAGAACACAAATAGCCGCTGATGTTAATTACTGCCAATTATGGTAGGATTACCGTAGCCCCCTGAGCCCTCAGCATAGACTTCCTGCCCCACAGCAACACTGTGCCTGCTCAGCGCCACATCTACCCTGCCCCCACCACCACATCGCTTAACCCTGCGCCCCCGGCCCCACATCCACCCTGCCCCCACCACCACATCTCTTAACCCTGCCCCCCGGCCCCACATCCATCCTGCCCCACCATCACATCTCTGAACCCTGCCCCCCCCGGCCCCACATCTACCCTGCCCCACCATCACATCTCTGAACCCTGCCCCCCCCGGCCCCACATCTACCCTGCCCCCACCATCACATCTCTTAACCCTGCCCCCCCTGACCCCACATCCACCCTGCCCCCACCATCACATCTCTGAACCCTGCCCCCCCGGCCCCACATCTACCCTGCCCCACCATCACATCTCTTAACCCTGCGCCCCCGGCCCCACATCCACCCTGCCCCCCCACATCTCTTAACCCTGACTCCCCTGGGGGGTGCAGTCCCTTGGCAAGCACCGAGCAATGGCCATCTCCAGGGCGGTGTCGGGGAGTATGTCCACATAGCCTGGGGCAGCAAGCCTCCCAACCCTGGTCAAGGCCCCCCCTGCCACCTGCCTAGGCTCCAGAGCCCCAGCCACCACTTCGTAGCTCTGTCTACGCAGCGTGAGCCCTGCACCCCAAGTCTGTGCCCCTGCCGCCATAGGCCAGGGCACCAATCAGCAGAGCTCCCCACCAGGCTCCCACAGGCCAGGGGATGCCCACACGCTGGCAGCTCTGGGGAAAGGCAGACCAAGAACCAATAGCTGGGAGCTGAAGCCAGAGAAATTCAGACTGGAGCTGGCGCCAAGCCAGGAAGATCTACCCTGGAAGAGCACCTGGATTTAGCAGCACAGAGTGTCCGGCTTCTCAGGACTCCAGCCCAGATCTTAGCCCCCGCAGGGGTTTAGACAGACCTGAGACTGAGGAATGAGGAGCTGAATACAGCTCCTGCTGCTGGGAGCAGCAGCGGGGAGCATGTGGTGAGAGCTAGCACAGGGCAGCACATCAGACAGGCGTTTGCCACAAGACTCGTCTGCAGAAAAGGCCAACGTACACCAGGGCCCGTCACCAGGGCCCGTCACCAGGGCAGGTCAGAGGCGCAGCACAACTCGCAGAATGCAACTGCAGCCAGCGCTAGACACAGCACCCGTCCCAGCATGCCCTGCTTTTCCTACGCCACACGCAGGCCCTCCGCTATGCTAGCGCTCCATTCAGTGCAGCTGGGGGGCAGGCTCGGTGGCTGCCGAACGCCAGTCTGACCCTGCATGTAACTGAAAGCAGCCCCAAGGCTGCTCCGAGTTCATCTGCCTGGGACCAACCCCTGGGGGCAGTATCACCAGCCAGCCACAGTCCACTCTGGCCACGCTGCCTCCTGCCCCAACGTGTCCTCTGCACGCCTCCTACACCATGGAAGGGTGTGGGACACTCCCCTGTTCCAGGGGGAGTCTCAGGTGCCCTTTAGGGGCTGGAGCGGGGGCCGTAAACATCACTTTTCTGACAAGTACAAAGGACTGCACAGCCCAGAGCGAGGTGTGTGTGTGTGGGGGGGGGGCTGGGTGTCTGTGTGTGTGTGCGTCTCTGTGTGTATGTGGGGTGTGTGCGTATGGGTATGTGGGGTGTGTTTGCGTGTATGTGTATGTGTGCGTATGTGGGGATGTGTTGATGTGGGTGTGGGTGTGTCTGCGTGTATGTGTGTGTATGTGGGCGGGTGTGCATCTGCATGTATGTGTACACGTGTGGTGTGTGTGGGGATGTGGAGGTGCATGAATCTGCATGTACATGTGTGTGTGGGGGGTGTATGTGCATGTGTGGATGTAGGAGGTGTGGGTTTGCGTGTATGTGTGTTTATGAGGGGTGTATGTGTGGTGTGAGTAGTGGGGATGCATGCACCTGCGTGTACGTGTGTGGGCTGGGGGAGGTAGAACTCGCTCACAACAGTCGCTCTCGGTGACACGGGGAGCTCCAGGAATGCAGCTGATTGTACCTACACCCTTATTGCTTGGTGCCATTCGCTCTTTTAATCTCTCCTTATCAACCGACTTTTCACACCACAAAATTCAGTCTCCACAGTGCGAGTTAAAATGTTCTCAGCCCCCTCTTCCCATCTGTTCCTGCCCCTCCCCCTGCCACCTTCCTCGCGCCCCACCACTCCCCCCACCACGCACAAGTCTGCAGGCAGGATTCAGCTTGCTGGAGCAGCTAATGAACGGGGAGGAGGCCGGTGCATGGCCCATCTCAGGGTGTGCAGGGGCGAGAGGCTGCAGCCACTTCCCTGCCGCACCGGGAATTACCGCCGGCAGCTGAGCGTGCGGGACTGAGCCGTGCACGCCCCGAGGGGGCTCACCAGGAAGCTCTCTGAGCACAGCGCGAGCCCTGGCCACCAGCCTGGCCCAGGCCGCTCTGCCCACCCGCCTCATGGCCCTTGCCACAGAGCCAGCCAGGGCCCTGCCTCTAAAGCTGGGCTTGACTCTGCTCCCCCTGGAGCCCAACAATGGGGCTTCGGCAGAGCCCAGGAGAGCGCGGGGCCGCACCCTGTCCGGGCAGAGCAAACGGCAGAGCGCCCAGCACTGCCCCCCAGCGAGAGCATGAGCTGGGCCCTGGCTGCTCCGCTGCCCCTTCCCCATCATGCCCGCCTCGGCGTGGCAGCTCCTCGGGGCAGGGAGCGGGTGGCTCTGCCGGGACAGCCACGCACAGTGGCCTCTGGAGGTGGGGTGGTGCCAGCGCTTCGGGAGGCCGGGCCCATAATGGGCAGTAGCCACCATCGCAAAGCGGGGGGTCTCTCCTGGCCCCAGTGGCCCCCCAACACATCCAGGGAGGCTCAGCTCCTAGCCAGTTCCCTCTGCCCAGAACTCATTGCTGGCCCAGCCAGCGGCCCCCTTACCTCCACAGCGGCTCCTGCTCCCAGCCTCGCTCAGGGCCAGGGCCAAAAGGAAACCTGCAGCCGCTGGCTCTGCCCCTTTCCTGCCAGGAAGAGGACGCCCCTTCGGGCTCTCGCCTGCCCCCGCTCCAGCCACAGGACAGAACCCGCCTCCCCAGGCAGAGACACCGAATGAGCCCTTTGGCCATCGGGGGAGGGACGCCCACAGGCAGGGCAAAGTAGAGGTGCTGGGCGGAGATGGGCTGGGGGGCCATGTGTGTGCCTGGCTTGGGAGGGCTGTCTGTCTGTATGTGTGTCGTGGAGTCTGTCCCGTGATGGAGGTGCTGTGTGTGCGTGTGTGTGCGTGTGCACACACACTTCCCAGGGAATCTGGACACACACCGGGAGAGTCAGGATGTGCTTTCCACAGACTATCTGCACAGCCAGGAAGCACCTTGCCAGAGCAGTGATTTCCACTTCCTCCTGCTCTGCGCCCAGAGGAAACCCCCGCCACTCCCCAGGCTATGATGGGGAGCAGCCTCCTCCCCCAGGATGGTCTGTCAGCCCCATAGGAATGCGGCAGGCACAGGGAGGGGCAGTTTGCATCCCGACCTGGTGCACTCATTACATGAACCAGGGGCCGGATTGTCTGGGCAGGGGTGGGGCCAGACTGAGAGGCTGGGGCAGGATGGAACCTGTGGGCCCAGGCAGGGAAAGGATGGAGTGTGTGGGGATGAGCGGGCAGGGGCAGAACAGAGCGTGCAGAACTGGGCAGAGGTGCAGCTGGCCTCAAGGGGTGGGGCAGGATGGAATGTGTGGGGCTGGGCAGGGAAAGGACCAAGCTGTGGGGCCAAGCCAGGAGAGGGCAGGATGGAGTGTGTAGGGCCGAGATGCAAGGGGGCAGGACAGAGTGTGCGGAGCTGGGCGGAGGCAGAGCCAGCCTCAGGGTGTGGGGCAGGATGGAATGTGTGGGGCTGGGCAGGGAAAGGACGGAGTGAGTGGGGCTGAGTGAGCAGGGGACAGGATGGAGCGTACAGAGCTGGGCAGTGGCAGGGACAGCCTGAGGGTGTGGGGCAGGATGAAATGTGTGGGGCTGGGCAGGGAAAGGACCAAGCCTGTGGGGCCAAGCCAGGAGGGGGCAGGACAGAGTGTGGAGCTGGGCAGACGTGGGGCTGGCCTGGATGTGTGGGGCAGGATGGAATGTGTGGGTCCAGGCAGGATGGTCATAGCTACTCAGGGAGTCCTTAAGGCAACTCCCCTAGCAGCACTGTGTCCTGAGGGCCCGCTCACACCAGTGGGGCTAGCAGCGACCCACAGGGACCGCGCCCCCTACTCAATCCCCAGCACTCCACCCTGGAGTCCCTCGGTGGCCTCCCATCCCACAGCCGTCCCTGCCCGCCTGGCCTGTCACCTGTGAGAGGAGCACGGCGCACAGGGGTGGGGATGGAGGCTGAGACTCATTTCTGTGTCCCAGCAAAAGGAACCCAGACATGCTGCCCGTCGAGGGTTGGTGCCACGTGAGTCATCAGTGCAGAGACCCTAACCCAGCTGGTTGTACACTCACCTGTGACGGGTGTGTGCCCGACAGCCCAACCCCCCAGGCCCCGCCCCGAGCTGCCGGCCCAGTCCCCACCCTGAGGTGCCGGCCCAGACCTCCCCACAAGGCACCGGCCCAGACCTCCCGCAAGGCGCCGGCCCAGTCCCCACCCCGAGACGCTGGCCCAGTCCTCACCCTGAGACGCCGGCCCAGTCCTCACCCCGTGACGCCGGCCCAGTCCTCACCCCGTGACGCCGGCCCAATCCTCCCTGCAAGGCACCGTCCCAGTCCTCACCCTGAGACATCAGCCCAGACCTCCCGCCTGACGCCGGCCCAGACCTCCCCACAAGGTGCCAGCCCAGTCCCCACCCCGTGACGCCGGCCCAGTCCTCACCCTGAGACGTCGGCCCAGTCCCCACCCCGAGGCACTAGCCCAGACCTTCCCACAAGGCGCTGGCCCAGACCTCCCCCCGAGGCGCCGGCCCAGACCTCCCCACAAGGCGCCGGCCCAGTCTCTACCCGGAGACACCGGCCCAGTCCACCCCCACACCCCGAGGCGCCGGCCCAGACCTCCCCCCAAGGCGCCAGCCCAGTCCCCACCTGGAGACACCGGCCCAGTCCCCCCGTCCCCGAGGCGCCGGCCCAGACCTCCCCCCAAGGTGCCAGCCCAGTCCCCACCCGGAGACACCGGCCCAGTCCCCCCCCCTCCCCGAGGCGCCGGCCCAGACCTCCCCCTAAGGCATCAGCCCAGTCCCCACCCCGTGACGCCGGCCCAGTCCCCCCGTCCCCGAGGTGCCAGCCCAGACCTCCCCCTAAGGTGCCAGCCCAGTCCCCACCTGGTGTCTCCGGCCCAGTCCCCCCCCCCCTCCCCCGAGGCGCCGGCCCAGACCTCCCCCTAAGGCACCAGCCCAGTCCCCACCTGGAGACACCGGCCCAGTCCCCCCCGTCCCCGAGGCGCCAGCCCAGACCTCCCTATAAGGCACCAGCCCAGTCCCCACCTGGAGACACCGGCCCAGTCCCCCCCGTCCCCGAGGTGCCAGCCCAGACCTCCCTATAAGGCGCCAGCCCCGTCCTCCCCCCGAGACGCCGGCCCAGACCTCACCCTGAGGCTGGGCCCAGCCAGCACAAACCTCTCCCTGGCTGACAATAGCCTCCCAGGGGCTCCAGGCACCAGTGCAGCATGAATCAGCTGCTCCTACAATGGCCTCTACCAGTGGTAGTGGACCAGCCAGCACCAGGCTGTTCTGGCCCAGCACGAGGTCCCTGTGGGCTCTGATTAGGCCTGAAACCCCCACCCCCACCCCCATGTCCCCTCCTGCTGTAATCTTGGGAGGGCTCTGTTTGCGCCTCAGTGCTGAGGACAGCTGCAGTGCCCGAGTCCTCGTCCATCTCCACCCAGGACACGTAGGCCCAGTTCCTGTGCTCCCAGAGCAGCTGCAGTAACCAGGAGACGTTTGTTTCCTTGCTCATGCAGTACCACCAGCCCCACATGCTTGGGAACTGTGCACCAGGCCCTCCACATCTTGAGAGTCACTTAAAAACCAGGAGATATTTTTAAACATGTTTTAGGGTTTCTTTGCCTTCTGAGCTTTGACATTAGGGGCCGTGTTTCCCAGCTTTGTTTTTCTTAAACAAAATCTGAGACTTTTCCCCCAATGCTAGGACTCCAGGAGCTGGGACGTTAAGGGCTTGTCTACACTGGAAATGCTTTGACGGTGTGATGGAGCAGGGGCTGTCTGTGTGGGGGTTGGGAGAGCCGGGGAGGATTTTAGGTGAGGGACAATACCTGAGCCTGTAACCTGAGCTAGGCAGGGGGGAGGGGAGGTCAACACCTCTGCCCGGGGAGCTGGACAAAGGAGAGAGCCGAGTGGAGAGGGTTTGGGTCAGTTTTCGGTTTGGGGCTTGGGGGTGAGAGTTCAGGGAATCCTATGCTGGGATCCAAGCACCCTGAACCCCAGAAGGACTCGATTGAGGGGTCCTGGTTGTGCTGTAGCCTGTATTCCTGTTGTCCAATAAACCTTCTGTTTTACTGGCAGGCTGAGAGTCACTGTGAGTCCCAGGAAGAGGGGTGCAGGGCCGGACTCCCCCACACTCCGTGACAGACGGCACAGCTGTAGAGCTCACTACGGCGACGGGAGGCATGCTCCCATCAGCATACTCAAGAGGAGGTAGCTCAGGCGACGGAGGAATTCTGCCATCAACCTAGCACTGTCCAGGTACTAGGTCAGCTCAGGTGTGGATTTTCCACCTCTATGGGGAGGGTCCCAGAGCCCCAGCTCCAGACCAAGGCCAAACGTCTACATGGCAGTTTTGCAGCCCAAGCCTTGCGAGCCCAAGTCAGCTGGCCTGGTCCAGCTGCGGGCGGCTAATTGCTGGGTAGACATAACTAGCCTTTATGGCCACTGAAATCAATGGGAGTCTGGATCCCTCTGAGGAACCGGCCTTAGTGAAGGAGAGTTGGCTCTGTGACAGACAAGGCTGCTCTCCTTGAACATCTTGACCAAGGGCCTGGAAGGGGAGAACTTTTCCAGATGCCACAAAGCTGGGGGCGACCCAGAGAAACCAAACAATGGGACCCGTGAGGGTGAGGGGAATGGACCAAAGAGACTCATCTGGAAAAGGGCAGCCATGCTGTCTGGGGGGAACCACCCGGAGCCCAGAACCTCGGAGGGACCAGAAGCTCAGGAGCAGCCCCATGGAGAGGGACTGAGGAGCAGCAGAGTGGGCAGGAGTTTGCCTGGGCTCACAGCTGCAGAGGAAGCCAACGCGACTTTGAGCAGCATGCAGAGGCCTCATGCACTGTCCCTCTCGGTGCACACCTGGCCTCTCGGGCTCGACTCTGGGCTCCTCATTAGCAGCAGGCTAGTGCCCAGCTGGGGAACGTGCAGGGAGCTGGAGCACAGACTGGCGGCTGCATGTCGGTGATGGAGATACTGCCAGGTCCCTGGCCCAGACAGGGCAGGTTAGAGCCGGTGGGAGTGAGCAAGGGCCGTGCTCCGGGGTGGGCAGGAACAGAGTTTAGAACTCTGGGTCAGGGCGGCTAACAGCGTTATTGTCATGAGCAGCGATGGGGAGACGGGCCCCAGCACGAGGAGGGGGAAGGGGGCTGATGGGCAGCTGGGTGGTGTCAGGGAGGCCAGGAGCACAGGGCAGTCATGGGCAGACAAGGATGGGGATAAATCCACCCATGGCAGCTGCTCTGCTCCAGTAGTGCAGGTCACCCTATGGGTAAGGTATGTGCCAGGGATTATGGGGACTGTCCTGGGGGGGCTGCATGGGACAGCACATTTCCTGGGCCCGTGCTGGGGAGAGGGAAGGGGCAGCTCATACGCTGGTTCAGACTCTGCACCGGGAAAGCTCAGACATGCCAGAGCTGAGCATGGAGCCATCTCAGTGCACATGGGCAGCTCCCTGGAGACCAGCCAAATGGGAAATAGACCCAGAGCAAGCAGAGAGAGGAGACCCACAGCGCAGGAGAGCGGCACTGGGTACGTGGATTGGCTTATGTCACTGTGTGCAACTGTGAGCACAAGCGTGTGCAAGTGGGTGGGTGTGAGTATATTAGCCTGCGCATGCACCTGCAGACTCTCTGTGTATGCATGTGACTCCATAGAAGCACAAGTGCCTGTGGCCTAAGGGAGCCCGGTGTCCCAATGCCAGTGAAAGCCCAGGAGTGTTTGGTGCCAGGGTCCTGTCAGCCCCTGTGTAAATCTGAGATTTACCTGAGTGCACCCTGGAGGAGTGTGTCCAACATGCATAGATGTGCATAAGTGTGTGCATAGATATGAATCTGTGGAGGTGCAAGTGTGCATGCAAGTGTGCCCATACGTGTAACATACATGTGCGTCTGCACTACAGCGAGTGTGCAGATGTCTGGAGGAGCAGTTCTGCAGTGCCTCTCTCTTACCAAAGCCTTCGGGCTCTCAGTTCTTGGGAGGGGTCAGCTGGGGATTGCAGCCCAGGGATGGAGGAGGCTATGCAGGATTTGGGGGGTGCTGCCTGGGGGATTGCACTGGGGGTATTACGTAGGGATTTTTGCACAGGGAGGGGTTGCACAGGGACAACGTGAAGTGCTGAGCTCCCTGGCATGTCTGGCTGTATTACTTGAATTGAAGGTCAGAGAATACGTAACAGGAGCCAAGCACAGCAAGTGGGAGGCAGCAGGAAATGGTGTCTCCCGGAACAGAAGGGGAGCCTGGAGCCAGGCGGGGGAGGGTCCGTCTGGGAGCCCCAATCTGGTGCTCAGAGAGGCACCCGGAGCCCAGGGATTGGGGGATGGTGGGGCTCGCTGGAGCCCCAGTTCCACAGTCTGGGAGCCTGCAGCCCCAGCAACATTTGAACTCCCAGAGCTGAGCTTCGCTGCTCCACTCAGCCGCCCCGCGTGTGGCCTCCAGCCCTCAGAGACTCTCAGGAGCTTCCCACTAGGCTGATGGTCCCCCCCCCCCTTGCCTCTGTCCATCCCCCCCCAGGCCAGAGCGGGGAGCGGGGCCGGTGGGAGCAGGGGGCGCGGACTGGTGGCAAGGGGGTGGGGGCCGGGCCGGGAGCAGAGCTGGGTGGTGCTCCCTCCCTGCCCCCTGTGCGGGGTGGCTTGGGCCCCGGCAACACCCCCGAATGTTCCTCTGCACCCCCTCAGGGGGCACGCCCCAGTTTGGGGACCTCTGCACCAGGCCTGACAGCAGCACTGAGGTATAATCCCCTGTGGGGAGGATACTCCCTGAGTTGCAGGAAGCAATCTCCCATCTCTCCAGACCCCGCCCCTGCCCATCTCCAGCACCCTGAGTCACTGTCCCGTTAAGGGAAGAGGCAGCCGAGTGCTCCCTTGGGACATGTGCTGCTCCCATGTGCCCTTTGCACCCCAGCTTGTGGGCGAGATCCACACATGAATGGAGCAGGGACAGAGCCGGCCGCCCTGGCTTGGGAGAGTGCCAGGCTGGAGCTGCTGCCACATGTCAGGTGGGCAGCACCGTGGAGGCGGGCGGCTGGCGTGCACGGCCAAGGGAAGTCTGGCTGAGTGACCGCACATCCCTCATGGAGCTCCAGTTCCAGGAAGCCTAGACCTGGCACAACCAGGAAAGGGACCTGAATGAGCTTTAGCAGCTCTGATGGATCATAGAGTCATAGAATATCAGAGACCTCAGGAGGTGTCTAGTCCAACCCCCTGCTCAAAGCAGGACCAACACCAACTAACATCCCAACCAGGGCTTTGTCAAGCCTGACCTTAAAAACCTCTAAGGAAGGAGATTCCCGCCCCCCCCCGGTAACCCATTCCAGTGCTTCACCACCCTCCTAGTGAAAAAGTTTTTCCTAATATCCAACCTAAACCTCCCCCACTGCAACTTGAGACCATTACTCCTTGTTCTGTCACCTGCCACCATTGAGAACAGCCGAGCTCCATCCTCTTTGGAACCCCCTTTCAGCTAGTTGAAGGCTGCAATCAAATCCCTCCTCATTCTTCTCTTCTGCAGACTAAATAATCCCAGTTCCCTCAGCCTCTCCTCATAAGTCATGTGCTCCAGCCCCCTCATCATTTCCGTTGCCATCCGCTGGACTCTCTCCAATTTGTCCACATCCTTTCTGTAGCGGGAGGCCCAAAACTGGACACAGTACTCCAGATGTAGCCTCACCAGTGCCAAATAGAGGGGAATAATCACTTCCCTCGATCTGCTGGCAGTGCTCCTACTAATGCAGCCCAATATGCCATTAGCCTTCTTGGCAACGAGGGCACACTGTCGATTCATATCCAGCTTCTCGTCCACTGTAACCCCTAGGTCCTTTTCTGCAGAACTGCCACTTAGCCAGTCGGTGCCCAGCCTGTAGCAGTGCATGGGATTCTTCCGTCCTAAGTGCAGGACTTTGCCCTTGTCCTTGTTGAACCTCATCAGATTTCTTTTGGACCAATCCTCCAATTTGTCTAGGTCACTCTGGACCCTATCCCTACCCTCCAGTTTATCTACCTCTCCCCCCAGCTTAATGTCAGCCACAAACTTGCTGAGGGTGCAATCCATTCCATCCTCCAGATCATTAATGAAGATGTTGAACAAAACCGGCCTCAGGACCGACCCCTGGGGCACTCTCCTTGATACCAGCTGCCAACTAGACATCAAATCTCTGATCACTATCCACTGAGTCCGATGATCTAGCCAGCTTTCTATCCACCTTATAGTCCATTCATCCAGCCCATGCTTCTTTAACTGGCTCGCAAAATGTCACGGAGTGTGGGGGGACACAAGGCCCTACACCCCCGGCTTCCTGCGATTCACCAGGACTCTCAGCCAGCCAGTAAAGCAGCAGGTTTATTTAGATGACAGGAACACAGTCCAATACAGGTCTTGCAGGCACAGACAACAGGATCCTCCCCAATTAGGTCCATCTTGGGGTCCCAGGGGCACCATAGCCCCACTGGGGAATCAGAGCCCCGTCTGTGCTTCCCTCCATTCCCCAGCCATCTCCTCCAAAACTCCCTCTCTCCCGCAGCGTCTCCTCTCCCACCCTTTGTTCAGCTTCCCGGGCAGAGGTGTCACCTGGCCTCTAACCCCTTCCTGGGTTCTCATGTTACATGCTCAGGTATCTTTCCTCAAGGCCAGTCTCCCATCCCCCAATGCAGATCGTCCTCCCAGACCAACACTCCGAACTCAGCATTCAAAGGCCACATTAAGAACAGTCCCAGTTCGTCACACAAGAATACTGTGGGAGACCATATCAAAGCTTTGCTAAATTCAAGATATATAATGTCAAGCGCTTTCCCCATATCCACAGTGCCAGTTATTTCATCATAGAAGGCAATCAGGTTGGTCAGGCATGACTTGCCCTTGGTAAATCCATGTTGACTCTTCCTGATCACCTTCCTCTCCTCCAAGTGCTTCAGAATTGATTCCTTGAGGACCTGCTCCATGATTTTTCCAGGGACTGAGGTGAGGCTGTCTGTTGTTCCCTGGATTCTCCTTCCCTTTTTAAAAAATGGACACTATATTTGCCTTTTTCCAGTCGTGAGGGACCTCCCCCGAACGCCACAAGTTTTCAAAGATAATGGCCAATGGGTCTGCAATCACATCAGCCAACTCCCTCAGCACCCTCGGATGCATTAGATCCGGCCCCATGGACTTGTGCATGTCCAGCTTTTCTAAATAGTCCTTAATCTGTTCTTTCACCACTGGGGGCTGCTCACCTCCTTCCCATACTGTGCTGCCCAGTGCAGCAGTCTGGGAGCTGATCTTGGCTGTGAAGACCGAGGCAAAAAAAGCATTGAGTACTTCAGCTTTTTCCACATCATCTGTTACTAGGTTGCCTCCCCCATTCAGTAAGGGGCCCACACTTTCCCTGACCTTCTTCTTGTTGCTAACATACCTGTAGAAACCCTTCTTGTTACCCTTCACATCCCTTGCTAGCTGCAACTCCGGTTGTGCTTTGGCCTTCCTGATTACACCCCTGCATGCTCGAGCAATATTTTTATACTCCTCCCTAGTCATCTGTCCAAGTTTCCACTTCTTGTAAGCTTCCTTTTTGTGTTTAAGCTCACCGAAGATTTCTCTGTTAAGCCAGGCTGGTCGCCTGCCATATTTACTATTCTTTCTGCACATCGGGATGTTTTGTTCCTGCGCTCTCAATAAGGATTCTTTAAAACACAGCCAGCTCTCCTGGACTCCTTGCCCACTCCTATTAGCCTCCCAGGAGATCCTGCCCATCAGCTCCCTGAGGGAGTCAAAGTCTGCTTTTCTGAAGTCCAGGGTCCATATTCTGCTGCTCTCCTTTCTTCCTTGTGTCAGGATCCTGAACTCGACCATCTCATGGTCACTGCCTCCCAGGTTGCCACCCACTTCTACTTCCCCTGCCAATTCTTCCCTGTTTGTGAGCAGCAGGTCAAGAGGAGCACGGCCCCTAGTTGGTTCCTCCAGCACTTGCACCAGGAAGTTGTCCCCAACACTCTCCAAAAACTTCCTGGATTGTCTGTGCATTGCTGTATTGCTCTCCCAGCAGATGTCAGGGTGATTGAAGTCCCCTGTGAAAACCAGGGCCTGTGATCTGGAAACTTCTATTAGTTGTCCGAAGAAAGCCTCGTGTACCTCATCTTCCTGGTCTAGTAGTCTATAGCAGATGCCCACCATGACATCACTGTGGTTGCTCTTGCCTCTAAACTTAACCCAAAGACTCTCAACAGGCTTTTCTCCAGTTTCATACTGGAGCTCTGAGCATTCATACTGCTCTCTTACGTACAATGCAAGTCCTCCACCTTTTCTCCCCAGCCTGTCCTTCCTGAACAGTTTATACCCATCCATGACAGTGCTCCACCAAGTCTCTGTTATTCCAATCACATCATAGTTCCTTGACTTCCAATTCTTCCTGCTTGTTTCCCAGGTTTCTTGCGTTCATGTACAGGCACCTAAGATAACTAGCTGATTGCCCTACTTTCTCAATATGAATCAGGAGGCCTCCCCTGTTGCATCCTCCTCCTTGTGTTTCCTCCCGGTATCGCACTTCCCCACTTACCTCAGGGCTTAGGTCTCCATGCCCCGGCAAACCTAGTTTAAATCCCTCCTCACTAGGTTAGCAAGCCTGCCCGTGAAGATGCTCTTCCCTCTCTTCATTAGGTGGATCCCATCTCTTTCTAGCAACCCTTCTTCCAGGAACAACATCCCATGGTCGAAGAATCCAAACCCCTCTCTCCAACACCACCTGCATAACCACACATTTATCTCCACAATTCAATGGTCCCTACCTGGGAGGATGCTCCCCCTCCTGGAGCGCTCTGCACCACTCAGCCCTGCGGACTGTGAAATGCCACTGTCCCACCTGAGGGAGGTGCAGGGGTCCAGGGTAATGCACTAAAATGGTTTGAGTCCTTGGTAGTGATGGAGCACTGCATCTCTACCACCAGGCCCTTCACCTCTGGAGTCCCACAAGGAGCCAGTCTCTGCCCAGTGCCCTTTAGCATCTATACGCAGCCACTGTATGAACTGCTCATGTGACGTGGGCGCAAGTGCCGGCAAAAGGCATGTGACACGCAGCTTTACCTGTCCTTCAGCACTGCCACAAGCAGGCCCAGGGCTGGGCTGAGATCAGCTCCGGGGGCAGAACTGCTGGCTGAAGTGGCCGTGAGAGAGACAGAGGTGACACTGGAAGACAGAGGAAAGCACTTGAAGGAGTTTGCAGCCATGGTGTTGTCTCCTTTGGATGCAAGTTCAAACCCACAACTGGTCATTCCAGGCTGTGGTTTAGGATGCACTGGGATTCACCGCTGATGCTGAGCCCGCACATCAAGCAGAGTGCCCCAAGGGTCGGTCCTGGGGCCGGTTTTGTTCCATATCTTCATTAATGATCTGGAGGATGGCATGCACTGCACCCTCAGCAAGTTTGCAGATGACAGTAAACTGGGAGGAGTGGCAGATACGCTGGAGGGTAGGGATAGGATACAGAGGGACCTAGACAAATTAGTGGATTGGGCCAAAAGAAACCTGATGAGGTTCAACAAGGACAAGTGCAGAGTCCTGCACTTAGGACAGAAGAATCCCATGCACTGCTACAGACTAGGGACCGAGTGGCTAGGCTGAAGTTCTGCAGAAAAGGACCTAGGGATTACAGTGGACGAGAAGCTGGATATGAGTCAACAGTGTGCCCTTGTTGCCAAGAAGGCTAATGGCATTTTGGGCTGTATAAGTAGGGGCATTGCCAGGCCAGCAGATCGAGGAACGTGATCATTCCCCTCTATTCGGCATTGGTGAGGCCTCATCTGGAGTACTGTGTCCAGTTTTGGGCCTCACATTACACGAAGGATGTGGAAAAATTGGAAAGAGTCCAGCGGAGGACAACAAAAATGATTAGGGGGCTGGAGCACATGACTTATGAGGAGAGGCTGAGGGAACTGGGATTGTTTAGCCTGCAGAAGAGAAGAATGAGGGGGGATTTGATAGCTGCTTTCAACTACCTGCAAGGGGGTTCTAAGGAGGATGGATCTAGACTGTTCTCAGTGATGGCAGATAACAGAACAAGGAGCAATGGTCTCAAGTTGCAGTGGGGGAGGTTTAGGTTGGATATTAGGAAAAACTTTTTCACTAGGAGGGTGGTGAAGCACTGGAATGGGTTCCCTAGGGAGGTGGTGGAATCTCCTGCTGTAGCGAGCTGGTTACTCGCTCCAGCCCTGACAGGGTAGAAGCCAGCCCTGGGAGGGGGCCCAGGGCTAGGAGAAAAAGCCCAAGCTGATTGGAGAAGGTGCTACACCTGGGCCATGCCCCAATCAGGGCAGCTGGGCCTTATAAGCAGGGGCAGCTCTAGCTTTTTTGCCGCCCCAAGCACGGCAGGCAGGCTGCCTTCGGTGGCTTGCCTGTGGGAGGTCCGCTGGTCCCATGGCTTTGGCATACCCATTGCCGGATTGCCGCTGAATTCACAGGACCGGCGGACCTCCCACAGGCAAGCTGCTGAAGGCTGCTTGACTGCCTCCCTCCCAGGGACCGGCAGGGTGCCTCCCGCAGCTTGCCGCCCCAGGCACGTGCTTGGAGCGCTGGTGCCTGGAGCTGCCGCTGCTTATAAGAAGGCCAGAGCAGCCAGAAGCTGAGCAGAGTCTCTCCTCTAGCTGTGGAGGGAGACCGGCCTGGCTGCAGGGGAATAAGAGGGTACCTGGGATTGAAGCAGGGCTGGGGAAGAGCCAGAGGAGCAGGGGAGCTCCAGGCTGGCGACTGGAGGTACTGGGTGGTAGAAGAACGCAGCAGGTCAAACCCCCTTGCCTGTGATGAGTGGCTTTTATATTGCAGTCTGCCCCAGTGAGTGGGCTAGGTGAGGACAGGCAGTAGCCCAGACTGATGTGAGGAGGGGATAGTGGGTGGGGGTTCCCTGGGGAAGGGAGACCCACAGAGATTGCTGGGGTATTGCCAAGGGGCAGCAACCCAGAGAAAATGGGCACCGGGGTCCGGGGGGGGGGCACACAGGGCCTAGTTGTGGTGGATCACTGGCCTGCAGAGGGCGCTCCAGGCTGCAAATCGAGCTAATTCCCTCAGAGACCAGCAGGAGGCGCTGCCGGGGTGAGTCTGCAGGCTTACACCTTCCTTAGAGGTTTTTAAGGCCCAGCTTGACAAAGCCCTGGCTGGGATGATTTAGTTGGTGTTGGTCCTGCTTTGAGCAGGGGGTTGGACTAGATGACCTCCTGAGGTCCCTTCCAACCCTGATATTTTATGATTCACCCTTCGGTGGACTGACCCTGAGGTTTCAGAAGGTCAGGAGGTGATTTGATCACGGTCCGTCGAGTACATACATCGGAGGAGATTGCTGATAGTGGGGGCGGTCTTCACCCTAGTAGACAATGGCAGCCCAAGAGCCTATTGCTCTAATTCAAACTGGACTCAAGACACATTTTAACAACTGACCATTGGAACAGCTGAGCTGCGGGCGTGGCGGGTTCTCCATCACTTGGAGTCTGTGACGTACCCTGAATGGTGAGCTCCTCTTTTACCCCCTCAACCTCAGCAAGTGAGAGTTTTGCTGCTGCTAAGTTGTGTCAGCTCCCTGACACACCAGCCTGTCTGCACTGCGAGCCAACTCTTCAGGAGTCTGCCCGTCTAAACCTTGCCTTGCTGGTAACAAGCAGCGAACCCCAGTTCCCCAGAGATGTCTCCCTGCCGTGTCTAATCCCTCTCCCTGGACACTCACTGAAGATACTAAGTCTGCTGCCTCCAAAGAGACAGAGCTCACAGAAGCCTGCTTGGCTACCTGAGGACTTACTCTCCAGACGTGGAAAAGGATAAATGGATAAATGGACACAAATCAGACATTAGGAATGGCAATATACAAAAACCTGTAGGAGAACACTTCAACCTCCCTGGCCACACAATAGCAGATCTTAAGGTGGCCATCCTACAGCAAAAAAACTTTAGGACCAGACTTCAAAGAGAAACTGCTGAGCTCCAGTTCATCTGCAAATTTGACACCATCAGCTCAGGACTAAACAAAGACTGTGAATGGCTTGCCAATTACAGAACCAGTTTCTCCTCCCTTGGTTTTCACACCTCAACTGCTAGAACAGGGCCTCATCCACCCTGATTGATCTAACCTCGTTATCTCTAGCTTGCTTCTTGCTTGCTTATATATACTTGCCCCAGGAAATTTCCACCACTTGCATCCGAAGAAGTGGGTATTCACCCACGAAAGCTCATGCTGCAAACCGTCTGTTAGTCTATAAGGTGCCACAGGATTCTTTGCTGCTTCTACAGAACCAGACTAACACGGCTACCCCTCTGATACTCTCCAGTTTAATACACAGCACTGAGCTGGTTTTGTAATAAAACAAGAATGAGTTTATTAACCACGAACAGAGATCCAAGTGATACTAAGCAAGAACACAAGAGCTAGTGTGACAGACCCAGACCAGTGGGGTACACGAGTCTGGATGAGTAGTTTTCTGTTCCCTGAGTGACCAGAGCAAGGGCTGCACTAGAGTAATCAGGAACCTGCTAGAACCAATTAAGGCAGACAGGCTGATTAGATCACCTGCAGCCAATCAAGGCAGGCTAATCAGGGCACCTGGGTTTACAAAGGAGCTCACTCCAGTCAGGCGGGGAGGAGCCAGAGGAGAGGAAGTGCGTGTGAGGAGCTGGGAGCAAGAGGCGCAAGGAGCTGAGAGGGAGAGGGAGAGGACGTGCTGCTGGAGGACTGAGGAGTACAAGCGTTATCAGACACCAGGAGGAAGGTCCTGTGGTGAGGATAAAGAAGGTGTTTGGAGGAGGCCATGGGGAAGTAGCCCAGGGAGTTGTAGCTGTCATGCAGCTGTTACAGGAGGCACTAGAGACAGCTGCAATCCACAGGGCCCTGGGCTGGAACCCGGAGTAGAGGGTGGACCTGGGTTCCCCCCAAACCTCCCAACTCCTGATCAGACACAGGAGAAGTTGACCCAGACTGTGGGGAAGATCACTGAGGTGAGCAAATCTGCCAATAAGCGCAGGACCCACCAAGGTAGAGGAGGAACTTTGTCACACTAGGTATAAAATGAAACACACTTCCTAGAGACTCAAACATAATGTTAGCACATTATGATCTTTGCCTAAGCAATTTTCTTACTTACATCCAGTTTCCAGCATCCTTTGTCCTGCAGACTAGGGGATCCAACTTTCACAAGCTCACAGGGTTCTGTACCCTACATCTCCTCTGTGATGGGTAACTAAAAGGTGGTTTTGCTCCCTGTATTACTCAAAGTCCATTGTCTCTGCCTCAAGAGCCAGGAAGGCTTCTTGGGGTGCAGATTCTGTCCCTTGGCGTGATTTTAACTGGATTTCTTCCCCGCTCATTTATCTTGATGGCTTTGTTTACCTTACATGTAGATGTACTGCCATCGTCCTCTGCCTGTAACCAAGCTGGTGAGATAGGTGAACACACATTCCTTTGTCTAGGGCAGGCTAAGTTCATGCTCTGTTTCCTAAACACATTTTAAGAACATATTTCTAGCACACATCCATAGCTTTTTGTACACAATCCGTACATACATCACACAGTGATTTTGGGGACCAGCATGTCACCAGTTTACATTGGATGCCTTACATGACACCTTTGAGCTCCATATTATGACACCAGTGTGCTGGGACAATGTGTGTGTCAGGCCTGCTATGAGTTATAGTCTGGGGGTCCCTGTGCCAGTTGGTACTGAGGGGCTCCCAAGGTCACACCTTTCCTATTACAATGCTGCAGGGGGGGTCAGACACTGGCTGAACTATAGGCAGTGAGTCATAACCATCTTTCCTGTGTGGGAGAAACCCTGTTTCTCCCTTTGTTTGGCCAGAGACTTTAAAGCAGAGTATCAGTGAGCATCCATAACCTCTCACAGAGTGTTAATACAGACATTTCACAGTGACGTTAATCACCAGGATCACTGGCATGTTTAATAAGCTTTTATACAATCAGCTGATTCAATTGCTTATTCTTTGGGGTTCAGGCCTCCTCTTCTTCCCCTGAGGTCTTTAAATCAAGACTGGCTGTTCCTGAGGCTCTGGCTCAGCCAGAAAAGATAAGCGGGATGCAGAAGTCACTGGCTGAGATTCTCTGCCCTGTGTCTTGCATGGGGCCAGACTAGATGAGCCTAATGGTCCCTCCTGGCTTTGACATCTATGGGGCAGTGGGGGGCTGTGCATGGAGCTAAGCAGAGTCCACAGAGCTGCCACTGCACTCTAAAGTCACGAATGGACGGGGCCTAGTTATGGAACATACCCTGAGCAGCTGCAACTGGAGCCCAGGAGTGTGGTGCCCTCAACCACAGGACAAGGCTGCGGGGCCCAGAGGAAGCTGGATCCCAGCTCTGGTCAGAGTTCAGGAGGGGGAGATGCAGTTCCGGGAGAGGGCAAGCAAGTCAGGGGGTGAGCAGAGTCCCCAGGGCACTGGCTGGTGCCTGGCACAGGGGCATGGCTGCAGAACGGGTGGCTGCACTGGGCCAGGCCATCCCCAGCTCCTAGGATGCATCACCGG
Source organism: Mauremys mutica (assembly GCF_020497125.1). Taxonomy (NCBI): domain Eukaryota; kingdom Metazoa; phylum Chordata; order Testudines; family Geoemydidae; genus Mauremys; species Mauremys mutica. The sequence goes on along the minus strand of NC_059072.1, from coordinate 519,381 downwards.
TCACGCGGCAGAGCAGACGTGGCAGGGACAGGCTTGGCAGGGAAGCTCCCTACAGTGCGGCTGCAGATGGTGCCTTCCTAGGGCTGTGAGTTACTGAATCAAAGGAATCTGCATGGAGCAGAGCACTAGCAGCAGGGCAAGCGCCCCAGGCCACTGGGAAGGGCATCTCTGCAAAGCCAGCTTCTCAGAGAGCACCCAGGCCTGGTCCCAGCGTGTCATGGACCCAGGTGCTGAGCAGCATGAAGCCATCCTAGGCCACCACTGGGGCCAATGCTCCACAAGGCAGGTGGCCCGTCCCAGCCTAAACCGACCAGTGCACAGCTTCTGCCATGGGGCATGGCTGAGGTGGCTACAAACAGCAAGCAACTGTCTCTGAGCCATGCACAAAGGAGGCTTCACCCATGGTCTGTGGTGAAGGCCAGGCCCCCCGTCATTGCGACCCAGAGCCCTGGCCGCCCCTGCAAAGACTTCCCCCCACCCCCAGGTTCTCCGGACAGCCTAGCTGGCACTTCAAGCGAGTCCTGCCCACAGGTAGATTCGGGAGAGGGAGAGCGGCCCCTCACCCAGGCTGTAGGCTCTCTATGGAGGGGCCTAAAGCACTGAGGGGGCTCCAGGGCCAGGGCTACTCACACACTGCAGCCCAGGCCAGCAGCCCCTTTGGGCCCCTCTGCTTCATTGTCCCGCTCCCCCAGGCCAGGCTGGGTCAGACATAGGCTGTCATGCCCCGAACAGGCCCAGGGGAGTGGGCCCCCTGGCTCGGCTGGATTCTGGTCCTCACCAAGCCCGCCACTGGGCGATTTCCCTGGGTCAGTGGCCATGGCTGGGCCCTGGGCAGCAACAGAGCCCTGGTTATGTCAGGCGAGCGGGGCTTTCTCCAGGCGGCGGCGGAGAGGCCTACAGCGGGGCTACCAAGAGTTGCAGTGACGGCCCTGGTGGTACTGGCCCAACAGCCCCGGTGCCGGTACAGCCGGACATCCTGGCGCTGGCCGGGACAGGCCGAGGGCTGCAGAGCCGCAGAGTGCCCCTGTCTGACGTGGGGGCTGGGTGGGACAAGAAGGGTCCTAAAGACTCGGCTCTCCTAGCAAGGGTGGGCGAACCGTGGCTTCCCAGGGCACACAGGGCCATGCAGCGAGGGGGAACCAGAACGCGCCCAGAGCCTGGTTCCCTGGGAAGCCCCGGGGCCTGACTCATGGGCTGCAACAGGTGTAAGTCACGGCTGGGGGCACATGACTTGTCGTCCTGGCAACAGCATCACATGCTCACACTAAAATCTGCAAAACTCAAGGTTTTTTGTGCTATTTCCATTTGTTTTCTGACAATCCCTGGCTCACGGCTGCTCAGGCGAGATGCGCGAAGCTCAGCTGGTGACGCACGGCACGCGGGGGAGGCGGGGGAGGATGCTGGGGGTGGCAGGAAAGTGTGTAGTGAGGTGAATGCATGTATGAGCAAAGCGTGTGTGTGTGTGTGTGCGTGCACATCTGGGGGGGGCAGCCTGTCCAGCTGTGTGTGCACGGGGTGTGCGCACACGTCTGGGGGGGGCAGCCTGTCCACCTGTGTGTGCCTGGGGTGTGTGCACATCTGGGGGGGGACACACAACCTGTACAGCTCTGTGCCCAGGGTGTGTGTGCAAGGGTGTGGGTCCTTGCAGTGTATCAGGGCGAGTGTACATGACTGGCGGGGCATAGGCAGGCAGCTGGCAGGGGGTGGAGTCAGTGCCTCCCCGCTGCTGTTTTTGCTGGCTGGGCTGCTGTGAAGCCCAGAGAGGCAGTCACTGAGTTCCCCATGGGCATGGCCAGCAGGAGGGCAGGCAGCCCGCAGAGGCAGAGCCAATGGGTGATTCACCTCAGCAGCAGTCTGTGTAGGAGGTGCTCCCCCAACCTGGGGTATCTGCCACATGTCACCAGCTGTCCTGAGCTCCCCTGGGCCTTAGTGGGGTGAATCCAGACCCTCTCGCTGGCTGCACTAGAGAATCTGAGCACTTCCCTTCCCCCCGGCCCATCGGAGCCCCCACTCTCCCCCCCTCGAAGGGCCATCGCAGCCCCCACTTCCCCTGGCCCATCGGAGCCCCCACTCTCCCCCCCTCGAAGGGCCATCGCAGCCCCCACTTCCCCTGGCCCATCGGAGCCCCCACTCTCCCCCCCTCGAAGGGCCATCACAGTCCCCACTTCCCCTGGCCCATCGGAGCCCCCACTTCCCTCCCCCCCCAGGGCCATCGGAGCCCCCACTTCCCTTCCCCCCGGCCCATCGGAGCCCCCACTTCCCTTCCCCCCGGCCCATCGGAGCCCCCACTCTCCCCCCCTCGAAGGGCCATCGCAGTCCCCACTTCCCTTCCCCCCGGCCCATCGGAGCCTACACTTCCCTCCCCCCCAGGGCCATGGGAGCCCCCACTTCCCTTCCCCCCTGGCCCATCGCAGCCCCCACTCTCCCCCCTCGAAGGGCCATCGCAGCCCCAACTTCCTCCAGAACAATGCTCTGGGAGCTGGAGCACTCTCCTGGGGCCTTCACTCAGGCGACTTGGGTCCCCTGGGACAGGAGAGGCAGCCAGGGTGGAATTAGCTGCCCATGGAGTGGGGAGAGTGGTAAGGGGGTAGGCAGGGGCTATGCATGAGTGGGCAGGGGGATGTCCAGCTGGCAGACACCTTTCCAGCTTTCTGTTTGCACCGGACAAGCTCAGACACCTTCGCTCTCACACGTCTCACCAGGCCAGCCCAGCCCAGAACCCAGCCAGCCCAGCAGCTTCTCCATCAGCTGCTGAAATCGGGACTTAAAATAACATTGGAACTACCAGAGCAGATTGACCCATGGCCTGCCCCAACCTGGGGTTCTGCTCTATGGGCAGGCGAGACAGCCTAGGGCCACCCCAGCCCCAGGACCCACCAGCCCCAGGACCCACTGGCCGAGCGAGCCCAGCTCCAGGGCCCACCAGCCCCAGGGCCCACCAGCTGAGCCAGCCCAGCCCCAGGGCCCACCAGCCCCAGGGCCCACCGGCCCAGGCACTACCCAGCCCCAGGGCCCACCGGCCGAGCCAGCCCAGGCCCTGGGCCCACCAGCCCCAGGACCCCCCGGCCGAGCCAGCCCAGGCCCTACCTACTGGTGAGGCCTCATCTGGAGTACTGTGTCCAGTTTTGGGCCCCACACTACAAGAAGGATGTGGATAAATTGGAGAGAGTCCAGCGGAGGGCAACAAAAATGATTAGGGGGCTGGAACACATGACTTATGAGGAGAGGCTGAGGGAACTGGGATTGTTTAGTCTGCAGAAGAGAAGAATGAGGGGGGATTTGATAGCTGCTTTCAACTACCTGAAAGGGGTTCCAAAGAGGATGGATCTAGACTGTTCTCAGTGGTGGCAGATGACAGAACAAGGAGTAATGGTTTCAAGTTGCAGAGGGGGAGGTTTAGGTTGGATATTAGGAAAAACTTTTTCACTGGGAGGGTGGTGAAGCACTGGAATGGGTTACCTAGGGAAGTGGTGGAATCTCCTTCCTTAGAGGTTTTTAAGGTCAGGCTTGACAAAGCCCTGGCTGGGATGATTTAGTTGGGTTTGGTCCTGCTTTGAGCAGGGGGTTAAAAGGTAATAATTGGAGATATACCAGTCTCCTAGAACTGGAAGAGACCTTGAAAGGTCATCTAGTCCAGCCCCCTGCCTTCACTAGCAGGACCAATTTTTGCCCCCGATCCCTAAGTGGCCTCCTCAAGGATTGAACTCACAAACCCTGGGTTTAGCAGGCCAATGCTCAAACCACTGAGCTATCCCTCCTCCCAACTAGATACCTCCTGAGGTCCCTTCCAACCCTGAGATTCTATGATTCTATGATACCCCGGCCCCAGCGCCCACCAGCCGAGCCAGCCCAGGGCCACCCCGGCCCCAGGGCCCCCTGGCCGAGCCAGCCCAGGCCCCACCCCGGCCCCAGTGCCCACCGGCCGAGCCAGCCCAGGCCCTACCCCGGCCCCAGCGCCCACCAGCCGAGCCAGCCCAAGCCCCACCCCGGCCCCAGGGCCCCCTGGCCGAGCCAGCCCAGACCCCATCCTGGCCCCAGGGCCCACTGGCCGAGCCAGCCCAGGGCCTGCCCTTGGGGAGTATCTACCCAGTGTACAACATCATGTTAGCGCCACAATTAATTATTTTGGGGGGTCCCTAGCACTTTGGGCCCTTCCCCCCACAGTCCCATACCCTCCCTTTAAAGGGTGGCCCCTGCACTTCCCTGCAGTCGCTCACAGGCATCTCTGGCCCATCACCTCAAAATCCCAGCCGCTTTTCCTGCTGCAGCTTCGTACACAGGCCATTTCTCTCAGCGAGAGGGGCCCCGCCTGTGTCCCACCTGCTCTGTCCTGGGTCAGGCTCACATGGGCACCGAGCACGGCAGCCCTGGTCCCAAACCCTGCTGCTCAAACCCGCCCCACCCAAGACATGCTCAGACCAGGGCCTGGAGCCAGCCCAGCCTGGGAATCCCACTGGGCTCCTGGCCGTTCCCCGACACAGCCCACGAGCAGACAGCTAGCTCAGCCTTGCCCTCCACCCCGCGGAGCTGCCTGCCCGACGGGACACGCTCCTCTGGCGCTCCCATGGGAGCAGCGTCCAGACTGAGACATGCGCTGCCTGCTCCACCCTACAACAGCCGCCTCTACAGAAATACCGGAGAGCAGGAGTGTCCCCGGAGCAAACCAGCCGGTTCCTGACACCCAGCCAGCCCAGTCACTCCCTGGGCATCGGGGAAAGCCTTGGGGTGGCCTGGGCTCTGGCTGGGTTTAACCCTTTCCAGGCTCCCAGCCTGGGCCCACTGAGAGACTGCCAGCGAGGGGGGAGGAGAGACCCAGAGAGCTGGCTAGGGAGCAGCCGTGTAGCAGTCTCAGTGCAGCATCGGGGCTGGGGGAACCTGGCTGCCCTCATGTCGCATCCTGGCAAAGCCTAGCGCAGGGAGAGGGAATCGAGGCCCTGGGGGAGGGGAAGAGTGTGCACAGAGCTCTTGCAGGGCATCTCCCAAGGACTGGAGCGGGCGCTGTGTTGGAGGGCCCAGTCCGGGATGCTGCAGCACCGAACCGGCTCAGGTCCAGTCCACTCCACACACACTGGGGGTGCTCAGAGGCGCTACCCCTCTGATTTCATAGTCAGGCCCAAAGTGCAGGACATCAGCTTTGCACAGACATTCCCATTAATCCCTTCAGCAGGTAGCCCAGTAACACTGACCTGGGTATCTGGAGCAGCCGTGCAGCCCCACCTCCCCAGAAGAGCTGGGGCGGCCATTGCTGGCCCAACGATTCACCTACCTGCCCCAGAGGGCCTCATGTTGCTGCTCCTGCCCAGTGGGGCTGGGCTGGGAAGACTCAGCTCTCGTAGGTTCCCCGATGGGGCTGGTGTCCTGCAGCTCTGAGTGTGACACCCCCTTGCAGAGCTCTCACCTGCGGGAGGAGAGAGGAAACAGGCTGAACTGCTAATAGCACCAGAGATCATCCCCTCAGGGTCGGGGAGTAGATGAGACAGGGTCTGACCACACTGCGTCTGCAGAGGGAACCTGCCTCTCACCTCTGCTAGAGCCCTGAACCCCTCTGTGGGATGGGGTGACGTCATTTATCTGGCTTCACCAGAGGTCTTGCATGAGGTCCCTCCTGAGCACGGTTAAGAACAGTCAGTCGGTCCTGAGTCAAGAGGGAAAGTGCTCCATGGGCCTGCAGCCGGCTACAACAGAGCAGAAAGCAGGAATAGTCAACTTTCACCCTGGCAGAAGGTCAGCAGCAGGGCCCAGGGAGCTGTACCAGTACTGGGGCAGGTTCTGGAAAGGGGGCTGTGCAGCAAGGGGCAGGTCTTGCAGCCGACACAGTCAGTTCCAAAGAAGACAGTGAGGCTGTCAGAGGGACCGGAGCCAGCTGGGCATGGGCAGCATGAAGGCAGATGGAAGTCAGTGCTGGGCGCTGCACGGTGGGAGGATTAACTGGACCAGCTCACGCCTTGCTGGGTTCTAACCTAACTGTAAATGGGCCTTCCTTGTTGGCCAGGACGTCACACCTTCTGTTGGGGATCAGCACTTTACACTAGGACCTTGTCTACACTAGAATTTACGTCGCTCAGGGGTGTGAATAATCCACCCGAGTGATGTAGTTACACCGCCCTAAGGGCCAGTGTGGACAGTGCTATGTTGAGAGGAGAGCTTCTCCCGCCAACACAGCTACTGCATCTCCCAGGAGGTGGAGTGATTACAAAAGCTCTCTGCTGTTGGCTTAAAGCATCTCCACCAGAACTGCAGCAGCTCCGCCGTCGTAGTGCTTCTAGCGTAGCTGTAGCCTAGTGAATGTCTCTCTTCTGTCCGGTGAGTCGCAGTTACCGAGCCTTACAATGCAAACATGCAAACTTCACCTTAGAATGTAGGGTGCGGATGTTCCATAGAGTCTAAACAGTACACACGCCCTTGTAATTCTTATACCTGTTTTAACAATACTCACACCCTGGTGAGCCGGCCTGTCAGTGTTCAGTTGAGCCAAGGGGACCTTGGCCTGAGCTGGTACCTGGTCTGCCAGCATCACAGGGGGTTCAGAGATGGGCAATGCCAATGATTAGGAGCCTGGAAAGACTACTGTAGTTTAGAGTGGAGATGAGTAAGAGGGGCTAGGACAGCAGGATATGGAATAATGAACGGGACAGGGAAGGTGGAATGGTTGCTTCTCTTTACCTCACTGGATTGGGTCAGGATCACACGGGTGTTTTCATGTTAATGCATTTGGCTGAGTTACTAAAGTGAACTAGTCAAGAAAGCCCCACCATCTGCCTTGTCTGAAATCAGCCAACATGGTTAAATAAGATCCCTGGGCAGGGAGCCAAGGTGCTGACACTAGCTAGTTAGCAAGATATTTAGACATTCGTAGCACTCAGATATCTGAGCATCTAATGATTTCATCATGTCACAGAGTCTAAGGCCAGAAGGGACCATCAAACCATCCAGTCCGCCCTCCTGCAGACCACAGGCCGTTACATTTACAGGGATGGTTTCCCTAGCCTCTGTTTGCCAGAAGCTGGGAACGGGGAACAGGGGATAGCTCACTTGATGATTCCCTGTTCTATTCATTCCCTCTCGGGCACCTGGCACTGGCCACAGGAAGTTTAGATTTGAAATTAGACAAAGGTTTCCAACCATCAGAGGAGTGAAGTTCTGGAACAGCCTTCCAAGGGGAGCAGTGGGGGCAAAAGACATATCTGACTTCAAGACTAAGCTTGATAAGTTTATGGAGGGGATGGTATGATCGGATAGCCTAATTTTGGCAATTAATTGATCTTTGACTATTAGCGATAAATATCCCCAATGGCCTGTGATGGGATGTTAGATGAGGTGGGATCTGAGTTACTACAGGGCACATTGGCAGAGGCCCTGGGGGTTTTTCGCCTTCCTCTGCAGCGGGGGGCACGGGTCACTTGCTGGAGGATTCTCTGCACCTTGAAGTCTTTAAACCATGATGTGAGGACTTCAGTGGCTCAGACATAGGTTAGGGGTTTGTTGTGGGAGTGAGTGGGTGAGATTCTGTGGCCTGCGTTGTGCAGGAGGTCAGACTAGATGATCATAATGGTCCCTTCTGACCTTAAAGTCTATGACTCAATGACTCACTGTCAGAAGACACGATACTGGGCTAGATGGACCATCGAGCTGACCCAATATGGCCATTCTTATGTTCTTATTTCCCACAGTTACCCCAGCCTGAGCCCACAGAATTGCCCCAGGTGCTGAGTGAAAGTGTAGCCTGTGAGCTGTGACAGCCCCAGCATGAGACAAAGATAATTCTTGTGACCCAGCTATTAATTCTGGGCCCCCATGTGCTGAGGGTTGAGGCCAAGCTAGCAGCTGGTCATTGCATGTTCCCTGGAGCACGGGCGATGGAGAGCCCTGGGGAAGGACTACGAGCGCAGGGAATTGTCATGGTCAATCAAAAAGGACAAGTCCTGCCTTGTTTCCCTGAGTAATTAACCTCTGCACAGGTGGGCAGCATAAGCCTCCTGATGTGTGAATTAACCAGACAAACCCGACTAGGCACCCTCCGCAGCTCAGACTCAACCTGTGGGTATGGGGGCCGCTTGGCTGGCCGAGAGGAGGGCAGCAGTCCCAGCCTTTACTGCTCCTGGGAACCAGCTCCTACCTCACTAGGTTAGCTGGTGGGATCCCCCGGGGGGGGGGTGTGGCGTGGAGGGGGATGTCAGTGACCCGCTGTGGGCAGGATCCTGGTGTATGTGGGGGCAGTGACCTGCTCTTGGCAGGGCTAGGTCCTAGCGGAAGGGGGCATGGACCTTTTCTGGGGTCCCCTTGCAGGGGCAGGCTCTGGGTGGGGCTGGGATCCCTTGGTGGGGAGGGTCAAGGATCTTCTCTGGGATCCCCTGTGGGGGGCAGTGACCTGCTCTGGTCAAGGCTGAGATTCCAGGGGGAGGGTCGCAGTGACCTGCTCTGGGTGGGGCTGGGATCCCCTGGGGGTGGGGGCAGTAGGGTGGAAGGCGGCAGTGGGGTCCACTATGACCCCCAGATCCCTTTCCTCAGGACTCCTTCCGGCACTGACCCTGGGGGTGTCTGTGCAGTGCCCGACACAGCCCCTGAGCTGGCGCTAACTTCGGGGTGATCTGCACAAACTGGAGAAATGGTCTGAAGTAAATAGGATGAAATTCAATAAGGACAAATGCAAAGTGCCCCATTTAGGAAGGAACAATCAGTTGCACACATATAAAATGGGAAATGACTGCCTACGAAGGAGCACTGCAGAAAGGAATCCGGGGTGATAGTGGACCACAGACTAAATGTGAGTCAACAGTGTGACACTGTTACAAAAAAAAAAGCGAACATCATTCTGGGCTGTATTAGCAGGAGTGTTGTAAACAAGACACAAGCAGTAATTCTTCCGCTCTACTCTGCGCTGATTAGGCCTCAGCTGGAGAATTGTGTCCAGTTCTGGGAGCCACATTTCAGGAAAGATGTGGACCAATTGGAGAAAGTCCAGAGAAGAGCAACAAAAATGATTAAAGGGAAGACTGAAAAAAATGCGTTTGTACATAAAAGGTTGTTACAAGGAGGAAGGAGATCAATTGTTCTCCCCTCTGAGAATTGGACAAGAAGCAATGGGCTTAAACTGCAGCAAGGGAGGTTTAGGTTGGACATTAGGAAAAACTTCCTGTGAGGGTAGATAAGCACTGGAATAAATTGCCCAAGGATGTTGCATTGTAGGCGAACATGAATAAAGCTTAGCAATTAGTGTGATTGGCAGCAAAGTATTTTATTTCTTTTTAGCATGCTCTTATATACAATTAAGGTCAAGCAATCAAGCAGTTGCTAATTGGTTAATAAGGTACACAGGCACAACTGTAACTTCATTGGGTAATTGCCATTCTGTCTAACCTTCTAATTTATTATCCTATTACTGCCTACCAGCAAATAAGAACTAGCCTCATCCTAGAAACTTGCATGTCAGTTTCTCACACTCTCATACACAACAATCCCACACAAGGAGGTTGTGGGCTCTCCGTCATTGGAAGTTTTGAAGAGCAGGTTAGACAATCTAGACAATCTAGATCAATGCTTCTCAAACTTGGGCCGCCGCTTGTTCAGGGAAAGCCCCTGATGGTCCGGGCCAGTTTGTTTATCTGACACATCCGCAGGTTTGGCTGATCGCGGCTCCCACTGGCCGTGGTTCACCGCCTGGCCGCTCTTCCTGCAGCCCCCAGTGGCCTGGAGCGGTGAACCGTGGCCAGTGGGAGCCGCGATCGGCCAAACCTGCAGATGCGGCAGGTAAACAAACTGGCCCGGCCCGCCAGGGGCTTTCCCTGAACAAGCGGCGGCCCGACTTTGAGAAGCACAGCTCTAGATAATACTCAGTCCTGCCATGAGTGCAAGGGACTGGACTAGGTGTCCTCTCGAGGGCCCTTCCAATTCTATGATTCTTCCAGGATGCTGCCCAGAGTGGCAGTGGGGGGTGTGCACAGCTGCTGTCCTGAACACAGCTAGACCTTGTGTGCAGGCTGCCCATTAGCGCTGGCTGTAGGGGGAGGAGGAATCAGAGGTTCAGGGGCTGGACTAGGACCCGGAAGAGCTGGATTCAGTTCCTGGCTTTGTCACAGACTCCCCCTGTGACACTGGGAAAGTCCCTGCAGCTCTGTGCCTGGTTTCCCATGTGTCATATGGGGATAATAATCCCGCCTTGTCTAAGTAGACCAAGAGTTCCGGGGGCAGGGACTGTCTCTCACCAGGTGCCTGTACACTGGGGCCTCCAAAATACAAGCAGTTCTTATTAACCATTCTTAACTGACCGGGCGCTGGGTTCTCCCCCTACCTGCTCAGAGCTGTGACTCCCAGGTGGGCAACCCAGGAAAGGGTCTATCTGTGAAAAGCCCAGCACCCCCCAGACAGAGCTAATTAGCTAAATGCTAAGTACTGAGTATTATTCATTGCGGTGATTACACATTCAGATAAGCAGGAGCTGTGCCTTATTGCAATGTGATTACAGCTCGCTCTGGGATTAATCAGAGAGCAGTTTCTTTTTAAAAATTCTGAAAGTCAGTTTAAAAAAAAATCTGTAAAATCAGCATTAAAGTCAGGGCACAAGTACTGAGAAGCCAGAGGGTGGGGATGCAGGCGCTGGCAGCCCACCCTGCTGCACCTTTCTAATGCCCAAACTGAGCTGCTTTGAGATGGAGGCTTTGAGATGGAGACCCCCTGCTGAAGAACAAGCACAGTGAATCCTTGGAGTGAGTGGGCCGGTCTGTCTGTCTGTTTTTCTTGTAGCTTGTTTACAGTGTGGCCTGTTGGGGCCTGTGTGGCCTGGCCTCGCCGGAGGTTGAGGCTCCCAGTGACTATGGCAGCCACTTGCACCTGCTCACCCTGCTTCAGCCTTCAGGTCACTGGTGACAAAGGTGGCCCCTGGGCAGGAGGGAAGGTGCAACCTGGGGGGAGCTGGCACTCCTGACCAGGGGGCTTCTGCATTGGACTGGGCCTTGGGCCGATAGGGGCCGGCTCTCCCTCCTGCCTCCCAGGCTGTTCCTGCAGTTCGGAGCAGGCTGGCGCCGGGGTCTTTGCTACCTGGAAAGCTGCTGTCCCCAGTGCTAGCCAGCTCCGCTCCAGTCTGAGGCTGTTTGGGGTGCTCCCCCACGCCACCTCATTGATGCCGCGTCTCACAGCCCAACCCTGGAGATGGCTGTTTTTACCCTGCTTTGCTCGGAGAGGGCGGGAGGAGGCTAGCAATGGCACAGGCTGTATTTTTAGACTGTGCTGGAGTTTCTTGGGGAGACAATGGGGGCTGGGTTAGATGGCCAGACTGCTTGGAGCCAGACGCTTGACCCCAAATGCAAGGGAGACACATTTCTGGGCTTGTCCCGGGTCTAACATTAGTGTTTGGATCCAGCTCCCGCATGGGAGTTGGAGGAGCTGGGACATGCAGGGGCACCTGGCAGCTTTGTCCCCAGCCTGGGCACAGGGGATGGTGCCGCCACACCTGCCCAGTTCTCTGGAGGCAGAAGCAGCAGGGCTCCCCCTGCTGGACAAAGGCCACAGCTCCTGCCCAGGACACTCAGGTGGGCCTAGCCCTTGAGAGCTCACACCTAGGGGTCACAGCAGGGTTAACCCTGTGGGTGCCGCAGTGCAGAGAAGGGGGAGATCTCCCAGGAGGGGCTGACACTGTGTGGAGGGTTGCCCCACTGCCCCTTGGGAAAAGGCTGGCACCAGGATCTCTGTCCTGCCCCAGACCCCTCTCAGCACCACTGGCTTCCCCCAGAGCTCTCCTGGCTCCCACTCCCACTTCCCCTTCCCCTTGAGCCTGGGAGCAAGGGCAGAGGCTGCCTGCTGAGGAGTTACTGGAGCAAGGAGAGGGGCATGGGGGGAAATGTCTCCCCAGACACAGACTAATGGGACAATGGACACAGTGGGCTCCCCTGCCTCCTAGTATAGACACTCCCCAAGGGTGTGTAGTTTGTCCCCAGCCTGCCCATCCCCAGGTGATGTTCATCCAGGGGAGACACAGCTGAGCACAGCTGTGCCCGATTCTGCTGCACACATGCCTGCCTGGGTCCCAGGCCTTTCCCAGGACACCTGCTGTCAGCTCCGGCTACCAGCCCTTGGGCACCTGGGGCTCCATGCTTGGCACCAGCGCAGAGAATACAGGACACAAGAGCCTGTCCCTGGTGCCATCACACAGTCTGGGATTGGCAGGAGGCACTGGGATTCCTCCTGGATACCATACACTCACACAGCAGTGTCTGCGAGTGATACTTTCCACCAGCTCCAGTCGTCTCGGAGACTCCCCCCATCACGGCACATGAGACCTGGCCTCAGCTGTTCACGCTTTTGTCACCTCCTGGTTGGGCTACAACAACGGCACATCCAGCTAGTGCAGAATGATGCAGCATGTCACACCTGGCCTCCAGCCTCACACAGCTTTCTCAAAGACCCCGTGTCAGATTCCTAGGCTCACTCCTTATCTCCCAGGCATGCCATGGCCTGGGCTCAGCGACCTAAAGCTCTGGGCTCAATAACTGCTCTCCTCTGACACAATGGAGCGGTCCACAGCAAGGGCAGAGCTCCTGTGTTAAGGAGACAGGTTTCTTGAGGACCAGCCCTGGGGTGTGGAATGCACTCACTCCCACTGGAGGGACAGACGGTCCCAGACCTTCCCACCTTCTACTCCATGCCTGGTGCTCTGCTCCGACTGGCCTGCCTAACACACACACACAGCAGCATGGACATAAATAAAAAGAAACCCCTCAGAGTGAAATCTTGCCAACACAAAGCATGCCCAGCCTCCTGGGAAGAGGGTGAGAGAGTGAGCCACGCGTGCCAGTCACACTGCTCAGTGCACAACTGCAAGGAGCTCAGACATCACAGGGTAGGAGCCCATCTAGGACCAAACAGCCAGGGGTGCAGCTGACCCAGGGCATTCTGCAGAGCGAGCGAGCTCATCTTCATGTCACCAAGCCCTGGGTGCAAAGCCCACACTGTGAAACCTGCACTGCGCCAACCAAAGCACTGTCAGAGACGAGTGCCTGGCCACACCTGTCCCACTGCCAGTATCATCCCCCACCCCAGTCTTTTTTATCTCGCCTGCAGGGCCTTGATTGGCCTCTACCTGCTCCCAACCCTTCTAGCCACTGGAGGACCATGTCTCTCTGGTTCCACCAGCTGCTGTTCCTGGAAGGCCTCTCTAGGCATCCCCTGGAGGTCTGAACTTGCTGTTATTCTCTTCCACAAAGGGTGCTTCTAAGAGTGTGACAAGGCAGGGGCACCTCCAGTAGTGGGGGAAGCAAACGCCTGGTCCATCCCTGTCACGAAGTCCCCGGGTGATGCTCTGGAACTGCTCCCCACAAAGCCAGTCAGGACACTGGGGAGCCTCCTCTCCCTTGGAGCAGACTGTCTGCAGGGCAAGAAGCTCCCACGGCTTCACCTCCTGGGTCTGACCTTGGAGCATTCGGCATCCTCTGCCCCTCCGTGCACTTCCCACAGCGAGTCCGCCCCGGCGGGGTCCTGGGGAAGCCACAGGGTCCTGCCCCCCAACTTCGCAGTCAGACGTGACTCTCAGCCAGCCAGTAAAACAGAGGTTTATTAGACGACAGGAACATGGTCTAAACCAGAGCTTGTAGGTCCAGAGAACCAGACCCCTCAGCTGGGTCCATTCTGGGGCCCAGCAAGCCAGACATGCACATCTGCACTCACTTCCTGTCCCCAGCCAGCCCCAAACTGAAACCCCCTCCAGCCCCTCCTTTCTGGGCTTTGTCTCTTTCCTGGGCCAGGAGGTCACCTGATCTCTTTGTTCACCTTTAGCTATTCCCTTGCAGAGGGAAGGGCCTGGCCATTTGTTGCCAGGATACAGAGTGTTGGCCATTTATGCACACTTGAGACTTAAGAAATGCATAGGGGAAACTGAGGCACCCACACAGTATTCAGAGGTGTGACGAAGTGGGACTGTTCTTAATGTTTCCTCTGAATACTGTATGGGTGCCTCAGTGTCCCCTATGCATTTCTTAAGTCTCTAGGTGGTGGGATAAAGGCCTGTATGCATAAATCACTGACACGCTGTCTCCCTGGCAACTAATGGCCAGGCCCTTCCCCCCTGCAAGGGGATGCTAAAGGTGTGGGAGAACAAAGAGGTCAAGTGACCTCCTGGCCCGGGAAAGGAACTCAGCAGAGAAGGAGGGGCTGGAGGATGTTTTTGCAGTTTGGGGCTGCCTGGGGATGAAGAGTGAGGGCAGACATGGGGGTCTGCCTCACTGGGCCCCAGAATGGACGTGGCTGAGGGGTCCGGTTCTCTGTACCTACAAGCTCTGTTTTAGACCGTGGTCTTGTCATCTAATAAACCTCTGTTTTACTGGCTGGCTAAGAGTCACGTCTGATTGTGAAGTGGGGGTGCAGGACCCTCTGGCTTCCCCAGGAACCCACCGGGGCGGGCTCGCTGTGGGAAGTGCACGGAGGGGCAGAGGATGCTGAATGCTCCAAGGAGAGACCCAGGAGGTGAAGCCGTGTGAGCTTCTTGCCCTGGAGACAGTCTGCTCCAAGGGAAGGGAGGCTCCCCAAAGTTCTGTCTGGCTTTGTGGGGAGCAGTTCCAGAGCATCGCCCAGGAACTCTGTGACAAGAGGAAACATTAAGAACAGTCCCACTTTGTCACAATCCCACATATTGCAAACCTCCAGAGACCAAAACCCATGAGATATAATAAAATCATGTGTTTCTGGCCTACCCGTTGTGATGATATGGGAATTTTTGTAGCATTTTTACATGACAGCGAGGTGTGCTTCAGTTTACCCTAGGCATTGCATTGTTGCCAGTGGATGAAAAAGGACTGTTTGCTCTCAGGACAGGTTTGATGGGGTATACTTGCTCCACACTGGTCAGGTAGGGGTTAAACCCTCCTTCTGGGCAGGGGAAGCCACACCCCTTCGCCCCTCCTGAGCATGCTCCAGCTGCTGTGCTAGTATAAGAGGGAGCAGTTCCGCTCAGTCTGGGCTGAGTGCTGAGGAGGAAGGGTGCACATTGCAGACTCCAGCCCAGCTCAGGAGCAGTGGTGCTAGTGGAGGCCAGTCGTACTGAGAGCTGGGCAGACACCCAGGTACCTGTGGATGCTGGAGAGGGATTGGAGTTACTGGGAGCCATGTGTGCTGAAGAGCCCAGAAACCCCAACAATGTCCTGGCTGTTGCTCCAAGAGACATGATCGAAAGTGGCCTGGAGGGTACTAGCGATAGTGCTGTGGGAAGTTGGTGTGTTTCACTTGGAGCCACACTGATGGAACACTCTGTGGCCGCTAGGACCCAGCTCTGGGACCTGGTAGAGCAGGGTGGGCCTGGGTCCCCCTTCCCTGTCTGCCACCCCCTCTCCTGTGGGTGGCAGCCCATTGATGCTGGCCAATAGGCCACACAGCCCTGAAAGCAAGGGCAGCCATATTGATTCTGGCCACTCTGCCCCATAGTTCTGAGGGCAGGGACAACCATATAGACTTTGGCCACTAGGCCCCCTCCATTCAGGTGTGGAGGGTAGCCTGCCACACTTGACTATGAGGTGATGACCCCCACAACCCTGCCCCAGGAGGGGACAGGGTATAGTTGCCCCACAGCAGCAGGCTAAGAGACCTAGGGAGCCAGCCCCACTGCAGCCTCTGGGGGCTCTTCACCCCCTTCTGCTCCTGCCAGCTGGGTGCTGGAGGGAAGGGGGGTCAGAGGCACCATCCCATCCCTGCTGCTCATAGGGGGAGGGTGCAGGAGTGGCCCTGAGCTGCTCAGACCCCTTTGCTTGCTTCTCCCCTCCTGTGAGAATGGTGTGGGTTGCTGTGGGGGGAGAGAGCTCTGCTCACAGCACTCTGGTAGTTCTGCCCCAGGAGGTGGGTGTCAGAGTCCCTGGGCGATGCTCTGGAACTGCTCCCTACAAAGCGAGGCAGGACTCTGGTGAAGTCTCCTCTCTGTGAGCAGATTGTCTTCAGGGCAAGAAGCTCATATGGCTTCACCTTCCTGGGTCTGACCTTGGAGCATTCAGCATCCTCTGCCCCTCCGTGCGCTTCCCACAACGAGCCTGCCTGGGGGGGGTCCTGGGAAAGCCAGAGGGTCCTGCACCCCCACTTTGCAGTCAGATGTGACTCTCAGCCAGCCAGTATAACCAAGGTTTATTAGATGACAGGAACACAGTCTAAAACAGAGCTTGTAGGTACGGAGAACGGGATCCCTCAGCCGTGTCCATTCTGGGGGCCAGCGAGCCAGACAACCCCATCTGCCCTCACTTCCCGTCCCCAGCCAGCCCCAAACTGACTCACCCTCCAGCCCCTCCTCTCTGGACTTTGTCCCTTTCCCGGGCCAGGGGGCCACCTGATCTTTGTTCTCCAACACCTTCAGTTGGCATCTTTGCAGAGGAGGGGCCCAGATCATTAGTTGCCAGGAGACAGCGTGTCAGCCATTCTCTGTGCAGACAGTATCACAGGGGTCTTCTTGGGCTCTGCAACAATTATACACCCTGATCCCCACACCTACATACCTAAGAAATGCAGAGGGGACACTGAGGCACCCACACAGTATTCAGAGAAAACATTAAGAACATTCCCACTTTGTCACATTGGGCAAGTGAGCAGGAAGCCAATAGAGTGCTCAAATTTGCTAGAGAGTCCCCTAGCCTGGCCCCCAGTGCTGCCCCTGGGATGCCCAACCCCACCCCCTGGATGTCCCAGCCCGGCCCCCCAGTGCTGCCCCTGGGATACCCAGCCTCCCTCCCCACCCAGGATATCCCAACTTGGCCCCCCAGTGCTGCCCCAGGATGCAGGAGCCCTGCAGGCAGTGGTACTGATACAGTGTGACGTACCCACGTGTGTCACTCCCCAGGCTAGAAGTCTGCGCATTCAGGGCCTCTGCTGTTGGGGGAGCCCAGGTGTCTACACAGCGTGAGCCCAGTCTCTGTGGGCCCAGCCTCTGAGCCGCTCCGGTTTCTGCTTGCCCTGCAGATGCGCTCATTGAGTTGAGCTGGGGCAACCTTGTATCCAGAGACGACCAGGCTAGTGTTCTGGGCGGAGGAGCTGTGTGTTTGAGTTGGGAGCCCCACCGATCCCTGGGAAGGGGGCAGGCAGGGGTCTGGTATGTGCAGATCCCTCTCTCCCACCAGGAGGCACTGGAGTGAGCTGGTTTTTCCTCCCTGCCTGGAGCAGGGGACCTTGGTACCGTACTACAGTGGTGTTAACTATCAAGCAGCAGCTAAATGCTGCTTCGATTTGTCTTAACCCTGAGACCCAGAGAGTCGTGAACTATGCAGCATGAGGAGCCA
Source organism: Mauremys mutica (assembly GCF_020497125.1). Classification (NCBI taxonomy): domain Eukaryota; kingdom Metazoa; phylum Chordata; order Testudines; family Geoemydidae; genus Mauremys; species Mauremys mutica. The sequence goes on along the minus strand of NC_059072.1, from coordinate 502,147 downwards.
AGGTTGCAGGGCAGGGAGAGCCGACAATGGGGTGGACGCTGCTCTCCTGTGCGCCAAGCTGCTCCAAGCTCCCAGCCCGTTTGACGTCTCTCTGCTTTAGCTGTGCCTTGTCTCCGCTCCGGCTGCTGAGGATGTGTCTCATAGCAACCTTGGCAAGGCTGCACAAGGCAGGGAATCAGCGCCTGGGCGTGCCAGGGCGCTCAGACCTGCGAGTCAGTGGGGTGGCAGAGCTGGGAGGGGGGTGAGCACTGGTGCCTCACTCAGGGCTGGGGGTAATGTGCTCCCAGCCCTGCTGTTTCGCAGGCCCCGCTCCAGTGCCTCGGCTGAGTGAGGCGGGTGGGTTCACATCCCTGCCCTGCAGAGGCCATGGAGACTTGGGGCCACAGCAAGGGGCAGGAGATGCTTCAAACTCTTAGCCACAGGGGTGGGGGTGGGGGTGGGGGTGTGGGGGGGGGATGTGGCACCCAGCCACAGGCTGGGACGGGGAAATGTGGTGCGTGGGGTGGTGGTCACAGGGCAGGGTCACGTGTAGGGATGGTGCCACCGAGTCATGGGAAGGGGATCACAGCTTCTAATGGAGCGGGGGAGGGCAGCCCCCAATCCCATGGCTTCTTGAGCCCCCAGGGCCATTTCAGAACCTTTCCTGCCACACTCTGGTGGATTTAGTGGGTCAATCTCCGGGGGGACAAACATAGGCGCTACCCTTTCCTCCAGCCCACCCGTCCATCTCACTGTGGGAACAAACTGTCCTGGCAGCTCCTGCTTGCCCAGAGCAAGCCCGGGCCCAGAGCAGAGTCCCCTGGCAGCGCCTGCCCAGTCCCCTGCGCCTCCAGGGCACGCGGCTGACCCCGGCAGGCGGCACTGGGTGTGCAGAGAACTCAGCACCCAGCAGGCCCATGAGCTGGACACCCCCTCCCTGGGCTGAGGGAGATGGCTCCTCTTCCCGGGGCAAAACGCCAGAGTCCCAGCCAGCCGAGCCTGTGACCTTCACCAGGGCTCACCCCACTCCCTGCCTCAGGCAGCCAGCCAGCTGGGCTCCCCCAGACAAGGAGGGGCCTTCTATCCTGCCAGGCCCCCTGGCTCAAAGGGGAGCCCTCCCTCATGTCCCCACCAGGGGTAGCAGCCTGGGCTCTCCTCAGCCTACTGCCCTGGGACTGCTGCTTGGCCTTGCGTCTGCCCCAAGCCTGGGAGTCGGGCAGCCTGGCCCCGAACCTTCCCTGCCTCCCCTAGAGTCCACATCACCCCTCGCTGCCCTACGGGGGGGTGGGGTGGGCAGGGCTGGTCCCACGTGCTGCCGACGCCGTTTCTCCATGCCCTGTGTGGGGAGAGGGATGGGGGAAGAGCTGGGCCCAGGGGCAGCAGGAGACATTGAGTGGGGATCTCTGTCCCCCACCCCCTGTCGTAACAGCCCCCGGCTCAGCTCTCCCCCAAGTCGTGATACCGGTGCCCTCCGCCTGGCTCAATGCCCAGGCCATGGCTCCCCATCGTGGCGCTGCTCCCTGCCCTGGTGCTCAGGGGCGTGTGGCGGGCATTGGGTTTCAGGCGTATCTCGTTCCCAGTACCCGCTCTGTCCCACAAGGGGATCAGGTCTCTGGCTCCCGGTTGGCTGGCTGGGCTCAGCTGCACAAGCTGGCTATGCCCTGGGGACTCCATAGAATCAGAGCTTCCTTGGGCTTCACAGCCCCCTGGGGGGATTGGGGCCCTACAGCCCAGGGTATCTGTGGGGAGAGCTGCTGGTGTGGTACTGCCTGGATGAGCTGAGCCTGCAGGCAATGAGAGGGGAGCCTGGGTCCTGGCCATGCTGGTCACCCCTCGCTGGTCTGGGTACCAAAGTGGATTGGTTCTCAGGCGGGACACGCTATCTCCCAGCCCCAATGGAGCAGGAAACTCACCCCCAGTGGAGTCCAGCATCCATCACCTGCCTCCCTGGGACCGGGCAGGCTTGCTGTGTCCCGAGGACAGACTGCGTATGCCCTGATGGCACAGTGGCTTAGCTGCCAGGGTGGGCTGCAGGCAGGGGGCGGCTTGCAAATGTCCCCAGAAGCTGATTTCCCCCACAAGGGGTGAAGAGCAGCCACAGGCTTGGCTGGCAGCTGGAAAGAAGCAGGGAGGCTGCATGGTTCGCCCTGACAACCCGCTGGCTGCCGACTTCAGGGCTGCCAGCCCCAGAAAGCAGGAGTCATGTCCCAGAAATCTGAGATTGGCCCCGGAACTCGGGAGATTTTTGACAAAGCGAATAGTGTGTTTCTGGCCTGTCTCTTGTTTGTCGAACTGCTGCTTCCATCCATCCCCGGCCCCGTGCCTGTGAGACGCTCAGTCTCGCCCCTCCCACGCTTCCTGGTGCTGGACCCTGTGGTAGGAGCGCTCACCCCAACACCTGCCATTAGTTCTGCCCCTCACCTCCCAATCAAGCCTGTCCTGGCAGTAGTTCTGCCCAGACCCTGACCCTCAGTCCAGCGCCCCCATCTCCCTGCGGTGCAGCCCCCCAGCAGTTCCCAGGAGGGGGAGGGGGGGAAGAGCCCTGGAGCAGCAGAGGGGAGGGGGCTTGGGAGCTGCAGCAGGGTCCCCTCTGCCCTTCCTGTGCTGGGTCTAGGGGGGGCAGAGTCACCATCGTTCCTGGTGCTCACGGGGGGGGGGAGGGGCTGCCCTGAGCTGCGGGGATCTTTCCTTCCCCCCGGTGTGAATGGGGAGTGGTGGGGCATGGCGAGAGAAGGCTCTCGGCCTGCAGCAGCTCTGATTGGCTGGTCCGCCTCAGGAGCAGGGCCGGCCTGGTGCTGGTGCTTGGGGTGGCCCATGGAAAGGGACGGCACGTCCAGGTCTTCGGTGGCCATTCAGCGGCAGGTCCCTTGGTCCCTCTCGGAGGGAAGGACCCACCGAAGAATGAAGCCGCTGAAGTGCCGCCGATCGCGGCTTTATCGGCTTTTTGTTTGTTTGTTTTTCTTTGCCGCTTGGGAGGGCAAAAAAGCTGGAGCTGGCCCTGCTCAAGAGGCAGGCAAGTGGGGCAGGCAGCCAATCAGAGTGCTCAAATTCATTAGGCTGCTTGTGTCACTGCCAGACTGGCTCCCTCCTGGCCAATCCCGTGGCCGCAGGAACACGGTGGGAGCTGGTTGTGCTGCACAGCGGCTCATCCCAGTGCCCAGCCAGGTGGGGATGGAGGGCTGGGCCCCTGGCTCCGGTGCATCAGAGATACCGAGCTCTGGGACAGCCCACACCCCCTGTGACGAACTGGGAATGTTCTTAATGTTTCCTCTGAATACGGTGTGGGTGCCTCAGTGTCCCCTCTGCAGTTCTTCAGTATCTAGGTGGTGGGATGGGGGGGTGTGATTGCTGCAGAGCAAAGGGCCAGTGCACCTAAATGCCTGGCACTCTGTCTCCTAGCAACTGATGGCCTGGGCCCCTCCTCTGCAAAGGTGACAACTGAAGGTGTTGGAGACAAGGAGATCAGGTGGCTGCCTGGACCAGGAAAGGAGCTGAGCAGAGCGGAGGGGCTGGAGGAGGTTTCAGTCTGGAGCTGGCTGGGGACGAGGAGTGAAGTGCAGACATGGGGGTCTGGCTCACTGCCCCCCAGAATGGACTCGGCCGAGGGGTCCGGTTCGCGGTACCTACAAGCTCTGTTTTAGACCCTGTTCCTGTCATTGAATAAACCTCTGTGTTACTGGCTGGCTGAGAGTCACGTCTGACTGCGAAGTGGGGGGGCAGGACCCTGTGGCTTCCCCAGGACCCCGCTGGGGCGGACTCGCTGTGGGAAGTGCACGGAGGGGCATATGCTGAATGCTCCAAGGGAGAGGAGGCTCCCCAAAGTCCTGACTGGCTTTGTGGGGAGCAGTTCCAGAGCAGCGCCCAGGGACTCCGTGACACCCTCCCACTGGCTCCCCAGGAACCTCACCTACACACGGAGCGGGGGCAGGGAGGACACAGGAGAAAAGCAGGAGCCGCCTCTGTATCTGCCAGGAACCAGAGATGGGCCAGCAGCTCCCCGGGGACAAGGGGGCGGCTGGCTGCCGAGAGAGCGTGGACTCCAGGGGGAGCCCCACATGGCCTCTGCCAGACCCACACTCAGGAGGGCTGAGGACCCTGGGCACCACCAGAGCTGCTCCCACATTGTCCCCAAAGCGAGCGACCATCCGCTGGATCCCCTCACCAGAATGTGAGCTAGGGACCCTTGTCCAAACTGCCAGTCCCAGACCAGAGCTCCCCCAGGCCTCTGACCCCAGCCAGAGGCCCTGGCCCAACCCACGTGGTGCTGGCTTCGGAAGGCCTGCACACAGAGAGACTCTGCACAGAGCCCCTCGGGCTGGCAGCTCTGGGGCACCCTGCTGTCATGGAGTTTGGGGGAGACAAGGCCCTGCACCCCCAGCTTCCTGCGCTCCACCATGACTCTCAGCCAGCCACTAAAGCAGGTGGTTTATTTAGATGACAGGAACACAGTCCAAGACAGGCCTTGCAGGTACAGACAACAGGACCCCCTCAGTCAGGTCCATCTTGGGGAGGCAAGGACGTCTGTTTAGCCTCTCCACCATTTTCCCAGCCAGCTCCAAACTGAAACTCTCCAGCCCCTCCTCTGCCTTCGTCCCTTTTCCTGGCCAGGAGGTCACCTGATCTCTTTGTTCTCCAACACCTTCAGTTGGCACCTTTGCAGAGGAGGGGCCCAGGCCATCACTTGCCAGGAGACAGTGTGTTGGCCATTCTCTGTGCAGACAGCATCACACTGGTCCCCTAAGGCTCTGCAACAATCACACACCCCTAGACACTTGAGAAGTAGGGGAAACTGAGGCACCCACACAGTATTCAGAGAAAACATTAAGAACATTCCCAGTTCGTCACACCTGTAAGAGCCTGGGCAGCTCTCTCAGCCAGCACACCTACCCCATCACCATGGGGATGGCATGGCTTAACCAGCTAACTCTGCCTACCCCCACGCCAGCCAGCCAGGCGGCCAGCCCATGTGCCCATCCCCTGCCCCCGAGGGCCGGGACTGGGCCTGGACTCCTACGGCTGGCCGGCCAGCCCTGCCACCTCCCAAGGGTTTGGTCCCTCTCCTTGGCTCTTCCAGCCTCTCTGCTTTTGGCTAGGAAGTGCCAGAGCCTTTCTCCTGCCCGTGGCCCATGGGAGAGAGTTCAGCACCTTCCCATTTGGCATGAGTGGTCCAGGCCTGGCCCTGGCTGGCGAACTGCAGAGAGTGGGGTTTAGAGCAGCCCCTAGCAATCTGTGCCGTCTCCTGCTCCTTCCGTGCAGCTCCTCACTCGCTGTAGAACAAAACCTGCTTCTTGGAGTGATGTGGAGACTCCTTTATTTAATGACCAGGCACAAGCCGCTTCTCTGGGAGCCCCAGCACAGTGTCTGTGATTCATGGCTAGAAAACTGCCTCGAGTGCACCTTCCCTGCTGCTCCTGTAACAGGGCCACTTATTGCAGGGAGCAAGCTGCATTCACGGAGCTGCTAGTGTAGGTGGGGAGGCAGGACTGAAATAACGGGAGGGGACTGAGGGGCTGCGTGCGTGGGGAAACCAGAACTGGAATAATGGGAGGGAGGCCTGCAGGTCAGGATTGAGGTGCATCCAAAGAGCTGGGGGGAGGTGGGGAGAGATCCCAGGGCTGGGATAGCAGAGGGGCTGCGGGTTGGGAGTGAGGGGCACTGGCAGAGTGGGAGGGGGCAGGGCTGGGATAGCAGGGGGCTGCGGGTGGGGAGCGAGGGGCACTGGCAGAGAGGGAGGGGGCAGGGCTGGGATAGCAGGGGGCTGAGGGTGGGGACTATGGGGCACTGGCAGAGAGGGAGGGGGCAGGGCTGGGATAGCAGGGGGCTGCGGGTGGGGACTATGGGGCACTGGCAGAGTGGGAGGGGGCAGGGCTGGGATAGCAGGGGGCTGCGGGTTGGGAGTGAGGGGCACTGGCAGGGCTGGGAGGGGGCAGGGCTGGGATAGCAGGGGGCTGCGGGTGGGGAGCGAGGGGCACTGGCAGAGAGGGAGGGGGCAGGGCTGGGATAGCAGGGGGCTGCGGGTGGGGAGCGAGGGGCACTGGCAGAGAGGGAGGGGGCAGGGCTGGGATAGCAGGGGGCTGCGGGTGGGGAGTGAGGGGCACTGGCAGAGTGGGAGGGGGCAGGGCTGGGATAGCAGGGGGCTGCGGGTTGGGAGTGAGGAGCACTGGCAGAGCGGGAGGGGGCAGGGCTGGGATAGCAGGGGGCTGCGGGTTGGGAGTGAGGGGCACTGGCAGAGTGGGAGGGGGCAGGGCTGGGATAGCAGGGGGCTGCGGGTTGGGAGTGAGGGGCACTGGCAGAGTGGGAGGGGGCAGGGCTGGGATAGCAGGGGGCTGCGGTTGGGGACTATGGGGCACAGGCAGGGCTGTGATGGGGTGTTTATCCCACAAATGCCATAAGGGGATTAATCTGGGTCTGAGACCTAATTAAGCTTCTTGCTGGGACTGGGAGGGTGGGCCAGGGCTAATTAATGATATTGCAGAGCTGCGGGAGAGGAGGGCTGGGTGAGCCCTGTTGGGGGAGTTTCTGCTCTCCGAGAAGCAGCCTGAAGGATGGCTATGGAGGCGAAAGGGAGGAGAGCAGACCGGTTTCTCTGGGGTGAGTGGAGCCTCCCCGAGCCCTGGGTAAGAGGAGGAGAGGCCACCCCAGACTGTGGGGCGGATAGAGGCACAGAAGGCCAGTCTAGAGCAGCAGAGTTACACGTGCGACGAGGGGGAGGTCAGCTGAGCCCAGCCAGGCTGCAGGTTTGTTTTTTATCCGTTACTTTAGGGCTTCAGTGAAGGCCTCTATGGCCCCAGAAGGGGTAGGGCTCTGGAAAGGGGTCTGGGTGGAAAGCCAGAATGCTCCTATGGCTGGAGTAGGCCAAAGGATGGGGTGGGGGAAACTGAGGCATGGCTGCTGCAATGCCATACCTGGACACAAGGGGGTGTATTGAGGAGGCAGCTTACCACGGGGTGTTTCTTGCTGGGCCTGTCCCATCTCCTGTGCCCTGCAGAGGCTCTGTTGCAGATCCCCCTGCACATTGAGTAGTGCTGACAGGAAGGGTGTCATAAGAACGGCCGTACTGGGTCAGACCAAAGGTCCCTCTAGCCCAGTGTCCTGTCTGCCGACAGTGGCCAGTGCCAGGTGCCCCAGAGGGAATGAACAGAACAGGGAATCATCAAGTGATCCATCCCCTGTCGCCCACTCCCAGCTTCTGGCAGAGGCTAGGGACACCATCCCTGCTCGCCCTGGCTAATAGCCATTGATGGACCTTCCTCCATGAACTTATCTAGTCCCTGCCTGCCCCGCTCAGTGACCCAGGCATCCGGCCAGAGGGAGACAAGGGCCTAGCTAGACAGTAGGTACAATGTGTGTGGGGGGTGCCACTAGGTCACGCAGTTACAGGGGGTGCTGGGCACGACCTGCTGGCTCTGACTCACCCAGGCAGTGTCTGTACCAGACGTGACTGGATCCCTGCGGCCCCTTGGCCGGGCCCTGCTGGGAGGGAGCTGGCTCCTGGCGCCATCGCGGAGGTGGCAGGAGGGTGTGGGAGAAGCAGGTGAAAGAGGCTGGCAGGGGGGAGGGGGGTTGCTGGGACAAGAAGAGAGTGGGATGGGGCTTGAGGGGGGAAAAGCAGCAAACGAGTCGCAGCCTGGAGCCCCTCCCTTGGCCATCCCTGGGTGGCGGGGCTCGGCCTGGGGCTGCCAGCGGGGTCCCCGGGGGCTGACAGCGGGCGCCCTGCCAGCGCTGGACTCGGGCTGCCAGCCCAGCTCAGTTAATACAGAGAGCCGGATAATGCGGAGAACCCGGGTTCTGCTGTATACGGTTTTGTTTTCTCACAGTGTAAAACTAAAGACTCCCGGTGACAATGCACCTTCGCGGTTTCCCGTGGCGAAGGGAGTTCCAGCCCAGGATCCTGCCCATCAGCACACAGCAGAGCCTGGGACGGCCGCCTGCCCGCACTGATCGGCTGGGCTTTCACGCCCACCCCAGTGAGGGCAGAGCCAACCCCTCCCTCCCCCGCCGGCTAGGCCAGACCCCAGAGGAGTGGGGCAGGCAGTGCAGAGCACAGGGCCGTGTCCTTGGCTTGCCACCCCCAGTCCCCTGCTGCAGGGATCACACCAGCCCCGAGGGGGCTGCTGCGGGCAGGACGGAGGCAGGGCACCTGGCCCTGGGCAGTGGGCAGCAGGAATGTCACCTACCTGTCCTGTGGCAGCCTGGCGGGGGCAGTGGCACCCACTGGGTTACGGGTGCCGGCAGGTCCGACAAACGCTCCCCGAGATGGAGCTGAGGTGCAAGGTCCCAGGTTGCTTGGCAGGGGCCCTGCCCATGCCCGGAGAAGCCACAGGCGATAGGAGATGGGCTGCCATGTGCTGGGCACCGCTCCCTAGCACGAGCCAGGGAGGAAGCGGACTGAGCCCAGCCAGCAGCTCCTCTCCCGGCCTCAGCCTGTCTCCCAGGCAGTGAAACCCAAGGTGGCTGCAGGGCTCGGTGCAGAGAGACCAGCCACTGAGAGCCAGCCAGAGCAGGAGGCAGGGAGCTTCCCCCTCCCCCCGTCCCCCCAGTGTAGCACAGCCCATCGGCAGCTGCCCCCGCGCAGTAGCCTGGCCCTGACCGGCGGGACACAGCTCGCTCTCCACAGGCAGCTGTGCCTGGAATTCGCCAGCCACACAAAGACGGGGCAGAGAAGAAAGGAGCCACTGAGCAGGGCTGCCAGGGCACAGACAGCCAGGCCCTGCCTTGTGCCCCCGGCTCATCCCCCATGTGCCCAGTCAGAGCCCCCTGCCAGAACAGGGCCGATCCCAGCCCGCGAACCCCCTCTCTGCAGAGAGCCATAGTGAGTCACCCACACGCAGCCCGTCCTGCTTGCCCGCCCCAGCGGTGGCACTGCTAGTGCCCGGGGTGCTGCTGGGGGTGGGGGGCTGCATAGATGGAGCTGGCTCTGGGAGAAGCTGCAGCAGGGGCTGGTTTGGTGTTGGGGCAGATGCCAATGCAGAGGGGTGCCGGTCGGGGAGGGGGCACCAGGCTGGGCACACAGTATGGGTGGGGGAGATACCAATGCAGAGGGGTGCTGGACAGGGAGGGGGCACCAGGCTGGACACACAGTATGGGGGGAGATACCAATGCAGAGGGGTGGTGGCCGGGGAGGGGACACCAGGCTGGGCACCCAGCATGGCGGGAGATGCCAATGCAGAGGGGTGCTGGCCGGGGAGGGGGCACCAGGCTGGGCACACAGCATGGGGGGGAGATACCAATGCAGAGGGGTGCCGGTCGGGGAGGGGGCACCAGGCTGGGCACACAGTATGGGTGGGGGAGATACCAATGCAGAGGGGTGTTGGCCAGGGAGGGAACACCAGGCTGGGCACCCAGCATGGCGGGAGATGCCAATGCAGAGGGGTGCTGGACAGGGAGGGGGCACCAGGCTGGGCACACAGCATGGGGGGGAGATACCAATGCAGAGGGGTGCCGGCCGGGGAGGGGGCACCAGGCTGGGCACCCAGCATGGGGGGGGGAGATACCAATGCAGAGGGGTGCTGGCCGGGGAGGGGGCACCAGGCTGGGCACACAGTATGGGGGGAGATACCAATGCAGAGGGGTGCTGGCCGGGGAGGGGGCACCAGGCTGGCCACCCAGCATGGAGGAGTGTGTGTGGGGGGGGAAGAAGCACCAAGCTGCGCCAATGAGCAGGATGGGGGATAGTCCCCAGGCTGTCACCGGGGCAGGCCAGAGGGCCGGAGATGAGCGTTCAGATCTGGTCCTGCCATGGGCCCTTCGCTCCTCGGAGGCTGAGCCGCTCTCTGACCCCAGCCTGACCTGGGAACATCAGCTCGGCCTGGAACGTGATCCCCGATCCCCGGGCAGCTCTTCCCCTCCTTAGCTGGTGCATGGCTTGTTAATGATGGATGCAGCCTGGCTGCGCTGCCTGGCCCTACATGTTGTGGGCCAGAGGGACCCAGCCCCAGCTCCCCTCTCCCGCTGGGGGAGGCTCAGCTGAAATGTCCTGCCCGGCTGCGAGCCACCTCCCCGCTGCCTTGGCAGGAGGGCAGGTCCCTAGCACCAGGTCTCCCCTGCCCCTGGGCTCCTCAGCAGCCGCGTAACTGCCCCTGCCACCTGGCGCAGCCTCTCCCGAATTGCTGAGGAAGGGACAGTGTCTGAGCTGCTGCTGTCTCACGGGTGGAGTGCAGTCCCTGCCCACAAACCAGCCCAGAGACAGAGCCTGCGGTGAGCTCTCCTGGCCGTGCCCAGCTCCGCACAGAGCTCCCATCCCCGGCCAGCCCTGTGGCCCTGGCTGGCAATATGGAGGCTGGACGTGGGGAGTGCGGCAGAGCAGGCAGGCGGGCCAGGAGGGAGATGAGTGTGCGCTCACAGCCTGGCGCTGGCTTGGGCAGGGAGACTCAAACCCATCTGCTGCTTCCAAGCTTCCCAGCGCAGGGATCTCTGGATCCATCCCTGTCTGGATCCATCCCCCATCGGGGCTTGAGAGGGCCCTGGCTCTTACCCCTGGGTGCGATTCCCGCCCGGATCCACCCCCTGTCAGGGAACAATGGGGCCCGGCCCTACCCCGGGGGAGATTCCCGCCCGGATCCACCCCGTCAGGGAACAATGGGGCCTGGCTCTTCCCCAGGGGATATTCCTGCCCAGATCCACCCCCTGTCAGGGAACAATAGGGCCCGGCCCTACCCCGGGGGAGATTCCCGCCCGGATCCACCCCCTGTCAGGGAACAATGGGGCCTGGCTCTTACCCCTGGATGCGATTCCCGCCTGGATCCACCCCCTGTCAGGGTGCGACGGGGCCTGGCCCTTCCCCGGGGGCGATTCCCGCCCGGATCCACCCCGTCAGGGAACAATGGGGCCTGGCTCTTCCCCAGGGGAGATTCCTGCCTGGATCCACCCCCTGTCAGGGAACAATGGGGCCCGGCCCTACCCCGGGGGAGATTCCCGCCCGGATCCACCCCCTGTCAGGGAACAATGGGGCCCGGCCCTACCCCGGGGGAGATTCCCGCCCGGATCCACCCCCTGTCAGGGAACAATGGGGCCTGGCTCTTACCCCTGGATGCGATTCCCGCCCGGATCCATCCCCCTGTCAGGGAACAATAGTGTAAAAGTTACTGGTAACCCCCCTTAAGAACTAGCGGGCAGCCATTAAAAAAAAGCAAAAGCCTCACGTATATAGTAATTTAAACTTTTAAACTGTCTTCTCTCCTCTGCCTTAAAGCAAAAAAAACTAGCTCCAAACCGGTTTTCATTAACCAAGTAGCAAAAGTACGGGGTCTGGCAACCACCAATCAAATGTTAACACGGCAAAGGTCTTTGTCTAAATGTGTATAAAAAATCTGTAAAATTTGGGTAAGACAAAGTCTTCTGTACCACGGTACAGGGCTCTCCTTTCTTCTGCAAAATAGTTCGGTAACAATAGGGCCCGGTCCTTCACTGGGGGAGATTCCTGCCCAGATCTATCCCCTGTCAGGGAGCGACGGGCCCGGCCCTTCCCCTGGGGGAGATTCCCGCCAGGATCCACCCCCTGTCAGGGAGCGATGGGCCCGGCCCTTCCCCCCAGGGGTGATTCCCAGCTGGATCCATCCCCCTGTCAGGGAGCGACGGGCCCGGCCCTTCCCCTGGGGGAGATTCCCGCCAGGATCCACCCCCTGTCAGGGAGCGACAGGCCCTGGCCCTTCCCCCAGGGGCAATTCCCAGTTCATGCTTCTCACTGTCAAGGCATTAGGGTGACCAGACAACAAATGTGAAAAATCAGGATGGCGGTGGGGGGTAATAGGAGCCTATATAAGAACAAGACACAAAACCGGGACTGTCCCTATAAAACCGGGACGTCTGGTCACCCTACAAGGAATTGCCTGGGCTCCAGCCTCACTTTCTGTTTATTTTCCCCCATGATTCCTAGTCCCAACCCCTGCGAGTCACAGTTTATGGGGGCAAAGCCTATGGGGCTCCCCTGCCCTGCCTGTCACAGCCGGGCATGCTGGGCTGGAGCCTAGGGCCGCCCGGGGCTTCCTGCCTGTCCCCCCTCCCCCCGGTTGGGTGCTGGGGCTGCCTGCAGTTCTGCCTTCATCTCCTGAAGCCGCTATGGCTCAGGGTGATGGCTGGAGAGGCCACAGCCCCCTTCCTCTCCCACCCGCTGGCACCCAGTCTGCTATCCACAGCCCCAGCACCAACCATCATGCACCCCTAAACACCTGCCCCCTGTCTCCTCTGCCCCCATCTCCTCTGCACCCCTATACACCTGCCCCCATCTCCTCTGCACCCCGACTCCTCTGCACCCCTATACACCTGCCCCCATCTCCTCTGCACCCCGTCTCCTCTGCACTCCTATACACCTGCCCCCATCTCCTCTGCACCCCGTCTCCTCTGCACCCCATACACCTGCCCCCTGTCTCCTCTGCCCCCGTCTCCTCTGCACCCCTATACACCTGCCCCCTGTCTCCTCTGCCCCCATCTCCTCTGCACCCCTATACACCTGCCCCATCTCCTCTGCACCCCGTCTCCTCTGCACCCCTATACACCTGCCCCCATCTCCTCTGCACCCCGTCTCCTCTGCACTCCTATACACCTGCCCCATCTCCTCTGCACCCCATCTCTTCTGCACCCCATACACCTGCCCCATCTCCTCTGCCCCCATCTCCTCTGCACCCCTATACACCTGCCCCCGTCTCCTCTGCACCCCATCTCTTCTGCACCCCTATACACCTGCCCCCGTCTCCTCTGCACCCCTATACACCTGCCCCCATCTCCTCTGCACCCCGTCTCCTCTGCACCCCTATACACCTGCCCCATCTCCTCTGCACCCCATCTCTTCTGCACCCCATACACCTGCCCCATCTCCTCTGCACCCCATCTCTTCTGCACCCCTATACACCTGCCCCATCTCCTCTGCACCCCATCTCTTCTGCACCCCTATACACCTGCCCCCGTCTCCTCTGCCCCCATCTCCTCTGCACCCCTATACACCTGCCCCATCTCCTCTGCACCCCGTCTCCTCTGCATCCCTATACACCTGCCCCATCTCCTCTGCCCCCATCTCCTCTGCACCCCTATACACCTGCCCCCTGTCTCCTCTGCCCCCATCTCTTCTGCACCCCTATACACCTGCATCCCATCTCCCAGACCCACAACCCCCCAGCATCCTTCATGCTCCTGGATGCCATAGTCCCTTGCAAACACCCACCTCCAGCTACTTCTAGCACAGGGGTCAGCAACCTGTGGCACGTGTGCCAAAGGCAGCAGGCACGCTGATTTTTAGTGGCACTCTGCTGCCAGGCGGGATCCCGGCCGCCGGCCCTGCTCAGCCCGCTGCCGGCCTGGATGGACAGAACCCTGGAGCGGCAGCGGGCTGAGCGGGGCCGGTGGACAGAACCCCGGACCATCGGCAGGCTGAGCGGGGCCGGCGGACAGAACCCGGGACCGTCGGCGGGCTGAGCGGGGCCGGCGGACGGAACCCCGGACCGTCGGCAGGCTGAGCAGGGCCGGCGGATGGAACCCTGGACCGGCGGCAGGCTGAGCGGGGCCGGCAGATGGAACCCTGGACCGGCGGCGGGCTGAGCGGGGCCGGCGGACGGAACCCCGGACCGTCAGCGGGCTGAGCGGGGCCGGCGGACGGAACCCCGGACCGTCAGCGGGCTGAGCGGGGCCGGCGGACGGAACCCCGGACCGTCGGCGGGCTGAGCGGGGCCGGCGGACGGAACCCCGGACTGGCAGTGGGCTGAGCGGGGCCGGTGGACAGAACCCTGGACCGGCGGCGGGCTGAGCGGGGCCGGCAGATGGAACCCTGGACCGGCGGCGGGCTGAGCGGGCCTGGCGGATGGAACCCCGGACCGGCGGCAGGCTGAGCGGGGCCGGCGGACGGAACCCCGGACCGTCAGCGGGCTGAGCGGGGCCGGCGGACGGAACCCCGGACCGTCAGCGGGCTGAGCGGGGCCGGCGGACGGAACCCCGGACCGTCGGCAGGCTGAGCGGGGCCGGCGGACGGAACCCCGGACTGGCAGCGGGCTGAGCGGGGCCGGTGGACAGAACCCTGGACCGGCGGCGGGCTGAGCGGGGCCGGCAGATGGAACCCTGGACCGGCGGCGGGCTGAGCGGGCCTGGCGGACGGAACCCCGGACCGTCGGCAGGCTGAGCGGGGCCAGCGGACGGAACCCCGGACCGTCAGCGGGCTGAGTGGGGCCGGCGGACGGAACCCCGGACCGTCAGCGGGCTGAGCGGGGCCGGCGGACGGAACCCCGGACCGGCGGCAGGCTGAGCGGGGCCGGCGGACGGAACCCCGGACCGGCGGCAGGCTGAGCGGGGCCGGCGGATGGAACCCCGGACCGGCAGCGGGCTGAGCGGGGCCGGCGGACGGAACCCCGGACCGGCGGCAGGCTGAGTGGGGCCGGCGGATGGAACCCCGGACCGGCGGCAGGCTGAGCGGGGCCGGCGGATGGAACCCTGGACCGTCGGCAGGCTGAGCGAGGCCGGCGGATGGAACCCTGGACCGGCGGCGGGCTGAGCGGGGCCAGCAGATGGAACCCCGGACCGGCGGCAGGCTGAGCGGGGCCGGCGGACGGAACCCCGGACCGTCGGCAGGTTGAGCGAGGCCGGCGGATGGAACCCTGGACCGGCGGTCTGGGGTTCTATCTGCTGCCCACGCTGCCGGTCTGAGGTTCCATCCACGGGCCCTTGTAAATGTAAATTGTATTACTGGCATGTGAAACCTTAAATTACAGTAAATAAATGAAAACTTGACACACCACTTCTCAAAGGTTGCCGACCCCTGTTCTAGCAGCTTCCCACCCACCCTCTCAGATCTCTGCTATCACCCCCAGCCAGCCCCTTACAGCTGCCCCCAGCTCCCACTCCCCTTCGGCTGGACTAACCTGCCCCCAGCCTGCTAGGGCCAGGGGGTGTTACCCATAGATTGGAAGTTTATGGTTATATGCAAGTTATCTTATTAAATAATTTGCATAAGTGATGCCCAGGGAGCTGCACAAAGTCTGGTGGTTGGTGCCATGCGGACTGGGGTGGGGGAAGTGTCTCCCTCGACCATGGCTGGTGAGGGGTGAGGTTTGCAGCGCCAGGAGTGCCAGGTCCTTATCCACAGCCAGGATCCAGGTGAAAGGCAGCAGGGAAGGCTCTAGGCAGGAGGGACACCCGAATTCTCTCCATGGGCGGCTCCCTGTGCCTCTCGCCGGGCCCTGGCTGGCAGCCCCTTGGCAGGGGCTCGTTGCTCACAGCAATGCTTTCGCCAGCTCCATCTGTTAATTGTAATTAGCCCTGACTCCTCTGCCCCTCACCCCCCTGGACAAGGAGGTCTCTGGGCTTTGTCTGCCCTGCGGCCCCCTCCTTCTCAGAGCTGCACTGCGTCCCGAAATGCCACCCTGTGCCATTAGCATCTTCTAGGGGGAGCAGCCAAGGGAGCGGGATCAGAGGCGGCTTTGTGCAGACGGGGAGCGTGGGTGAGCGGATGAAATGGCTGTCTGTACCGGACCAGCTCCCAGCTCACCCTCCCCAGCCACCCCAGATCCGGCCCAGGGCCCAGCCCCGCGCTGGGAGCAGAAGCAGAAAGGCAGAGACGCCAAGTATGTTCCAGCCTCGGGGATCAGAACCCCGACACCAAGAACTGCCCAGCACGTATCACAGGGGCTCGCGCCCCCGGCACCACCGGCTCCACGTCTGCCCCCAGCACATCTCCCTCCGCTGCTGGACCCTCACACCTCTCCCTCTCTGCCTGGCCCCCTGCCTTCTCCTACCGACACCCTCCCGCCTGCCCCCCTGCCTTCTCCTACCGACACCCTCCCTCTCTGCCTGGCCCCCTGCCTTCTCCTACCGACACCCGCCCTGCCTGGCCCCCTGCCTTCTCCTACCGACACCCCCTGCCTGGCCCCCCTGCCTTCTCCTACCGACACCCGCCCTGCCTGGCCCCCCTGCCTTCTCCTACCCACACCCTCCCTCTCTGCCTGGCCCCCTGCCTTCTCCTACCGATACCCCCCCTGCCTGCCCCCCTGACTTCTCCTACCGACACTCTCCCGCCTGCCCCCCCTGCCTTCTCCTACCGACACCCTCCCTCTCTGCCTGGCCCCCTGCCTTCTCCTACCGACACCCCCCCTGCCTGGCCCCCCTGCCTTCTCCTACCCACACCCTCCCTCTCTGCCTGGCCCCCTGCCTTCTCCTACCGACACCCCCCCCTGCCTGGCCCCCCCGCCTTCTCCTACCCACACCCTCCCTCTCTGCCTGGCCCCCTGCCTTCTCCTACCGACACCCCCCCTGCCTGGCCCCCCTGCCTTCTCCTACCGACACCCCCCCCCTGCCTGCCCCCCCTGCCTTCTCCTACCGACACCCTCCCGCCTGCCCCCCCTGCCTTCTCCTACCGACACCCTCCCTCTCTGCCTGGCCCCCCTGCCTTCTCCTACCGACACCCTCCCTCTCTGCCTGGCCCCCCTGCCTTCTTCTACTCACCCCCCCAAGCCTACCTCCCTGCCTTCTCCTACCCACACCCCCCAGCCTACCTCCCTGCCTTCTCCTACCCACACCCCCCAGCCTACCTCCCTGCCTTCTCCTACCCACACCCCTCCATCTGCCTGGCCCCCCCTGCCTTCTCCTATCCACCCCCCCCCGCCGACCCCCCTGCCCTCTCCGACCCCCCCCCCTCCCTCTGCCTGTTTCCCCTGCCTTCTCCTACTGACACCCTGTGACGTTATTGATATAAATGGGGACCATATAGAACATGGGTTGCAACCAAGGTCCTGTAGTGGCACCAAATCTTAGATAAAGGGGGTCATCTAAGGTGTCTAAGACCAGATTATGGGTTGCTGGTTATAATTATGCTGTCTGTATGTCTGTGTGTCATTTTAGTTGAAGTTATGAATGTTGGCTCTATGCTGTCTGTATTTCAAGTTGGTGCTGTGCTTCTGGGGGAAGCATCCCAGACAAGCTGGTGTTAGCTCTGCTTAGCCTGCTTGATGGCCCATTAAGGACCATCAGCTACACAATTGACCCATGGAGAGAAGGCAGACACGCCTTGTGACTTAGGCTACGTCTTCACTACCCGCCGTATCGGCGGGTAGCGATCGATTTTTCAGGGATCGATATATCGCGTCTCATCTAGACGCGATATATCGATCCCCGAACGCGCTCCTATCGATTCCGGAACTCCACCACCGCGAACGGCGGTGGCGGAGTCGACATGGAGAGCCCCGGACATCGATCCCGCGCCGTGAGGACGGGTAAGTGATCGATATAAGATACTTCGACTTCAGCTACGTTATTCACGTAGCTGAAGTTGCGTATCTTATATCGATTTCCCCCCTTAGTGTAGACCAGCCCTCAGCAAGGTATGCAGAGACTTGTCCATGTGACTGCAGACTCCATTTTGCTGTGATTTTCCACAGTAAGAACAAAGAGGTTCTTATACCTGGAAAAGCCTATATAAGGCTGATGCATCATCTCCATCTTGTCTTCAACCCTGCTTCTTACCTCTGGAGGGACTTTGCTACAAGCTGAAGCTCCGCACAAAGGACTGAGGACCCATCCCAGCGGGGGATGTACTCCAGAGACTTGATTTGAACCTGCAGTTTACTCCATCACTGCTGCAAGCCTGAACTAAGAACTTTGCCATTACTGTATGGAATTGATTCCATTTAACCAATTCTACCTCTCATTTCTACCTTTTTCTCTTTGTAAATAAACCTTTAGATTTTAGATTCTAAAGGATTGGCAACAGCGTGATTTCTGGGTAAGAGCTGATGTGTATATTGATCTGGGTCTGGGGCTTGGTCCTTTGGGACCGAGAGAACCTTTTTCTTTTATTGGGGTGTTGGTTTTCATAAGCATTTATCCCCAGGATGAGTGCACTGGTGGTGATACTGGGAAACTGGGGTGTCTAAGGAAATTGCTTGTGTGACTTGTGGTTAGCCAGTGGGGTGAGACCAAAGTCCCTTTTGTCTGGCTGGTTTGGTTTGCCTTAGAGGTGGAAAAACCCCAGCCTAGGGCTGTGACTGCCCTGTTTGAGCAATTGGTCCTGAATTGGCACTCTCAGTTGGCACTCGCCAGAACCTCATCGTCACACCCCCCCCGCTTGCCCCCCTGCCCTCTCCCACCCACACCCCTCCCTCTCTGCCTGGCCCCCCTGCCTTCTCCTACCGACCCCCCTGCCTGGCCCCCCTGCCTCTCCAACCAACGGCCTCCGACCTGTCCCCCCTGACTTATCCCCCCCACTCCCCCCGCTTGCCCCCCTGCCCATGCCGCACCTTCCTGCATCCTGCCTCACTGAGCCCCTCTGCCCCCATCCCCACCAGGCCCCATTCCCCCAGCCTCACCTCCTTTGGCCCTATGCCCCCCCTCCCCCCCACTGCTGTCTATTTAACAGCCACAGCAGCTGTCTGATAAGAGTATTCAACCCAGGAGAGTCCCAGGGTGGCACTGATGACTGTCAGTGCTGGCTGAGCCAGGCATGCTGCAGGCAGGCACCGTGCAACACCCCTCAGTCCTGACCCACAGCCCCATTATTCCAGCTCTGGGCTCTTCCCCCAGCTCTTCCGTCCACCCCCTGCTTTCCCCAGCTCTTCTCCATCGCTCCACCTCACCCCCACGTGCAGCCGTCTCTTATCTCAGCCCTACTCTGCCATGCGCCCGGGCCGGTCCATACCCCCTGCTATTCCAGGTCCCTTCACCCAGCATTCTGCAGGCACCACCCATAGCTCCCCTTCCCTGCTGCTCCAGGCCGGGGCTCCCCCCCACAGGGCTCTGTATGGGGCTGGTAAATGTGTCAGATATAAAGAAGCAGCTGGTGTTTGCGTGGCGGGGTGGGGGGGGGAAGAGGCTGCTGATCCCACCATTTCAGAAAGACACCAGCACTGGTTAAAAACGGCACAAATTCTCTGAGATCAAAGTTCTGCGCCTCGCACAGCCTGCAAAGTGTTTCGGTTTCACTGCAAAACTCGGGGCTGTGACAGATCTAGCTCCAGTTATTTGCATTTATCTCATTAGTTCCCTTCTATTCATGCCCCTGAACTGCTGGCTTCTCCAGGGAGATGCTTGGTGTGAGCATGGAGCAGGAGCTGGTGCATTTGGAGTCAGAAATGAGCAGATGGAAATGAGTGTCCCGGGAACGGCACCTTCACATGGGCTTCCAGCAGGTACCAGGACAGGTTTGCAAAAGGGATCAGCGTGTAGCAGCTCCCACGGAGCGCAGTGGAGAATATCCTCCCCCACCCCCTCATGGAGCGCAATGGAGAAAACACCCCCCCCCCCCAGTGTGGAGCACCACAGAGACCAACTGCCCACCCCAAGGTGGAGCGCAATGGAGAACAGCCCCCCCCATGGAGCGCAATGGAGAACAGCCCCCCCCCATGGAGCACAATGGAGAACAGCCCCCCCCCCGCCCATGAAGCGCAATGGAGAACAGCCCCACCCCCACCCATGGAGCATAATGGAGAACAGCCCCCCCCGCCCATGAAGCGCAATGGAGAACAGCCCCCCCCCATGGATCTCAATGGAGAACAGCCCCCCCCGCCCATGGAGCGCAATGGAGAACAGCCCCCGCCGCCCATGGAGCGCAATGGAGAACAGCCCCCCCCGCCCATGGAGCGCAATGGAGAACCGCCCCCCCCCCCCGCCCATGGAGCACAGTGGAGAACAGCCCCCACCCATGGTGCATAATGGAGAACAGCCCCCCCCCGCCCATGGATCTCAATGGAGAACAGCCCCCCCCATGGAGCGCAATGTGAAGAGGACCACACTTGTGGTAGCCAAGCAGAGATTTCCCCCAAGCACTCCAGTCAAAGCTCACTGGTTTGGATTAAAACATAAAAGAAGTTTATTAACTACAGAAGATCGATTTTAAGTGATTATAAGTGGGGGATTAAGTGGGGTTGGTCCTGCTTTGAGCAGGGAGTTGGACTCACTAGATGACGCCCTGAGGGCTCTTCCAGCCCTAATTGTCTAAGATTCTATGATAAATGATAGCAAACAGATCAAAGCAAATTACCTAGTAAATAAACAAAATGCAAACTAAGTCTAAGATACTAGAAAGATAGGATATGAACTAGCAAATTCTCACCCTGACTGATGAGACAGGTGGGCTGCAGATTCTTATGGGACAAGCTGCACTTCCTTTGCAGCTTGGAATCCCCAAGTCTTTCATACGCAGGCTGGAAATCCCTTTAGCCTGCGTCCAGCACTTCCCCCAGTTCAGTCTTTGTTCCTCAGGTGTTTCCAGGACACTCCTTGTGTGCGAAGTGAAGAACCACAGATGATGGCACTCTCTGCCTTATATATCTTTAGCTTCTTCTTCGAGTGATTGCTCCTATGCATTCCAGTTAGGTGTGCGCGCCGCGCGTGCACGGCTCTTCGGAAGACTTTTACCCTAGCAACACTCGGTGGGTCGGCTGGGCGCCCCCTGGAGTGGCGCCGCTATAGCGCAGGATATATACCCCTGCCGACCCATCCGCTCCTCAGTTCCTTCTTTCCGCCCGTGACGGACGTTAGAACAGTGGAGCGCAGCTTAGCTGACCTCCACCTCCCTAGCTACTCGTAGTTTCTCTCGTTTAGTGTATAGTTTATAGTTGTAGTTAACTTTATTTGTTTGTAGTATAGGATTTATTTTCAGGGGTTCGGGGTTTATCCCCTTCCCCTCACCCGGTGCCGGGTCCGATGCCCGGTCCACAGGGTTTTACAATGCTCGGCCGGCCACAAGCCGTTGCCGGCAAGAGATCCTCTCCTAAGTGCCTCGAGGATTCTCAACTGACAGATAAGTGCCGCATTCGCGGGGCCTTTGATCCTAGAACAAAGGGGAGCGGGACTTTCGTCTCAAACAGCTCCTGAGGGAGGCAGCTCTTGCTCCTCCGCTCTCGGCGCCGAGCGCTGGTTAGTCTTCAAGGAGTGCTCCCTCGGCACCAGTTCCCCGGTGCCGCCAAGGCCTCCCGGCACTGGCCCTCGCTGACTCCGACGTCCGCTCGGCATGGTTCCCTCTCCTGGAGGAGGAAGAGGCACAATATACTTGCTGCGTCCGAGCCGCCTGCTCCACAGCCGAGCGCTATGCTCAGTCGGATCGCCCGGCACCGATGTCTGCCGCGGCACCGACAATATCCGCACCATTAACTCCGGCCAGGCAAGAGCCGTCGAGTCCGGTGCCGGAAAGCTCCCCGGTACGGACCGTGTTCGAGTTCGCTATGACGCTGCGTCCGAGCTGCCTGCTCCGCAGCCGAGCGCTATGCTCAGTCGTATCGCCCGGGACCGATGTCTGCCGCGGCACCGACAATATCCGCACCATTAACTCCGGCCAGGCAAGAGCCATCGAGTCCGGTGCCGGAAAGCTCCCCGGTACGGACCATGGTCGAGCTCGCTATGACGCTGCGTCTGAGCCATCTGCTCCGCAGCCGAGCGCTATGCACTGTCGCGCCCGGCACCGAGGTCGGCTGCGGCACCGACAGTATCCGCACCATTAACTCCGGCCAGGCAAGAGCCGTCGAGTCCGGTGCTGGAAAGCTCCCCGGTACGGACCGTGGTCGAGCTCGCTAAGACGCTGCGTCCGAGCCGCCTGCTCCGCAGCCGAGCGCTACGCTCAGTCGGTTCGCCGGCACCGACAATATCCGCGCCGTTAACTCCGGCCAGGCAAGAGCCGTCGAGTCCGGTGCTGGAGAACTCCCCGGTACGGACCGTGGTCGAGCTCGTGATGAAGCTGCGTCCGAGCCGCCTGCTCCGCAGCCGAGCGCTATGCTCAGTCGGATCGCCCGGCACCGATGTCTGCCACGGCACCGACAGTATCCGCACCGTTAACTCCGGCCAGGCAAGAGCTGTTGAGTCCGGTGCTGGAAAGCTCCCCGGTACAGACCGTGGTCGAGCTCGCTTTTCAGCGGCGTCTGAGAGGCCCGCTCCGCAGCCCGAGCGCTCTACTACGTCGGGCTGCCCGGCACCGGTGACTGCTACGGCACCGACAGTATCAGCACCGTAGACTACAGCCTCGCAAGAGCCGTCGAGTCCAACACCTGAATGCTCCCCGGCGCGAGCTGTGTTCGAGCTCACTATTCCCTCCACGCTGGGAACATTTCCACAGCGAGGGAGTTGATGGCAAGGGCAGAGCCTGCGCTGCTTAACCCCCGACATCGCCGGTGCGGGTTATATGGTCTTTTGGCGAGCCTGTCTTGCTCACGCCACCCTGCGTCGGCACCGCAGAGCGGCACCATCCCCGATCGCGGTTCCGCAGACGTTCTCGGTCCCGTCACCGATCGAGGTCCCGACGCCGCTCGTGGTCTCGGCACCGTTCTCCATTGCGGTACCTTTAGTACTCGCGGCACCGGCCAGTGTCACGTTCGCTGGCCCGGTACATTCGGCACCGATCCCGCTCCCGGCACCGCCCCAGGCACCGAGACTCCCATACCCACTCCTGAACGTCGAGCCTCGCGCTCTAGGTCGACCGCCCAGCACAGCTCCGGTGGCAGGTCTCGTTCTCGGTACCGGTATGTCTCCCGGTACCGATCCCCGGTGCCGAGTCGAGCGACGTCAGTTAGAGAAGGAGACTCTACCAAAGGCTCTTCAGCTCCTTCAGGGCCACCCAGTCACACATCGGTGTTGCCACGTGCGGACACTTCATATGCGCAGTACTCTCTTTTCCGATGTGCCCTCCAGAGTCTTCCAGGAGACCTATCAGAGGTCCTTCTACTCACCATGGGCGTACTGCCACGCCAGAGGCATACCGGTGCTCCCATCTCACTCCGTTCCGTCGGAGCTCTGGGTGCCAGAGGCGGCAATTAGCCGTCCCCCTGCGACCAGTACGGAGCAAGCCCCGGTTCAGCCACCGGGCTCCCAGATCCTACCGGATCCGGAGGTCGTCCAGGAGTGCAAGCCCACACAGGACCCGCTTGTCCCTGGCCTTTCTTCTTCCTCCTCCCCAGCTGAGGCGGGGGCAGGAACATACTCCTCGGGCCCTCCTCTGATCGGAATGCAAGTGCATAGCATCATCCAGGGGCTACGAGTACCTAGATACATCTAACCCCCCCCCCCCCCCGCTCCCTTGTCGTCCAGTCCCTCAATGGGATGGAACGCCATGGCCAGCAGGCACCAGCTCCTAAATCCTAGGGGGCTAGGCGACTGGTCTTACGGGGCCGTGCGATGTACTCGGCGGGGGCCCTGCCACTTTGTGTAGCAAACTAGCAAGCCCTGATTAGCCGCTACTACGGGTGGCGGTGGGCGACTTTACAGAGTTGGTTCTTCAGAACTCATGTCAAGAGTTCGATGCCCTCCTGGATCGAAGGAAGAAGCTGGATAGAGCTTCCCTCCAGGCCTAGTTGGATGCTGCTGACTTCGCTGCCACGACCCTGGCCTTGGGTATGGCCACGAGGCGCATTTCCTGGCTCCGGTTATCGAGCCTTCCCTCGCAGCCGCTGTCCACTATACAGGACTTGCCCTGCACTGGCAAAGGCCTGTTCTCTGAGAAAGCTGGCCCTAGGCTGCAAAGCCTGAAGGGCAGCAGGGTCACTTTCCGCTCTCTATTAGCATGCACACGCTGGTGCTTAGCGCCGACCTTTCCGTCCCCAGCCTCACCGCTCTTGCCCTGCGCCTAGACAAAGACAAGACTTTGCCAGCAGGCGTCACTTATGCGGTCGTGGGCGTCAATCAGGCCCTCAAGGTTAAGGTCCTTCTAACCATCCTCGTCCCTCTTAGGGACCCCTCTCATGAGCGATTCCTCTTGCAACAGGTGCGGACGCTCCTCTTCATCGGAGCTATACAGGAGGTGCCTAGGGACGAAACCTAATCCCCTAGGCGAAGGGAGGTCTCAGACATATCCTAGATCTGCGGGTCCTCAACAAGTTCACGCCGCGGATAGGTTCCGCATGGTTCCCAGAGGGACCGTCATCCCACCCTTGGATCCCGGAGACTGTATGCCGCCCTCGATATGACGGGCGCGTATTTTCATGTCCCCATTTCTCTTCCACATTGGCTCGTTCGAGGGACCTCCAAGCCCAAGTACCAGTCCTGTGGGCATCGACACGGACCTATTCCGGTGTCTAGGCCTGATCATCATTGGTAAAATCCACTCTGGTGCCCGCACAGGGAATAGAATTCATTGGAGCCACCCTGGACTCCAATCTCACCAGAGCCTGCTTACCTCAGCCTTGGTTTCATGTGGTGGTAACAATTGTACAAGGTCTACGGACCTTCCCGACAACTTTGACTCGCCCAGGCCTAGGTTTCCTGAGTCACATGGCTGTCTGCGCGTTTGTTTCCAAACATGCCAGGCTTCGCCTCTGTCCACTTCAATCGTGGCTCACCTTGGCGTACCACCCGGGCAGAGATACCACCCTGGTCGTCTCGTTCCCCCTGAGCATCCTAGGCTCCCTCGACCGAGAGTCAGTGCCCTCCCTGGTGTATCCAGGGATGCTGTTCCATTCACCCCTCGGGGTCCCTCATGACGGACACCCCATCTCTCGGCTGCGTGCTCACCTGGGTCAGCTTCGCACTCACGGCCTTTGGTCGGCCCAAGAGCTGGCCTTACGCATCAGTGTCCGAGAGCTGGGAGCAGTCTGCCTTGTATGCCAGGCTTTTCAGTTGGCGGATCGCCTCAGCAGATCCTTCCGGTCTCACAAGTGGTCGTTCCCTCCGGACGGTATCCATTCCGTTTTTCGGAAGTGGGTCTTTCCCCGCATAGCCCTCTTCGCTCCCGCGAGAGCGAAAACAGAGAGAAGTCCTCCTCATTGCAAGACCTCTCCCCGGGCTCAGTCTTGGAAAGGTTTCTGATGCCGTGGATGAGCCATCGGCTGTCCAATTTCCACCGTTCCCGCTGGCTTGCAGGGCCCTGCTAAAACTCCGCAGGGGCAGAGCGCACCTGATCGTGATCGCTCCAGCGTATCCCAGGCAGCACTGGTACACCAGGTCGCTACCCCTGTCGGTAGCCAACCCTATTTCCCTACCTCTTGGCCCAGACCCCATTTCGCGGGATCGCAGCAAGCTTCACCAGCCAGACTGGTAATCCCTGCACCTCACAGCAGGGCTGCTGTGTGGCTAAACCAATCCGAATTACATTGTTCTGCCCCGGCTCTACAGGATTCTCCTGGGTGATAGGAGATCCTCCACTCGGTTAACGTATCTGGCAGAGTGGAAGCGTTTCTCCTGCTGCTACGAAACGCACAATGTTTCTCCCGCCGAGGTCCCGATCCAGTCCGTCTTGGACTACCTCTGGTCTCAAACAGCAGCATATGGCGCGGCCCTCATTAAGGGCACTCTTGGCAGCCATCTCTCCCTTCCACCCAGCGGGGAGTGGCCGCTCCGTATTTTTACGCCTTGTGGTTTCTAGATTCCTCAAGGACTTGGAGCGTTATACCCCCCCCCGGTTGGCCCCCGCCACAACCTGGGTCTTCAACCTGGTTCTCGCCAGTTTTATGATTGTCCATTCGGGACACGGACGACATGCTCGCTGGCATACCTGTCCTGGAAGACAGTCTTCTTTGTAGCCTTTCCATTGGCCAGGCGAGTCTCCGAGCTTCAGGCGCTCGCGATGGACCCACGGTATACTGTGTCTCTCAAGGACAAGTGCAGTTGTGACCGTGTCCGGCCTTCCTCCCTAAAGGTGGTGTCAGCCTCTCATATCATCCAGGATAGCTTCCTTCCGGTCTTCTTTCCGAAGCCACACTCATCGCAAGGAGAGCAACAATTGCCCTCCCTAGACGTCCGTAGGGCGTCCGCAATCTATATCGAGCGGACAACGCCCTTGCGTAACGCCCCCGAATCTTCATCGTACTGGCATACCGGACGAGGGACATACCTGTCTCCTCCTAGAGGATTTTATCTTCGATGACTGGTGCATCTGCACCTCCTGTGTTTAGCCCATGTTCCATGGAGCCACCTTACTGCACATTCCACCAGGGCTCAGGCTTCCCTGCTGCCTTCTTGGCCCACATACCCTTTCAGGGGATGTGTCGTGCAGCTAGTACACACCTTTGCCTCATTGGCCCAAGTGTCCAGAGATGATGCAGCCTTTGGCACAGAAGTTTGCATTCTGCAGCATCTAACTCCGACCCCACCGCCTACATAAGGCTTGGGAATCACCTAACTGGAATGCATAGGAGCAATCACTCGAAGAAGAAAAGACGGTTACTCACCTGTAGTAACTGTTGTTCTTCGAGATGTGTTGCTCCTATCCATTCCAGACCCGCCCTCCTTCCCCACTGTCGGAGTAGCCGGCAAGAAGGAACTGAGGAGCGGATGGGTCGGCAGGGGTATATATCCTGCGCTATAGCGGCGCCACTCCAGGGGGCGCCCAGCCGACCCACCGAGTGTTGCTAGGGTAAAAGTCTTCCGAAGAGCCGTGCACACGCGGCGCGCACATCTAACTGGAATGGATAGGAGCAACACATCTCGAAGAACAACAGTTACTACAGGTGAGTAACCGTCTTATATGGCGGGAACCCTTTGTTTCAAACTTGGTTCCCACGCCAGTTTGTGGAAAAATGCCACCATCCCAAGATGGAGTCCAGCGTCATGTGGCCTGGTCACGTGTCCTTGTGGCGTCATAGCAGCCGTCACTCACAGGCTGTCTGGAGCGTTCTCAGGGAGGCTCACCTGGCGGGAGATCAGCGTCTCCTAAGGCCTATTGGTTTTTTCTCATGGCCCATTGCCCTGAATAGGTCCTTCCCCTCCAGCTATTTAGACTAGTGGGTGTCACCCAGGTGTGACTACATGCGAAATGTGGATACATAGTCAATATTCGTAACTTCAGATACGAAAATGAAACATGCATACAAATAGAGTAACCATATTCAGCAAATCATAACTTTTCCAGTGACATCCCACATGACCCATCTTGTACAAAATGCATCATAGTTGTGCCATGATCAGATCATAATAATATCACTGTGATGAATACGGGGTGCAGTGTCACAACCGCCTGTCTTTGTCCCCCCTCACAGCTCTGCTGTGCCCACATCTCCTCCTCCCTCCTCGTGGCTTCCCCTGACCCCATTCCCATGTGGCCAGCCCGATAGGGCCTTCATGCCATCTGCACCCGCTTCCCTGCCTCCCCATGCAGCTCTCACCCTGGCCCCGGGCTGGGGTGGAGCACGGCAAAGGGGCGTCCACTGCAGCGCTCCAGTGAGGCCCCTCTGTGCCCGCCCGTTGGGGGGGGGCATTTCTCCCACCCTGAGCGATGTTGTTGGACCATCCTCATTGCCTAGCCTAGACCTGGCCAAAGTCCCCTCGCTCCCTCCGGGGCCCCGTCTGTAATCCGCCAGCTGGTGTGGCAGGAGGGGGCTGGGGAAAGCCGGAGGCAGGACTGTGGAGAGCTGCAGGGGAGACACCATGCCAGGAGCTGGCGGCTCTGTGGGCTCTTTCCGTTCCCATCCTCGCCTGGCAGACGGCAAGGGCCCCCTCCGTGCCTACTGGCACCCCCCCAGCACACCCACAGCAAGGCCTGTGTCTGCTCAGACACCACAGTGCCAGGCCCAGCACAGAGCTGCTGCCGACTCTGCTACGCTTCAGTGTGTGATCACTGACAGGACTGAGCGCTGGGCTGCCACCACCCCATGTCCCCCACGGCAGCCTGGAGCACCGGGAGTGGGGGGAGAGGGAGGCTGCCGGGGGGAAGATGGGGGTACGGAGGGTGTGGTGTTGCCAATCCCACAAAAATCAAAACCACCACCCCCCCGCCCCCGGCTTAAGGGATCATAAACACTGGGTCTCACTTGGCCTCCAGCTCTGGATCCATCCGGCCATGCTGGGATCTCATTTCACAGGCACCAGGGTTGGAAACTCCCTGAGATTGTCGCCCCAGGAGCTGGGGCTTTAAGAAGAACAAATATCACAGACTGGCTCTGCACCCAGAAGGCGGCAGGGCTAGGAAGGGGGCAGGGAGGTCATGGCAGTGGGGGGCCATGGCTGGGGGCATGGAGTCAGGACAAGGAGGATGCTGGGGAGGGCAGGGAGGGGGCAGTGTCAGGGAG
The DNA here is from genome assembly GCF_020497125.1 of Mauremys mutica. Lineage (NCBI taxonomy): Eukaryota > Metazoa > Chordata > Testudines > Geoemydidae > Mauremys > Mauremys mutica. The sequence continues at coordinate 474,275 of NC_059072.1, read as the reverse complement.
GGCGAGGGACAGGCAGGATATAGTGTGGGGCTGTGGGGCCGTTCGTCCAAGTTGCTGTAGCCCCCAGTTCAATCCCACACGACTCCCCTGCCACCCGGGTGCTGCTACACTGAGGTTGTGCAGCACGTGGGATCTGCAGCACGTTTGCTTTGCTGGCAAGGCCATGCCGCACTGCTGAGAGCGGGAGGATTGCCAGGTGTCCGGTTGAATGCCTGGTCGAAAAGGGACCCTGGCGGCTCTCGTCAGCACCGCTGACTGGGCCGTTAAAAGTCTGATTGCGGCGCAGAGCTCCGTGGGGCTCCCGGAAGCGGCAGCATGTCCCTCTGGCTCCTAGGCACAGGAGACTCCGCATGCTGCCCCCGCCCTGTGTGCCAGCTCCGTAGATCCCATTGGCCAGGAACCGTGGCCAATGGGAGCTGCGGGGGCGGTGCCTGCAGGCAGGGGCAGCACACAGAGCCCCCTGCCCCTCCTCCTAGAAGCCAGACATGTCGCTGCTTCCGGGAGTTGCCTGAGGTCAGTGCCACCCGGAGCCCACACCCCTCACCCCAACCCCCTGCCCCAGCCCTGAGCCCTGTCCCGCACCCTAAACCCCTCATCCTTGGCCCCACCCCAGAGCCTGCACCCCCTCCCACACCCCAACACCCCAGACCAGTGAAAATGAGAGAGTAAGCGAGGGTGGGGGCGAGCGAGCGATGGAGGGAGGGGGGATGGAGTGAGCAGGGGTGTGGCCTCAGGAAGGGGTGTGGCAGGGGAGTGGCCTCGGGGCAGGGGCGGGGCAAGGGGGTTCGGTTTTCTGCAAATAGGAAGTTGGCCAGGCCAAGGGAGCCAGCGGGTGGGGGCGGGGGCGGTGTGTGGCTGGTGGGGTGTCCTGGGAGCACTGTAATCTAATGGCCAGAGGCCACAGAGAGCATCCCCTGCCCTCACAGCGCTGCCAGGGCAGTGGGGAGATGCCACACACCCACAGGGCTGTGCTGTGCCCCAGCTGGTAACGCCTCCCTTGGGAGGACCCAGGGGGTCCCGCTCTTTCACAGGGCTGGCCCACCTGGCCTCCTAGCCTGAGTCTTGGACTCCAGCGCTCCCGGGTCCATCTACACGGCAAGCAGAGCCCTTGGCAGCCCGTCTCAGAGCCTGGCTCCCCATGGGTGGGCTGCGGGATTCACGCTACACTGCTAAAAGCAGCTGTGTAGACGTGGGTGCGCAGGGTCTCAAGCCCTCTGCCTTCCCTAGGCCTGAGCACCCCACAGCTAGTCAGAGCCCCACACTGCGGGCCGGTGCTCCCCGAATGTTTTACATCCCGCCCTCTCTTACCCCAATGTAATCTGCCTCCCCTGCGCCAGGAGTGGGGGCGTGGTTGGGGCTGGGCGCTGGGCCGGAGCCAGACCGCCATTTGGGGCTGGAGCTGGGGCCAGGAGCCAGGAGCTGTGGGTGAGGGCGGCGTGGAGGAGCGGGGTCAGGAGCCAGAGGCCGGGGCTGGGACCGGAGGTGGGGTCAGAGCGGAGCTGAGGGCAGAGCAGGACTGAGTGGTGCTCCCTCCCCGCCCTCTGTGGGGCTGGCCCAGGCTCCGCTGTGCCCCTGAATGGCAGTTTGGGGACCCAGGCTCGGGGACTTGCTGCTGTGGGTTTCTGCTTGCTGGGTAGGTGTATCCCCTGTTTTTCCCCGTGAGCGCTGTCCAGCAAGTCCAACTGTGAGCGATTCCTGGTCAAAGACTCTGACTACCTCAGGGGTCACTCCATGAACCTGTTTCAAATCAGAGGCAGGGCCTAGTCACCGGGGACGCTGCGTGGGATGGTCTTCGGGCAGCACAGCAAAGCAGCTGTTCAGACATCGTCCAGACGAGCCGGCACCCGGCTCCTTTGGTCTTGCTGCTGCTGTAGGATCCACCCCACCTTCCCCTCTCTAGCTGTTTGTTTGTCTTTGTCCCAGGTAAGAGACTGGGGAGGCCAGTTCTCTGCATATCTCCTGCCACTGCCACCCATTGGCCTTGCTGCAAAGCCGTGCTGAGGTCACACGTTCAGCCCGCTGGGAACCCCCGTTCACAGGCACCGATTGTTCAGCCTGTGGGTTTCCAGTGTCTCTCGGGTCTTCCATTGATACGGGCTGGGCCCAGCCACTCCTGAACCACCCATTCAGACCAGCCCAGAGAACTCACCTCCTGTCTCCTGCGCTGCCCCGGGGCAGCATGTAACCCTGGGCGCCCCTGGGTAGCAATACCACAGTGATAGGAACACAGGGGTCATAACTGTGTTACAGACAATTCCCCCTTCCGGCACAGGCCTAGCCCAGCTGTATGGGACTGGTCCTGTTTGTGCTGCAGTAACCTCGCCTTGGAGAGCCTGTTTCTTGTGCCTGGTCTGCCCTTGCTCACTGAGTCCTTCTGCCATGTCTGGATTCTCCCTGTCACCCAGGCCTGACCATGCTGCCCCTGACCTGCAGCCACTGGGAAACCCCCACCCAGAAATTCCAGATTCCCAAAACTCCAGCATTTGCCCCATCTCCAATGTGTCCTCCAAAGCTGGGCCCTGAGCTCTCCTGCCACCCCCGGGCAGGATCCCCTGCACGGCCCTGGTCCAAGGGGACAGGAGACTGCAGCAGAGTCAGGGGGAGATACCCCTGCTCCCTGAGTCCCTGCCTATTAATTTACTTGAAATGCAGGGGCCCAAAGTGTCAAAGGCGTTAACATGACCCTGAAACTGTTCAACATTAAACAGTGTTCAATGAGGTCCAGGGCTGGTGCACAGCAGCTCAGCCTGCTCAGTGCTAGGGCAAACACCCCACTACAAATCCTTTTAATCTTCTACCAGCGAGACAGAAAAGAAGGAAAAGCAGCTAAAGCATTGGAAATCTCAGTACAAAGTGAGGCTTTTATTTCAACAACAGCCTTTGTTACTTTCGCTGGAGCGAGTTTTTAGAAGGAAAAGGCCCTGGTCTGACAGTCTCTTAGATGCTAACTGTCCCTGTGGGAAAGGAGAAAACGGACTGTTGTTAATGGCAGATCCCACTGCCTAAGAAGACACAATGAGACACACACACAAGGAGAGGGAAACAAACAGCAAAGCAGGAAAATGCAGCTTCTGTCTCTGGCACCGACTCACACTTGGAACCTCATGGCAGGAGAAACACGGGCCCAGCACAGGGTGTGATCAGCCACTCTGAGACTTAGCAACCGTGCACCAGCATCGGGCTGCCTTGCTGTCAGCTGTCTCTGGTCACAGCCTCACGGCGCTCTTACAAAGCACGCCGTCTTAGGCAGCCAAGCCAGACGCTTATTAAACAGAAGGCAAGAGGAGAGCACTAAGAAAGAAAAGGAAAAAGAGAAATAGTGGGAAAGGAAATGGACAGAATGGAGTGGGGGTGACAAAGTCTCTGGCTGTGTCTACACTTAGAAGGCTACAGTGGCACAGTGCTGCAGCTGCACCTGCTGTTGTGCGTCGGTGTAGCCACCACCACAGTGCCAGAAGGGGCTTTCTGGTCAGCACAAGTAATCCACCTCCCGAAGGTGGTAGCTACATCAATGGAAAAATACATCCATCCCCCAAACTGCGCCTGTGCTGGGGGCTAGGTCAGCAGAGCTTCAGCTCTCGGGGTGGGGTTTTCAGACCCCGGAGAGACACAGCTATGCCGATGCGAGCTTTCGGTGCAGGCCAGCCCAGGTGGTGTCTGGGACTTAGCCAGGGGCGGTGTCCCTGGGTCCCTCTCTCTGGCCCGTCTGGTCAAGACAGGATGGCGAAGGCCCAGGGTCCCAGGAGACGGTGCGGGTGGCACCAGGAGGTGAGGCTTGTTCCTTCCCTTTCCCCAGCCAGCATTTTGGATCTGTCCATCCCCATTTTCCCCACAGTCTCTTTCTGAGGCTCCCCCAAAGGCAAGTGACAGGCCAAATAGCCCAGCCCCTCATTAGTTTGTCCACCAATAGGCCTAATTTCTGACACACCAATTTTGGTTTGTGGATTTTTGGTCCCACACGGCTCTTTATCCGGCGTGACCTGAACACAGTTCCTGAGTTACAGCACGAGGCCTTTTTATTTGGCTGATTCACTCTGTGTCCTCCTTGCATCTTTTCCTAGCAATGTTCATTGGGCTCCGATAGTGCAACATGCTAGGAACTTATGTGCACGTTTTACAGTTGTGCTCACAATTAGGGTAAATTTGTAGGCCCAATTATCACAACAGGCCTTAGCCGCCTACCCCCCAGCTGCTCTCACTGACCTCAGGGTGACGTCTGCACTGCAAGACAAAGCCCCCGGCACGGCCCCGGCTGGCCCGGGGAGGCGGACTCAGTCTCGTGGGGTTGTAAAACTGCAGCATGCACATTTGGGCCTGGGCAGGAGCCTGGGCTCTGGGACCGCAAGGGGGCCATGTGCCAGAGCCAGGGCTCCAGCCCCAGCCCAAATGACCCCATTGCAGTTTTACAGCCCTGCAGCCCCAGCCCGGTGAGCTGACCCGGGCTCTGAGACTCGGCGCTGCTGTTCCTTTAATCACAGTGTAGACGTAGCCAGGGAGTTCAGCCCGGCTCTGAGCCTGGGCATGGAAAAGTCAAGGGGCTGTAGCCATCATCCCCTGGGGCTGCCAGCCCTCTCTGAGCCACGGCTCTGCGAGTGCCTGGGACTGAAGGAGATTAATCAGCCTGGGATGGTTTATGGCCTTTCCCTGGCTCTCTAGAATGGGCACGTCTCCCACTTCTCTTTCCAGCCCTCTGCTCCAGGAGCCTCCAGCTAAGGGGGTGTCATTATTTCTAGCCAATCCCGTCAGCGCTTGGGGGCGAGTTCACTGAGTCAGTCCCCGCTCTACTCCACAAGTGGGGAACGTCCCAGCCAGCCCTTGTCTCTCCTGCTTCCCTTCCCCTGGGCACCCAGCTAGCCCCAGGGCCTGGATCACTGGGGCCACCTGACATTGCCAGATAGGGCCATTCCTGCCCTCCGATTCTCATCCCCCAGGAGCAGTGAGGAGCCCCCCAGGGCCCTGAGCCCGTCTGTGCATGAGGAGCACCCCCTTCCCCCTCCCCCTCTCCTGGGGAGCACGTCTCTCAGCTCCCCAGCATCCCTGAGCCCTCCAACAAACCAGCCGGGGAAAGTGGCATCTATAGGGTTGCCAGGTGTCTGTTTTTTTACCAGAACGCCCGGTCGAAAAGGAACATGGCGGCTCTGGTCAGCACCGCTGACCAGGCTGTTAAAAGTTTGGTCGGCTGTGCAGCAGGACAAGGCAGGCTCCCTGCCTATTGTGGCTCCGCGCAGCTCCTGGACGCAGCGGCATGTCCTCCCTCTGGCTCCTAGGCGTAGGGGCATCCGGAGGGCTCTGTGCACTGCCCCTGCTGCAAGCGCCAGCTCTGTAGCGCCCATTGGCTGGGAACCGCTGCCAATGGGAGCTGTGGGGGTGGCGCCTGCGGATGGGGCAGCGTGCAGAGCCGCCTGGCCATGCATCCGTGTAGGAGCCACAGAAGGGACATGCTGCTGCTTCCAGGAGCTGCTTGAGGTAAGCTCCACCCAGATCCTGCACCCCCTGAGCTCCTCCATGTGCCCCAACCCCCTGCCCCAGCCCAGAGCCTCCTCCAGCCCTCCAAACCCCTCAGCCCCAGCCTGGAGCCCCCTCCTGCACCCCAAATCCCTCAGCCCCAGCCCCACACCACAGCCAGCACCCCCAGCTAGAGTGCTCCCCCCACCCCATACCCCAACCCCCTGCCCAAGCCTGGTGAAAATGAACAAGTGAGTGAGGATGGGGAGAGCGAGCAATAGAGGGAGGGGGGATGGAGTGAGCTGGGCCGGGCCTCGGAGAAGGGGTGGGGTGGGGGTGGGACCTTGGAGGAGGGCGGGGCAGGGCAAGGGTGCTTGGTTTTGTGCAAGTAGGAGGTTGGCAACCCTAGGCACCTAGACTGTGCTCCGGGCGAAGCCCAGCATGGAGCCCAAGCAGCTCTGCTGGCATAGTCCCACGCAATGGCCCTGCTCTCCACCCCACAGCAGGGAGACTTACACCCGCCCCTTCTTGAGCCCTCCCCACCCCCTGCCCCAGGATTGCTTTGGCCTCTGGGCAACGCCTGGGACCAAGGGTGCAGGAAGGAGCCCAGCAGAAGGCGTCTCCAGAGCCCTGCTTCCCACCCGCGCTGCCCTGCATGCCCCACTCAGCTGTCCCTTGCTCAGCAAAGAGTCAGCCCAGCTTCCCCCACCCCAAGGTGCCAGGGGCTCAGGGACTCTCGCTGGCTGGGTTTAACCCTTTCAGAGCATCCAGCGCGGGGGGAGCTGTATAGCTGCCCCTGAGATGTGGGGGGGCGTTGCCAGGTCTCAGCACACCCCACACCCTGTCTGGGGGCACCCAGGCCATTGTTCCAGGCAGGGCTTTGCTTCGCAGATCCATAGCAGCCCGTTCCCCATGCAGCCCCTGAGCGATCACAGAGTGGGGCGGTGGTCCGGGCTGGGTAGCACCCCCAGCTGAGGCTCCTGTTAATTGCCATTAACCCCAGTTTGATTCTGTGCTGCTCCCCGGGGGACTGGCCTGGGGCCCTGGCAGGAGGGAGACGTGATGGGCCTGGCATGCAGCACGAACCCCAGTCAATATCGGCTCCTCTACGCAGCAGTCACATGCCCCATATCGCCATGGCGATGAGGCAAGGAACGCCGACCTGTCGCCCCATCGCCCAGCCAATCCGCCCCATTAACAGGGCCCTGCCCCAGCCAGTGTTGGGGCCCCTCCGCTGGGTTATTCAGCGCACACAGCCTCAGGCCACGCTCCCTGCCCCAGGGAGACCCCCCGGCTTGGCTGGCCGTGGCTGGCCGAGTGCTGCAGCCCCAGGTGAGGCGGGCTCTGCACACGATGCCCAGCACGGGACTGACGGGCCCTCGCTTGGGGCTGGGCTGGCTAGGTGCTGAGCTGCCGCACTGCACGGACAGGGCGATCGATCAGGCGGCGCAGCGTCCTTGTCAGGAAACGGCACTATTTGGCTTCCTGCTGGCTGGGATCTAACAGGCTGGTCAGCGGCTTGACAGCCCAGCTGGGGAATTGCCACATGCCAGCCAGATGGCCAATGTGGCTGCAGGCGCTGAGCTCTCGGGGTGGTGAGGCTAGGTCCCACGGCCTGGCCATGCCCGGGGTTCACTGGGGTCCTGCGTGGTGCCTGTGGGGTGTGCCCCTGCCCACTGGCCCAGGCAGAGTGTGTGTGGGGCATGACTGGGCCACTGGCCCTGGGGGGTTAGGCCTGGGGCTGGTGAGGGGGTGGGGATTAGTGGGAGAGGGGATGGGGCTTGTGTTGGAGGGAGATGGGGAGGGGTTGGTGGTGGGGGACAGGTAGGGGAAGGGTTAGGGCTGGAGTTGGTCTCAGGGGTGGGGGGCTGGTGTGGGGGCAGGTGGAGGAGCGGCTGGGGCTGGTGTGGGGGTGGGGGATAGGTGGGGGAAGAGTTAGGGCTGGGGCTGGTGTGGGGGGATAGATGGGGGAGGGGCTGGGGCTGGTGTGGGGGCAGGTGGGGTAGCGGCTGGGGCTGATGTGGGGGGGCAGGTGGGGGAGGGGCTGAGGCTGGGGCTGGTGTGGGGTGGGGGACTGGTGTTGGGGGCAGGTGGGGGAGGGGCTGGGGCTGGTGTGGGGTGTTGGAGGCAGGTGGGGGAGGGGTTAGGGCAGTGCCAATGCTAGCTCATTGGGGGCACTGAGCAGGATTTCCCCCCCCCCCCACACACACAGTAAAACAGCCAAGTTCTTATAATAAAAAGCAAATAGTGGGCCCCTTTGAGCGGCTCAGGGCCCTAAGCAATCGCTCCTTAGTCTGTTTATGGCGAGCGCTGGCTCTGGGGGCTCGTGTGGGGTTTGGGAGGGGTGGGCTTGCAGCAGCCGCAGGCCCCATCCAGGTGACAGGCCATGGGAGGGTGTCAGGCCCTTCATGCGAGTCAGCTGCTCCCCCTTGTGGCTGCTTGGACAAAAAATTCCCGAGTCGGTGCTGAGCCAGGTGGGTGCTTGGCCCTGCAAGCTCTGGGGCTGCTCGGCATTGCGTGAGCGTGGGGGTGGGGGTGGGGCTGATGCAGTTCAGAAGCAGGACATGCACCGGCACAGACACACAAGGCAAACACACACTCACTGTGCACACTTACATGCATGCCGACATATTTGCACTCACACATGCATGATGACAGGTTTCAGAGTGGTAGCCGTGTTAGTCTGTATCAGCAAAAACAGCAAGGAGTCCTTGTGGCACCTTAGAGACTAATAAATGTAATTTTAATAAATGTGTTAGTCTCTAAGGTGCCACAAGGACTCCTTGCTGTTTTCACACGTGTGTGTTTCCATGTACATTCACACATGCACACGTAAGCAGGGTCTGAATGAGCTCTCCCCTGACATCTAGTGGTGAGCTGGGGGAGAAGACTTCAGGAGCCAACCTTGTTTGCATGGGCATGCCCACCCTGCCCAGGTGAGCTGCGTGATGGGGCTGCTTTGCCCCAGTGATCACTGTTGGCAGGTGCTGGATTGCAAGGCCCTTTGTTATTAGGTGCAGGGGTACTAAAGGTCATTGTCCTTGTTGTGTGAATCCAGGGCAGCAGAACTGTGCTTGGCATAACCTGATTGAGGGGTCACCGTAAACTAAACAGCACTTGCTAGGCAGGGGATAGGGATGCCAGTGGCGAGTGGGGGAAAGGTGATGATATACAGTGGGGTCTGGGTCCTTTGTTGCAGGTGTTTGTGGCTGCAATCACTGATAACTAGGTGTAAATGTTAGACCTGCTTTAGGATAGTGTCTCTGATAGAAGAGATTATCCTATAACTGCTGAAATCAGTAAGGGCTGTGCTAAGTGGTGGTACTCCAAGATAGTGGTCCCCAACCTTTTTCAGCTGGTGGGTGCCAGACAATGAGCCACAGAAGACTGTGGTGGCAGACGAGCATCTGCCAAAAATTCCACGGACAAGTGGCAACGTCAATCGGCATTGCTGCTGAAATGCCGCTGCCAAGCAGTGTCATCCAGAGGCGTCACCGCCGAAATACCACTGAAAATCGGCGGCAACGCCTCTGGATGACGCAGCTTGTCGGCAACATTTCGGTGGATGCTCGTCCGCCGGCCAGTACGTGAGCACGCATAGACGCCCCAGCAGGAGCCATGGTGCCCGCAGGCACCGCGTTGGGGACCCCTTCCTTAAAATATCCCAGAGAGTGCAGAGAAGCCAGGTGAGCTGCTAACAGGGCAGAACGGTGAGTGGTAGACTCGAGTGAGTACCTGGATAGTGGAGCAATCAAGGTGCCTTTCCCTCCACCCCTGCCAGATTGGGAGTGAACTCATGAAGATGCACCTCTGAACTCTGGGTCTTCATTGACCAAGGACACCAACAGTGAGTCGGATGCGGAGAAGGGAGGAGAGCATTAAAGGAACTTTTGGTTGTTGGGCTTAGGAACCTGAGGCAGAAGGATGCTGCCCAACAAGCTCTGGGGTTGGGGTTTGGCTCATGGGTTTATGTTTATGAATCCTGCTTGTGGCATTTTCCCAAACTAATGTCAGGTGACTTCCCTCCTTTCCTTACGAGTTTCTGTTCTGTGCTCAGACTCTGTGCTTGCGAGGGGGGAAGTATTGCCTCTTGGGGGTCCCAGTGGTGGTGTGTAATTGTCCCGGGTTACTGGGTGGGGCCTTGAGCTGGTTCTGTGCTGTATTGTTTAGAGGAACCCCTACATATTGAACCTAGCCCTTGTTGCTGCCAACTCCTCCGGCAGATGGTTACCACACTTGCTTGAGCTCCCCCCAGCTCAGCTCAGTTTGCCGAGGCTTGATGGGCAGTTCACTCTGTACAAGTGTTACAAAGCGTCAGAGTGCAGGGTAGGGTCCTCGTCCCTCCCTCCTCAGGTGTGAGCCCTGTCTGTCGTTCCTGTCCATTCCTGCCCTGCTGGCAGGTGACTGTGCACTGCGGGGCCATCGCTGCGTCGCTGGCCGTCTCAGAGTCAGGCCCAATTCATCCTCATCGCTGTTCCCCCTGGCCTGGCTCACGATTCCTGGCAGTTCCGGGGAATCTCTCGCTCTCCCCGTCGTGCTTCCTGGTGTTTGGGACAATGGCTGGGGGTATTTATGGCCCAGTCTCTGGTCCGGGCCGCTGGCTGGGCGGTAGCTCCTCTGTGGATTTGGATTGGCCTTTGTGCCTCCTGGTTTGCACTGCTAGCTTGGTGACGCACAGCATCTGCTGAGCCCCATGCGGTGCTCTCCCCAGCCCTCTCCTTATCCCCAGGCCACCGGCGGGCCCTGCCATTTCTCAGGACCCTGATAGAGGGAGGCAGGAATTCTGCAGCAGCCTCTCTTCTTATGCAGCAGCAAACCCCTGGCTCTGCCTCTTGGCCCGGAATAATTGATGACACAGCAAGCAGTGCTAGCAGCAGCTGGATCCATTGTGTGCTGACAGCCAGGCAGATAGACATGCAAGGGCCGAACCCCTGCACCCAGAGCTGGGGATGAGTGCAGGGTGCGTGCAAGGGGCAGGTGGGACTGGCACAGGTGTGTGAGTGGAGCCAGGCCTTGCCCCTGTCCCCAGGGCAGGTTGATGAGGTAGACACAGGCATGCAGGAGGGACACCAGCGTCCCACAGCAGTGGTACAGACGGTCAGCCTGGGCCTGGGTTCTAGGAACCAGAACAGCAGCTGCTGTATTTCCCTGTAGCTCAGGGCCTGGGGTCTCATGGAGAACCCCCTGCAGGGAGCCACCTGCTAGCAGGAACACTCTAACATGGAGCTCCCAGGACTCAGGTCGCCCCAGCCCCAGCCCTGCCCCAGGCTGTCTGGAGACCCTTTGCATCACTGACAAGGGACTAAAACGCTCCATTCTGCCTTGCAAAACTGCCAGAGAAATTCCCCAGCCCAGCCCAGGAATGCAAAAGTGTGCAATACTCACTGTCCCCTCCCCTGCAGAGCTGGCTATTCCCCACCCCCCAACCGAACACACGCTCATTCTCACACCTGCACTTCTAACGCACGTGTTCTCACGCACGCACACACACGCACGCTGCTCCTGGTTGGATCTTTCCTAGTCATTCGCCCCATAATCCCCCTCCCTTCAGTCGTGAGTTCTCTCCCGCTGCACCCCAAACCCACCCGTGTCCTGCTGCGCTGTCCTGCTCAGGGACTAACTGATGTGTGAGTGTCCCACAGCAATGGTGTAGAGCATGGCCAGAAAACAGCCAGGTTGGGCCCCAGGCTGGCACAGGCTGGGCCTGTCTGAGCCGAGACCCTCTCAGTGTGACCTATGGTCTCTGGCGCACCCTGGGCTGTGGTTCGTGGTGAGGGAGGAGCAGGCGTGCGTTTGGGACAGTGACTCTGGAGCTGAGGTTGCCAGCTGGCCATTTAGCAGCACTCAGTTGCATACAGGATTGTGCCGGGGTTTCCACTGGGGACATGTTAGAGCACGCTACAGTTCATGCCTGGCAGCCCAGGCTGTGACGCCATGTTAGCAAAAGGAAAGAAAAATGCTAAAATAACATGAAAATAGAGCTTGAGTTGTGTGTGTGTTCTCTGAATGCTAGGAGTCACTAGCTGTAGTCAGCACTAGGGGCCATCTTGTTCCTGCTGGTGCTGGGGGGTGGCCAGTTTAGTTGCTGGGGGATGCTCAGTGGCCAGGTTTTGCTGGTGGCAGGAGGGGAAAGGCCGTTTTTTGTTGGGGGCAGCTGCTCTGTGGACTTGCCTACACTACTGCGTGGGGTCGATCTAAGATACGCAACTTCAGCTACATGAATAGCGTAGCTGAAGTCGACGTACTTAGACCTACTTACCGCGGTGTCTTCACTGCGGTAAGTCAACAGCTGATGCTCTACCACCGACTCCGCTTGCGCTTCTCATTCAGTTGGAGTACTGGAGTTGACGGGAGCTGTCAGCGGTCAATTTATCGCGTCTATACTAGATGCAATAAATTGACCCCTGCTGGATCGATTGCTGCCCGCCAATCCGGCAGGTAGTGTAGACAAGCCCTGTGTCTCCTCTCCAGGAGAACAACCACAGACAGACAAAAGGGGAGTCTTGTTTCAATTTTAAAAAGTTCTAGCTTTCCCATTGGCTCTTTTGGCCAGGTGCCCACTCATTTCCTTTTACCTATGCATAGCAGTTAGACTTTTTAACCTTTACAGGTAAATCAACTGGAGAACAGCTACCAAGAGGGATTTTATAGCTAACTGGCTGGCTGGGTGTCCATAAAAGGGAGCTACCCCCTGTGACGATGCAGTTCTGGCGGGACCCAACTGAGAGTGCCAATTCAGGACCAATTGCTCAAACAGGGCAGTTACAGCCTGTGACGTTATTGATATAAATGGGGACCATATAGAACATGGGTTGCAACCAAGGTCCTGCAGTGGCACCAAACCTTAGGTAAAGGGGGTCATCTAAGGTGTCTAAGACCAGGTTCTGGGTTGCTGGTTATGATTATGCTGTCTGTATGTCTGTGTATCATTTTGTAGTTGAAGTTATAAGTATTGGCTCTGTACTGTCTGTATTTTGTATTATGCTCTGCCTCTGGGAAGTGTCCCAGACAAGCTGATGTCAGCCCTGCATAGCTGGCTTGATGGCCCATTAAGGGCCATCAGCTACACAATTGACCCATGGAGAGAAGGCAGACACGCCTTATGACTCAGCAAAGTATGCAGAAACTTGTCCATGTGACTGCAAACTCCATTTTTGCTGTAAGTTTCCACCGTGAGGACAAAGGGATTCTTACACCTGGAAAAGTCTATATAAGGCTGATGCATCATCTCCATCTTGTCTTCAATCCTGCTTCTGACCTCTGGAAGGACTTTGCTACAAACTGAAGCTCTGCACGAAGGACTGTTGACCCATCCCAGCGGGGGATGTTCCAGAGACTTAATCTGAACCTGCAGTTTACTCCAGCACTGCTGCAAGCCTGAACTAAGAACTTTGCCATTACTGTATGTAATTGATTCCATTTAACCAATTCTACCTTTCTTCTCTACCTTTTTCCCTTTGTAAATAAACCTTTAGATTTTAGATTCTAAAGGATTGGCAACAGCGTGATTTGTGGGTAAGATCTGATGTGTATATTGACCTGGGTCTGGGGCTTGGTCCTTTGGGATTGAGGGAACCTTTTTCTTTTATTGGGGTGTTGGTTTTCATAACCATTCATCCCCAGGACGAGTGCACTGGTGGTGATGCTGGGAGACTGGAGTGTCTAAGGAAATTGCTTGTGTGACTTGTGGTTAGCCAGTGGGGTGAGACCAAAGTCCTCTTTGTCTGGCTGGTTTGGTTTGCCTTAGAGGTGGAAAAACCCCAGCCTAGGGCTGTAACTGCCCTGTTTGAGCAATTGGTCCTGATTTGGCACTCTCAGTTGGGTCCCGCCAGAATCGCTCCGTCACACAGCCCTAGGCTGGGGATTTTCTACCTCTAAGCCAAACCAAACCAGCCAGACAAAGAAGACTTCTGTTTTACCCCACTGGCTAACCACAAGTCACACAAGCAATTTCCTTAGACACTCCAGTCTCCCAGTATCACCAGCAGTGCCACTCGTCCTGGGGATGAATGGTTATGAAAACCAACACCCCAGTAAAAGAAAATGGTTCTCTCGATCCCAAAGGACCAAGCCCCAGACCCAGGTCAATATACAAATCAGATCTTACCCACAAATCACGCTGTTGCCAATCCTCTAGAATCTAAAATCTAAAGGTTTATTCATAAAGGGAAAAAGGTAGAGAGGAGAGCTAGAATTGGTTAAATGGAATCAATTACATACAGTAATGGCAAAGTTCTTAGTTCAGGCTTGTAGCAGTGATGGAGTAAACTGCCGGTTTAAATCAAGTCTCTGGAGTACATCCCCCGCTGGGATGGGTCATTCAGTCCTTTGTGCAGAGCTTCCCTTTGTAGCAAAGTCCCTCCAGAGGTAGAAGCAGGATTGAAGACCAGATGGAGATGAGGCATTAGCCTTATATAGGCTTTTTCAGGTGTAAGAACCTCTTTGTTCTTACTGTGGAAAATTACAGCAAAATGGAGTCTGGAATCACATGGGCAAGTCCCTGCATATTTGCTGAGTTACAAGGCGTATCTGCCTTCTCTCCATGGGTTAATTGTGTAGCTGATGGTCCTTAATGGGCCATCAAGCAGGTAGTCAGAGCTAACACCAACTTGTCTAGAATGTTTTCAAAAACACAGCACAAATTTTAAATACAGACAGTATAGATTCAATACTCATAACTTCAACTACAAAAGGATACATACATATAGCCAGCATAATCATAACCAGAAACCCATAACCTGGTCTTAGACACCTTATATGACTCCTTTTACATAAGATTTGGTGCCACTACAGGACCTTGGTTGCAAACCATGTTCTATATGGTCTCAGAATATATCTAGAAGCAGCAAAGAATCCTGTGGCACCTTATAGACTAACAGACGTTTTGCAGCATGAGCTTTCGTGGGTGAATACCCACTTCTTCGGATGCAAGTGAATATATCTATAACGTCACCCCCTCCCTTAATTTATCACACCCCCATCCCAACATTAAAGTACATTTATGCAAGAAATTTTCTGTTGACTCAAAGAGCCACTTTTTGTAGAAGAAAGCGAGAGAACAAAGTTGGACCAGCTGTTGCTGGGATGGTTCGGAGAAGCGGGCCTGGAGGGTGCTTTCTGAGAAGGGCAGGGGTTCTGGTCACAGCTCACGGGGACCTTTATGTGGGGACTCTGAGGAACGTGGGTGCTGGACCCCCTGGGGGTGGGGGGCGGGTGCTGGACCCCCTGGATTCTGACCAGCCCTTGGGGCGTCAGATCTGAACTCTCCCAACAGGTCCCCTTGCTCCCAGTCCAGCCTCTCTCCGTAGTCTATAAGAATTGGCCAGTATCCCTTGAAGTAGTTTGTGAGCACTCTAGTGCTGCTCTCTGTCTTCTCTGTTCCAACCCCTGCAGAGAGGCATGGTGTCCATGGTTAGGCAGACAGGGTGATTTGAGCCCACTGTGCCCGTGTTAGGTAAAAAGCAAGTCCTACTCACCTCTCCAGCACCCGAGTTTGTGCGGAGTTGGTATAGGGCTCAGAAATCTGTCAGAGACCAGACAACAATTCGTTGATCAACGGGCTCACACCATCCTTAGCTTAAAAGCAGAGCTTCGGAGTAAGTGTGGCAAGTTTATTAGGGGTGAGCATCAATGTTTATACACAGAAGTAAACAAAGTGATTAACAGATCTTAATGGTCATGCATAATCTATCAAGATTCTACAGGATAAAACAGGTTAAAATGTAAATTAGAAAAGACAAAGGAGGAGATGGCTACTCATTGGGAGCGGGGAGGTGTCAGGAGTAGTTCGCAGGTCAGAGCTTTGATTAAAAGTTTCAGATAGAGACATCAAGTCTGGATTAAGTTTAAACTCATGAAAAGTTCAGACTCAACACCCGTGTCATTTCTTCCACTTATATTTGCTGCGTAAAGAGCAACAGACCCAGCGTGCAGCTTGGCTAATTTCAGATCCACTGACTCTGAGTAGCACAAGCCATGAGTAGCAGAGCAAGTTAAGCTGGCATAAGCAGCCCACCCTGGCCGGAGGTGAGGGATCCAAACCAGCCTGACACATGCAGCTAGGCACGCAGAGGTTGTGGCTGCTCCGTCTGCAGTGCTGGAATGACAACTCTCTGCTTTGTCTCCCCCCTTCTCCTCCCACAGCTCCCTGGCATGTGCCCGTGGCTTGGCGGAGCAGGTGCCTCACTGGGAATGAATCCAGCTGGGAATTAGCCCAAAGCCTGTGGCACCAGGCAGAGGACATTTAACCCACAAGCTCGCCCCGGGGACTTGGCTGAACATCCCTGAAGCAGCTGCTTATAGTGTTCTATGAAAGTGAAGTGAAACCTGCCACACAACTGGAGTCGCCCTGTATTCCCAGAGACCTGGAAGAAAACATAAAATCATCACTGATAAAGTTTACAACTGAGCCAAAGACTCGGAGGGTGGTGAACGATGAAGAGGACAGGTCATCGACTGCAATCTGGGTCACGTGGGCAACTGGGCGCACGCAAGTGAGGGTTTATTTTAACAATCTTTCTTGTTCTGGTTACCATTAGCTGGAGAGAGTCTTTCCAGGAAACCCCCCACGTCTGACAGTCTCTTCCATGATAAGCACTGGCCGCCTGGGGAGAAAAGAAGAAGTGAGTTGAGATGGGCTAGGGCTGCTGTTAAAATCCGGTCTCATTTCCTGAAGGCAAACAAGGTACAGACAAGGGGGAAGCAGCAAAGACTGGAAATGTGGCTTCTGCCTTTAGCTGTGACGAGTCTCATTTGTAAGCTCACTGCTAAACCCAGGCCAGCACATGGTTTTATGAGCCAGTCTGAGACCTGGCAAACTTGTACAAGCATCGGGCTGTTTGGGGCACTGCTTTGAACTGCTATTCTGGTCACCGTGTTGCAAAATAGATAGTCCTGGCTGGCTGAGCCAGAGTCTGATTAGACAGAAGGTAACAGGAGAGAGAGAGGAAAGAAAAGGACACATGTGAAGGAGGACAAAGAGTCCTATCCCAGGTGATGACGGGGATTTAACCAGAGCTGGTGGAGGTGTGTCATGGAGCCAAAGGCCCAGTGCTCTGGAGCAGCTCTGGAACAGTCCATGGGAGACCCCCATGGCCAGCTCCAGGCACCTGCCCAGCAAGCAGGTGCTTGGGGTGGCCAAGTTGAAGGGGCGGCACGTCCGGGTCTTCGGCGGAAATTCGGCGGCGGGTCCCTCGGTCCCTCTCGGAGTCAAGGACCAACCGCCAAATTGCCGCCGAAGACTGAAGCGGTGGCGGTAGAGCTGCAGATTGTGATCGCGGCTTCTTCTTTTTTTGTTTTGTGCTGCTTGGGGCGGCAAAAACCCTGGAGCCGGCCCTGGAGCCCCCTTCAGTATGCCAGCCCCCTTAGGTCTTGCTCCGTCGCTAGGGCAAGCCACTTGGCTTCACCGCCTCTTTGGGCCACCCTTGGAGCCTTCGGCACCCCTCCTTCATGTTGTGAGCTCCCTGCAGCAAGTCCTCCTGAGCTGGGCACCGGAGAGAGACTTGTACACCCAAAGGGAGCCATGCACCCACTTCCAGCACCTGCTGCGACTCTCAGCCAGCGAGCTAAAAGCACTCGGGTTTGTTAGACGTCTGGAACACGGCATAGACGGTCCTTGCTTAGCACAGAGAACAGAAAGTTACAGCCTGGTCCATCTTGGGCAGCCCAGAGCCCTCTGACCCCTTTTCTGTCCCGGTTCAGGAGACTCCAGCTTCCAGTAGCCCAAACTTAACAACCCCCCAGCGGGCCCCTCCTCAGTCCTTGTTCTTGTTCCTGGGCAAACACAGCTGGCTTCCTGCAGAGGGGGCGGCCCTCCAGGGTCACTAGTTGCTAGGTACCAAATGTCCAGGCAATTGGAGTGGCCATTGTCCTCTTGGACTGTCCATGGACATGGGCCCCAGGCCCCAGATGGCCAGGCATCAGTCACACCTGGAACTCTGCAACCTTCCCCTACCGCACTGCCAGTAAACCATGCAGCACATAGGGGAAACTGAGGCACACACAGTATTCATACAAAATATTACAGAGAATTCCCCCTCTGTCACAAGATGTCATTGTGATCCCTGTCTCTGGCCTGGCCTGGTCAGGTCACCTCTCAGGATCAGGACGAAGAAGGGACTGTGTTGTCACAGTAGAACGCAGGGTCCCAGGAGAAGGTTGGAGTTGCAGCCGTGATGGTGAAGCTCCCTCCTGCCCCTTCGTTTGTCTTTCAGTCAGCATTGCGGTAGCCAGCTTTCCGCCCAGAGGCTCTTTCTGAGGACACCAAAAGGGAGTGACAGGCTGGCCAAATAGCCTGTCCCCCATGATGTTGTGAAAGTTACTGGTGACCCCCCTTAACAACTAGCAGACAGCCAGTAGAGGGAAACAGAAGCCTCACGTACACAGTAACCTGAACTTTTGAACTGTCTTTCCTCCTCTGCCTTGAAGCAGAAGGAACTAGCTCCAAGCCGGTTTTCACTGACCAGATAACAGTTTCACGGGGTCTGGAAACCACCAATGAAGTGTTAACACGGCATGGTCTTTGTCTGAAAGTGTATAAAAAGTTTGTGAAATTTGTATGAAGCAGAGTTCTTTGTACCTGAGTACAGAACTCTCCTGTTTTCTGCAGAATAAAGCAATCTTTCCTTATCCCTGTCAGGTTGTTATTGGCTCTCAGCTAGACGGACCCGATATTTCGGTAACATGTTGTCCACCAGTTAGGACGAATATCTGACACAGCAATTTTGGTTCACCGATTTCTGGTCCCACATGTCTCTTGTCTACCAGGCATGATCTTAACACAGTCCTGGAGTTATGTCAGTCGCCCTTTTTGTTTGGTCTCCTTCCACCTTTCTGTCTCCCTGGGTCGCTCTAGGTTATTGTGACTCTGTCTGAACTTTCACTTCCTCTTCACAGTTTAGATCACGATACTGGCCTAATGATTACAACAGCCCCTCTTCCTTGCGCCCAGCCCTACCTGGGCTTTAGGGGCCAAGTGGGTGCCTGGAGGAGCACAAGCTGCAGGGTGTTGTGCTCACAGTGCCCTGTGCAGGCCCTGTTGGCATGCTCTGGTGTCCTGGCACAGGCATGCTCTGGCAGGTACCCAGCGTGCTGGCAGGGTCTGCATGGGTGGCATGCTCTGGTGTCCTGGCATTGGCATGCTCTGGTGGGCTGGCACTGGCATGCTCTGGCAGGTACCCAGTGGGCTGGCAGGGTCTGCATGGGTGGCATGCTCTGGTGGGCTGGCACTGGCATGCTCTGGTGGGCTGGCACTGGCATGCTCTGGCAGGTACCCAGTGGGCTGGCAGGGTCTGCACGGGGTGGCTGGAGTGCTGCACTGTACAGCACTGTGCAGTCACCATGGCCTGGGTGGCGAATCCAGGGCCCAGCCCCCAGGGAAATCTCGCCTGCTGTGCCCCGGGCCAGTGCTGGCCAGTGCGTTCTGCGCAGGGGTCACGGGCCCTGGAGTCCGGATGCTGCACACGATGGCAAATGGCCAATCTGCAGCCGGCCTTGGCGGGGCCATGTCTGCCAGTCGCATGTTGCAATGCACACGTGTGTTTCAAGAGTACACGTGTGATGTGTGAGTCTGCTTGGTGGGGCGATGCCCCCAGGCTCCGTGCCCCATCCCAGGCCGTGCCCCCCCTCCTTAGATCCCAGGGACCCCGCCCCTCCCCGCGCAGCCCCCGCCCCTCGGACGCGCGGCCCCTTTAAGGGAGCCCGGCCCTGGGGACTACAGTTCCCAGAATGCCTCGGGCACACGTGACCGGCCCAGCTGAGCGCGGCTCACGTGACTCCAGGCTGGGCGCGGAGAAGTGTCCGCCCGGGGAGAGCCTGCGAGGAGCCCAGTCTCGGTAAGGGCGGCCCGGCCCGGCCCGGCCCCGCCCCGCCCCTCCCCTCTCCTCTGCCCGGCCCGGCCCCTCCCCTCCCCTCTCCTCTGCCCGGTCCGGTGGCTCCGACCGGCTCCTCTGCCGGTCCGGTCCGGTCCCTCTCCTCTGCCCGGTCCGGTGGCTCCGACCGGCTCCTCTGCCCGGTCCGGTCCCTCTCCTCTGCCCGGTCCGGTGGCTCCGACCGGCTCCTCTGCCCGGTCCGGTCCCTCTCCTCTGCCCGGTCCGGTGGCTCCGACCGGGCCCAGGGCAGGGCGGGCCGCGCCGCTGACGCTGGGCGCCCCGAGTCAGTGCCCCCCGCCCTGCCCGACCCGCACCGGTCCGGGGCTTTGCGGCCCCAGCCACGAGCCCAGGAGCAGGGGCTCCCCCGCCCCTTATTCCGCAGAGCCGGCGGCAGCGGGGCCGGGGCCCTGCCCCACAGCCTGGCTCGGAGGGGGCCGCTCTGCAGGCTGCCGGGAGGGGTCGGGAGCGAGATCCAGGGAAAGGCGCGGGGGGTCCGGCCTGCACCTTGAAGCTCCCGGGGAAGGAGTG
Source organism: Mauremys mutica (assembly GCF_020497125.1). Lineage (NCBI taxonomy): Eukaryota > Metazoa > Chordata > Testudines > Geoemydidae > Mauremys > Mauremys mutica. The sequence continues at coordinate 454,434 of NC_059072.1, read as the reverse complement.
AGACCGATTCAAACCGCCCCCTTCCTTCTGCTCCAGTGTGCAGGCCAGAGTCCCCCGCCTGCTTTGCCCTGGATGTGCCCCCCGCTCGGGGAGCCTCCATAGCCCTTCCTGGCAGCCTGTGGGGCAGGGGGCCCGGCTCTGCTGCTGCCTGCTCTGCAGAAAGGGGGCTGGAGAGCCCTGGCGCCTCTCTCTCCCGGAACACCCTGGGCTTGGCTGCTAGAAGCAGTTAGCTAATGTAGTGCAGCCATTACTGTGGGCTAAGCTCTGTTTTCTCTGGCAGGTCGTGGGTGGAGAGGCCCTGCCCGGGCCAGTGGGCAGCGGGGGATATCTGGATGGCCAGAGGAGGGTCTGCTGAGAGACTCCTGTCCATGCTCGGGGGGCCTCTGGGGACATGAGGTGGGCGTGTATCTGGCTCCTCTGTCCCCTGGGCCCACTGGTCTTGCTCTCTGCAGCCACAAATCCTCCCAACATCCTGTTAATCTTTGCGGATGACCTGGGGTTTGGAGATTTGGGAAGCTATGGGCACCCCACCTCAGCCACGCCAAACCTGGACAAGATGGCAGCCAGGGGCCTGAGATTCACCGACTTCTATGCCAGCTGCCCACTCTGCAGCCCCTCGCGGTAGGTCCAGCGTCGTCCCAGTCTGCAGCCTCTCCCAGGGCAGAGCAGGAAACTGGCTGGTGGTCTCTGAAGGCAGGGCACTGAGAAGCAGCAGAGAATTGAATGGGGGCCACAGGGGGCTGTCTAATGTCCTCCCTACTGAACTGCGGGAGGGGGATAAATGGCCTGGTAGTAATGTCTGTGGGTGATTTTGCTGCCAGCAGGGACAGAGACAGGATCAGGGTGAGCCGACAGCTGCACATCCGTGCTGGTGGCAGCAGCTGTGCGACCGAACGGCCCTGCAGCTAGCCCTGAGATTGTGAAATTGTTTAAAAGGTTAAATCGTCTCACCTTCTCCCCCATCGTGTGTGCGACAGGTAGAATTGTAGGGTGCGGCAGCTATGGAGCTTACTGCAGGAGTTCTCACTTGAGGACCCGGCTGGGATCGGGGCTCCCTTGTGCCAGGCACGGTACAGAGGCAGACAGTCCCTGCCTGAAGACTTCACGGTGCAGTGCAAGGAATGGGGTGGGTGTGTGTGAGAGAGATGTGGGAGTCAGGACTCCAGCTCACTTCCCACCTACACCCCTTAGATGGGAGCCACTGTGAATTCCTGCGGGGCTGGATTGAGGCTGGTGCGCTCCAGCTGGGAGTCTCTGTAGCTCCTGAGCAAAGCCCAAGGCAGCCAGGCCCCAGTGGTGCAAATCTCACACCTGGGGGAATGAGGCTGTTTTGGGGGAAGGAAAAGTGTTACAATCTGAAGCTTGTCCAGGCAGTGTGTTCTCTTTCTGCACATAGTGTCTCTGTCTGCCCCAGCCTGCTCTTAAAGGGGTAGCTCCCGTTAACCACATCTAATAATGTGCTAATACTTGTTTTACTGACGCACTAAGACCCAAATTCCCTTCTAAGGACACGGTTCAGCAGTGTCTACGCACCCAGGGTGCTGGCGCTAACTTGCATACCAACGTATGTATTTTTTGCCACGCCTGAGTTCATAGTCTTCCGATTTACAGTGCAGACTTCTTCCTCCTGTGAGGTGGGACACCAGGCTCTTACTCTCAGCGGGGGTCAGCCCCTGCAGGAGACACCACACACACTGCCAGCGGGTTACACGAGAATGGCAGGCCATAGCAGAGCATCAGGTCTCAGGATTAATTGTGTTCATTCCAGGAGCAGAGCAGGATCGAGTGGTTACAAGCAGCGCAACCCAAGGGAATGACACCCCATTTGGGTTATTGGGGCATGAATTGGGAAATGGACCTGCAAGCTTTGGCTGGAAGACCTGGAGTGCTAGGGAGCAAGCCAGCCCCCCCAGCAAAGTAGCAGTGTCACGAATCGCTCTCTGTAGTGGGTGACTGAGCTGCAGGGCGCTAGCGTAGGTTGCATTAGCACCTAATTTGCTCTTGACAGACAGTGTGGCCACATGGCTGAGCCTTGTGACTGTGCTGCATGAGCGATGCGGAGTCTAGCCCAGCTCAGTCTGAAGGGACCTTGTGAAGGGTGGCCCTAGTAGGGTGCAGGAGAGCTGGGTTCCAGTCCTGGCTCTGCAACTGGCCTGCTGGGTGACCTCGGGCAAGTCCCTTCCCCGCTCCGTGATTCAGCTTCCCTGTCTCACATGGAGCTCCCACCTCCTTTGTAAAGTGCTGGGAGATCTGCTGGTGTCGGCTGACATGCCAAGGGGGGAATGAGTTACCCCAGAGTATGGCATGTTGGCTTGCACAAAGGGACAGAAATGTTCACATCCATCTGGGGAAGAGCGGGAACTAGAGCTTCTGGGGTCTGGGCTTGGTGTTTTTAGGGCACTTTCCCCCTGGCTGCCGGAAAAGGTGAGGAGAAGATGCTTGTGATGTTCCCTTCTGGTGCTGTCTGGACTGGTGATCTGCTAGGTTACCCCAATCCTTGACTCTGGGAGCCAGCCTGACCCTGCTCTGCTGTGAGAACCCCCACTCCTGGGCTGTTCACACACAGCCTCTGCCGTGTCCGCTGCTCCTTGGATTGTGCAACCAAATGACACTAGCCAATATCTCCAGTCCCAGACACAACCCTAGGAACCTCCGTCTTGCAGTGTCCAGTTATGGCTGCTGGATGCTGCAAGCTTATATGAGTTCATCAATTTAACAAAGAAATTGATATGTACCAGGCTTGTTATCCCAAGGAGAGTCTCTGACACGCTTCAAACCAAACACACTGCTTCAGGTAGAACAAACAAACACATTTATTAACTGAAAGCTTGACTTATAATCACTTAAAATCTAAGCATAACAAGTTGTATTTGGTCAAATGAAACAAAAGCAAAATGCATTCTAAGCTGATCTTAACACTTTCACTGCCCTTACAATCTGAGATGCTTCTCACCACAGGCTGGCTGGCTGCCCTTCAGCCAGGCTCTCCCCTTTTGATCAGCACTTCAGTCGCTTGGGGGTAGTGTCTGTAGATGGAGAAGGAAGAGCATGTCAAATGTCTCTCCCTTTTATCATGTCCTTTCATAGAATCCTAGAAGATGAGGGTTGTAAAGAACCTCAGGAGGTCATCTAGTCCAACCCCCTGCTCAAAGCAGGGCCAATCCCCAGACAGATTTTTACCCCAGTTCCCTAAATGGCCCCCTCAAGGATTGAACTCGCAACCCTGGGTTTAGCAGGCCAATGCTCAAACCACTGAGCTATCCCTCCTGCCCTCTTCTTCCCATGCTGCTTCAGAGTCAGGTGAGCATTACCTCATCGCAGTCCTGAACAGCCCAAAGGAAGGGGGGTGGGTGACTCACTCAAGAGTCCAGCAGATCCTTTGTTGCTGCCTAGGCCAGCATCTTTTGTTCCTGTGAGGCTGGGCTGGGTTTGTTCCATACAGGCCTTGATGAGGTGTGAGCTGCCTCTCTGCTCTTAGAGAGTTTTTGTCTGGGCTTATTTTAAGCCATGAGGATACATTTTCAGCCTCATAACTATATATGTGAAATTATAACCTATAACAGGGGTAGACAACGTATGGCACGCATACCGAAGGTGGCATGCAAGCTGATTTTCAATGGCACTCACGCTGCCCAGGTTCTGGCCACTGGTCCAGGGGGCTCTGCATTTTAATTTAATTTTAAAATGAAGTTTCTTAAACATTTTAAAAACCTTATTTACTTTACATACATCAATAGTTAATTATATATTAGACTTATAGAAACAGACCTTCTAAAAACATTAAAATGATTACTGGCACGCGAAACCTTAAATTAGAGTGAATGAATGAAGACTTGGCACACCACTTCTGAAAGGTTGCCGACCCCTGACCTATAACATTACTATCACATTACTGTAATGATTACTATAACATCACTATAATAACACAGCTCAGTGCATCATGAGCCTTCCAAAGACACCCGACAGGACAAACTTTGCATTGGATACCACACAGTCATTTTATAGAGATGAACATGGGGGTGTAGGGTGTTCCCACAAGGTACCGAACGTCACAACGCTGTCTTGGGTTTTGCTTTCCCAGCATTGTGTGAAGCCTGGAACCTTCTGAGCTATGGCGAGATGACCTAGAGAGGGGCCTAAACTGTTTGATGGTGAGAGTTTCCAGCGCCAGTGCAGAGGGAGAGATGGGGCGTGCGCAGCATGTGGTGCATGGCGGTGTGGAGCCGGTGCAGAGGGAGAGATGGGGCGTGCACAGCATGTGGTGCACGGTGGTGTGGAGCCAGCAGAGAGTTTGTGGCAAGAGTGGAGAGGGAGAGATGGGACATGTGCAGTGTGTGGGGCACGTCTGTGAGGAGTTTGCAGCACTGGTGCAGAGGGAGAGATGGGTCGTGCGCAGCCTGTGGTGCACGGTGGTGTGGAGCTGGCGGGGAGTTTGTGGTAACAGTGGAGAGGGAGAAATGGGATGTGCTGTGTGTGGTGCACGGTGGTGTGGAGCTGACAGGGAGTTTGCAGCACTGGTGCAGAGGGAGAGATGGGTCGTGCGCAGCCTGTGGTGCACGGTGGTGTGGAGCTGGCGGGGAGTTTGTGGCGACAGTGCAGAGGTAGAAATGGGGCGTGCGCAGCATGTGGTGCACGGCGGTGTGGAGCTGGCGGGGAGTTTGCAGCACTGGTGCAGAGGTAGAAATGGGGCGTGCGCAGCATGTGGTGCACGGCGGTGTGGAGCTGGCGGGGAGTTTGTGGCGACAGTGCAGAGGGAGAGATGGGACGTGCGCAGCATGTGGTGCATGGCGGTGTGGAACTGGCGGGGAGTTTGTGGCGACAGTGGAGAGGGAGAAATGGGATGTGCTGTGTGTGGTGCACGGTGGTGTGGAGCCGGCGGGGAATTTGTAGCACTGGTGCAGAGGGAGAGATGGTGCGTGCATCCTCTGAGGAATGACAGTATGGAGCTGGCAGGGTGAGGGCTCAGGAGCAGGCTGCAGGAAGCCGGGCTGGAGCTGGAAAGGCAGTGCAGGGAAGATATATTAAGGTGGGAATAGTCCTGTGGGGGAGCAGGCGGCACGTAGTCGCATATCCTGGGATGGCCTGTGGGCTGCAGCGCAGCTGTTTGTAATCCCTGGTAAGGATGGTCCAGTTGTGTATTTGCCATTCAGCAGCGGATTCAATACCATCCCCAGTGACATCAGTGCTGGCCTAAGGCAGGGAGAGACGTGATCCCTGGGACTCTAACATGGCCACGGGTAATGTGGTACGATTGCAGAACGAGTGGCTGACTCAGTGGTCTGCACCAACTCTTTGGTGATGTGGATGGCCTGGCTGTCACACGAGGACAGGTGAAGTGGCACAAAGGGGATTGGAGACTTCACAGAAGTGGCAAGAAAAAGGCTTTTAGGTCAATGATGGTAAAAACAAATGTCTGGCTGGAAGCAGACGATAAGCTTTTGGTCGAGCATACCTAGTAGTTCAGAACCATAGATAACAAGTCATAGAATATCAGAGTTGGAAGGGACCTCAGGAGGTATCTAGTCCAACCCCCTGCTCAAAGCAGGACCAATTCCCAACTAAATCATCCAGCCAGGGCTTTGTCAAGCCTGACCTTAAAAACCTCTAAGGAAGGAGAGTCCACCACCTCCCTAGGTAACCCATTCCAGTGCTTCACCACCCTCCTAGTGAAATAGTGTTTCCTAATATCCAACCTAAACCTCCCCCACTGCAACTTGAGACCATTACCCCTTGTTCTCAGAAAGAACAGGAGCACTTGTGGCACCTTAGAGACTAACAAATTTATTTGAGCATAAGCTTTCGTGGGCTACAGCCCACTTCTTCAAATGCATGGAATGGAACATATATTGAGGAGATATATATACACGTACAGAGAGCACCTTTTCATGATCTCTGTATGTGTATATATGTCTCCTCAATATATGTTTCATTCCATGCATCTGAAGAAGTGGGCTGTAGCCCATGAAAGTTTATGCTCAAATAAATTTGTTAGTCTCTAAGGTGCCACAAGTGCTCCTGTTCTTTTTGCGGATACAGACTAACACGGCTGCTACTCTGACTCCTTGTTCTGTCATCTGCTACCACTGAGAACAGTCTAGATCCATCCTCTTTGCAGCCCCCTTTCAGGTACTTGAAAGCAGCTCTCAAATCCCCCTTCATTTCTGCAGACTAAACAATCCCAGTTCCCTCAGCCTCTCCTCATAAGTCATGTGTTCCAGCCCCCTAATCATTTTTGTTGCCCTGCGCTGGACTTTTTCCAATTTTTCCACATCCTTTTTGTAGTGTGGGGCCCAAAACTGGACACAGTACTCCAGATGAGGCCTCACCAATGTCGAATAGAGGGGAATGATCACATCCCTCGATCTGCTGGCAATGCCCCTACTTATACAACCCAAAATGCCATTAGCCTTCTTGGCAACAAGGGCACACTGTTGACTCATATCCAGCTTCTCATCCACTGTAACCCCTAGGTCCTTTTCTGCAGACCTGCTGCCAAGCCACTTGGTCCCCAGCCTGTAGCAGTGCATGGGATTCTTCTGTCCTAAGTGCAGGACTCTGCACTTGTCTTTGTTGAACCTCATCAGGTTTCTTTTAGCCTAATCCTCTAATTTGTCTAGGTCCCTCTGTATCCTATCCCTACCCTCCAGCGTATCTACCACTCCTCCCAGTTTAGTGTCATCTGCAAACTCGCTGAGGGTGCAGTCCATGCCATCCTCCAGATCATTAATGAAGATATTGAACAAAACTGGCCCCAGGACCGACCCTTGGGGCACTCCGCTTGATACTGGCTGCCAACTAGACATGGAGCCATTGATCACTACCCATTGAGCCCGACCATCTAGCCAGTTTTCTATCCACCTTACCGTCCATTCATCCAGCCCATACTTCTTTAACTTGCTGGCAAGAATACTGTGGGAGACTGTATCAAAAGCTTTGCTAAAGTCAAGGAATAACACATCCACTGCTTTCCCCTCATCCACAGAGCCAGTTATCTCCTCATAGAAGGCAATTAGGTTAGTCAGGCATGACTTGCCCTTGGTGACTCCATGCTGACTGTTCCTGATCACTTTCCTCTCCTCTAAGTGCTTCAGAATGGATTCCTTGAGGACCTGCTCCATGATTTTTCTAGGGACTGACGTGAGGCTGACTGGCCTTCCCTTGCCGTGAGGTGTTGGTACCATTGAACAAAACACCTCCCTCCAGGGCAGGGGTGGGTAAACTACAGGGCAGGGGTGGGTAAACTCCAGCCAGTCAGGGCTTTGGATCCAGCCTGTGGGATTGCCCCCTGCAGCTCCTATTGGCCGGGAACGGGGAACCACGGCCAATGGGAGCTTCAGAGGAGGTACCCGCGGGTGAGGGCAGCACGGGGAGCCCTCTGCTCTCCCTCCCACCCCGCCCTGGGGCTGCAGGGACATGGTGCTGGCTCCTTCCAGGAGTGGCACGGGGCCAGGGCTGGCAGGGAGTCTGCCTTAGCCCCGCTGCCACTCTGGAGCTGCTCAAGGTAATTGGCACCGTGCCGGAGCCTGCACCCCAAATCCCTCCTTCACTCCGCACCCCTGCCCTGAGCCACCTGCCACACCCCATGCCTACACCCCAAATCCCTCCTTCACCCTGCACCCCAAACCCCTACCTTGAGCCCCTCGCCCCCAACCCCCTGCCCTGAGCCCCCTCCCGCACTCTGAACCCCCTCTTGTGCCCCAACCCCTTGCTCTGAGCCTCTTCCTGCACACTGCACCCCCTCCCGCACCCCAACCCCCTGCCCTAGCCCTACATTCATGGCCCTGCATGCAATTTCCCCACCCAGATGTGGCCCTTGGGACAAAAAGTTTGCCCCCTCACTCCAGGGGCTCGACTGGGCCGGGAGCTTGGCAGCCCCTATGGGCGTGGGCACAGGACTTCTCCGGCTGCTCCAGCTTTTCTCAGCTCCTCTCATCCCCAGGGCGGCCCTGCTGACGGGTCGGTACCAGACACGCTCCGGGGTTTACCCTGGCGTGTTCTACCCCGGCTCCCGGGGAGGCCTCCCGCTGTCCGAGGTCACCATCGCGGAGGTGCTGAAGGCTCGGGGCTACGCCACGGCTATGGTCGGCAAATGGCACCTGGGACTGGGGGCCAATGGCTCCTTCCTGCCCATCCACCAGGGCTTTGACCACTTCCTGGGGGTGCCGTACTCCCACGACCAGGTGAGCCTCTGGCCTCCTGGGGCACAGGCCTGGGGGGTGTCCCGGTCTCCTGGCAGTGCTGGGAGCATGTCTAGGGGCCGGGAAGGGATCAGTACTGTGCCTGGGGCAATGGGAGGCTGGGGCTGATTTGGGATGGTGCCTGAGGGAGCTGGGTCAGAAGGCTGATGGTGGCTGGGAGGGGATCCAGGCTGGGCCATGGGGGCAAGACGGGGAGCTGAATGGGGTGCTGGAGGCGTGGCTGGGCTAGCAGGAGGCTGGGCCATGCTGGGTCTGGATCTCTCTGGAGTGGAGGCTGAGTGAGGCAGGCTGTGTCTGTGTCTGCGGGGTGCAGGGGTTGGGAGGGATTGTTGGGTCAGTGGCTAGGGGCAGGTGAATGGGGAGGGCTGGGCGGGTCAGTGGCTGGAGGGGGGCATGGGCTGGATTGATATGGGGCTGGGAGGGGCACATTGGGTCAGTTTCTTGGGGCATGTGCTGAGTGAATGGGGGTTGGGAGGGTTGGTTGGGTCAGTGTCTTGGGGGTGGGTGAGGCAGGCTGGTTCTGTCTTTTGGGGGCACAGGCTGGGTGAATGGGGGCAGGGTGGGTGAGAGACTGGAGGTGGGCATGGGCTGGGTGAGTGGGATTGGGAGGGATGGATGGGTCAGTGTCTGGGGGGCAGGTGGATGTGCCCCTCCGTGCGCTTCCCACAGCGAGTCCACCCAGATGGGGCCCTGGGGAAGCCACAGGGTCCTGCACCCCCACTTCGCAGTCAGATGTGACTCTCAGCCAGCCAGTGACACAGAGATTTATTAGATGACAGGAACAGGGTCTAATCCAGAGCTTGTAGGTTCAGAGAACGGGACTCCTCGGCCGGATCCCTCAGCCAGGTCCATTCTGGGGCCCAGCGAGCCAGACAACCTGGTCTGCCCTCACTTCCCATCCCCAGCCAGCCCCAAACTGAACCCCCCTCCAGCCCCTCCTCCTCTGCTGAGTTCCTTTCCCGGGCCAGGAGCTCACCTGACCTCTTTGTTCTCCCACACCTTTAGCATCCCCTTGCGGGGGGTGGGGGGTGGGAAGGGCCCTGGCCATTAGTTGCCAGGAGACAAAGGGTCGGCCAGAAACGGAGGCCCCCCCCCACGGTGTTCAGAGGAAACATTCCCGCTTTGTCACAGGGGTGCTGTGGGGAAGGGGTTGCTGTAGGGGGGAATGGGGTCCTGGCCCCTGGGGAAGGGTTGGGTTGTGGGGTGCTGTGGGGAAGGGGTTCCTATAGGGCAGGATGGGGTCCAGGCCCCTGGGGAAGGGTTGGGTTGTGGGGTGCTGTGGGGAAGGGGTTCCTATAGGGCAGGATGGGGTCCAGGCCCCACGGGGAGACGCGAGAGCTGCCACTCTCCAGAGTGATTTGCGGGGTATGAACTGGTCATTGGGTGGGCGTTGAGCCTCGTCCTTGGGGCACTGTGCTGTGGCCTGGTCCTGGGACGCGGGAAGGGAGGGCGCCTGCGTCTCAGGGGTTGGAGCTCGGGGGGGTGGGGGGCTGGTACCCTGCTGTCCACCAGGCGGGGATACAGAGCAGAGCGTCTCTCCTCTCACTCCAGGGCCCCTGCCAGAATCTCACCTGCTTCCCCCCAGACACCAAGTGCTTTGGGACATGCGACCAGGGCGTGGTGCCCGTCCCACTGCTCCTAAACCAGAGCATCCTGCAGCAGCCGCTCGCCTTCCCCCAGCTGGTGCCGCTCTACAACAAGTTCTCTCGCGACTTCATTGCTGACTGCGCCCGCCGGGACCGCCCCTTCTTTCTCTACTACGCCTCTCATGTAGGTGCCGGGCGGGCGGCCTCGGGTGGGCATGGGACCTGGGGCTTGGCCAGGATAGAGGGTAGTTGGGGGCACTTGGATGTGCTGGGGAGGCTGGGTGGTGGTGGGGAGGCCTAGAGATCCTGGGGGGCAGGGCAAGGGGGCACCTGTACCCCCCTCCTGCAGCACAGCATGATGGATGGCCCCCGCTTGGTTCCCGGAGGAAGGGAAAAGCCCCCCCCCCAGCTTCCTCCCCAGCCTGGCAGCCCCTGGCTCTGCTGGGAGAGGTGGCTGGTCCCGGCTCTGCCATCTGCTGCAGGGATCCCCTCTCACTGGCTGCTCCTTTGCCCAGCACACCCACTACCCCCAGTTTGGGAGCCAGGAGTACGTGGGCCAGTCGCTGCGGGGCCCCTTTGGGGACGCCCTCATGGAGTTTGACGGCTCAGTGGGGCTCCTGCTCCAGGCACTGCAGGAGCATGGCCTGGAGGGGAACACGCTGGTCTTCTTCACCGCGGACAATGGGTGAGTGTGAGCGAGCTGGGGAGCCCCCCCTCCCGCCAGGGATGGGAGACTGTGGGGCTGAGCGTGGTCTGGGGTGGGAGTGGCACTCTCAGGGATATGGGGGGGATGAGGCAGGGGGATTTGGGAGGTGCTGGGGAGGTTGTGGGTAGGTAGGGATAGAACAAGGAGGTTTTGGGGGTGTTCAGGGCAGGGGGATTTGGGGTGCTCGAGGGCTGAGGTTTCAGGGGGTGCTGTGGGGGTTGGGGGCAGGTGGGGATCGGGTGCTCGGGGCAGGGGGTGACATGGACCCTCAGGGTGGGGGACATTTGGAATGACATGCAAGTTATGGCGTTGATCTGATTTCAAGTTGTTGGGCTGCTCAGAGTGCTCCCCCCTCCCTCTAGCCTGCCCCACCCCCACAGCTCCCTGCACGCCCTCGGGGCAGTGCAGGGGAGGGGAGCACTAGGGCGGGGAAGGCCCCACCCACACCCCCATTTTCCAGGCGAGGGACATCCCCAGCCTCGTGCTGGAACATCCCTCCAGGCTCCCTCTGGACGCCCGCTGTCCTGTCCTGCCGGCCAGAGCCGCCTGTAGGACCCGAGAGCCAAGGGTCTGCGCCAGCCCGGTGGTGCCCTTCCCTACAGATACCCAGTGGGGCTGTGGTGCCCAAGGGAGCTGGCTGGGAAGGGGCAGCGTGGCAGGACAGTGTTAACCTGTGTGCTTGCTGATGGGCGCTCTCCTCACCCCCGCAGCCCCGAGACCATGCGAATGGCCCGTGGGGGCAGCTCGGGCCTCCTGAAGTGCGGAAAGGGAACAACGTACGAGGGCGGGATGCGGGAGCCTGCGGTGGCTTATTGGCCAGGCCGGATCTCCCCGGGTAAGCCTGGCATTGCTACAAGCTACAGCTCGGGGGGGCCTTCCCCACACTCCTGCTTGGGGTGCGGGGGAGATGACCAGGGAGTGTGCAGGGCTGGCAGGGCGGAGGATCCAAAGGCCTCACCCCTGTGGAGGGGGAACAATGTGTGCCTATGGCTGGGTGGTGTCTGTAGGCCTGGCACCCCAAATTCTGGGCAGAGGAGGCTGTCGCCCCAGGCCCCCTCAGCCCTTCTGCTCTAGGCCCCAGGGCGGTGCTTGGGGGCAGTGGGTGAGGGAGGGGCTCTGGGGGTTGGGGGAGGCGGTTGGACGGGGGGGAGGAGGGTACCAGCCTGCTCGTGGGATGGTGGGGGATATCGCTCGTGTGAGGGAGGGGACTGATGGCCCCTGAGCCTTTTTCCTTGTGCCTGTGGCTGGGCGCCAGGCGTGACCCACGAGATGGCCAGCACCCTGGATGTCCTGCCAACCCTGGCTGCCCTGGCTAAGGTGCCTCTCCCCACTGTCCCGTTGGACGGCTACGACCTGAGCCCGGTGCTCTTTGGAGGTGGGAAGGTGAGTGCCCTGGGCCAGTGCTGCCGCGGTCACGCTGCGAGGATGGGGGGTTGGGGGCACCAGTGTCTGACAGGCTGCCCTTGCCCGTGGGTGCTCCGAACGCTGCTGGGGAGAGGGGCGGGCCAGGGGTGTCCGTGACTCCGGCTGTCTTCACTGCAATAACAAATGCAGCACCGAGTCTGAGCCCTGGTCTGCTGGCGCGGGCTCCTGGGGCTTCGGCTGCGGAGCTCTGAAACTGCAGTGTCGTCATTCAGCCTTGGGCTAGAGCCTGGGCTCTGAGACCCTGTCCGTGGCCGCTGGCCCGTCCCCGTCCCCGTCCGTGGCCCGTCCCCGTCCCCGTCCGTGGCCCGTCCCCGTCCCCGTCCGTGGCCCGTCCCCGTCCCCGTTGGCCCGGCCCATCTCCGTTCCCGTCCGTGGCTGCTGGCTCGGCCCGTCTCCGTCCCCGTCCGTGGCTGCTGGCCCGGCCATGGCTTAGTCACTGCCCTTTCCTCCCCATACGTGGCTCGGCCACTGCCCCGCATGACGCTGCCTCTGGTTGCTTGCACAGAGTCCCCGGCAGATGATGTTCTATTACCCGCCCAGCCCCAGCGAGCTGCTTGGCGTCTTTGCCGTCAGATACGGGAAGCACAAGGCCCATTTCTTCACACAAGGTAGCTACCTCCATGGGGGTGGAATGGGCAGGTCCCCGCTCCTGCATCCTTGTCAGGGTTCTGGTTGTGGTTCCAGCCGAGCCCTGGGGACCCCGGCTGAGTGAAGGTGGCTTCAGCTGCTGTTTGCATTTGTCTCCCAGGTGCCTTCCACAGTGGGACGACCCCCGACCCGGACTGCCATGGGCTGACGCCCCTGACGCCCCACGAGCCCCCACTGCTCTTTGACCTGGAGGCTGACCCTGCAGAGAACTATAACCTGCTGAAGGGTGGTGCCGTGGGGCTGGAGGTGCTGTGGGTGCTGAAGGAGATCCAGCTGCAAAAGGCGCTCTTCGACCAGCGCATGGCGTTTGGGGAAAGCCAGATAGGGAAGGGCACCGACCTTGCCCTCCAGCCCTGCTGTGCCCCCCGCTGCACCCCCAAGCCCTCCTGTTGCCACTGCCCCTAATCTGCCTGCTGCATTGCACCCTCTAATTCTTCCCTCGCCACTGCCTGGAACCCCCCCTGCTCGTCGAAAGCCTCCTGCTGCTGTGCCCAACTCTCTGCTACCACTCTCTAAAGTCCCCGCGCTGGCCTCCCCGCTGCTCTCCCCAAACCTGCCTGCAGCTGGGTGCGCTGCATTGGGGTGCTTCCCTGGCCATCGGAGCTGCCCCCAGACTCCCGCTCCCCAGGCCTGACGCTGAGGTCCCTACGTGCTGGCTGCATGGGGGTGGGGGTGAGCTGCTAGGAGGGGAAGGCGCACTCGTGCAGGTTCCTGGGGGGTGGGGGGGTATTTTATCTCTGCACTGGGAGTCTTTGGCCATTTGACACAAACCTCAGCTCTCCCCCGGGGCGCACTGAGTGCAGGGAGCCCTCTGGAGTCCACTGGGCTCTGGAAGAAAGCAAAGGGCACGCCCTCAGAGCCTAGCACCCCAATGCAGCCAGCCGGGGGCCCGGCGGTACCAGCCGGCTGGAGCAGGACGGCCAGGGAGCAGAGCATGGCTAGCTCTGGCTGCAGTCCCTGGGCCCTGTCATAGCAGTGAGGGCCAAGCCGTATCAATACTGGCGCAGAGGTGGAGTGTAGGGTGCGACGCTAGGATCAAGGCCAGCAGCAGCAGCTGGGGTGCTTGGCCCTGAGCCTGTGGACGGGGGACTGACGAGTGACTCTGCAGTCAGGAGAGGAGCTGTGCAGAGCTCTGGGGCAGGTCCCTTCACCTGCGTGGATGCAGCCAGCTGTGGCTCTGGGAGACAACTTTTGCTTGTTTAAAGGGTGAAATGAGGAAAAACGAGTCCATGGTGTGGCTGCCCTCCAGGCTCAGCTGGTGTTTGCAGTCCCTGGGCAGGTGTGACCAGGGCTGTGTGCACCGGCAGGCCAAGGAGCCAGGGTTCCCAGCCCAGAGCTAGTCCTGAGCCCTTTCGGCAGTGCTCCCGCCCGGGGAGTGAGAGCTGTGAGATGAGCAGGGTAGGCCCAGCCAAGGAGGGCCTAGGCAGCAGCTTGGGATACCCAGGGGAGGAGGGAGCTGCGGGCATCCTGCAGAGAAGGGCCAGGTATGAGCTATGACACGCATGCCCAGACAGGCATGTTACCCCACCGGCTTTACCAGCTTCTCTGTGCTTTACCGAAGGGGGGCGGGTCATGTGTGGTCACTGCTGAGCTAAGCTAGCTGATTGCCATGGGTCTTGCAGGACATTTGTATGGGAAATATTCTGAGATGTAAAGTTCCACAACTACTGGGGCAGAAGCACATCACCTGTGGTGGGATGGGTCTTGGCAAACTCAAGAGTGAGCCCAATCAGTGCTTTCCGACCCAGCTCAGAGCTGTGTGTACAGTCTGGACTGGGTCCAGGCCGCAGCATTGACAGACAAAAGAACCCCAAGGAGAGAGACTGCCACGGGGACCCTCAGGGCTGAGCTGCTGATCATGAAGAAAGTCAGGGGATGTATAGGAGAAGAAGAAAGGGCACAAGATGTTATCCATTACGGCAGGCTCTCTGCCAGGGGAGCGTCCCCTGAAAAGTGGATCCCCGCTCTCTGAACTGGACACACTGACTACTGGATGACAAATGCCTGCTTAGACAGGAAAGCGACTCGCTAACAAGTACAGACTCTAGGTTACATTTTATGTTTTTCTTTTACCTGTAACCTCATGTTTCCAAACTCTCTTCCTTGCTTTTATTCAAATCTGTAACCCGAGCTCTGTTAAATAAACTGAAATCTGGTTTTACTGTAGACACATCCAGGTGCCTTGTGTTGAACTGAAGCGATGCCAGTAAACTGGGGTGCGCTGCTTCCAGAGAAGCAGCGAATAGGTGTCCATTGTGCATGTGCAGAAGATAAGGGACTGGGCGGTGGGGTGTGTAAATTGTAGCCCACAGATGGAAAGAGTGGGGCTTGCAGTAGCCCTTGTAGTCTTGCTGGATCCCTAGGCATAACTAGCAGTGTGAACAAAGGCTGTGAACCAGCGCAGGCCTGGCCTGGCCAGAATAACAACACACTAGGTGGAATTCTTCTTTTGTGTGGCGATTAGTGAACCAGTAAAAGCAACGGCTGGATCGTAAGGGCTCTTATCCTATCCAGAGCAGAGGGGCTAGCCATGTGAAGGGCTCGGCTGCCTCCAGGATGGGCATAGATTGGACAGTCATCTGTGATTTTTCTGACAGTTTGCATCACGCCACAGGTGCGGTTCTGTGATTCTCTCAATTCCATCTCTGGAGTAAGTATGTGTGTAGTGATGCAGTGTGGTCTCCCTCCGACCCAGAGAGGAAGGGACGACTGAGCCACCAGTACAATGCACATTTTCCATGTTGGGTGCGGACACGGTTTGGAGCTGGCCAGACATGCCGCAGGGAGCAGAAACCTGACACTTGCCCAGTCGGGTTGTCGATTAGAGTTTTCGTTTGGTGCATTGCAGCTTGGAAAAGAGACAGCTAAGGGGGGATATGATTGAGGTCTATAAAATCATGACTGGTGTAGCGAAAGTAGATAAGGAAGTGTTGTTTACTACTTCTAGTAGCACAAGAACTAGGGGTCACTAAATGAAATTAATAGGCAGCAGGTTTAAAACGAATAAAAGGAAGTATTTCTTCACACAATGCACAGTCAACCTGTGGAACTCGTTGCCGGAGGATGTTGTGAAGGCCAAGACTATAACAGGATTCAAAAAGAACTAGCTAAGTTCATGGAGGATAGTTCCATCAATGGCTATTAGCCAGGAGGGGCAGGGATGGTGTCCCTAGCCTCTGTTTGCCAGAAGCTGGGAATGAGCAACAGGGATGGATCACTTGATGATTCCCTGTTCTGTTCATTCCCTCTGAAGCACCTGGCTCTGGCCACTGTCGGAAGACACGATCTTGGTCTAGATGGATCTTTGGTCTGACCCAGTGTGGCTGTTCTTATGTTGTGTTAGCTAACACCAAGTCAGCACCTTCCCGACTGGCACAGGAATGCACTGACCCCTTGTAAGATAAGGAGGGAATGGCAGGATAATGGAGAAGGGTGTCTTGTTTGAACTAGCAGGTACATGGAGAACAGTGGTAACACAACGTCTGGAGTGTGATACGTACCTTGTTTGTATCAATGTTTAAAAGGAGAAGTCATAGGAGGGGCACCTTTGTGTCAG
This sequence comes from Mauremys mutica, assembly GCF_020497125.1. Lineage (NCBI taxonomy): Eukaryota > Metazoa > Chordata > Testudines > Geoemydidae > Mauremys > Mauremys mutica. Next base: position 438,315 of record NC_059072.1, on the reverse strand, counting down.
GATCCTGGTGTCCTGACTGAGCCAGTGCCACTGGCATGGGCCTACACATTAGTGTACCTGTCACCACCAGGCCAGAGTGCTAGGACCATACTTCGTTGACAATAAACCTGACCAAGCACCATCGCCACCAAACCGAGCCTTTGGTCTTTCCTTATGACAACATCATGGTCTGCTGAATAGGCGAGCTGCATTCCCTGCTAGCGCAGCTGGCGTCAGCACTCCAGGAGCAGAAACACGCTGCCACGCTCACAGCCCAGCATAGAGAACTTGTGTAACCTGCCCCTGGTAGCTTTGGGAGCACATCCCTGGTGGGCACAGACCGGACTCCCTCATGCTGTAACAGGGTAGCGATTCACCCCGGACACCTTGGGGAACCCCCTCAATTGTCACACAGGCAGCCAGACCCTGGGCAAGTGAGACCAGAGGCCACTAGTGTTGGGTGATGCCTGTGGGGTTTGGGTGTGTCTGTGCCTAGGCGTTGTGCTCCGGGGATCAGGGCCATGTGGGTACCTGAGCTGGATGGCTGGGGATGTATACGGGGAGGGAGGGAAGGGCTTTACCCCATGACTCCTCCTGATGCACAACCTGCCCTAAACAGGCTCTGTCTGTCTGGGTTTGGACTGTGTCCTTGGGGCAGGAACAAGCCGTATTGGAGTGTTTAGAAAGTGCCTGGCACCTCGTAAATAATGGTTAAAACATGGTGTTACTGAATCCATTTCTTATCATTGCGGGAGCAGACTCCTGAACCCGAAATCCTTCCCACCCTTGGGTGCCCACGGCATCCTGCGGCCGTGTGTGTGTGAGAGAGGGACAGTCGGCTCCTTGGGCAGAGCCCAGCACAGAGCTGGTGCGCAGCGATGGACTATTAAGAGGCTGAGTCAGCATTAGTGTTAATTACCGAAACACTTGACTCCTTAGCAGAAGGTGGCTGGATGCCGGGTCAGGAAAGGCGGTGAGAACTGTGCTCCAAACACAGGGGCTGCAGGGCCGGAGCCTTGCAAACGGAGATGTGGGTGGAAGCTCAAGCTCCATGACAGGCCTGGGAGCTAGGACAAGGCGCTTGCTCCTGGGTTAATTTCCTAGCGCTCTTTCTTTTCACGTTTTGTACCGTTTGTTCTTCTGACGGCAGATGCTGTGTGGGGCTCTGATGCGTTTTCAGAGGGCGCCAAGAGCTGTACTGGCGTGGGCAGCACTTATTAATGTCAGTGTGAAGCTACAACGTGAGCAGGGCATTGTGCAGCTCTCCGCAGAAGAGGTGGCGCTGGGTCCAACAGGAACTCATCAGGGGCTGGGGCTGGAGCCAAGCTGTGGGCTTTGAATGGATGTAGATTACAGTGCAACCCCCTGCGTGACACTAATTGGATCTCACCTCAGTATAAACCAGGGTATCTGAAACTGATTCAAGCCAGGCTTGACTTGAATTAGCAGTGTCCGCGCAGGCGTCTGTGAAACTTACAATCAATATAAAACAGTTTTAGTGAAACTAGTGCAGCTTGTGGGTGGAGACCAGCCAAAAAGAGTCCCCAAGACGGTAGCGCTGATGGGATGGAAGGGAGTGAATTTGCTCACGCTACTGTGGCTTCATCTGGAGATGTGATGAGGGCTGTGACGAGAAAGGTGCATCCCTTTCATGGAGGATTCAATCAACATGGGTTTAGGGCAGATGGATCCTGTCAAACTAACTTGATATTTTTCTGGATGCGATTAGTAGTTTGGTAAAGGTAATGTAGTGATGATGAATATATTCGACTTCTGGAAGCCATTAGACTTGGATCACATGACATTTTGAATAAAAATTAGAACAATATGAAATTAACATGGCACACATTAAATGGATTAAAAACTGGCTAACTGATAGGTCACAACATTTACTTATATATAGGGAATTGACAGGTTGTGTTTCCAGTAGGGGCCTGCAGGGATTGGTTCTTGGCCCTGCGCTATTTAACATTTGTATCAGTGACCTGGAAGCAAACATAAAATCATCACTGATAAAGTTTGCAGATGACACAACAATTGGGGGAGTGGTAAATAAGGAAGAGGCCCCGTCACTGGTACAGAGCGATTTAGAGCACTCAGTAAATGAGGCGCAAGCAAACAATATGTGTTCTAGTGTATAAATCCAGGACAAAGAATAGGCCCCAATTAGAGGATGTGGGAGTCTATTGTGGGAAACAGTGATTGAAAAAGATTTGGGGGTCGTGATGGATGATCAACTAAACATGAGCTCCCAGTGTGAGGCTGGGGCCAAAAGGGCTAATACCATCCTGGGGTGCATAACTAGGGGAATCTCGACTAGGAGCACAGAGGTTATTTTACCTCTGCATTGGGGACCGGTGAGACCACTGGTGGAATCCTGTGTCCCGTTCTGGTGTCCACAGTTCAAGAAGGATGATGGTAAGTTGGACAGGGCTCAGAGAAGAGCCATAAGAATGATTAAAGGATTAGAAAACCTGCCTTGTTGTGATAGACTCAAGGAGCTCAAGGACATGCATCCGACGAAGTGGGTATTCACCCACGAAAGCTCATGCTCCCAAACGTCTGTTAGTCTATAAGGTGCCACAAGACTCTTTGCTGCTTTTACAGATCCAGACTAACACGGCTACCCCTCTGATACTTGTCAATCTGTTTAGTTTAACAAATGGAAGGTTAAGCGGTGACTTGATCACAGTCTGTAAGTACCTACATGGAGAAGAAATATTTAAAATGGGCTCTTCAATCTAGCAAAGGACGATCATAGAATGGCCAGACTGGGTCAGATCAAAGGTCCATCTAGCCCAGTATCCTGTCCTCTGACAGTGGCCAGTACCAGGTGCCCCAAAGGGAATCAACAGACAGGTAACCATCAAGTGATCCATCCCCTGTCACCCATTCCCAGCTTCCGGCAAACAGAGGCTAGGGACACCATCCCTGCCCATCCTGGCTAATAGCCATTGATGGACCTATCCTCCATGAATTTATCTAGTTCTTTTTTTAACCCTGTTATGGTTGTTGCCTTCACAACATCCTCTGGCAAAGAGTTACTCAGGTTTACTGTGTATTGTGTGAAGAAATACTTCCTTTTCTTTGTTTTAAACCTGCTGCCTATTAATTTCATTTGGTGATCCCTAGTTCTTGTGTTATGAGAAGTAGTAAACAACACTCTCTTATCTACTTTCTCTACACCGGTCATGATTTTATAGACCTCAATCATATTCTCCCCCAGTCTCTATTCCAAGCTTAAAAGTCCCAGTCTTATTAATCTCTCCTCATACGGAAGGCGTTCCATACCCTTAATAATTTTTGTTGCCCTTTTCTGAACCTTTTCCAATTCCAATATATCCTTTTTGAGATAGGGCGACCACATCTGCACGCAGTACTCAAGATGTGGGTGTACCATGGATTTATATAGAGGCAACATGTACTGTACTATTACCTATCCCTTTCTTAATTATGCCCGGCATTCTGTTTGCTTTTTTGACTGCCCCTGCACATTGAGTGGATGTTAGCAGAGAACTATCCACAATGACTCCAAGATCTCTTTTTTGAGTAGTAACAGCTAATTTAGACCCCATTATTTTATATGTATAGTTGGGATGATGTTTTCCAATGGGCATTACTTTGCATTTATCAACATTGAATTTTATCTGCCATTTTGTTGCCCAGTCACTCAGTTTTGAGAGATCCTTTTGTAGCTCTTCACAGTCTGTCTGGGTCTTAACTATCTTTAGTAATTTTGTATCATCTGCAAATTTTGTCACCTCACTGTTTACCCCCTTTTCCAGATAATTTATGAATATGTTGAATAGGACTGGGCCCAGAACAGAGCCCTGGGGGACACCACTATTTACCTCTCTCCATTCTGAAAACTCACCATTTATTCCTACCCTTTGTTTCCTATCTTTTAACCAGTTACCGACCCATGAGAGAACCTTCCCTCTTATCCTGTGGCAGAGAGACAAAGAGACACAGTCACCCCCCAACAGGGCCTCCCAGCCGATATCCTGGAGAACCCCAACGACCAGCCAGCCCGACCCCTCCTGGGTCTGCACAGGGATCCGGGCCATAGGCAGAGTGAGGGGCTTCACCCCGGGGACTTTCACCCAGGTCCCACGGCCCCTCAGCATCTGCGGCTGCACCACCACAGTTCTCTCTGTCCCAGGGTCTCGCCACCCCAGGCGTGTCTCCCCACTGACCCCTGGGCAGCCCCCTATGTCTCTCCGCTCCACCATCGCCAGTCCATGCTGCTGCTGCTGCTTCTCCTGCAGCTTTTCTTCAGGCTCTTGCTCTCCCTCACGGTCCTCTCGCTCTCTTGGGCTCTGCTCCAATCCCATCCGTCTCCGATCCCCTGATGGGAAACCCGATCGTGAAGACCCTCGTCTGGTTGGGGACCAGACTCCCGGGGATGCCTGGCTGCTGCTCCAGCTGCTCCCAGATCCTCTTGTAGCCCCATCTGGGTCAGGAATCTGCTCCTCAGAGCGGCCCTCCTCCTCCAGCTGCACGATTAACTGGGCCTTGGTGAACTTCCCCATGTGTAACCCTCTCTCTGTGCACAGGATCACAATGTCCTTCTTAAGGGGATGGTGACAGGCCATCACTGCACCGTTCCCAAGTGGCTCTGGACTCACAGGCCTGTGTGCTCTTGGCTCCCCCATGGTTTCCAGGAAGAACCCCTGGTGTGCCAGCCCTCCTCGTGTCACCACCTCTTTGCCAGGGTCGAGCTGCAGACTCCTCTGCCTCTGGGCCTGCTCCTGCAATCCCCAGGGGAACCCTGCTACTGCAAAAATCCTTCTCTCTCCCCGGGTCGAGCGGCAGCTCCTCCGCCCCTGAGACTGCTCGCTGCAGTCCTCAGGGGGACCCCGTTACTCCAACAGTCCTTCTCGCTGGTCACACACTCCCAGAGGTTAACTGCCCCCTGAAACCGTCCCTCTCTGAGCCTTCCGCATGCCTGGTCCTCATTATCCCCCCTTTGTTTTACTGCTCCCCAGTCACTTACTGCAAGCAGCGCCATTCACGGGGTGCAGTACATCCCACCCCTGCCACCAGTTGTCATGGAGTCCCCGGGTGATGCTCTGGAACTGCTCCCCACAAAGCCAGGCAGGACTCTGGGGTGCCTCCTCTCCCTTGGAGCAGCCTGTCTGCAGGGCAAGAAGCTCACACGGCTTCACCTCCTGGGTCTCTCCTTGGAGCATTCAGCATCCTCTGCCCCTCCGTGCACGTCCCACAGCGAGTCCGCCCTGGCGGGGTCCTGGGGAAGCCACAGGGTCCTGCACCTCCACTTTGCAGTCAGACGTGACTCTCAGCCAGCCAGTAAAACAGAGGTTTATTAAATGACAGGAACACAATCTAAAACAGAGCTTGGTACAGCAAACCAGACCCCTCGGCCGGGTCCATTCTGGGGGGCAGTGAGCCAGACCCCCACAGCTGCACTTCACTCCTCGTCCCCAGCCAGCTCCAGACTCAAAATCCGTCCATCCCCTGCTTCTCTGCTCAGTTCCTTTCCTGGGCCAGGAGGTCACCTGATCTCTTTGTCTCCGACACCTTCAGCTGGCACCTTTGCAGAGGAGGGGCCCAGGCCATCAGTTGCTAGGAGACAGTGTCAGGCATTTAGGTGCACTGGCCCCTTGCTCTGCAGCAACCATACACCCTTATTCCACCACCTAGATACTTAAGAACTGCATGGGGGAAACTGAGGCACCAACACTGTATTCAGAGAAAACATTAAGAACATTCCCAGTTTGTCACAATGGGCACTACATTAGCCTTTTTCTAGTCATCCGGGACCTCCCATGATCACCATGAGTTTTCAAAGATAATGGCCAATGGCTCTTCAATCACATCTGCCAACTCCTTTAGCACCCTCGGATGCAGCACATCTGGCCCCATGGACTTGTGCTTGTCCAGCTTTTCTAAATAGTTCCGAACCACTTATTTCTCCACAGAGGGCTGGTCACCTCCTCCCCATACTGTGCTGCCCAGTGCAGCAGTAGATTGGTGAGGTGCAATTTCCCTTTACTAAAACCATGTTGACTCTTCCCCAACAAATTATGTTCATCTATTTCTGACAATCTTGTTCTTTATTATAGTTTCAACCAGTTTGCCCGGTACTGAAGTCAGGCTTACAGGCCTGTAATTGCTGGGATCATCTCTGGAGCCCTGTTTAAAAATTGGCATCCCATTAGCTATCCTCCAGTCATTTGGTACAGAAGCTGATTTAAATGTTAGGTTACAGACTATAGTTAGTAGTTCTGCAATTTCACGTTTGAGTTCCTTCAGACCTCTTGGGTGAATACCACCTGGTCCTGGTGACTTATTACTGTTTAGTTTATGAATTTGTTCCAAAACCTCCTCTAATGACACTTCAGTCTGGGACAGTTCCTCAGATTTGTCACCTAAAAAGAATGGCTCAGGTTTGGGAATCTCCCTCTGTCATAGGTTTATTCCCCACTTTGAACTTTAGCATCCACAAGATGGGGACCTGCATGGACTCCTCTAAACTAAAATCCTAGTTCAGATCTGGTACGCTGCCAGCAGCTAGAAATTCCAGTGTCTAGCACACTCCCTGTTCCCCCAAAACTTTCCTTGGGTCTTAACACAAAGGGAAATAAACCATTCCCCCACCTTCTTCCCCCTCCCCTAGTCGTTGGGAGAGATCACCTTGATTCAAACTCCTTGAATCAAACAAAGAGGGATTCCCTTTCCCCCCCCCCCTCCTCCTCTTCCCCTGAGATTCCAAATAAGGGAAGAAATCAATCAGGTTCTAAAAAGAAAAGATTTTATTAAAAGAAAGAAAGAAAGTACACTATCTCTGTAACATCAGGATGAAAAGATTACAGGGTCTAACTTATAAAACTGGAGAGACTTCCCTCCCCTCTTTTCTCAGGATAATCAAAAGTAACAGCAAACAGACATAAAGATATTTCTCCAGCCAACACACATTTGCAAATACAGAAATTAATTATAAGACTAATCCGCCTTTCTAATACTCACTATACTGAATAGAAGAACTACTTCAGGAAACTTGGAGAGCCTGGAGATACGTCTGGCCCCTCTTAGATCCAAAGAGAGAACGGCAACCCAAACAAAGAACACAAACAAAGCCTTCCCTCCACAGAGATTTGAAATTATCTTGTCCCTTGATTGGTCCTCTGGTCAGGTGTCCGTCAGGTTACTGAGCTTGTTAACCCTTTACAGGTAAAAGAGACCTTAACCCTTAACTATCTGTTTATGACACCCTCACATCCTCAACTGTGAAGACCGATGCAAAGAATTCATTTAGTTTCTCTGCAGTGGCAGAAACGGAAATGGGAAATAAGGGGTACATTTTTGCTAGTGACAGTAATTGCCCCTTGGAACAATTTACCAAGGGTCATGGTGGATTCTCCATCACTGACAATTTTAAAGTCCAGACTGGATGTTTGTCTAACAGATCTGCTCTAGGAATTATTGTGGGGCAGGGAGTCAGACTAGATGGTCACAATGGTCCCTGCTGGCCTTGAAGCTGTGAATTTAGATATTTTGCAATGTGGCTTTTTTCTGATTTGGAAGAGACCTCGGACTCTCTGGGCAGCATCTCAGCTAATGCTGGGAGGGGGTCCACAGCCCTGATTTCAGATGTGGGGTTATGCCCCTCTTCAGGGTGCATGTGGCCTCAGCTGAATAACTGTCCACCCTGCCCCTTTGGCTTGCCTGTCCCCTAGCTCCCAGTGCCTTGCCAATCCCAAGCACTTCAGAACTCACGGGTCAGCCCATCCCCCCCAGTCATGTGATGTTTAAAGATAAACCATTTGGCTTCTTTCCTACACTGGTGTTGGCGCCTTTGGCTGCACTTGGCTCACGATTTCCAGCTTTCCTCCCCAAGCAGGGCGGCCAGAACCTGCCTTGCTTCCGATCAGAAGCAGAATCTTGTGTAATTCTAGGACTCCAGGCGCTGGGACTTTAAATACTGCCCAAGCTGGCCCCTGGGTGTCTTTGGCTGTGAGTTCCAGGGGCAAGTCCCTGGCTTTGGCTTGCTTGGTAAAGAGCCTGGTGCCCCTCAGGGGATGGGATCATACCAATAAACACTGTGATGTGTAACGAGTCTTCTGTGAGCGTCCCCCATGTCCCTCAAGGAAGGGCACGCTGGGATAGTTGGGCCTACAAATGGCCAAATGAAAATGACCTGCTGAAATCATGCTTGGTAGAAACAGACCCTGTGGAAGCCAGAAGTTAATGGACCGAAATCGGTGTGACAGATATTATGCCTAGTTGGTGGACAAAATAAGGTGGAGGATGAACTATTCAGCCACTTTCCCTCTTTCGGGGTTTATTTAAAAAAGGACATTGGAAAAAAACATTTTCATCTCTCGTCCTATCTTTCATCCTAGCTCAGCCCAGCTCTGACCCTGAACTAGAGGGCGCAGACCAGCCAGAATAACTTTCTCCGAGGAGGATGGCGGCTGGCCTTGCTCTGGTTTAAGGAGCTGTATTTTCATCATGCATGCTGAAAATCATCATGACATCCGCCCTCCGCCAGCTCACAGAAACATGTAAGTTCCTGGTTTGCCACCCTTCCCTGTTGTGTAACTTGCTGCTCCACTGTTTCTTTCCTCTTCCTCTCTCTCGCTCTCAGCTTTTGATCAAATGCTAAAAACCAACTGAACTGCATTCACTCCAGTCCGCCCTGTCTGGGGAGAAAGAACCCAACCAGGTGACCTCCCTGACTGGAAAGTGACCCCAGGTTGAAGCAATCGGAGCCGCGTTTGTGTCTGACCAGCCATCCAGTGTTCCAAAGACATCGACAAAAGTCGTAATTCTCCCACCTTTTCTATCTTCTCTCTCCTCCACCTTGTGTCTGGCTGCTAGAAACCGAGGTGAATATCCTTCACACATCAGCATGGAAAGTAAAATTAATCCTTCCATTTCAACAAAGAAAGGGTGTTTTGAAAATAAGAGTGATATTTTGCCTCCCAAAGGAGAGAGACTGTAAAGGTTTTAATTGTTTGCATAAGCGCTCAATTTCAGTTTCAATACAAATGCTTGTTTTAATTTCTTGTTATTTCTTGTTTGATCAACACACGTTCAGCTTTGGAGTGACTCTGGTTTTGGGCATTTGCCAAGAAACGAGTAAACCAACGTCTCTATAGAAAACCCTCAGACCTCTTTGTATCATGCTGGGCAGTGAAAGAGTTTATCCACCTTTAATGCCTCTGAGCCTTGGAATGAATACATCCGTCAGTCGGCGGGAGAGACTGTTTACACAGCTGTGCTGGAAAGTGTTGGAGTAATTCAGGGCACACCTCTCGCAGCCGGGGCATACGCAAGACCTGCCCTACCTCCCCCACAGGCAGCGCCCCCTGCAGGAAACGGGACCCACTTGCCAAACACGTAATTTCCCTTGGGAGCCCTCTGCATGAGACAGCTGGGCTATCGGCCCGTGCGTCTATTGTTACAAGTGACTCCACACGCTTGGCCAGGCTGAGTCGTAGCATGTTTCACTGCCCCAGACCTTGGGGCTGGATCCACAAAGGGGACCTGGGTAGTGCAACGCCTCCCAGGTACGTCTGGGGCTGCCTGGGGGGGACTCACAGCCCCGAGTTAGGCACCTAGGAATAATACTCAGAAACCAGCCCACTGAGCGGGGAGCTGCCCAAGCCAGCCAGGCCGGAAATGCTGGGAAGTGGGGTGGGGAGGCTTAGGTGCTTAGTTCACAGCTCTGTGACTCGCCAGGCAGGGGTTGAGGATGGAGGGTCAGCCCCACCCCTTGGTGCTCACAGGGGGCTATTGGACCCACAAGGTGCAACACCTTCCCCCAGCCAGGGCTCCTGTGAGTAAAGGGGGCAAAATAACCAGGATGTGGGAGATTTCCATAGTCGCCTCCCTGTAGGAACCCAAAGCCGAGCTGAGCCCCGTCCCCTGCTCCCTGTAGTACAGCAGGCCCCTGTGCTGCACTGTCAGGGGAGCGCACCCCTCCTGTGCCTCCGCCCTCGTGCTGCATTGGGGCCATGCTGCAGGTGAGGGGTGAGCGCCCCCTCCTCTGCCGCAGAAGGCACATGGGCAGCTCCCTGGTTCACTGCTCAGCTGTGTTCCTGTCGCTCTCTGCTTAGACCTTTTTACCCCAGAGCAATGAAATTTCCTCCTTTTAAATAATAATAAATGGGATTAAGCCTGGGCTGGGCTGCTGCACGGGGCTCCTTCATGCCCCAGCACGACACCTATGGAATCTCGCCAGGCTTAGGTGCTTCGCTCATGCCCCTCACCGGCATGTGAACACCCCCATGCACTGAGCAATGTAACTAGCACGGACAATAAGCGTTTTAAAAATAAACAGGGAGCAAACAAAATGCCACCATGGTCTAGGGCCGCAATTGGAGCAGCCCAGGAAAATGGTCCGTCCTGATGCAGAAAAGGCAAACGTGCTCCAGAAATAATCCTCTCTAAGACAAACTCCCAGCTTACCGTACAAATGAAATCCTTTCAATTCTAACTAACGCCGTTAAACAGCAAGTGCTAAAGCTAACCCTTTCTAAGTCTGTGGTACCTGGTAACTTGCATACAAGCATTTTAAAAGAAATTGCTGGGGTGCTCGCTGAGCCATTCTTGATTCTTAACAAATATTGGAACACTGGGACTGTCCCAGGAGACTTGGGAAAAAATGTCAATATTTAAAAACGGTAAATGAAATGACCTAGATAACAACAGACCACTTGACATGGCTCCTGGGTAAAATCATGGAAAGACTGACACTGGATGCAATCAAAGAATTAAAGGATGGCAGCATAGTTAGTGCTAAGCAAACTTCAGTTAATGGAAAATAGGTCTTGTCAAACCAATTTGACAGTGGTTTTTTCACAAGCTTACAAGTTTGATTTAGTATCACATGCTATTCTGCTTAAATTTAGCACTATACAAAATCAGTGCAGCCTACTTTAAACGGATTATGAATTGGCTGATGGATCTCAAAAAGTGATGGTAAGTGAGGACTGCTCAGCCATTGGAGGTATTTCTAGTGGGATCCCGCAGGTATCTGTTCTTAGCCCAATGCTAGTCAGAGCCTTTACTAATGCTGTGTAGGAAATGTAAAATCCTTTGTGGTAAAGTTTGCAGATGACCCACAAATGGGCTGTGTGATAAATAAGGATGAGACAAGTCAGTTACACAGTGTCAGATGGATTGCACACTCGGCACTCAGCTGAACAAATACAGCTAACTGGAAGGGGACACCCAGAGTATAGGTCACAGTTACAGGATGGCGGACAGTACTTTGGAAAACTGAGACTCTGAAAAACCATAGGTGTAGTTTGACTTCTCTATTTCGTGGGTGTGGCTCCACTCAGGCCAATGGGGCCAAGGGGTGGGGGGGGGCAGATTCCATGCCTGCCCACAGAGGTGCCATTTCATAAATGTTTAGGGTGTGGGAGGCAATTGTAACCATGATTCCAGGGGCTACTTATGCCCCGAACACTCTAGGTTTGGTTTTTTTGGGTTTTTTTTGCGGATAATAATGTAGAAATTATCAACAGGAGCATTGTATCTAATTCCTATATCAAGAAAGAAAGAAATATTAGACCCACTCAGCTCTAATAGTAACACGTTCTGACATCTTGTGGCAAGTCACGTATGGGACACTGGTTAGGTTTAACATTGTAATGTATATTCTTACTTAGATACTCTTCCTAATGTCCAAAGGGACCATCGTGCTCATCTAGTCTGACCTCCTGCACATTGCAGGCAGGGCCGGCTCCAGACCCCAGGGCGCCAAGCGCGCGCTTGGGGCGGCATTTTGCTGGCAGGGCGGCAGCCGGCTCCTGCGGACCTTCCGCAGGCATGACTGCGGATGCTCCACCCGAGCCGCGGGACCAGCGGAACCTCCGCAGGCATGTCTGCAAGAGGTCCCCCGGAGCCGCGGGACCGGGGACCGCCAGAGCGCGCCCCATGGCGCGCCACCCTGCTTGGGGCGGCGGGATTCCTAGAGCCGCCCCTGATCGCAGGACACAGAACCTCACCCACCCACTGCTGGAATAGATCCCTAACCTCTGGCTGAGTCACTGAAGCCCTCAAATCATGGTTTAAAGACTTCAAGTTACAGAGAACACACCACTGACACTAATTTAGACCAGCAAGTGCTCCACACTGCAGAGGAAGGCAAAAAATCCTCAGGGTCTCTACCAATCTGATATAGGGGAAAATTCCTTCCTGACCCCAAATATGGTGACCAGTTAGACCCTGAGCATGTGGGCAAGACCTCCCCGAGCCAGACACCTGGGAAAGCCCTCCCCATCTAGTGTCCTGTCTTTGGCCATTCAGGATTTTTGCTACAGGCTGTCGCTGTTGGGCCACACACCATTGCAGGGAGTCCTGTCATACCATCCTCTCCATAAACTTATCAAGCTCAGTCTTGAAGCCAGTTATGTATTTTGCCCCCACTGCTCCCCTTGGGAGGCTGCTCCAGAACTTTACTCTTCCGATGGTTAGAAACCTTCCTCTAATTTCAAGCCTAAACTTGTTGATGGCCAGTTTATATCCATTTGTTGTGGGGACCACATTAGCGCTTAACTTAAATAACTCCTCTCCCTCCCTGGTATTTATCCCTCTCATGTATTTATACAGAGCAATCAGATCTCCCCTCAGCCTTCATTTGGTAAGGCTAAGCAAGCCAAGCTCTTTGAGTCTCCTCAAGGTAGATTCTATATTCCTTGGATCATCCTAGTAGCCCTTCTCTGCATCTGTTCCAGTTTGAATTACTCTTTCTTGAACATGGGAGACTAGAATTGCTCACAGTATTCCTGATGAGGTCTCACCAGTGCCTTGTTTAATGGTTCTAACACATCCCTGTCTCTAATGGAAATACCTTGCCTGCTGCACCCTGGATTGCATTAGCCTTTTTCACGGCCATATCACATTGATGTCTCATAGTCATCCTGTGATCAATCAATACGCCCCGGTCTTTCTCTTCCTCTATCACTTCCAACTGAGAAGTCCCCAGCTTATAGCAAAAAATCATGTTGTTAGTCCCTAAAGCCATGACCATGCACTTTGCACTATTAAATATCATCCTATTTCTATTACTCCAGTTTACAAGGTCATCCAGATCTTCTTGTATGATATTCCTGTCCTGCTCCGTATTGGCAATACTTCCCAACTTTGTGTCATCTGCAAATTTTATCATCACACTCCCACTTTTTATGCCAAGCTCATGAATGGAAATGTTAAATAAGATTGGTCCCAAGCATGATCCCTGAGGAACTCCACTAGTAGCCTCCCTCCAGCCTGACAGTTCACCTTTCAGTGTGATGGGTTGTGGTCTACCCTTTAACCAGATCCTTATCCACCTTTCAATTCACTCATTAATCCCCATCTTCTCCAATTTAACTAGTAATTTCTCATGTAGAATTGTATCAAATGCTGTACTGAAATCCAGGTACATTAGATATGCTGCATTTATTTTGTCTAATAAATCTGTTATCGTCTCAAAGAAAGATATTAGTATCTTTGTTACTACCTCTTGAATACAACTGAAATTATTGTAGAAAAATCTACAATAACTTTCTATCATCTAGGCTACTTCTTTTTTGCAAAAAGAACAGGAGTACTTGTGGCACCTTAGAGATTAACACATTTATTTCAGCATGAGCTTTTGTGAGCTACAGCTCACTTCTTCGGATGCATAGAATGGAACACACAGACAGGAGATATTTATACATACAGAGAACATGAAAAGGTGGAAGTATGCATACCAACAGGAAGAGTCTAATCAATTGAGATGAGCTATCATCAGCAGGAGAAAAAAAACGTTTGAAGTCATAATTAAGATGACCCATAGAAGGTGTGAGGAGAACTTAACATAGGGAAATAGATTAAATTAGTGTAATGACCCAACCATTCCCAGTCTCTGTTTAAGCCTGAGTTAATTGTGTCTAATCTGCATATTAATTCAAGTTCAGCAGTCTCTCTTTGGAGTCTGTTTTTGAAATATTTTTGTTGCAAAATTGCCACCTTCAAGTCTGTCACTGAGTGGTTAGAGAGGTTGAAGTGTTCTCCCACTGGTTTTTGAATGTTATGATTCCTGATGTCAGATTTGTGTCCATTTATTCTTTTGCGTAGAGACTGTCCGGTTTGGCCAATGCACATGGCAGAGGGGCATTGCTGGCACATATCACGTTGGTAGATGTGCAGGTGAACGAGCCCCTGATGGCGTGTCTGAAGTGATTAGGTCCTATGATGGTGTCACTTGAATAGATATGTGGACAGAGCTGGCATCGAGCAGTTTACCAAGCTTGGAACAGATCGTTTAACTTTAGGAAACATCCTAACAGCCCTTTCTTATCTTAATCACCAGTTAATCCCTCTGTTTATAAACAAAATTCTGACTCCCTGCCTGAGGGGCGCAAGCTGGGAGCAGCACAACTCCTGTCACCTCTGCAGAACTCATTACATTGCACACCTGAGGCTTGCAGTTTGGGGGGCACAAGACGCCCGCCGTTTTCCCCAACTCCACCCATGTGAAAAGGACTTAGGGGGTCCAGGTGGAAACCAACTGAGCATGTGCTCACCGTGTGATCCGGTGGCTAAGAGAGCAGAGGTGATCCTTGCCGGTACAAGCAGGATCCTACCGCCTAGGAGCAGAAAGGTGCGAGTACCGCTGTATATGGCATCACTGCAGCCTGTGTGCTGAGCTGGTGTCCCCACTTCAAAAAGGATGTTGATAAACTGGAGAAGAATAAGATCCAGAAAAGAGTTACAAGAACAAGATGAGTTCTGGAAAATGTGTCTCCCAGAAAGCACCTCAGTCTGTTTAGCTTGTCAAAGAGGTGGGTAAGAGGTGCCTTGATCACAGCTGATTAGTACCTACGCAGGGGAGAAGATGTCTGATAGCAGAGGGCTCTTCAGTACAGCAGACAAAGGCAGCACAAGATCCAGTGGCTGGACCCTGCCGTGAAACACATTCTGTTTCTATGTAGAAATAATACGCAATTTTTCTTTACAGTGAGAGGAGTTAACTGACCTGGGACATGATGGATTTGCTGTCATGTGGCATCTTTAAATCAGGATTGGCCATCTGTCTACAAGTCACTCCGTAGCTCAGCCAGCAGTGATGGGCTGGTGGCTGGACTCACTGGGGGAGGGTCTCTGCCCTGTGTAATGCACCAGGTGAGCACAGGGGTCCCTTCTGCCCTTGAGCTAGCTGAATATGAATCTAGATGAATATGAATAAAAGAGAACTGGATAAATTCATGGAGGTGAAGTCCATTAATGGCTATTAGCCAGGCTGGGTAAGGACTGGTGTCCCTAGCCTCTGTTTGTCAGAGGATGGAGATGGATGGCAGGAGAGAGATCACTTGATCACCACCTGTTAGGTTCACTCCCTCTGGGGCACCTGGCATTGGCCACTGTCGGCAGACAGGATGCTGGGGTGGACGGACCTTTGGTCTGACCCAGTACGGCCGTTCTTATGTTCTTATGGGCCCAGAGAAGAGCAGTGTCTCGTCCAAGGGTGCCCGGCAGTAGGGTTGCCAACTTTCTAATTGCACAAAACTGAATACCCCTGCTCTGCCTTCTTCCCCACCCCTTCCCCAGGGCCCTGCTCCTGCTTTCTCCATCTCCCTTCCCTTCATCACTCACTCTCCCCCATGCTCACTTTCACTGGGCTGGGGCAGGGCGTTAAGGGGTGTGGGGGGGTGAGGGCTCGGGTTGGGGTGGAGGGTATGGGAGAGGCTTTTGTCTAGGGTGGGGTGAGGGCTTCAGGCAGAGTGTGGGGGGTTCCAGGTGGGGCCAGCAATGAGGGACAGGGCTCTGGGATGGGGCAGGGGGTCGGAGTGTGGAGGGGATGAGGGCTCCAGCTGGGGTTATGAGCTCTGGGGTGGGGCAAGGATGAAGGGTCTGGGGAGCAGGACGGGGCAGACGGCTGGGATGCGGGGGCTTCAGGGCTCTGGCTGGGGATGTGGGTTAGCTGAGCATCAATAAGCTGATCATACAGAACCAGACCCACAACACACCGCTCCCTTCCCCTCTCCCCTCAGCCCCAGCCCTCTTACCAATACCCTCCCCGCATGGTGCCTTGCACTGGGAGGGAACGAGATCATTACCCTTATTGAATAGAGGTGGGCTGCGCCAGGCTGCTGAGGATGGGGCCAAATAAGGATGTAGGTGGGCAGACAGCTTGGCACCTGTCCTTTCCCGCTCCAGGCCTTCTTGGACCCTGCCCCATCCCCACTGCAGAACTGCTCAGCTCGCTGCCTGCAGCCCCGCTCCAGGCCCACTTGGCCTCTGCCCGGCCCTGAGGCTTGTGAAGAAGCAGCACTGAAGATACTCAGTGAGGCCTTGTCTACACTACAGGACTATTTCGAATCTACTTAAGTCGAATTTGTGGATTCGACCTTATGAAGTCGAATTTGTGTATCCACACTAAATACACTAATTCGAATTTCTGAGTCCACATTCACGGGGCCAGCGTCGACTTTGGAAGCGGTGCACTGTGGGAAGCTATCCCACAGTTCCCGCAGTCCCCGCTGCCCATTGGAATGCTGGGTAGAGCTCGCAATGCCTGCTGGGGGGAAAAATGTGTCGAGGGTGGTTTTGGGTAACTGTCATCATTGAACCGTCAATCATGCCCTCCCTCCCTGAAAGCTCCGGCGGGAAATCTGTTCGCGCCCTTCTCTTGTCAGTTACAGCGCGTACGCCACAGCACTGCGAGCATGGAGCCCGCTGCGATCATCGCTGCACTTATGGCCGTTGTCAACTCCTCGCACCTTATCGTCCACCTCTTCCACAGTCAGCTGCTGAGAAATCGGGCGAGGAGGCTCCGTCAGCGCGGTGAGGACAGGAAGTCACAGAGTGGCGCAGACCTCTCACAAAGCAGGGTACGCCGCGCCGTGGAGATCATGGTGGCAATGGGTCAAGTTCATGGTGTGGAACGGCGATTCTGGGCCCGGGAAACAAGCACGGACTGGTGGGACCGCATAGTGCTGCAGGTCTGGGATGAATCACAGTGGCTGCAAAACTTCAGGATGCGTAAGGGCACTTTCCTTGAACTCTGTGACTTGCTGTCCCCTGCCCTGAAGCGCCAGGACACCCGGATGCGAGCAGCCCTGAGTGTGCAGAAGCGAGTGGCCATAGCCCTCTGGAAACTTGCAACGCCAGACAGCTACCGGTCAGTAGCGAACCACTTTGGCGTGGGCAAATCTACCGTGGGGGTTGCTGTGATTGAAGTAGCCCACGCAATCGTTGAGCAACTTCTCTCAAAGGTAGTGACTCTGGGAAACGTCCAGGACATCATAGATGGCTTCGCCGCGATGGGATTCCCAAACTGCGGTGGGGCTATAGATGGGACTCACATCCCTATCCTGGCACCAGCCCACCAGGCCAGCGAGTACATTAACCGAAAGGGCTACTTTTCTATGGTGCTGCAAGCACTGGTAGACCATAGGGGACGTTTTACCAACATCTTCGTTGGGTGGGCGGGCAAGGTTCATGACGCGCGTGTGTTCAGGAACTCTAGTCTGTTTAGACGCCTCCAGGCAGGTACTTTCTTCCCGGACCACAAAGTAACGGTTGGGGATGTGCAGATGCCTACAGTGATCCTCGGGGACCCAGCCTACCCGCTAATGCCCTGGCTCATGAAGCCCTGTACAGGCGCCTTGGACAGAGAGAAGGAACTCTTCAACTACCGGCTGAGCAAGTGCAGAATGGTGGTGGAGTGTGCTTTCGGACGTCTCAAGGGGAGATGACGGAGCTTACTGACTCGCTCGGACATCAGCGAAAAGAATATCCCCGTAGTTATTGCTGCTTGCTGTGTGCTCCACAATCTGTGTGAGAGCAAGGGCGAGACCTTTTTGTCCGGATGGGAGGTTGAGGCAAATCGCCTGGCTGCAGTTTACGCTCAGCCAGACACCCGTGCCGAGAGAATATCCCAGCGGGAAGCGCTGTGTATCCGGGAGGCTTTGAAAGCTAGTTTCCTTGGAGAGCAGGGTAACCTATGACTCTCCACTTGCTTTCAAGAGAAACTGACCCTGGGCCTGTGTCTGTATGTGTCGATTTCGATCTGCGGTTACATACCCCGTTCTCCAAGTTTCCCCCACTTCCAAAGCACGTTTTAAATCAAATTAATTGTTACACTCATTATTAATAAATCTTTGTTTTACTTTGCATTTCTGTTCAGTTGCTGAAACATGAACGCATACTGTGCTGGGCACGGTGTGCACTGATGTACAGACCGCTTGTTCCATAGAGGAATGACATCCTCCTGCTCCTACATAGGTCTCTGGGGTGGGGGACGGTTGCAAGTGGTTGTGCATCAAGGGGAGGGATTGCAGGAAGGGGTGGGTTTGCAGGAAGGGGCGAGTGGTGCCTTCTTTGGATAGGGGTTTGGATGACGGCAGTGGGCTGCGGGTTTGGGCGTAGGAAGGGGTGAGGGGGGTGGGGAAGGGTGAGTATCTGTCCGTGGATGAGGGCTCTTGCTGGGGCTCAGGGCAGCGGAGAGGCTCGTTGCTACGGTGGAAGTGCATGGTAAGGGCAGCGTGCCTTAACATTAAGGGGGTGGCAGGCGCTAGGACCCTGGACAAGCATACATATCACAGAATGACACGGGGCAGCATACACCACACAGAGTGACCCTGGTGCCTACTGACTGCAGTGTGTGTGTGCCCTGCAGTTGATCATGCCCCCAAGTCTGTACCCTGGTAATGTAGGCTATATCGTGCAATTATAAATCCCCTCCCCCCCCATACAAAAAAAAATCCTCTGACACGAAAGACGTGACCGAAACAGTGAATAACAGCAAACAGCTTTTAATAATCTAATACACAGTGGGGGGATGAAACTTGGATTTGGGACTGGGTGAGCCTGTAAGGGAAGCACTTCTACAAATGTATAGCGTGAGAAGTGTGTGGTACATTAGCGCTATGCAGTGGTGCAGTGACAGTTCTCACGGCCCCTACCGCCCCGCCGTCTTGTACTTTTGGGTGGGGGAGGGCAGGACTTTTTGGCGGGGGAGGGCGGTTGCAGATACACTGCAGGGGGGCTCTGTCCTCCTGCCTGCGGTCCTGCAGAACATCAACAAGGCGCCGGAGCGTGTCCGTTTGCTCCCTCATTAGCCCAAGCAGTGTTTGAGTCGCCTGCTGGTCTTCCTGCCGCCACCTATCCTCCCGTTCGATGTGTGTGCGATGCTGTTGACATAGGGTCTCCCTCCACTGTGTCTGCTCTGCCGCCTCGGCTCTGGAGCAGGCCATCAGTTCCGCGAACATCTCATCCCGAGTCTTTTTCTTTCGCCGCCTAATCTGCGCCAGCCTCTGCGAGGGGGATGCCGGGGCAGTCCGGGAAAGAGCCGAAGCTGTGTGATGGGAAAAGTAACTGATTTCCTTGAACAGATACATGTTTGCGAACAGTGAACACAGTCTAGTCAGTTTCTCTGAACAAGACCATACAGGGCAACAAGTCTCATGAGATCTCGGGCCAAGTTCGAGATTTCGGAATATGCTCTCATTGGCTGCGGCATTGCACAGGAGAGCGGACAAGTGGGGAGAGACAGCTGAATCCGTCTAGCAGACAGTCCTGGTAAGCCTTACAGTACATTCTGCTTATCAGTTAATGGATAGCTGTGCCCTCCCGCTAAAGGCAATCTGGAAATCATATACTCTGACCCTTTTCCAGCCACTCCCGCCAGTGCACGGGAAAGATCAATGTATGCTTTTCCTATGTGGCCTACAACACGTGGCTGTTAAGCGAGGGTCATTGTTATGCAAAGTAAAAGTCAACCATTCACAACAGTAACAATACACTAATTGCCCTAATTAGATGCAGCATTTCATGAACGAGATCACCCTGATGCGGGTCCCTCGGAGTCACAAAGAGCTGATGCTAAGGGAAGCCCTGCAGAGACCAGGACCATATGCGGCCATGCTTGTGGAGGCGATGATTCCCATCTACATAAGGATGTCCTGGCGCGGAAGAGTGTGCTTCCACGGAGCACCCAACAAGGCACCTCTCCACAGGAACCTCCTGCGGAGGCTTTTCGAGGACCTAAATGAGACCTTTCTTGAATTGTCCCTGGAGGATTATTGTTCAATCCCTATATGTGTGGACCTACTTTTCATATAGTTTTTCATTGAAAATTTTATATATAGTATTTCTATTTTTTTATACCTGTTTTATAAAAAATAAATGTTTACATGTTTCTAGCACTTACCGCCTGATCCTTCCCCTGATTCAGAGTCCGGGTTAACGGCCGGGGAGGGTTGGTAGGGGATCTCTGTGAGGGTGATGAAGAGATCCTGGCTGTCAGGGAAAGCGGTTTTGTGTTCGCTGTCGCCTGCGCCGTCCTCCACAGACCCTTCCTCATCTTCCCCATCGGCGAACATCGAGGAGGAACTGTCCAGGTTCACTATGCCATCCACTGAGTCCACGGTCACTGGTGGGGCAGTGGTGGCAGACCCACCTAGAATGGCATGCAGTGCCTCGTAGAAGCGGCATGTCTGGGGCTGGGCTCCGGAGCGTCCATTTGCCGCTCTGACTTTTTGGTAGCCTTGTCTCAGGTCCTTGATTTTCACGCGGCACTGCATTGCATCCCGGCTGTATCCTTTCTCTATCATTGCTTTGGAGACCTTCTCGAAGGTCTTTGCATTCCGCTTGCTGGAGCGCAGCTCCGAGAGCACAGACTCCTCGCCCCACACACCGATCAGATCCAGGACTTCCCGGTCTGTCCATGCTGGGGACCTCTTTCTATTCTTGGATTGGCCGGACTCCTCTGCTGGAGAGCTCTGCATCGTTGCAGGTGCTGCGGAGCTCGCCCCGATGTCCAGCCAGGACGTCAGATTCAAAGTGCCCAGACAGGAAAATGAATTCAAATTTTCCCGGGTCATTTCCTGTGTGGCTGGTCAGAGAATCCAAGCTCGGACTGCTGTCCAGAGCGTCAACAGAGTGGTGCACTGTGGGATAGCTCCCGGAGCTACTAAGTTCGATTTGCATCCACACCTAGCCTAATTCGAGCTAGCCATGTCGAATTTAGCGTTACTCCACCTGTCGGGGTGGAGTACCAAATTTGAACTAAAGAGCCCTCTAGTTCGAATTAAATGGCTTCCTGGTGTGGACGGTTGAGCGGTTAGTTCGAATTAACGCTGCTAAATTCGAATTAAAGTCCTAGTGTAGACCAGGACATCTACCAAGGAACTGTCCTCCGGAGGACTTGAGCAGAAAGCTACAGGAGATGTACCCGATGGGTGTCCTTGGGGTATGAAGCAAGCAGCTACCAAGAGCCATTCTTCACCCATCCCTTGAAGGCAAAAATCACCATCATGACTCCATAGTAAGAAGGGTGGAAAGAGAATTCAGCACGGGATGCAAGGACAGCAGGACTGGGTGCTGTCTCCCGGGAGTGAAGACACAAGATGTAAGTGCAAGATTGGACAGGACTATGAAGCCAGCTGCAAGTTTCCACTGGTGACGATACATTGTGGAACCACTGGGATGGCATCAGATGGAACTACACAGATTATTGAAGACTTCAGGGATCTAGGAATGGAGCTTGTCATAAACAGATAGTTAAGGGTTAAAGTCTCTTTTACCTGTAAAGGGTTAACAAACTCAGTAACCTGATGAACACCTGACCAGAGGACCAATCAAGGGACAGGATAATTTCAAATCCCTGTGGAGGGAAGGCTTTGTCTGTGTCCTTTGTTTGATTTGAGTGCTCTCTTTGGATCTAAGAGAGGCCAGACATGTCTCCAAGTTCTCCTGGAGTATTTCCTACTATCCAGTATAGTGAGTATTAGAAAGGCGAATTAATCTTCTAATTAATTTCTGCATTTGCAATTTTGTGTTTGCTATAGAAATATCTTTATTTCTGTTTGCTGTTACTTTGATTATTCTGAGAAAGGAGGGCGGGGGGGGAGAGCCTCTCCAGGTTTATAAGTTAGACCCTGTATTTTTCCATCCTGGTAATACAGAGATAGTGTACTTTTTTTTCTTTCTTTAATAAAATCTTTTCTTTTTTAGAACTTGATTGATTTCTTCCCTTGTTTGGATTTTCAGGGGAAGGGGAGGGGGAAAAGTGAAGCCCTCTTTGTTTGATTCAAGGAGTTTGAATCAAGGTATCTCTCCCAAGGACAAGGGGAGGGGGAAGAAGGTGGGGGAATGGATTATTTCCCTTTGTGCTGAGATTCAAGGTGTTTGGATCTGTGTTCCCCAGGGGAAGTTTTTGGGGGAACAGGGAGTGTGTCAGACACTTAAAACTTGACTGGTGGCAGCGAGAACCAGATCTAAACTAGGATTTTAGTTTAGAGGAGTCCATGCAGGTCCCCATCTTGTGAACGCTAAAGTTCAAAGTGGGGAATAAACCTATGACAGAGCTGAAGAAAAGGCAGGTCCATGTGATCTCCTCAGAGATCCTTCCAGGCCCACGAGCAAGAGAAAGCAGAAAATACTGGAGTTAAACTAATGTAACCCCCAAGGAGATTACATAGATTCCTGGGGCTCTGTCTGCTGTCAGCTCAGGGAGGGGGAGCCAACGCAAACTCAGAGTCTGCCCGGCAACCAACAGGGAGTGAGATGCCCCTCCCCAGGGAGAAGCCATTTTTGGAGAGGCTGGAGCCAGCCAGGGCAAGGGCAGGACTGGCTGTGTGGGGAGCTGGGAAGTCCCAGGCCTGCAAGCAGGGTTCCCCCTGAGAACTGGCCTCTAGGGACCTGACAGCAGATCCCCCAGCTGGGTTTTCCTTCCCCACGGATGATTCCCAATTGTTACGTTTGCTGAGAAATTTCCCCAGCCAGGCTGGGTTCGCCTCCAGCTCCCCTGGTGAGACCAGTCCTCACATAGTCAGCGCTGCTAGTCCAGGGCTGCTGCCTGCAGAGTGTGTGACTGGAGACTGGGCTAGGAGGCTACAGTTTGGATGTGAGGGTAGTTGTATAACCTCCACCATGAGCCCTGCACCCCTTTGTGGTGAGGGGAAATCCTGGGACCGACGCAGCCTGATTCCTGCTTGAGGAGGATCCCTGACAGTAGACAGCAGCCCCTCTGCAGTGACTGAGGAGTCCAGCGTCATCTTCAAACCTGAAGATCATCCATGGAGTTTGTGAGTGCACCAGCTTTTAGTTAGTTAGTCAGGGAATTTGTTTTGGGGACCCCCCCTACTCCCTGAACTGTGTCCTCAAGCCAGGGAGTGAGGGTTTGAGGATTTTATAATCTGCTGCTTATTACACCTGTGGAGGGATTCACCACCTCCTCCCACTTGTGGGTCCTTTGGGCTGTGCTGAACCCAGTCAGCCACACTGCTAAACCACTGCAGAGACTTGTATAGCTCATCAAGGGCCCCAGCAAAGTACGCGTACCAACAGGACACTAATTTTACACTTGTTGCATCAAGTCACGGGTATTCTCAGTGTGGGCACCGGTGACCCTAAAAATAGTGTTTCACCCTGTTATGTAGTATTTGTTGCCTGTTTAATATAATTATTGTGTTGAATATATTTTTAGGTGTTGAGTTATTTCTTGGAAGTCTCCAACTATCTGGCAAGTAAGTGGAGATTCCTCTGTAGTTAGAATTTTCCGCCCAAGCTGCCCTGGCGACCCTGCCGGGAAGGAGCAAGGGGGGTGGAGGCCCCGCCAAATAATTTCATAGCAAAAAAGAAAAAAGATTCACCCTGCTGAGTGGGTGGCGGGATCCAAAAGAACGCAGGCCTGCCCATCAGAACCTGTAAGCGGATTGCCGTTAAAGGAGGTCACCAGGTAGAGTTACACTAAGAATGCAAGGGAGGGTGCTTAATTCACACTCTGTGTCATGAACCAATGGAACGGAAGTGGCAAAGGACGTGACAGGAATACAGTTGTCAGTTGTTTATATACCAAAGCTAGGAGCTAGGGTAATAAGCAAGCAGAACTAGTCATTCTCACCACTGAGAAGAAATTGGATGTAACTGGCATTGCTGAAACCTGGAAGGACAATTCCTGAGTGGCATGTTAAACTCTCTGGTTCTATAGGAAGGGCAGACTGCGTAAAAGGGCTGGGGAAGGTGACTTTCTACATTAAAGACACCATTACCTGCTTTAGGATTATTGATAAGTCAAACCATGGGCTCTCAAATACATATGGATCAAGGTTCTCACTAAGAGCGACCCGGTGGGGGTCTGTTACAGATGACGGAATCACAGCAGAAAACAGGATGAGTCTCTCCTCAGGCACCTGTCTGTAATGCATGGAAAAAACCACTGTGATGTTATGGGGGCCTGCAGTTTGAGAGACAGGCTGGATGTCTTGTGCAGCCAGTAGTAACACAGCATTGGAGACTCTAAATGTTATAGATACAATTTTCTAATACCAAAAGTATAGCACCGGGCATGAGGAAGTTCTACTTCGGATCTCACTGTGACACGTACAGATGAATTAATCTCTGGCCTGGAAGCAGGTGGTTGCCTATGGACCAGTGATCATAGAATCATAGAGTATCAGGGTTGCAAGGTACCTCAGGAGGTCATCTAGTCCAACCTCATGCTCAAAGCAGGACCAACCCCAACTAAATCATCCCAGCCAGGGCTTTGTCAAGCCTGACCTTAAAAACCTCTAAGGAAGGAGATTCCACCACCTCCCTAGGTAACCCATTCCAGTGCTTCACCACCCTCCTAGTGAAATAGTGTTTCCTAATATCCAACCTAGACCTCCCGCACTGCAACTTGAGACCATTGCTCCTTGTTCTGTCATCAGGTACCACTGAGAACAGTCTAGATCCATCCTCTTTGGAACCTCCTTTCAGGTAATTGAAAGCAAATATCAAATCCCCCCTCATTCTTCTCTTCTGCAGACTAAACAATCCCAGTTCCCTCAGCCTCTCCTCATAATTTATGTGCTCCAGCCCCCTAATCATTTTTGTTGCCCTCCGCTGGACTCTTTCCAATTTTTCCACATCCTTCTTGTAGTGTGGGGGCCCCCAAAACTGGACACAGTACTCCAGATGAGGCCTCACCAATGTTGAATAGAGGGGAATGATCACATCCCTCGATCTGGTGGCAATGCTTCCACTTATACAGCCCAAAATGCCGTTAGCCTTCTTGGCAACAAGGGCACACTGTTGACTCATATCCAGCTTCTCATCCACTGTAACCCCTAGGTCCTTTTCTGCAGAACTGCTGCCTAGACATTCGGTCCCTAGTCTGTAGCAGTGCATGGGATTCTTCCGTCCTAAGTGCAGGACTCTGCACTTGTCCTTGTTGAACCTCATCAGGTTTCTTTTGGCCCAATCCTCTAATTTGTCTAGGTCCCTCTCAGGGCCGGTGCAACCATTTAGGCGACCTAGGCGGTCGCCTAGGGTGCTGGGATTTGAGGGGTGCCATTTTCTTTGGCAGCGACTGGATCTTCAGCTGCCCTGGTCGCCTCCTGCATTTAGGCGGAGGAAGCTGGGGCAGGGGAGCACAGGGAGGGCCACCTACAGCAAGTGTCGGGGGGGAAGGCACGCAGGGGAACTCCCCGCCCCAGCTCACCCCTGCCCTTCCTCCTCCCCGAGCACACCGTGGCTGTTTCACTTCTTCTGCCTCCCAGGCTTGCAGCACCTAAGCTGATTGGCACTGCAAGCCTGGGAGGTGGGAGAAGTGAAGCAGCGACGGTGTGCTCGGGGAGGAGGAGGAGGAGGAGGAGCAGGGGTGAGCTGCTTCACTTCTCCCACCTCCCAGGCTTGCAGTGCCAATCAGTTTAGGCGCTGCAAGCCTGGGAGGCGGGAGAAGTGAAGCAGCCACGGCGTGCTCGGGGTGCTCGTGTGCGGAGCAGGGGTGAGCTGGGCCGGGGAGGTGCCTCAGGAGCTGCCGCAAGGGGGGCGCTTCAGGGAGGGGGCACAGGGGGGTCGCAAGGTGGCAGTTTTGCCTAGGGTGCAAAACATCCTTGCACCGGCCCTGGTCCCTCTGTATCCTATCCCTACCCTCCAGCGTATCTATTACTCATCCCAGTTTAGTGTCATCTGCAAACTTGCTGAGAGTGCAGTCCATGCCATCCGCCAGATCATTACTGAAGATATTAAACAAAACTGGCCCCAGGACCGACCCTTTGGGGACTCCACGTGATACCGGCCGCAAAAAGACATGGAGCCGTTGATCACTACCCGTTGAGCCCGATGATCTAGCCAGCTTTCTATCCACTTTATAGTCCATTCATCCAGCCCATACTTCTTTAACTTGCTGGCAAGAATACTGTGGGAGACTGTATCAAAAGCTTTGCTAAAGTCAAGGAATAACACATCCACTGCTTTCCCCTCATCCACAGAGCCAGTTATCTCCTCATAGAAGGCAATCAGGTTGGTCAGGCATGACTTGCCCTTGGTGAATCCATGCTGACTGTTCCTGATCACTTTCCTCTTCTCTAAGTGCTTTGGAATTGATTCCTTGAGGACCTGCTCCATGATTTTTCCAGGGACTGAGGTGAGGCTGACTGGCCTGTAGTTCCCCAGATCCTCCTCCTTCCCTTTTTTAAAGATGGGCACTACATTAGCCTTTTTTCCAGTCATTCGGGACTTCCCCCGATTGCCATGAGTTTTCAAAGATAATGGCCAATGGCTCTGCAATCACATCTGCCAACTCCTTTAGCACCCTCGGATGCAGCGCATTCGGCCCCAGGGATTTGTGCTCGTCCAGCTTTTCTAAAAGAATCCTGCACTTAGGATGGAAGAATCCCATTCACTGTTACAGACTAGGGACTGAATGGCTAGGAAGCAGTTCTGCAGAAAAGGACCTAGGGGTTACAGTGGACGAGAAGCTGGATATGAGTCAGCAGTGTGCCCTTGTTCCCAAGAAGGCTAACGGCATTTTGGGCTGCATTAGTAGGAGCATTGCCAGCAGATTGAGGGAAGTGATTATTCCCCTCTATTCGACACTGTTGAGGCCACACCTGGAGTAATGCATCCAGTTTTGGGCTGCCCATTACAGAAAGGATGCGGACAGATTGGAGAGCGTCCAGCAGAGGAAAATGATTAGGGGGCTGGAGCACATGACTTATGAGGAGAGGCTGAGGGAACTGGGATTGTTTAGTCTGCAGAAGAGAAGAATGAGGGGGGATTTGATAGCTGCTTTCAACTACCTGAAAGGGGGTTCCAAAGAGGATGGATCTAGACTGTTCTCAGTGATAGAACAAGGAGTAATGGTCTCAAGTTGCAGAGGGGGAGGTTTAGGTTGGACATTAGGAAAAACTTTTTCATTAGTAGGGTGGTGAAGCACTGGAATGGGTTACCTAGGGAGGCGGTGGAATCTCCTTCCTTAGAGGTTTTTAAGGTCAGGCTTGACAAAGCCCTGGCTGGGATTATTTAGTTGGTGTTAGTCCTGCTTTGAGCAGGGGGTTAGACTAGATGATCTCCTGACGTCTCTTCTAACCCTAATATTCTATGATTCTATTATCAGCTAGGGTGAGAATTTGCTAATTCATATCCTATCTTTCTAGTATCTTTGGCTTAGTTTTCAGTTTTGTTTATTTACTAGGTGATCTGCTTTGAGCTGTTTGCTGTCACTTATAATCACTTAAAATCTATCCTTTTGTAGTTAATACACTGGTTTATGTTTTAATTTAAACCAGTGTGACTTTGACTGAAGTGTCTGGAGAAAATCTCAGCGTGTCTTAATGCAAGCGCATTGTGCTTATTCCTCTCCACGTTGAGGGAGGGGGGCAGACATATTAATGAGCTTACACTGTATAAATCCCTGTGCAGTGCACAATGGTGTAATTTGGGGTTTATTCTCCAGAAGGGGGGTGCATGCCTGGGAAACTGGCTGGTGTCTGCTGTTGGCACTTAGGTAGCCCAGTTTGGGTGAGTGGCACCACCTGCTGTCATGTTGGGTGATAGCAGGGCCTGGGTGAGGCTGGCTGTGTCCTCAGCCCAGCTGTGTGTCTTAGAGAGACACCGCAATTCCCACGGCTCGCAGACTGCACCTCAGGGGTAGCAATCCATCACAGGCATAAGCAAAAGTCCCCACTGCTTAGCCTGGGTTAGCCCTAAAGGACACATAAAGTTTGCTTACCATAGAAACATCTATTACTTTTTGGAAACTTAAGTTTGTAACTCATTTGTGTGCATATGTCTACCTGCTTTAACCTTGTGAATAACTCTCTGCTTTCCTTTGCCTGTTAATAAATCTTAAGATAGTTTATTATACAGTTGGCTACACTGGTGTTGTCTGGGGTGTGAGATCTGAAGTGCACTGGACCTGGGGTGAGTGACCAGTCTTTTGGGACAGAGTAGCCTGAATATTGCTCTGATATTTGGCATAAGGGACCATCGATCACTAAGGGCTAGTCGACACTGGCAACACTAAAATGCTGCCGTGGCAGCACTTTAATGTGACTTGTGTAGTCACGGCAGAGCGCTGGGGGGAGCTCTCCCAGTGATCTAAACAAACCACCTGCATGAGAGGCGTAGCTCCCAGCGCTGGGGCACTATTTACACTGCCACTTTACAGCACTGAAACTTGCTGCGCTCAGGGGCTGTTTGTTCACACCCCTGAGCGAGAAAGTTGCAGCGCTGTAAATTGCCAGTGTAGACAAGCCCTGGGTAGCAGGCAGATCGGCATACCAAGGGGACTGTTAGTTACTCCGTTACAGCTGTTATGGTGTCTGAGCAGTTTACACTGGATAATTGGTTGGTGAAATCAAAATCTAGCACTCACAGGCAGTCTGGGATTGTGCCCTGGTTCCTAGCAGCCTGCCCCGAGGTTGGGATTCATGCTTTTGAGCTGACACCAATGCCTTTCTGGAAGATGCTTTAGCCAAACCCATCAGGAGAGGGTTTCACAGTTCCACAGGCTCAGTGCTACGCCTCAGCTTCGGAACAGACTCTTGGAGGAACGCCCACAGGGTGAGCCACACAGCCTCATCCCCCCTAGACTAAACTTCTGGGGCTTCAGTCCTCCTGCTTCACACCGTGCGCCCTGCCCAGCGACTCCAGCTAAGACAGCCCTCAGCAGAGACTTCAGGGATGAATGCAGCCTAGCAGATATTTGCAATGACACACAAGCAGCATTTTCAGAACAGTCGGGTTTATTAGTCAGCGGGAACGTAGCATTGGAAGTCCTTAGGTCAGCACAGAGACATGCAAAGTAAAGCATAGTCCATTCTGATCAGCCCAGAGCAGTTCAGCAGCCAAGCTGTGGCACGCTCCATTTTCAGGCTCCGGTGCTCTCTCTGACTTCCTTCCTTTCACTCAATTCCCAGGTGAGAGAGCCAGAGTCCTTAAGGGGCAGGCCTGATTACAGTTCAGTTCACATCCCGCTTGCCAGGGTTTCCTGCTCTTACGTGTTGATTGTTCAGTCACTGGGGGGGCGGGGGTGTCTCTTTGTCTTACTGGATCCTCTGGAGGTCTGGGTCAGGTTCAATCAGTTCCTTAAAAACCCAATCATTCCACCTGGATTGCTAGGGGACACACACTCATCTCCTGTCCCTGTGCTGTTCCAGGAGCAGGTAGCACACGGAAACTGAGGCATGCCTTGGATTAATGAAAATATTAGAGAAAATTCCCACTTCATCATACGGGGTAACTGGGTAACAGAGCCTGGCCTGAGTCCTGCAGGAGGTCACACAAGATGATCTAATGGTCCCTTTTGGCCTTAAAAAATCTATGACCCTGCCCTCCGACCTGCTTAGCTCCCCCATCCCAGGCTGGCTTATACCCCCGGCCTCTCCTCTAGGCTGGTTCAGCTTGGCTCAGCCCCTCGGGGAGGCAAAGTCCAGCTGTGGGTCCAGCTCATTCCAACCGTCTCCTAGCATAACGTGGGAGAATGTGGCTCCGCCAGTCCAAGGCGAGGCCTGGTGATGTCACAATGGTGCCCAGGAGCCGGGCCTGGCGATGGGGTCCCTGGCCTGGCTGCCCATCGGGCTCCTGCCCCTGCTGCTCCTGGCGACGCAGGGATACAGCTCGAAGCGTGAGCGGGATGTGGGGCCAGGGGCGCTGGAACAATTTGTATAGTGGGGGTGCTGAGAGTCAATGAACCAAATTGTGAATCCTGTATGTAATGGAAACCACTTCAACGCAGGGGGTGCTGGAGCACCCCCAGCACCTTAGTTCCAGCACCTATGTGGGGGCTCCCATGGAGGTGGCCAGGGGGTCCTGCCCCCACTCATGCCATGAGCACAGCCCCATGGTGGGGCCTGCCCATGCACCAGTGCCCAGACACACTCCCTGGGGGAGCCCCAGCCCCTCCCGTGCTCCCTGCAGGAGAGGAGGCAGAGAGGCCAAGCCCTTCCTTTACAGGGGAAAGGGGAGGAGAGTTAGCGGGAGGTGTTGGGGGGGCTGAGGCCTTTGCCCATAGGGAGATGGAGAAGGCTGCAGGGTAGAGACATCTTCAGAGGGTTTAGGCGGCTCCCGTTAAGTATCCAGCAGCCCCAGCCCCAGAAGTGAGAAATACGTGGGAACTCAGAGATCGTTTCCAACTGGCCACAAGGGGACGCCGTTGCCTCCCACTAATTCATCTGAGCATCTTTAACTCCCGCGAGGCCCTTGTGCCAGAGGTGGGGAGCTCAGGGCAGGGCTAGCAAGGGGCTGTGGGTTGGATTGAGGGGTGTTGGCAGAGCTGGGGGGGATGGAGCTGAGGGCAGGGGTGGCAGGGGGCTGTGGGTTAGATTGAGGGGTGTTGGCAGAGCTGGGGGGGATGGAGCTGAGGGCAGGGGTAGCAGGGGGCTGTGGGTTGGATTGAGGGGTGTTGGCAGAGCTTGGGGGGATGGAGCCGAGGGCAGGGGTGGCAGGGGGCTGTGGGTTGGAGTGAGGGGTGTTGGCAGAGCTGGGGGGTTGGAGCTCAGGGCAGGAGTAACAGGGGGCTGTGGGTTGGATTGAGGGGTGTTGGCAGAGCTGGGGGGGTGGAGCCGAGGGCGGGGGTAGCAGGGGGCTGTGGGTTGGATTGAGGGGTTTTGGCAGAGCTGAGGTGGATGGAGCCCAGGCCAGGAGTAGCAGGGGGCTGTGGGTTGGATTGAGGAGTGTTGACAGAGCTGGGGGGGATGGAGCCCAGGGCAGGGGTGGCAGGGGGCTGGGGGTTGGATTGAGGGGTGTTGGCAGAGCTGGGGGGGATGGAGCTGAGGGCAGGGATAGCAGGGGGCTGTGGGTTGGATTGAGGGGTGTTGACAGAGCTGGGGGGGATGGAGCTGAGGGCAGGGATAGCAGGGGGCTGGGGGTTGGATTGAGGGGTGTTGGCAGAGCTGGGGGGGATGGAGCCTAGGGCAGGGATAGCAGGGGGCTGTGGGTTGGATTGAGGGGTGTTGGCAGAGATGGGCGGGGATGGAGCCCAGGGCAGGGATAGCAGGGGGCTGTGGGTTGGATTGAGGGGTGTTGGCAGAGCTGGGGGGGTTGGAGCTCAGGGCAGGAGTAGCAGGGGGCTGTGGGTTAGATTGAGGGGTGTTGGCAGAGCTGGGGGGGATGGAGCCGAGGGCAGGGGTAGCAGGGGGCTGTGGGTTGGATTGAGGGGTGTTGGCAGAGCTGAGGTGGATGGAGCCCAGGCCAGGGCTGGCAGGGGGCTGTGGGTTGGATTGAGGGGTTTTGGCAGAGCTGAGGTGGATGGAGCCCAGGCCAGGGGTAGCAGGGGGCTGTGGGTTGGATTGAGGGGTGTTGGCAGAGCTGAGGTGGATGGAGCCGAGGGCAGGGGTGGCAGGGGGCTGTGGGTTGGATTGAGGGGTGTTGGCAGAGATGGGCGGGGATGGAGCTAAGGGCAGGGGTAGCAGGGGGCTGGGGTTGGATTGAGGGGTGTTGGCAGAGCTGGGGGGGATGGAGCTGAGGGCAGGGGTGGCAGGGGGCTGTGGGTTAGATTGAGGGGTGTTGGCAGAGCTGGGGGGATGGAGCTAATGGCAGGGGTAACAGGGGGCTGTGGATTGGATTGAGGGGTGTTGGCAGAGCTGGGGGGATGGATTCAAGGGCAGGGATAGCAGGGGGCTGGGGGTTGGATTGAGGGGTGTTGGCAGAGCTTGGGGGTTGAGCTCAGGGCACGAGTAGCAGGGGGCTGGGGTTGGATTGAGGGGTGTTGGCAGAGCTGTGGTGGATGGAGCCCAGGGCAGGGATAGCAGGGGGCTGTGGGTTGGATTGAGGGGTGTTGGCAGAGATGGGGGGGATGGAGCCAACGGCAGGGGTAGCAGGGGGCTGGGGATTGGATTGAGGGGTGTTGACAGAGCTGAGGGGGATGGAGCTCAGGGCAGGGGTAGCAGGGGGCTGTGGGTTGGATTGAGGGGTGTTGGCAGAGCTGAGGTGGATGGAGCCCAGGGCAGGGATAGCAGGGGGCTGTGGGTTGGATTGAGGGGTGTTGGCAGAGATGGGCGGGGATGAACCTATGGCCAGGGTTGCATGGGGCTGGGGATTGGATTGAGGGGTGTTGACAGAGCTGAGGGGGATGGAGCTCAGGGCAGGGGTAGCAGGGGGCTGTGGGTTGGATTGAGGGGTGTTGGCAGAGCTGAGGTGGATGGAGCCCAGGGCAGGGATAGCAGGGGGCTGTGGGTTGGATTGAGGGGTGTTGGCAGAGATGGGCGGGGATGGAGCTAAGGGCAGGGGTAGCAGGGGGCTGGGGGTTGGATTGAGGGGTGTTGGCAGAGCTGGGGGGGATGGAGCCGAGGGCAGGGGTGGCAGGGGGCTGTGGGTTAGATTGAGGGGTGTTGGCAGAGCTGGGGGGATGGAGCTAATGGCAGGGGTAACAGGGGGCTGTGGATTGGATTGAGGGGTGTTGGCAGAGCTGGGGGGATGGATTCAAGGGCAGGGATAGCAGGGGGCTGGGGGTTGGATTGAGGGGTGTTGGCAGAGCTTGGGGTTGGAGCTCAGGGCAGGAGTAGCAGGGGGCTGGGGGTTGGATTGAGGGGTGTTGGCAGAGCTGAGGTGGATGGAGCCCAGGGCAGGGATAGCAGGGGGCTGTGGGTTGGATTGAGGGGTGTTGGCAGAGATGGGGGGGATGGAGCCTAGGGCAGGGGTAGCAGGGGGCTGGGGATTGGATTGAGGGGTGTTGACAGAGCTGAGGGGGATGGAGCTCAGGGCAGGGGTAGCAGGGGGCTGTGGGTTGGATTGAGGGGTGTTGGCAGAGCTGAGGTGGATGGAGCCCAGGGCAGGGATAGCAGGGGGCTGTGGGTTGGATTGAGGGGTGTTGGCAGAGATGGGCGGGGATGGAGCTAAGGGCAGGGGTAGCAGGGGGCTGGGGATTGGATTGAGGGGTGTTGACAGAGCTGAGGGGGATGGAGCTCAGGGCAGGGGTAGCAGGGGGCTGTGGGTTGGATTGAGGGGTGTTGGCAGAGCTGAGGTGGATGGAGCCCAGGGCAGGGATAGCAGGGGGCTGTGGGTTGGATTGAGGGGTGTTGGCAGAGATGGGCGGGGATGGAGCTAAGGGCAGGGGTAGCAGGGGGCTGGGGGTTGGATTGAGGGGTGTTGGCAGAGCTGGGGGGGATGGAGCCGAGGGCAGGGGTAGCAGGGGGCTGGGGGTTGGGTTTAAGGGTATTGGCAGAGCTGAGGGGTGGGGGGATGGATCCCAGGCCTGGGAAAGTAGGGTGCTGCAGGTTGACAGAACTCGGGTGTGGGGGCACCTCTGATCTTGGGTTCTTTGTTGACTCCATCTCTGCTGTCCGGGGAGTGGAAACGGCTCTGGGGAACTGCTTGGGGGTGTGTGTATTTCCTTCATGCCCTCGATGGGTCCCTTCAGGCTCACACAGCCCAGCAATTACTTTTCACACACAGACCCTGTCTTTGATCTTCTCCACAGCCTGTGGGCGCCGCCCCCTGATGTCTGGCTACAGCGGGATGCGGATTGTGGGTGGCGTAGATGCTCTGCCGGGGTCCTGGCCCTGGCTCGTCAGCATCCAGATCCCCACCCGAATGGGCCCCCAGCATTCATGTGGTGGGTCCCTCATCAGCACTCGCTGGGTCCTCACAGCAGCTCACTGCTTCAAAGCCAAGAGAAGGTGAGACGGGGGCAGTCTGTGCCAGGACCCTAGGGAGACAGTGGTGGGTGGGGGGGCAGGGCTGGAAGACACTTGGGGAGCGTGAGCAGCTGATCCATAGAATGTAAGGACAGTAGGGACCATTAGAACCTCTAGTCTGACCCCCTGTATTAATCCCAATAACTTGGGCTCAGCTAAAACATTTTCCAGAAGCATCAAGTTTTTTTGTGGGGGGAAGGATGACTCAGTGGTTTGAGCCTTGGCCTGCTAATCCCAGGGTTGTGAGCTCAATCTTTGAGGGGGCCATTTAGGGATCTGGGGCAAAATCAGTGCTTGGTCCTGCTAGTGAAGGCAGGGGGCTGGACTCAAGGTCCTTTCCAGTTCTGTGAGATAGGCATATTTCCATATATTATTATTAGTGTGGATCTGGAGACACCATGAGATGGAGAATCCACCACTGCCCTTGGGAGTTTGTTCCAGTCCTTAGTCGCCTTCATTGTTGACTATTTGGGCCTAATTTCTCATTTGAATTTGTCTGGCTTCTGCTTCCAGCAACTAGTTTTTGTTCTGCCTTTCTCTGCTAGATTGAATAGGTGTCATTGCCTGGTACTTTCTCTCCATGAAGGCCTTTATGCACTGTACTTCAGTCACTTCTCAATCTAGGCTGAGCACAGAGCTCTGTCTGTCTCTCACTGTCAGGCATTTTCTACAGCCCTTGAATCACTTCTGTGTCTCTTTTCTGCACCCTCTCCAATTTTTCAACATTCTTTTTAAAATGTGGGCACTAGAACTGAATGCAGTGTTCAGCATGGGACTCACCAACGCTGCAAACAGAAGTAAAATCCTCTCCCAGCTCCTACTCACTTCTCCTAAGTTTATACATCCAAAGATCACAATAGCCCTTTTGTCACAGCATCACACTGGGAGCACATGGTCAATTACTTGTCCACTATGACCCCTAAGTCCTGTTCAGTGTCACAGGCCCCCATTCTGTAGCTATGGTCTGCATTTCTTGGCTGAGGGGAGATATGAGTGCTCTCTAGAAATACATCAGAGGGATAAATATCAGGGAGGGAGAGGAGTTATTTAAGTTAAGCACCAATGTGGATCCAAGAACAAATGGGTGTAAACTGGCCATCAACAAGTTTAGGCTTGAAATTAGGTGAAGGTTTCTAACCATCAGAGGAGTGAAGTTCTGGAACAGCCTTCCAAGGGGAGCAGTGGGGGCAAAAAACCTAAGTGGTTTCAAGACTGAGCTTGATAAGTTTATGGAGGGCATGGTGTGATGGGGCTGCCTGCAATGGCACATAGCCAGTCTGCGACTGCTAGCAGCAAGTACCTCCAGCAGCTGGTGGTGGGACTCTAGATGGGGAGGGCTCTGAATTACTACCAATAATTCTTTCCCAGGTGTCTGGCTGGTGGGTTTTGCCCTCACGCTCAGGGTCTAAGTGATGGCCATATTTGGAGTCAGAAAGGAATTTCCCCCTGGGTCAGATTGGAAGAGACTCTGGGGTTTTTTTTGGCTTTCCTCTGAAGCATGTGTAACTTGCAGGTTTAAACTAGTGTAAATAGTGAGTTCTCTGTAACTTGAAGTCTTTAAACCATGATGTGAGGCCGTCAGTAACTCAGGCAGAGGTGAGGGGTCTATTACAGAAGTGGGTGGGTGAGGTTATGTGTCCTGCAATGTGCAGAAGGTCAGCCTAGGTGATCAAGATCGTTCCGTCTGAGTGGTTTGAGCATTGGCCTGCTAAACCCAGGGTTGTGAGTTCAGTCCTTGAGGGGGCCATTTAGAGTTTTGGGGATTGGTCCTGCTTTGAGCAGGGAGTTAGACTAGATGATCTCCTGAGGTCCCTTCCAACCCTAATAATCTATGATTCTATATAACTTTCCATTTGGCTGTATTAAAATGTATGTTGTTTGAACGGGCCCAATTGACCAAACGATCCTGATCACTCTGTACGGCTCCCCTTGCCTCATCATTATTTACCACTCCACCCATCTCTGGGGCATCCCTAAGTTGTACCAGCAGCGATTTGATATTCACTACCAGAGCACTGCTGAAAATGGTGAACAGCATCGGGCCCAGTACTGGGGGAAGGCCTGGGTGCCTTGGCGAGTGAGACGGGGAAGAGCTCCTCACTCACCTTTACTGTAGATCTGGCGCTCCGCTAGCTGTGGACTGCTGGGTCTCTCTCTCCCCTCAAGCGTGCATAAAGAGGGTGAGGGGAAGGGTCAGGGGAGACTCTAGACATTTCGCCGCCCCAAGCACGGTGGCATGCCGCGGGGGGTGCTCTGCCGATCGCCGGTCCCGCGGCTCTGGTGGACCTCCCGCAGGCGTGCCTGTGGAGGGTCCGCTGGTCCCGCGACCCTCCGCCATCATGCCGCCAAAGGCTGTCTGCCTGTCGCCCTCCCGGCGACCGGCAGAGTGCCCCCTGCGGCATGCCGCCCCAAGCACGCGCTTGGCATGCTGGGGCCTGGAGCCGCCCCTGGGAAGGGTGTGGATCTGGGGGGGACCCCTTTCTCTGGTCGCTGCACCTCATTCACTGTTCACATGAGATGTGCTGCCAGGCGCTGCGGTTCTGCACACAGGCCATGCCTGCCTTGGGAAAGTGGATCATTTTAGAAAGGAGTGCCCCAGATTAGCCACAACCAGCTAAGAAGCTTTCACTGTCGCCCACCTCGGTCTACACTGGAGGCTAAGTCATGACAACACATTTTCTGAATGACACACTCCACCCATGCGGACATGGCCTCAGTGAGGGTCAGAACTGTGGGCTGAGGGGCACTCGGATAAAGCGGACTCCTGGAACATGGGTGGCAAGTTTGTAGACATTTTGGTGGTGCCCAGAATCCGCCCCCCAATTCCGCCCCCCCCAAACTCCGCTCCCACCTGCCTAAGGCTCTAGGAGGGTCTGGGGTGCAGGTCCTGGGCTGGGGATTAGGGTGCAGGAGGGGTGCAGGGTGCAGTATTTGGGATGGAGTTTGGGTGCTGGGTGCAGGCTCTGGGCTGGGGCAGAGGGTGGGTGTGCAGGCAGGGGTGAGGGGTACAGGCTTTGGGATGGAGTTTGGGTGCAGGCTGGGGGGGCATAGGAAGGGGTGAGGGGTGCAGGCTCTGGGAGGGAGTTTGGGGGTGGGAAGGGGTGTGTGGGAAGGGGGAGGGGGTGCACGCTCTGGGAGGGAGTTGGGGGATAGGAGGGAGTGCAGGGGTGAGGGCTGTGGGGCTGAGGATGAGGGGTTCATGATGCAGGAGGGGGCTCAGGGCTAGGGCAGAGGGTTGGGGTGTGGGGTGAGGGTTGTGGGGCTGGGTATGAGGGGTTCATGATGTGGGGGGGATCAGGGCTGGGGCAGAGGATCAGGGTGCGGGGGGATGAGGGCTCTGGCTGGGGCTGGGGGGTTTGGGGCGTTGGAGAGGCTCAGGGCTAGAGCAGAAGGGCAGGGTAAGGGCAGCCTGCCTTGCCATTAGTGGAGGGCAGGCGCTAGGACCCTGGGGCAGCAGACAGCAGTTCTGCCGGGAGCCGTTCTACTCCAGCCGCACAAGCAGGCAGGGGAGAGGCGCCGCTCTGCTTTCTGTCAGGCAGGGACGCAGTGGGGCGGGGGGGGGAACGCAGGGGGGGTGGCAGGTGGGGGCTGGGACCTGCTCCAGGCAGGAACGCGGCGCGGGGGAGGCCCGCGGCCTGATCCAGGCAGGGCCGGGGGAGAGACCCAGCTCCAAATATTGCTGGAGCAGGGCCCCCAGCCCTGAATATTCCTGGTGCTCGAGCACCACAAATGTATATAACCTGCCGCCTATGTCCTGGAAAGTGTATTTGGAAATTGCCAGCACCACGTAGCTGCTTGGCACTAGTGCTGCAGACTGACAGGTCCTGCCCCATGCCCTGGATTGTCAGCGCTCCCTTGGGAGGACCCTTTCAGTGTGCCAGACCCCCAGGAGGTCACACCTTTCCATAGGGGTAGGCCATGCGGCCTCAGCGCCTGCCAGACCATGTCTCCAGGCTGCAGCACTCCTGCTCCTCCCTGTGAACTCTGCCCGGAGAGTCTGCCTGAAGCAGACTCCTGTTCAGAGACTTTTATCCTAGTCAGGGATTCATAGCTTCCAAAGCCAGAAGGGTCCCTGTGAGAATCTAGTCTGACCTCCTGTGTAAACAGGTCAGAGACCTGCCCCCAAATTAATTCCTAGAGCAGAGCTTTCAGACAATCCTCCAATCTTGATTTAAAAATGGTCACTGACGGAGAAACCACCGTGACCCTTGGTAAATTGTTCCAATGGGTAATTACTGTCACCATCAACAATTTACACGTATTTCCACTCTGAATTTGTCTAGCTTCAACTTCCAACCACTGGATCATGTTAGACTATCATCTGCTAGATCAAAGAGCCTGTTATTAAATATTTGTTCCCCCGCAGGTACTTATAGACTGTGATCAAGTCACCCCTGAACCTTCTCTTTGTTACGCTAATGATTGAGCTCCTTGGGTCTATCGCTATCAGCAGGTTTTCTAGTCCCTTGATCATTCTTGTGGCTCTTCTCTGAGCCCTCTCCAATTTATCAGCATCCCTCTTGACTTGTGGCCAGCAGAACTGGACACAGGATGACAGCAGTGGTCACATCAGTGCCCAATAGAGAGGTAAAATCATCTCTCTGCTCATATTTGAGATGCCCGTTTATGCAGCCCAGGATCCCATTAGCAATCTTGGGCACAGTGTCACACTGGGAGCTCATGTTCAGCTGATTATCCCGCTCCGCCCTCAAATCTTTGTCAGTCGCTGCTTCCCAGGATAGCGTCCCCCAGCCTGTAAGTCTGGCCGACATTCTTTGTTCCTTGATGTGTATTTAGCCACATTCGAATGCATATGGTTTGCTTGAACCCAGTTTACCAAGCAAACCAGATTGCTCTGGATCAGTGACCTGCCTTTTCACTATTGACCATTCCCCACATTTCTATGTCATTTGCAAACTTTATCACTGATGATTTTGTGCTTTCTTATGTTTATTGATTGGCATTAATTCTATTGCCCCCCCCCTTTATTTCTTTATTAATCGGGTTCTATCAGGCACACCATTTTCTTGCCTGGGATCGATGTCTGGCTAATAGGCCTTTAATTATCTGAGACACCCCATTTATCTTTTTTAAATATTGGCACAACATTAATTTTCTTCCAGTCTTCCTGATCAAGGCACCTTAGCAGGTATCTGCCGCAACTCCATGCAGCCTTTTCGAAACAGTCGGGTTTATCAGTCACCTGGGCACAGCATTGGGAAGCCATTAGGTTAACAGAGAGGCAAAGGATAAGAAGAGTTCAGACTGGCCAAGGCCAGGGCTCCCTTGAGCCATGCTGCTGTAGGCACCACCTTCGCTTTCTCTCTGTTCCTTGTGTCTCAGTTCCAGGTCAGAGACCCACGTCTTTGTGAGCCCACCTCTTTATGCCCCCTTCCTGTCACCTTCCCCCGTTGTTCTCCTGCTGCAAAGCTGGGCTAAATTCACATGTTCAGCCCACTGGAGCCTCCCACAGACAAGTGCCAGTTGTTCAGCCCTTGGGGTTCCCACTGTCTCTGTAGGGTCTTCCATTGACATAGAATCATAGGACTGGAAAGGACCTTGAGAGGTCATCTAGTCCGGTCCCCTGCACTCATGGCAGGACTCAGTATTATCTAGACCATCCTTGACAGGTGTTTCATAGAGTCATAGAATCATAGACTTTAAGATCAGAAGGGACCATTATGGCCATCCAGTCTGACCTCCTGCACAATGCAGGCCACAGAATCTCACTCACCCACTCCTGTATCAAACCTGTGTCTGAGCCACTGAAGTCCTCAAATCATGGTTTAAAGACCTCAAGGTGCAGAGAATCCTCCAGCAAGTGACCTGTGCCCCACGCAGCAGAGGAAGGTGAAAAACCCCCAGGGCCTCTGCCAATCTGCCTCGGACAAAAAATATGGAGATCAGTTAAACCCTGAGCATGTGGGGAAAACTCACTAGCCAGCACCCAGGAAAGAATTCTCTGTAGTAACTCAGATCCCACCCCATCTAACATCCCATCACAGACCATTGGGCATATTGGGCATATTTACCGCTAATAGTCAAACTCCAATTAATTGCCAAAATTAGGCTATCCCATTTTACCATCTCCTCCATAAACTTATCAAGCTTAGTCTTGAAGCCAGATATGTCTTTTGCCCCCACTGCTCCCCTTGGAAGGCTGTTCCAGAACTTCACTCCTCTGATGGTTAGAAACCTTCGTCTAATTTCAAGTCTAAACTTCCTGATGGTCAGTTGATATCCGTTTGTTCTTGTGTCCACATTGGTACTGAACTTAAATAAATCCTCTCCCTCCCTGGTATTTATCCCTCTGATCTATTTATAGAGAGCAATCATATCTCCCGTCAGTCCCGTGAGATTCTATGATTCTATGATTCTATGAGTGGTAGATACGTTGGAGGGTAGCGATAGGATACAGAAGGACCTAGACAAATTAGAGGATTGGGCCAAAAGAAACCTGATGAGGTTCAACAAGGACAAGTGCAGAGTCCTGCACTTAGGATGGAAGAATCCCATGCAGTGCTACAGACTAGGGACCGAATGGCTAGGAAGCAGTTCTGCAGAAAAGGACCTAGGGGTTACAGTGGACGAGAAGCTGGATATGAGTCAACAGTGTGCCCTTGTTGCCAGCAGATCGAGGGATGTGATCATTCCCCTCTATTCGACATTGGTGAGGCCTCATCTGGAGCACTGTGTCCAGTTTTGGGCCCCACACTACAAGAAGGATGTGGAAAAATTGGAAAGAGTCCAGCGGAGGGCAACAAAAATGATTAGGGGGCTGGAGCACATGACTTATGAGGAGAGGCTGAGGGAACTGGGATTGTTTAGTCTGCAGAAGAGAAGAATGAGGGGGGATTTGATAGCTGCTTTCAACTACCTGAAAGGGGGTTCCAAAGAGGATGGATCTAGACTGTTCTCAGTGGTACCTGATGACAGAACAAGGAGTAATGGTCTCAAGTTGCAGTGGGGGAGGTTTAGGTTGGATATTAGGAAAAACTTTTTCACTCAGAGAGTGGTGAAGCACTTGAATGGGTTACCTAGGGAGGTGGTGGAATCTCCTTCCTTAGAGGTTTTTAAGGTCAGGCTTGACAAAGCCCTGGCTGGGATGATTTAGTTGGGAATTGGTCCTGCTTTGAGCAGGGGGTTGGACTAGATGACCTCCTGAGGTCCCTTCCAACCCTGATATTCTATGATTCTATGATTCTTCTTTTGGTTAGGCTAAACAAGCCAAGCTCTTTGAGTCTCCTTTCATAAGACAGATTTTTCATTCCTCGGATCATCCTAGTAGCCCTTCTCTGTACCTGTTCCAGTTTGCCTTGTATAATGGTACTAACACCTCCTTATCTCTACTGGAAAAACCTCATTTGATGCATTCCAAGACCGCATTAGCTTTTTTCACAGCCATATCACATTGGCGGCTCATAGTCAGCCTGTGATCAACCAATACTCCAAGGTCCTTCTCCTCCTCTGTTACTTCCAACTGATGCCTCCCCAGCTTATAACAATAGTTCTTGTTATTAATCTCTAAATGCATGACCTTGCACTTTTCACTATTAAATTTCATCCTATTACTATTATTCCAGTTTACAAGGTCATCCAGATCTTCCTGTATGATATCCTGGTCCTTCTCTGTATTAGCAATACCTCCCAGCTTTGTGTCATCCGCAAACTTTATTAGCACATTCCCACTTTTTTGCCAAGGTCAGTAATAAAGAGATTAAATAAGATTGGTCCCAAAACTGATCCCTGAGGAACTCCACTAGTAACCTCCTTCCAGCCTGATAGTTCACCTTTCAGTACGACCCGTTGTAGTCTCCCCTTTAACCAGGTTCTTATCCACCTTTCAATTTTCATATTGATCCCCATCTTTTCTAATTTAGCTAATAATTCCCCATGTGGAACCGTATCAAATGCCTTACTGAAATCGAGGTAAATTGGATCCACTGCATTTCCTTTGACTAGAAAATCTGTTACCTTCTCAAAGAAGGAGATCAGGTTGGTTTGGCACGATCTACCTTTTGTAAAACCATATTGTGTTTTGTCCCAATTACCATTGACCTCAATGTCCTTAACTACTTTCTCCTTCAAAAATTTTTCCAAGACCTTACATACTACAGATGTCAAACTAACAGGCCTATAGTTACTCGGATCACTCTTTTTCCCTTTTTTAAAAATAGGAACTATGTTAGCAATTCTCCAGTCGTACGGTACAACCCCTGAGTTTACAGATTCATTAAAAATTCTTGCTAATGGGCTTGCAATTTCATGTGCCAATTCCTTTAATATTCTTGGATGAAGAGTATCTGGGCCCCCTGATTTAGTCCCATTAAGCTGGTCGAGTTTGGCTTCTACCTCGGATGTGGTAATATCTACCTCCATATCCTCATTCCCATTTGTCATCCTACCATTATCCCTAAGCTCCTCAGTAGCCTTATTAAAGTATTTGTTTAGATATTGGATCATGCCTAGATTATCCTTAACCTCCACTCCATCTTCAGTGTTTAGCGATCCCACTTCTTCTTTCTTTGTTTTCTTCTTATTTATATGGCTATAGAACCTTTTACTATTGCTATTTAATTCCCTTTGCGAGGTCCAACTCTACATGGCTTTTGGCCTTTCTCACTTTATCCCTACATGTTCTGACCTCAATAAGGTAGCTTTCCTTGCTAATCCTTCCCATCTTCCATTCCTTGTAGGCTTTCTGCTTTTTCTTAATCACCTCTCTGAGATGCTTGCTCATCCAGCTTGGTCTACAACTCCTGCCTATGAATGTTTTCCCCTTTCTTGGGATGCAGGATTCTGATAGTTTTTGCAACTTTGACTTGAAGTAATTCCAGGCCTCCTCCACCTTTAGAGGAGTTCTTTAGTTCAATCCACTTTCCTAACAAATTTCCTTAATTTTTTTAAGTTAACCCTTTTGAAATAAAAAACCCTAGTCCAGATCTATTTTTGTTTATCCTTCCATTTAGTTTAAACTGAATTAGCTCATGATCGCTCAAACCAAGGTTGTCCCCTACAACCATTTCTTCTATGAGGTCCTCACTACTCACCAAAACCAAATCTAAAATTGCATCCCCTCTTGTTGATTTAGCAACTACTTGGTGAAGGAATCCATCCGCTATCGCATCTAGGAAAATCTGAGCCCTATGATTATTACTAGCACTTGCCCTCCAGTCTATATCTGGGAAGTTAAAGTCTCTCATGATCACACAATTCCCATTAGTATTTACTTCATTAAAAACATTAAAAAGGTCTTTATCCATATCCAGATCAGATCCCGGTGGTCTGTAGCACACCCCAAGCACTATTCCAGGGGAGGCTTTGGTAGCTTTCTTCCCCAATGTGATTTTTGCCCAGACAGACTCTGTCTTATCCATTCCATCACTTCTTATTTCTTTACAATTAACCTCATCATTGATATATAGTGCTACTCCACCACCTTTGCCTTTATTTCTGTCTTTCCTAAACAGCACATAGCCTTCAATACCTGTACTCCAGTCATGACTACTATTCCACCATGTTTCTGTTATCCCTATAACATCCGGTTTCACTTCCTGCACCAGTAGCTCTAGTTCCTCCATTTTGTTTCCTAGGCTCCTCGCATTAGTGTACAAATATCTTAATTTTTGCCGTTTGGCTTCACTGACATTTACCCGATTAGGCACAGACATACTACCACCAGTATCCCCTATTAGACTGGTATCTACACTACCCTTCCTCCATATGTCCATTCTCCTACCCACGGCTGTATCCTCTCTTGCTTCGTTTTCTTCCCTTTCAATGTTAAAATCCGGGCGTGGAGATTACCTGGACATCTCCCCTCAGTTCCTAGTTTAAAGCTCTCTTAATCAGTTGTGCCAGCCTCCATCCTAGAAGTCTATTTCCCTCCTTATTCAGGTGAAGTCCATCCCGAGAGAACAGTCCTCTGTTCATGAATGCCTCCCAGTGGCCATACATCCCAAAGCCCTCCTTATGGCACCATTGCCGGAGCCATCTGTTCATCATCATAATCTTGTCACACCGTTGTTGTCCTTCTCTAGGAACAGGTAGAATCCCACTGAAGATTACCTGAGCCTCGATTTCCTTAAGTGTCTTCCCCAGCCTGGCATGGTCTCCCTTCATACGTTCTAGTGAGAATCTAGCTGTATCATTCATTCCCACATGAAGGACAATCAGTGGATTCTTTCCCGCTCCCATTAGGATCCTCTTCAGCCTCAGGTCCACATCCCATGTCTTAGCACCCGGCAAACAGCACACCCTTCTGTTCTCTGGATCAGCTCTAGAGTGTTTGTCCAACCTGCTCTTAAACATCTCCCATAACAGAGATTCCATAGCTTCCCTAGGCAAGTTATTCCAGTGATTAACTATCCTGAGAGTTAGAAAGCTTTTCCTAATGTCCAACCTAAACCGTCACATGCTACGATTTATGCCC
Organism: Mauremys mutica; assembly: GCF_020497125.1. Taxonomy (NCBI): domain Eukaryota; kingdom Metazoa; phylum Chordata; order Testudines; family Geoemydidae; genus Mauremys; species Mauremys mutica. Next base: position 394,047 of record NC_059072.1, on the reverse strand, counting down.
ATTGCTTCTAGTCCTGTCCTCCAAGGTTAACGAGAACAATTTTTCATCCTCTTCCTTGTAACAATTTTTAATGTACTTGAAAACTGTTATCATGTTCCCCCTCAGTCTTCTCTTCTCCAGACTAAACAAATGCAATTTTTTCAATCTTCCCTCATAGGTCATGTTTTTTAGACCTTTAATCAGTTTTGTTGCTCTCCTCTGGACTTTCCCCAATACGTCTTCATCTTTCCTGAAATGTGGCTCCCAGAACTGAACACAATACTCCAGTTGAGGCCTAATCAGCACGGAGTAGAGCGGAAGAATTACTTCTCGTGTCTTGCTTACAACACTCCTGCTAATACAGCCCAGAAGGATGTTTGCTTTTTTGCAACAATGTTACACTGTTGACTCATATTTAGCTTGTGGTCCACTATGATCCCCAGATCCCTTTCCGCAGTACTTCTTCCTAGGCAGTCATTTCCCATTTTATATGTGTGCAACTGATTGTTCCTTCCTAAATGGGGTACTTTGCATTTGTCCTTATTGAATTTCATCCTGTTTACGTCAAACCATTTCTCCAGTTTGTGCAGATCATTTTGAATTTTAATCCTATCTTCCACAGCACTTGCAACACCTCCCATCTTGGTATCGTCCACAAACTTTATAAGTGTACTTTCTATGTCATTATCTAAATCATTGATGAAGATATTGAACAGAACCAGACCCAGAACTGATACCCCACTTGATATGCCCTTCCAGCTTGACTGTGAACCACTGATAACTACTCTCTGGGAACGGTTTTATGGTAACTCCATCTAGGTTGCATTTGCCTAGTTTGTTTATGAGAATGTCATGCGAGACAGTATCAAAAGCCTTACTAAAGTCAAGATATACCACATCTACCACTTCCCCCTATCTACAAGGCTTGTTACCCTATCAAAGCAAGCTATTAGATTGGTTTGACATGATTTATTCATGACAAATCCATGCTGACTGTTTCTTATCACCTCTATTATCTTCTAGATGTTTGCAAATTGATTGCTTAGTTATTTGCTCCATTATCTGTCCAGATATTGAAGTTAAACTTACTGGTCTGTAATTCCCCGGGTTGTCTTTATTTTCCTTTTTATAGATGGGCACTAGATTTGCCCTTTTCCAGTCCCCTGGAATCACTCCTTTCTTCCATGACTTTTTGAAGATAATCGCTAATGGCTCAGATGTCTCCTCAGTCAGCTCCTTGAACATTCTAGGATGTATTTCATCAGGCCCTGGTGACTTGAAGACATCTAACTCGTCTAAGTAATTTTTAAGCTTGTTCTTTCCCTACTTTAGCCTCTGATCCTATCTCATTTTCATTGGCATTCACTACGTTAGGCGTCCAGTCGCTACTAACCTTTTTGGTGAAAACCAAAACAAGAAAGTCATTAAGCACCTCTGCCATTTCCACATTTTCTGATATTGTTTCCCTCCCCCCACCACTCCCATTGAGTAACAGGCCTATCCTGTCCTTGGTCTTCCTTTTACTTCTAATGTATTTGTAGAATGTTTTCTTGTTACCCTTTATGTCTCTAGCAAGTTTGATCCTGTTTTGTGCCTTGGCCTTTCTAATTTTGTCCCTACATACTTGTGTTACTTGTTTATATTCCTCTTTTGTAATTTGACCTAGTTTCCACTTTTTTTAGGACTCTTTTTTGAGTTTCAGATAATTGAAGAACTTCTGGTTAAGCCATGGTGGTCTCTGGCCATACTTTCTAAATTACCTATGGAGTGGAATAGTTGCTTTTGTGCCATTACTAATGTGTCTTTGAAAAAATGGCCGATTCTCTTCAACTGTTTTTCCCCTTAGACTTCTTCCCATGGGATCTTATCTACCAACTCCCTGAGTTTGTTAAAGTTGCCTTCTTGAAATCCATTATCTGTATTTTGCTGTTTCCCCTCCTACCATTCCTTAGAATCATGAACACTACCATTTCATGATCACTTTCACCCAAACCGCCTTTGCCACTATCAAATTCTCAACCAGTTCCTCCCTATTTGTCAAAATCAGATCTAGAACAGCCTCCCCCCTAGTAGCTTTCTCCACCTTCCAGGGGCGGCTCTAGGTATTTTGCCACCCCAAGCACAGCAGGCAGGCTGCCTTCGGCAGCTTGCCTGCGGGAGGTCCCCAGTCCCATGGATTCGGCGGCACGCCTGCGGGAGGCAGAGCGCCCGGCAGAGCGCCCCCCCATGGCTTGCCGCCCCAGGCACGCGCTTGGTATGCTGGTGCCTGGAGCCGCTCCTGCTGCCTTCTGAAATAAAAAATTGTCTCCAATACATTCCAAGAGCTTGTTGGGTAATCTGTGCCCTGCTGTATTGTTTTCCCAACAGATGTCTGGATAGTTGAAGTCCCCCATCACCACCAAGTCCGGTGCTTTGGATGATTTTGTTAGTTTATAAAAAGCCTCATCCACCTCTTCTTCCTGGTTAGGTGGTCTGGAGTAGACCACAGGCACTAACGTTTGTTTTTCCCAGTGCAGTGGGTGCTCCACCCCTGTTCCACCCCAAGCCCTGCTCCCATTTGGCCTCTTCCCCCATGGCCCTGCCCTCATTCTTCCTCTTCCCAATCCCACTCCACCCCCTCCCCCGAGGGCACCCACCCATCCACCTGCTGCTTGTTCCTCTCTGTTCCCTTCCCTCCCCCGAGTGCCTCCTGCCAGCTGCTTGCTGATCTGCGGTCAGCCCCAGGGCCCCAAACAACTGATCTCCGGCTAGCCCCAGGACCACCAAATAGCTGATCAGTGTCCAGCCCCGGGGCCTGTAACCACTGGCTGGTGGGTGCTGAGCACCCCCTATTTTTTTCCACAGGTGCTTGAGCCCTGGAGCACCCATGGAGTCAGCATCTATGACATCACGCTTATTTTTTAGCCCTTTTATCCTTAAACCATCCATGTTCAACAGGTCTGTCTCCTATTTCCATCTCAGCCTCCGTCCAACAGCTCCTCCCTTTTTTCCCTGCCTGTCCTTCCTGAGCAAGCTGTACCCTTCTACACCAATATTCCAGTTGTGTATTGTCCCACCAAATCGCTGTGATGTCAGCTATGTCATAGCTGTGTTTATTAACTAGCATTTCTAGTTCTTCCCGCTTATTCCCCATATTTCTCACCTTAGTTAACAGACACCTAAGATTTGATTTGATTTCCCCCCTATGTTCTCTCTTGTCTCTCCATTATCCTGGCTGTAACGGACCATCCCCCCCCGCCCCCAAACACCATATTCCAACCCTTCTCCCAGGTCTTCATGTTTTTGACTTACCTGTGGGCTTTTGTCACCTGCCCCCACCAAACCTAGTTTAAAGCCCTCCTCACTAGGTTAGTCCCTAATCCCTATATGCTATATGGGCTGGTCCCAGCCAGTCCCTAACAATCCATTCATAACACCCTGACAAAACACCTTGTGTCTCCTGCTTTGTCCCAGGAGCAGCATTTTAACCCTGCTGCACCCACTGGGTAGCAATACCACGGTGACAGGTATGGAGTCATACAAATAGGTCATAAAAATATTGCCGGAAATTCCCATGTCCCGCCCAACTAGCTAAATGCAGCCCCTTTGAACAGAGCTCGTATTATACTGTGCCAATTAAGCAGTCGTTATTCGCTGTCATTAGGTTTAGCAAAGTGCCCAAGGGGTGGTGCCCCAGTAGCTGGAAATGGAAATTGAAACTAAAAATACGGTGCAGCTGTATGAGTGGGGCGATGACCCACTGGAAGAACTGACATGTGGTGGATTCTCCATCAGTTGGAGTCTTTAAATCAAAACAGGCTGTCTCTTTCCAAGGATCCATCTACCCTTGAAGCTAGGGATGGGAGTCCCGGTAGCTTGAGCTACCGTGTCAAAAATAGTAGTCTTGGTCTGTGCACTAAGCTTGCTGTGCGTGTGTAACCCACACACCTCCAGGGGGTGGTGCTCTCTCCCCTCTAGTGGCACCAAGACCACTTAGAGATTAACGAGTCTGCTACAGCCTTTGCTAAGGGCCATGTGGTTTTCAGCTCATGCAGTAGAGGCTCATGCATTTAGCTCCAGAGGTCCCAGGTTCATTCTCACTTGTAACACTGACAGAACCCAGAGTCCTGCACTTAGGACGGAAGAATCCCATGCACTGCTACAGACTAGGGACCGAATGGCTGGGTAGCAGTTCTGCAGAAAAGGACCTAGGGGTTACGGTGGACGAAAAGCTGAATATGAGTCAACAGTGTGCCCTTGTTGCCAAGAAGGCTAATGGCATTTTGGGTTGTATAAGTAGGGGCATTTCCAGCAGATCGAGGGATGTGATCATTCCCCTCTACTCAGCACTGGTGAGGCCTCATTTGGAGTACTGTGTCCAGTTTTGGGCCCCACACTACAAGAAGGATGTGGATAAATTGGAAAGAGTCCAGCGGAGGGCAACAAAAATGATTAGGGGGCTGGAGCACATGACTTATGAGGAGAGGCTGAGGGAACTGGGATTGTTTAGTCTGCAGAAGAGAAGAATGAGGGGGGATTTGATAGCTGCTTTCAACTACCTGAAAGGGGGTTCCAAAGAGGATGGATCTAGACTGTTCTCAGTGATAGAAGATGACAGAACAAGGAGTAATGGTCTCAAGTTGCAGAGGGGGAGGTTTAGGTTGGACATTAGGAAAAACTTTTTCACTAGTAGGGTGGTGAAGAACTGGAATGGGTTACCTAGGGAGGTGGTGGAATCTCCTTCCTTAGAGGTTTTTAAGGTCAGGCTTGACAAAGCCCTGGCTGGGATGATTTAGTTGGGAATTGGTCCTGCTTTGAGCAGGGGGTTGGACTAGATGACCTCCTGAGGTCCCTTCCAACCCTGAGATTCTATGATTCTATGATAGCTGTGGGTGTGTGACATACAGTGGATGTTACAGATCTGTGGGACCCACGCCTGTAGATCTGTGCACTAACCCAGCTCTATGCATGTGACATATGGTGGGTGTTGTGGGTCTGTGGGGCCCACATCTGTGCATTAACCAGCTGTGCATGTGACATACAGTTGGTGTTACGGATCCACGGAGCCCGGGTCTGTGCACTAACCCAGCTGTGTGTGTGTGACGTACAGTGGGTGTTAGGAGTTTGTGGTGCTCGGGTCTGTGCACTAACTCAGCTGTGTGTGTGTGATGTACGGTGAGTGTTAGGGGTTTGCAGTGCCCGTGTCTGTGGGCTAACCAGCTGTGTGTGTGTGACATACAGTGGATGTTAGGGGTTTGCGGTGCCCTGGTCTGTGCACTAACACACCTGTGTGTGTGACATACAGTGGGTGTTAGGAGTTTGTGGTGTCCAGGTCTGTGCACTAACCAACTGTGTGTGTGTGTGTGTGTGTGTGTGTGTGTGTGACGTACGGTGGGTGTTAGGAATCCACAGGCCTGGGTCTATGCACTAACCCAGCTGTGTGTGTGTGAGACGTACGGTGGGTGTTTGCAGTGCCCGGGTCTGTGCGCTAACCAGCTGTGTGCGTGTGACATACGGTGGGTGTTAGGAGTTTGTGGTGCCCGTGTCTGTGCACTAACCAGCTGTGTGTGTGTGTGACGTACGGTGGGTGTTAGGGGTTTGTGGTGCCCGTGTCTGTTCACTAACCAGCTGTGTGTTAGTGAGATGTACAGTGGGTGTTAGGAGTTTGTGGTGCCCGTGTCTGTGCACTAACCAGCTGTGTGTGTGTGACGTACGGTGGGTGTTAGGGGTTTGTGGTGCCCGTGTCTGTTCACTAACCAGCTGTGTGTGTGTGACGTACGGTGGGTGTTAGGGGTTTGTGGTGCCCGTGTCTGTTCGCTAACCAGCTGTGTGCGTGTGACGTACGGTGAGTGTTAGGAGTTTGCGGTCCCCGGGTCTGTGCGCTAACCAGCTGTGTGCGTGTGACATATGGTGGGTGTTAGGAGTTTGTGGTGCCCGGGTCTGTGCACTAACCCAGCTGTGTGCGTGTGATGTACGGTGGGTGTTAGGAATCCACAGGCCTGGGTCTATGCACTAACCCAGCTGTGTGTGCATGTCTAGGGTCCTGGCTCGGTGGAGGATTGTGATTGGCATCTCAGAGCTCTCCCACCTGTCAGACTTAGTGCAGATCCGCTCAGTGCACAGGGCCGTGCTGCACCAGGAGTACAATCCACGCAAGGAGACAAATGACATCGCCCTCATCCAGCTTGACCGCCCTGTGACCTTTGATGACCTCACACAGCCGGCCTGCCTGCCCAGCGCACTCATGGCTGTCACCACCTTCTCCCCCTGCTACATCAGCGGTTGGGGCACCACCACCCAGAACAGTGAGGGGCTGTGTGCGCGGGTGCCACCTTCTTACCCCGGGGGCGTCTAGGAGCGAGCCAGACCCAGCCCTTACAGCTGGGCTGCCCTAGATCAGCCACACACGGGGACACGCACACTCAGCTAGTTGCATGGGGATGCACATGCAAATACATTTGCGGGCACCACACATGCAGACACCCTCATGGCCACACGCATGCATTGCAGTTATGAATGGGGGCACACGCAGGGGTTGGAAAATGCATCGCACGCCCCTCCTGCCCCACGCTGCCAGCAGCCCCGTGGATGGGGCTCACTTACTCCTCCCCTGTGGACAGAGAGCCAGGCTCTGCCTGGCACGGTACCTGAGCTGTTGCTTACACCTGGCCAGCTACCCCAGTGGTGTGAATGGTGAATGCTGGGCTGAGAATACTTGTCACCTGCTCTGCACAGGTGTAGGTGACACACAGTGCTGGGCAGTGGCATGCAGCTGCAGCCGGTATTGGTGGGGGGTGCTATCGTTCATGGTCAATGTATCCATCAGGGTGAATTTGCATGGCAGTGACACCAGGGGGTTCCTGTACCATGCCATCCTGCAGTACCAAATCCTACTGAGCCTGTAACACGCCAGGAATGAGACAAGCTGCTGGCTGGTCAGGAGTCTGCACTGGGCATTTTGCTCTGGGCACAGTCATCTGCCAAGGCACGCCAGCGGGTGCAGTTAGCTTCTTAACAGGCTGCACAAAGAACCTATGTGAAAGGAGCTGGGCTGTGACTGGGGTTGGGGTGGCCAGAGTTAGAAAATCCCTTTTCTACCCCCTTGTCTGTCAGGGGTGTCCCACTGCTCAGGGAGGAGCTGGCTGGGGAGGATAGTGCTGGTCAGTCGGGGGCCAGGTTAAACAGCATGTCTGGGAGCAAGAAGCCCAGGCAGGCAGAGACATCCCTTGGGTAGGGCAAATTGGGGGGACCGCTCTGGGCCCCGCGCTTTGGGGGGCCCCGGGAGCTGGTGCGATTGGCCACCATGGTTGGTCCTGGAGCGACGAATCCATCACTTCTGTCCCAGGCCCCACAACCCCTAGGGACGGCCCTGCAGGCAGGGAATGTGCCAAAGGGCAGAATGGCCCAGTGGAGCCATGGCGAAGGGCTATTGGAACCTGTGAGAAACCCAAGGCGGAGGGTTTGGGGCTGTTGTTTCTGAGCTACTGTCCACATGGCGACTGGAGCCCTCCCCGATGGTGACTTTTGGGAACTTGGTCCCATGTGAGGGAGCAGTTCTGTCTGCGCCGCTCAGTGGCCTTGGTGGGCTGCCGCAGAATTCGCCAGTGGACTGACTGAACACGTGACAGCTCCTGCTAACGGAGCCTGGAGAAAAGCTAGCAGGGTGCTGCTCTTCACAAAGCGAGCACCGAGTGATGTGCCAGTTACGGGTGTAACGTCTGTCCCTGTTGTGTGTGTTGTGGTAGGCTGCGGGGGTGGGGGGGGAGCAGGGGACGGGGTCTGACTGCTGGAGGCCCCGATCCGAGCGGCTCAATCCGGCCAGGCCGCCCTGTCAGCCGCGCCACGCTCTGCGTTGGGAGGGAAATCCCAGACCTTTTTAGATTTTTACAAAGTCCTCCCGGACGGCCATTTAAACCCCCCAAATCCGGACATGTCTGGGATAATCCGGACGTATGGTAACCCTAAAACCATGTGGCTGGCAGACAGAAACTAGGGTTGCCAACTGTCTAAGAGCTAAAACACAGACACTCCAGCAGTAGTGCCGGAAGCTCCCTTGCCCTGTCCCTTCCCCCAGGCCTCACCTTGCCCTGTCTCTTCCCCCAAGGTCTCACTCCACCCCGCCCCTTCCTCCTGAGTCCCCACCCCCTGTTCACTTCTCTCCCCCTCTCCCGGTCGCTCGCTGCTCTTCCCCTCCCGCTCCCTTCTACACTAGTATTTGCAGCTGCTTCCAGTGCAGGTGAAATCCTGGCCCTATTGGAGTCTAGGGGAGTTGAGTCTCTTCTGCCTAGTTCATGAAGTTCATGTTTGCTTCCCTGCTGTAGGTCATTATTGAAACTGCCATATAGGACCTGACCTAAGCTACTCCCCGCAGTCCCATCTCTCCCGCAGGCATGACAGCGGAGGGTGCGCTGGTCCTGCGGCTCGGGTGGACCTCCCGCAGGCATGACTGTGGAAGGTCCGCCGGACCCGCCTGCCGCCCTGCCGGGAAAATGCCGCCCCACGCGCGTGCTTGGCGCGCTGGGGTCTAGAGCCGGCCCTGGGTAGGAGGCAGCCCCGGTTGAGTAGGGACTGGTGCAGAGGATGGCACAGTGCCTCCCCGCCTGCCCCGCCCGTAGTAACCAGACTTGTGGTGTCTGGTCAGTAGATGAGAGGTGGGACTGCGGGGAGTAGCTTAGGTCAGGTCCTATATGGCAGTTTCAATAATGACCTGTGGTGGCAGATGACAGAACAAGGAGTAATGGTCTCAAGTTGCTGTGGGGAAGGTTTAGGTTGGATATTAGGAAAAACGTTTTCACGTGGAGGGTGGTGAAGCTCTGGAATGGGTTCCCTAGGGAGGGGGTGGAATCTCCTTCCTTAGAGGTTTTTAAGGCCCAGCTTGAAAAAGCCCTGGCTGGGGTGATTTAGTTGGGGTTGGGCCTGCTTTGAGCAGGGGGTTGGACTAGATACCTCCTGAGGTCCCTTCCAACCCTGATTTTCTATGGTTCTATGCTGGAGCAGGAGTCAGAATGACAGTTCCTGGGGCCCACGGGGAGAACTCCAGGAGCCAGAACTGGCCTTTGCTGGGGCATTGAGTCACAATGCCAGGGAGGGGAGGGGGCGCAAGGGCACACAAGGGAGGGGCAGAGCTGAGGGCGGGATCCGGGCTGGATGAACAGGGACAGAGCTGAAACCTTCTCCTTCCCTGCAGCTGTGCAGACAGCCGACATCTTGCAGGAGGCCAAGGTGCAGCTCATTGACACCACAACATGCAACAGCAGCCGCTGGTACAATGGGGCCATCGCCAGCAACAACCTGTGTGCCGGGTACGAGCAAGGAGGCGTCAACAGCTGCCAGGTACGCAGGCTGGAGCCCTCTCACTGCACAGCCCCCACCCCAGCACTAGCCCCTCTCCCCCTGCCCAACTTGGGCATCACCAGCCTGTCCCCAGCCAGCAACCGCTGTCAGGTACACCGGCCCTGCCCCCCAAGTAACACCCACTCCCCCAGAAACGAGTGCAGGGCCGGGGAAGAGCTGAGCTCTGTAGATATCAGGGCTGCTTGGGCCTGAGGGGCTGCAGCTGGTGCTAAGGAGTTGGAGAAGGTCACACGCTCTCAGTAACACTCCTTTCCTCTTTCTGCAGGGGGACAGTGGGGGACCCTTAATGTGCAAAGATGAGGTCACATCCCGGTATTACGTGATTGGCATCACCAGCTGGGGCCAAGACTGTGCTCAGGCCTACAAGCTGGGCCTATACACCTCTACCCAGCCCTTTCTGGAGTGGATCCTGGCGAACACTGGGTTCCTGGAGCCCGAGGAGAAGACGACGCCTGAGGAGATACTGCCACCACAGATCGTGCCCCTCCAGTCTCCTGCTGCTGCCACCAAACTCGCACCTGTCCTGCTCCCTGTCCTGCAAGAGCCAGTTGCCCTGCTGGAGCCACCCTACATACCTCCAGAGCCACCCTACATACCCCCCGAGCCTGTCACCCCCCTGGAGCCACCCTACATATCTCCAGAGCCACCCTACATATCCCCCAAGCCAGTCGTCCTCCTGGAGCCACCTTACATACCTCCTGAACCACCCTACGAACCCCCAGAGACACCCTACATCTCCCCAGAGCCAGCCATTCTCCCAGAACCAGTGAGCCCACCCAGACCATTCCTCACCCACAAAGCCATTTATACCCCACAAATTAATCTCCCCAAAGCCAGTTATCCCCGCAGACCAGTAATTGTTCTGAAACTACTGATCCCCTCAAAGATATACACCCACACCCGTCACAAAGAGAGCAGCCCCTCCCCACCAGCTGTCTCGGCCCTGTCTGCACCCCAGAGGCCTGGAACCGCCTAGGACTTTAAGAATGACTGAGACAAACTGGGAAGAAGAGTCTTGACTCCACCTCTGGGGGGAATGTAGTGGCTGGAGGGAACCAGCAGTGCCTGTGCCCTGAGGGACAGTGCATTACATGTGTTGAATTTCTCTCTGGCTGCCCTTCTGGTCTGTTTAGCCTGGGGCCTTTGGAAGGCACCAGTGTCCCGGCTTCTCCCCAGGAACTGAGGCGTGTGCCTAGATGTCGCAGCGCTGCTCAGGCAGCAGGCCCAAGTCACACACATGGAGGCCTTGCAGAGGCTGCTCATAGGGGCCCATCTGTATGTTCACCCATCTCCCGCTACATGCACCTTCCTCAAATAATCTGCAACCCCACAGAGTTGGTGACTGAGAGGACAAGGCTGGTGAGGAAAGCATGCAGTGTCCTGCTCTCCTGTGGGTCCCTTCCAGCCCCTGGTTTCCTGCGACCACAGTTCTGCAGCCAAGATCGACGTGAGGCGTGGGGAGAGGAGTGATGGTAGACAGTCTGGCTCCTGTGTTGCTGTGGGTAACTGAGGCACACAGGACATCTGTGGCAGAGCCAGGAATTGAATCCAGAGCTCCTGAGCGGCAGCCCTTTGCTTCAGCTACCTGGGCTGTTTCAGGTCATTAGCCCCTTGGTGTTTCTCAAAAGCCTCACGCCCAGGGAGGCTGGGCCTGCCTGCAGCGCTTCAGTTACGTTGTATGTGGGACCAAATGTATCTGCAAGGGCCTCACCTCTTTGTGACATGGAGGGGTGAGGCCAGTTCAGTCGCTCCCAGGTGGTACAAATGAATCGGACTGTACCTCAGTTGGTCTCACCTGGCTGCTGTTCAGCCACCTGGGGCGATCAGTGCACACTAAGCTAGGGCCAAAGCCTCCACATTGGCTCCCTCACTGATGTACACAAAGCCGCACTTTGCAAGTGCTATACCCCCTTATGCAGCACGACTCTCTCAAGCTGATGACCAAGGCACAGGCGCTTTGTAGCTAGTGCTCCTACAGGCCCTGGGCTGCTTGGCCATTGCCCAGCATGGGAATCCATGGGACAGTTCTCAAAGAATAAAAATGATTCCTCACTGGAGTAATTATGACCCTGCTCCCTTCCCCGAGTCTTGGAGAAGCATTCACAGAGTAGGAGGGCTTATGGGATGTTTGAAAGCCTGGATGAGTGGCCTCAATGGATGCTGTTTTTAGGGATTCCGACCTTGCCTGTTGTGCAAGTGTTCACCCTAACTGTGTGGATCCACATGGGCAATCGCCTTGAAGAACCAGCCAGGACGGGAAAGAATGAGTTTGGGGAGCTGGGAGAGAGGGAGGTGAAAGCAAAATCATGGCCCAGTGCCCTCCCACACTGCCATCAGCTGCAGAGCTAGGAACAAAGAATGGAGGTCACACGTACCAGCGGGGGACTGGAAAGCAGGGCCTCTGACAAGGACTTACGGGGTCGTGGTAGAAACCAACTGAAATGAACTCCCAGTGCAATGCTGTGCTAGGAGAGTACATGTGATCCTTGGCTGTGTTAGCAAGGGGATATCAGGCAGGACTAGGGAGATGGTATTACCTATACATACAGATTTAGTGAGACCATTGCTGGATACTGTATCCAGTTCTGGGCCTGCACTTCCATAAGGATACTGATAAATTGGCAAGTATTAGGCAAAGAGCTATGAGAACGTTTCAAGGTCTGGGAAACACGCCTTAGAGTGAGAGACAGGTTGAGCAGTGACTTGACCATGGTCTATAAGTACTTACATAGGGAGGAGATTTTTGATAGCACAGGCCTCTTTATCCTGGCAGACAAAGGCAGAACAAGATCTCAGGGCTGGAAGCTGGAGCAAGACACATTCAGAGTAGGAATAATGCACAATTTATTTAATGATTATGTTCTCTTCTGATGTTAAAATCTTCCAATGCACCTTGTTCTGCTATGGCTACTTGGGCACTCAGGCTCCCTGGCATTCCCCACCACTGAAGAACCCTGATACTGGCCGCAGGGCGTTTATAAGCCTCAGACAGGCACCCCCTATTTCTCATTCAAATCCACCATGCCCACAGGAAGTGACTATATTAGAATTACACGGGAGGAGAATTGTTTTCAAAGGCCTCGCCCTTTGCAGCAGGCTGACTTCTCTGGCAAGGTGTCCCCATTGCCGTCACACTCAGAGGGAGGCTCTTGTCTGGAAGGCTCTGCTTGCACCTTTAGAACTTAGAAAGCTTTTTCCTTGCTGGTGGATGGCCCAGGTCTGATGGGTTCCTGCAGATAGACTAGGGTGCGCAGCTGGAAAAGCTAAGCTCTCGGACAATGCTGACTTCCTAAGTGCATCTGTGATGTATTCATTGCCCCTGGCAGCACTAGTGAAATGAGTAATGATACTGAGCTATTGATTGCTGCTTTGCAAAGCACTGTTTAAATACTCACTAAATACATCTCTGCTGTCATAAACAGACCCAGTCTGTGCAGTACATGCTGCAGGTGTTAGCTGGGCTGCCCCAGTGCAAACTGTGAGCAGGGCCTCTTGCTAGATCCTGGCCAAACTTTACCCCCCGTCCTCCAGTGACGCACCCCACCACACCGGGCACAGCTTCTTACCTCACACCCGTGCACCATGTGGGGATGTGTCTGCCCACGTTCAGTGTAGATACATGCAAAGTAATGCACATTTGGAGGGGAACATCAGAACTACTCATACACTGTACAGGGCTCTACCAGCTCAGAAAGGGACCTGGGTGTCAGTGCAGCAGCTCAATGTGCAGCTGCAGTCAAAACAGCAACGAAGGTGCTGGGACGCATAAGGCATGGACTGGAGTCTAATGCCTTTATATATTCCAGGGTGCAGCCTCACCTGGATATGGCAGAATTTGAAGGAGTGCAGAGAAAGGCTTTGGGAATGCTCAGAGGCCTGGGAAAACTATCATATGAAGACAGATTGAAAAGATTGGGATTATTACTGTAGAGAAGAGATGAATAAAAGGAGACATGATACAAATCTATAAAGTAATAAATGATCTAGTGAAGTTAGATCAGGAGCTTCTGTTCTCCCTGTCTCTCAGCACAAGGACAAGGGGTCATTTGAGTAAATCAAAAGGTGGCAAATTCAAAAACTAGTAAAAGAAAATACTGTCCATCAAAATACATAGTCTGCAAACTCATTGCCACTGGAAGTCATTAAGGACAAAAATTTAGCAAAAATCCAAAAAGGACTGGACATTTAGATGGATAATGAGAATATCCAGATTTATAAGAGTTAATGCAAAAAGAGATATTGGGAGGAATATAAAACATTGGATTAAATCCTGAAGCACAATCTCTAACAATTAAAGGTTACCTTTGCGGGGAGGGAGAGGAGCAGATTACCCTTCATCTACTGCTTTGGGGTTCTTACACTTTCCTCTGGAGCACCTGGTTCTGGACAGTTGGGCACAGGACACTGGACTAGAAGGATCTTGGAGCTTACCGAGCCTGGCCAGTCCTATGTTTCTTGTTCTAGTGTATGTATCAGTGCACTCTGGGAGAATGTAGGCAGCTACTCCATGATGCCTCAGCAGGGCACAGAGTGCCTGGAGAACAGGCTCACACAACCTACACTGTGTGGGGTAATGCACCCAGAGTGCCCTATGACAGAGAGAGCAGGATGGGAGGAGAGCTGGCCAAGCTGGATACGCTGTTCAGGGAGATTTCCCTCTGTGCTGTAAGCAGAAGCCAGTAGCCTACCCGTTCCTACCTGCCCCAGAGGTATCTCCATCGTCCATGGAAGTCACCGTCTATGTCACCCTCTCAGTGTTCACAGTATTGGCTCTGGTGCCTCCATCAGCACCTTCCCAGCTCTTCTTGCTTGTCACAAAGAAAGAAGGAAACCAGAGACCTATGTGATGTCATATTGGCCAGACACTGATTGGATGGAGGCCTGGGACTTGGTTTATGATGTCATGAGTGGTGAGGCAAGTCTCCGTAGATGCAGGCATCTGGTGCTCCGGTGGAAGATGCTGCTGCTCTCCCTCCTCCTGTTCCACACCCTGGTCTGGCCCATGCACAGCATGAATGGCAGCTGTGAGTAAGTGACACCTGGGCCATGAGAGGAAATACTGAGAGTGGCCCTGATGGGGCACTTCTCAAGCACCGAAGGGCATTGGCTTCCCCCCAACATAGGGCTGTCCTGAATGACAGGGATTCCTGCCTCCTTCCCAGGGTCACGCCCAGGTTCAGGTGACATCTGTGCCTCTTGGGTTAGCAATAAGGCCCTGGCATATAAATCCCATGGGCCATCTCACATGGGGTGGGTAACACACAGGGCTCCTAGGCCCTGCTGCTGCCCACGTGCTGTGTCCAGGGAGAGGCATTTGGCATGACACAGAAGATGCATGGCAAGAGCTGGGGAGTGAGACAGAAACAGGCTGGGGCAAAGGTCAGCCCCAGGGGAAATGTCAAATCCCTGCTGCCTCCAGTCAGGCCACAGGCAGCAGGGCAGTAACACACCTGTCTCCAGTGCAGTTTGTGGGCGCCGCCCCCTGATGTCTGGCTACGGCGGGATGCGGATCATGGGTGGCGTAGATGCTCTGCCGGGGGCCTGGCCCTGGCTCGTCAGCATCCAGATCCCCACCCGAATGGGCCCCCGGCATTCATGTGGTGGGTCCCTCATCAGCACTCGCTGGGTCCTCACAGCAGCTCACTGCTTCAAAGCCAAGAGAAGGTGAGATGGGTGACCTTGGGGGAGGGGTGCCCTCACAGGCCAGGCAGGGGGCCAGCAGCTCAGGCCACCCACCCACTGTTCAATGTACTCCCAGCACTTGCAAGCCAGAAGGGCATCTGGGCAATGCCATGGAACTGGCCAGGCCATGGGGCTGATCCTTATGGGGAGAGACAGCTGGGCACCACGGCCTATCCCACAGCCTGGCACTGCTCCCTGGCCAGGCATCAACACAGCCTAGGCTGAGCCCCTGGTGTGCATGGGCACTGACTGACAGCTTGTCCCCAGGTGAGAGCCCGCTGGAGAACACACTGTCCGAGCAGCTGGCCGTTGTTTTTCTGTACCTGGCTCCCTGCTGCTGCTCTCTCTCCTGTACCTCAGACAATAGCTGGGTGCATTGCACTGCCCTACAGTGCATCTCTCTGGGGCCCTGCACTGTCCAGGAGAGGAACCACTCTATCCCCTCCCACCTCCTCCCCGTGACTGACTCCCACTCTGTTCTCCAGGCTGCTCCCGCAGTGGCGTGTTGTGATCGGTGCGTCCCAGCTATCCCAGCGTGGCCCTGAGGCCCAGGTGCGCTCCATCAAACAGGTGGTGCAGCACGAGCACTACGAGCCGCGCATGGAGAGTAATGACATCGCTCTGCTGGAGCTCGACCAGCCAATCAAGTGCAATGACTACGCACAGCCCGCTTGCCTGCCCGATGCCATGGCGGAGGTGTCGAACCTGTCCCACTGCTACATCAGCGGCTGGGGAGTCACGCAGGAGACATGTGAGAGCCCCAGGCTCCCTGTTCAGTCTAACTGGGCACCTGTCCCAGCAGAGACACAGTGACCTCAGCTGGGACGACTGGGGTCTGGCTAGCCTGAAGGTCTAGGCCTCTGCTGCTGGGAAAAGACAGCAGCTGCCCCTCCTGACAGTGCCAGTGGCCTCACAGCTCACCTCACTGAGCCAAGGGCATGTGCCCACCGAGGGCTGGATCCAAACCACCCGCCCAGGCAAGGGAGGAGGAGGAGGGGATGCATTAGCAGAAGCACCTCCCACAAACCTGACAGAGCAGAGTGAAGGTTGGGCACTGGGGGAGGGGCACACCCATGTGGCGCATTGGGAAATGAGAGATAGGGCTAAGAGCTGTGCAGTAAATATTCTTCATGTCCCTGCAGCCCAGGAAACAGCCGACATCCTGCAGGAAGCCAAGGTGCACCTCCTTGACATCACCACCTGTAACAGCAGCCGCTGGTACAACGGGGCCATCGCCAGCAACAACCTGTGTGCAGGGTACGAGCAAGGAGGTGTCGACAGCTGCCAGGTACGCAGGCCAGAGCCCTCTCACTGCAGAGTCCTCCCCAGCTCCACTCAAATGCTTGTGCTGTGGCCTCACAACCCCTCTTCTGGGATCCCCGCCTAGAACTCTCACTTTCCCCTGCTCTGCTGGAATCCTCACCTGGGACCCCTGCCTCCTCTTCCTCCAATATCCCTACCCAGGGCTCTGCTTCCCTCTCCTTTCCCACCAGATCCTCCCCCCTCTCCTCCGACATTAACAGTTTTGGCACCCTTGGCTATGATCTCCTTTAGTCCCAGATGACGCTGTTTCTGGCATACAAAAGAAATTGCAACCCCATCATTCCTCCTCACCCATCCCCAGGCTCCTCCACTGGTGCCCAGTCCCTTCCAAACTGCCCCACCCCATTTAAAAACCCATGCCCCAGTCCTTCTGCTTGTCCAGCAGCACTGGCCTCTCTCTACCTGGTGGTATGGGAACCTTCTCCTCTGTCTGCCTGCTGCTAGAACTCCTTCCATTTGCCCATCTCCTGGGTAATCTCAGCTGGAAACCTCTGCTTTTCTCTCTGTCACTGTATTAGGGGTGTAAAGCCCCAGGGAGGCTATGCAAAAGGAGGGGGATTGTAGAGCCCACAATGAGCTGCGTTGGGCTGTGGCAGTCTCCCAAAGGAAGCGGGAAGACTCCCATTTAAGTGTCCTCAGCAATGGAACTGGCCACAGGACACTAGGGAACAGGCCACAGGAAACCATCCACAGGAATGGACAAGAGGGGCCCAGTAGGCGGTTTTTATCTCTAATGTCAATGACTCACAGACTCAATTTGGGTCAGGCGCTCTTACGATTAAGAGCACAGCTACTGTCAGGGCCAGTGAGGCAGACACCCTGCACGTGGTACGCAGAGCTGGGAGGAAGGCCCCGTGCCACAGCGCTGCTGCATAGTGGCTGCGTTCAGAGGTGTGGTACTCTGTACTCAAGAGGGCTCTGTATGGGAGGAGGAAGGGGAGGGAGCTGACTGCTCAGCTATGAGCTAACACTGAAATGCAGCTGACTCCTGATGGGGGAAGCCCTGGCTGCAGCCCCTAGACAGTCCATTCCCAGGGGTTGGGGGCACTGCAAGATTGTCCCCTTTTGGAACATGTGCTAGGACTTTGCCAACGCTAGCCAGGCCTTGGGAGTGAGCCCCTTCCTCTGAGCTCTAGCTGACAAATGTCTCCCAGTGGCTGATGCCAGATGGGTTGTGGGTCCTTAATCCTCTTCCAAGGAGTCACCCCTACTGCCAAGCCTGACGCACCATGAGGAGCTGGCTTTGCCTCAGACCTCTCTCCCCCGCTGCAGGGCGACAGCGGAGGCCCCCTCATGTGCGCAGAGGAAAGATCAAAGCGCTTCTGGGTTATTGGAGTCACCAGCTGGGGGCTGGGCTGCGCCAAGGCACAGAGGCCAGGGGTCTACAGTTCCACTCTGCACTTTCATGACTGGATCTTGGGGAAAGTCAGGCCCAGGCCCAGGCCCAGGCCCAGGCCCAGGCCAGGCCTCTGCCTGTCAGTCCAGAGCAGTCTGTCTGACTTCTTCAGGAAGCTGAACGAGTTCCTACAGGGCCTGAAGGGAAAGGGGACTTGACAATGGAGGGGAGCAGAACACAGCGGAGGCTGAGATGGACAGTGGCCATTTCTGACGCTTTGCCCACTGCGCTAGAAGACTCTGTACCAGCATCCAGCTCCCATCCTTCCCGTTGTCCTTGTGGATGGAGACTGGGCACTTACCTCACCGTAGAAGTAAAACAGTGCCCACAACAGAACCAGCTCTGCCTCTGATCTATTCAGCCTCTTACGCCATGCCCAGAACCACACAGGAGCAGGGGCCGCACACAGCCAGCTGGGCTAGAATGGTGGACCGAGGAAGGGGGGGATGGCTCGCAGTCGGCCGGGACAGTGTGGGTAGAGAAGGGTGGCACACAGAGCCAGCTGGGCTGGAACAGTGGGCACGAGGAAGGGTGGCACACACAGAGCCAGAGAAGCATTGGGGTGGAATGGATGGGCTGGTACGGTGGTGGGGTCACGGGAGAGGTGAAAGGTAGAGCTGGCTGGGTTGAAACAGCAGTGGGAAGGGCTGCTATTCAAACATGGTTTGGGTGCAGGAAGGACCCAGGCTCAACGCTTTGTAAAAAAATCCTTTAGTGTTGGTTTTCTCAATCTGGGCTCTGCTAATAGACACCTGGGCAGGACCCTTCCCTGCAGGGCAGGCAGCGGCCCACACCTCAGCAAATACCCTCCTTCCCTCCCACAGGGGCAGGCAGCAGTCACATGTATTCTTGTTCCTTCTGTGTCCCGGATGCTCAGGAGGATGGGGTCCAGGCCAGGAAGATCAGGCCCAAACAGTCTCCCTCCCAGGGAGGGATGGTCCCAGCCAGAGGCTCCCAGCACAGCCAGTGCATGAGAAATCTGCTCTCCCCTGACAGAGAGTGATGGTTCTACCCAACCATGAAGAAGCTGGGCGAAAGGGAGCAGCACAAGGTTGGTCTGAGGCCTGGGCTCAGGTGGATGGGGGCTTCTCCTCAGGGCAGTTCTCCTCTTTATCCGAGTCCTCCCCCTTTTTCTGCAGCTCAAAGTTCTGGAAGGGAGCAGGACGGGGGAATGGTGAGAAGCAAATGGGAACCAGCCATTCCCGACCCCACCATGGCACTCCCAGCACAGCATCTCATCCCCTCACCCCTAATCTGGGACAGTCTGTACAGGATCCCCACAACGCTCCCAACACAGGGCCCGCCTCACCCACTCTGAGCTGGGACTGGGGGCTTTTTCCTAGTGAGGGAAGGTGTGTGGTGCTGGCAACCACTAAGGAGAGGGAGGCGAGCTTTAGGCAGGGCTCTCTTACCTCCAGCTCCCGCATGACCTCATCCATAAAATCCCCTGAATTCTGTTTGTATGCAACGGCCAGTTTGATAGCATCACTGAAGAGCTGAGGAGAAAGAGGGGCACTTGTCACTCTGGGAATGAGAGGGGCGTCTGAGATGCCCAACCCCAGATGAATGCACAGAACTTTCCCCCCCACCCTAAAGCACTCTAGAGAAACCAGCCATGAGACAACCCCCCAACAACGGGACCCCCCACACCTGGGAGGCAGCCAGTGAAACATCCTGTCTCACAAAGAACCCCTGCTCCTTCTCACCTCCCCATGCAGCCTGGCACCAGTCCCACCTAACATAGCCAAGATTTACCTTCACTACATTGGTGCCATCTGCAGCTGAGACAAAATAGAAGGGCAGATTGAACTTCCGGGCAAAGTTGAAGCTTTTCTGAGTCACTTTCATATCCGCTGAAGGAGCAAAGGAGAAGCAGTTGTTGAGCCATCACTGCTGGTAGCAGGCCAAGCATGCCCTGGGACAGCATAGAGAAGGAATCCATGCAACCTGCATGGGGGCATCTCGCTGGCAAGGCCCCCTTCATACAGCGCATGGTTTGGATGGTGCCTCCTGACAACGAGAAGTCCCTGCAAAGGGTGGCAGGCTAAGCTAACAATTAGCAAGGAAGTACAGGATGGAAAAGGACCTTTTTGTTGCTGGTCAAGGCTTTCCACAGAGGGACCGACAGGGACTCTCACCTCACTGATCAGAGAGGTAGCCGTGTTAGTCTGATTCTGTAAAAGCAGCAAAGAATCCTGTGGCACCTTATAGACTAACAGACGTTTTGCAGCATGAGCTTTCGTGGGTGAATGCCCACTTCGTCGGATGCAAGAGTGGAAATTTCCAGGGGCAGGTAAATATAAGCAAGCCAGAAGCAAGCTAGAGATAACGAGGTTAGATCAATCAGGGAGGATGAGGCCCTGTTCTAGCAGTTGAGGTGTGAAAACCAAGGGAGGAGAAACTGGTTCTGTAGTTGGCAAGCCATTCACAGTCTTTGTTTAATCCTAAACTGATGGTGTCAAATTTGCAAATGAACTGAAGCTCAGCAGTTTCTCTTAGAAGTCTGGTCCTAAAGTTTTTTTGCTGGAGGATGGCCACCTTAAGATCTGCTATTGTGTGGCCAGGGAGGTTGAAGTGTTCTCCTACAGGTTTTTGTATATTGCCATTCCTAATATCTGATTTGTGTCCATTTATCCTTTTCCTTAGAGACTGTCCAGTTTGGCCGATGTACATAGCAGAAGGGCATTGCTGGCATACGATGGCATATATTACATTGGTGGATGTGCAGGTGAATGAACCGGTGATGGTGTGGCTGATCTGGTTAGGTCCTGTGATGGTGTAGCTGGTGTAGATATGTGGGGAGAGTTGGCATCGAGGTTTGTTGCATGGATTGGTTCCTGAGCTAGAGTTACTATGGTGCGGTGTGCAGTTACTGGTGAGAATATGCTTCAGGTTGGCAGGTTGTCTGTGGGCGAGGACTGGCCTGCCACCCAAGGCCTGTGAAAGTGTGGGATCATTGTCCAGGATGGGTTGTAGATCCCTGATGATGCGTTGGAGGGGCTTTAGCTGGGGACTGTATGTGATGGCCAGTGGAGTCCTGTTGGTTTCTTTCTTGGGTTTGTCTTGCAGTAGGAGGCTTCTGGGTACACGTCTGGCTCTGTTGATCTGTTTCCTTATTTCCTCGTGCGGGTACTGTAGTTTTGAGAATGCTTGGTGGAGATTTTCTAGGTGTTGGTCTCTGTCTGCGGGGTTAGAGCAGTTACGGTTGTACCTCAGTGCTTGGCTGTAGACAATGGATCTTGTGGTGTGTCCGGGATGGAAGCTGGAGGCATGAAGGTAGGCATAGCGGTCGGTAGGTTTTCGGTATAGGGTGGTGTTAATGTGACCATCACTTATTAGCACCGTGGTGTCTAGGAAGTGGACCTCCCGTGTAGATTGGTCCAGGCTGAGGTTGATGGAGGGATGGAAGCTGTTGAAATCGTGGTGGAATTTTTCCAGAGTCTCCTTCCCATGGGTCCAGATGATGAAGATGTCATCAATGTAGTGTAGGTAGAGAAGGGGTGTGAGTGGACGGGAGGTGAGGAAGCGTTGTTCCAGGTCGGCCATAAAAATATTGGCATATTGTGGGGCCATGCGGGCGCCCATCCACCTGCACATCCACCAATGTAATATATGCCATCGTATGCCAGCAATGCCCTTCTGCTATGTACATCGGCCAAACTGGACAGTCTCTAAGGAAAAGGATAAATGGACACAAATCAGATATTAGGAATGGCAATATACAAAAACCTGTAGGAGAACACTTCAACCTCCCTGGCCACACAATAGCAGATCTTAAGGTGGCCATCCTCCAGCAAAAAAACTTTAGGACCAGACTTCTAAGAGAAACTGCTGAGCTTCAGTTCATTTGCAAATTTGACACCATCAGTTTAGGATTAAACAAAGACTGTGAATGGCTTGCCAACTACAGAACCAGTTTCTCCTCCCTTGGTTTTCACACCTCAACTGCTAGAACAGGGCCTCATCCTCCCTGATTGATCTAACCTCGTTATCTCTAGCTTGCTTCTGGCTTGCTTATATTTACCTGCCCCTGGAAATTTCCACTCTTGCATCCGACGAAGTGGGCATTCACCCACGAAAGCTCATGCTGCAAAACGTCTGTTAGTCTATAAGGTGCCACAGGATTCTTTGCTGCTTTCACCTCACTGAGGGACATCTGGTGCAGTGTAAACAACGGATCATTACTTGTCATCTGTCCCAGCTCCCAGGCCTGCATGGCTCTGTCTGTGCTAGGGATGTCTTTCAAACGTTTCACACTATTGCTAACAGTGGTTCACCTCCTAGGACACTTGCAGCGTACCGGTGTTGTCATAGAACCATCACCTTTGCCCTCCGTCCGCTGCTTTTCCACTGTTTGTCACACTCACTTGTTGATTCTTGTCCCAAAGCAGACTGCAATCTCTTTGGGGCAGGGACAGTCTCAACCTATGCACAAAGGGGCCTGATCTGGATGGGACCTCTGGGTCCTTCCACAATACGGACTATAAACAGTAGCCAGGTCAGGGAACCTGGTGAGCTAAGAGGGCTGTGCCAGCTGGCCAATGTGGTGCAAGTTGCTGTTCAGGGCAGGGGATAGGAAGGAGACTGGGTGATATCAGGGCAGAGCTCAGCTAACTGTGCTATATATTTATGTCTGTGCTAAAAACAAATGTGTGTTTTCAGTTTCTTTTTCTGGGCAAAACAAAGTCAAGAGGCAAAAACATGCTGAGAAAGGCCCGCACTTTATCTAGTAAAATATGACTGATGGAGTCCATCTCCAAGAAGCCCTTGGGACCAGCCAGGCGGTCACTTCCCTCAGCCATATCACAAAAGGACCATCCCACAGCACTGAAAGGCTAAGAGGCAGAAACACTCACCATCAATTTTGTTGGCCACCACAATGCAGGGGATCTCTGGGCGGAACTCTCTCAGCTCCTTGTACCAGTTATTCAGGTTCTTGTAGGTGACCTTCCTCTGCACATCAAACACCTGCCAAGGAAGAGCCACCTGTCACCAGGCCTGCAGCTGGACAGTCCCTGAGCAACCCACTGCACTGAGCATTTGCAAAGAACTCATGCCACCATGCAAAACCACTGCCTTTCTTTTTAAACACACAGAATTGCAGAGTTAGTGCCTGAAGGGAAGATGCTGAAGGGAGATTATTTAGATTGGATCAAAATGTTTGATACAGCATCCCATGGAACCTCAGTGTCAGAATTAATTACAATTGGCTTAGACTAGACACCAGCATAGGGGCTGACAACTGGCAGGAAGGTGGTAAAACAGAGGCTATGGTAAATGGCAAACTATCATCAAGCCATTAAAAATAAAACCAGCCCCTCTCCCTGCACTAAGCTATCATCAGCCTCTTGATCTCTCTGCACAAGGTGCCTTGTATAGTGCTGAGGATACTTGCCCTTAACAATAAGGAGGGTGGGGAAGGGTCAGGCCCAGTCTGATTTACAAACTTCATTAATAATCTAAGAGACTAACAAATTTATTTCAGCATGAGCTTTCGTGAGCTACAGCTCACTTCTTCGGATGCATAGAATGGAACACACAAACAGGAGATATTTATACATACAGAGAACATGAAAAGGTGGAAGTATGCATACCGACAGGAAGAGTCTAATCAATTGAGATGAGCTATCATCAGCAGGAGGAAAAAAAACTTTTGAAGTGATAATTAAGATGACCCATAAAAGGTGTGAGGAGAACTATGTTAAGGTGTGAGGAGAACTATGTTAAGTTCTCCTCACACCTTCTATGGGTCTTGCATCCGAAGAAGTGGGTATTCACCCACGAAAGCTCATGCTGCAAAACGTCTGTTAGTCTATAAGGTGCCACAGGATTCTTTGCTGCTTCTACAGAACCAGACTAACACGGCTACCCCTCTGATACTATATTTCACCAAGGAGTATCAGATGTGAAACAGCATGAAGGTGTTTAAGAAGCCAACTCAAAGAGCTCCTCCTACACAAGCATTCAAGTCTTAAGCAGTCCAGGCAAACAAGACACGTTACAACAAAGCTTAAACTTGTTCTTCATAATAATTTTAAAAACAATACTAGCTGCCTATTTAATTTTAAAAACAGCAAAAACTATCCATCTCCCTTTCCATTTCTTATAAGGAATCTTGAAGTTTAAATTTCCTCAGTGTGATAAATATGCTTGCTTTGATCTGCTTAGCTCTTGAAGGTCCAGGGGCTCAGTGCTGCTGGCCCCATGCTGCCTGGGGTCCCTAGGGACAGCTCTGTCCACCATTAGGGAATTTTTCCCGAGAACCCCCTGTAACATTTGTTCACAAACCCCAGTTTGGGAACCACTGATCTAGCTCAATAACTTGTCTTCTGACAGTGGCCAGTGCCAGATGCTTCAGAGGGAGTGAAAAGGACAAGGTAATTATCTAGTGAGCCATCCCCTGTTGTCCAGTTCCAGCATCTGGCAGTTAAGGGCTTAGGGATACCCAGAGGATGGGGTTGAATCTTGGATCATCTTGGCTAATAGCCACTGATGAACCTATCTTCCATGAACTTATCTAATTATTTTTTGAACCCAGTTATAATTTTGGCCTTCACAACATCCCCTGGCAGTGAGTTCCTCAGGTTGACTGTGCAATGGGTGAAGAAGTACATCCTTTTGTTTGTTTTAAGCCTGCTGCCTATTAATTTCATCGGGTGACGCCTGGTTCATGTGTTATGTGAAGGGGTAAATAACACTTCCTTATTCACTTTCTCTACACCAGTCATGATTTTATTAACATCTATCATATCCCCACTTAGTTGTCTCTTTTCCAACCTGAACAGTACCAGTCTTTTTAATTTCTCCTCATCTGGAAGCTGTTCCATACCCATAATCATTTTGTTGCCTTTCTCTGTATCTTTTCCAATTCTAACATATCTTTTTTGAGATGGGAGCGACCTGAATGGCACACAGTATTCTAGGTGTGGGCACAACATGACTTATATAGTGGCATTATGATATTTTCTATATGATTTAGTTGGGTTTGGTCCTTTTTGAGCAGGGGGTTGGACTAGATGACCTCCTGAGGTCCCTTCCAACCCTGAGATTCTATGATTCTATCTTATTATCTATCCCCCTCCTAATGAGTCTGTCGCTTTTTTGACAGCCGCTGCTCACTGAGCAGATGTTTTCAGAGAACGATCCACAATGACTCCAAGATCTTTCTTGAGTGGTAACAGCTAATTTAGACCCCATCCTTTTGGATGTACAGTTGTTTTCCAGTGTTCCCTACTTTGCGTTTATGAACATTGAATTTCATCTGCCACTTTGTTGCCCAGTCACCAAGTTTTGTGAGATCCCTTTGTAATTCGTGGCAGTGTGCATTGAACTTAACTATCTTGAATAATTTTGTAACACCCGTAAACTCTGCCACCTCACTGTTTACTCCTTTTCCCAGATCATTTATGAACATGTTGAATAGCACTGGTCCCAGTACAGATCTCTGGAGAACCCCACTATTTACCTGTCTCCACTGTGAAAACTGGTTATTTATTGCTACCCTTTATTTCCTGTCTTTTAATCAGTCCCTGATCCATGAGAGGACCTTCCCTCATATCCCGACAGCTTATTTTGCTTAAGAGCCTTTGGTGGAGGACCTTATCAAAGGCTTTCTGAAAGTCCAAGTACACTGTATCAGCCAGATCACCCTTGTTTACAAGTTTGTTGACCTCCACAAAGAATTCTAATAAATTGGTAAGGCACAATTTCCCTTTACAAATGCCATGTTGACTGTTCCCCAAACCATCTTTATCTATGTGTCTGATAATTCTGTTCTTTACTATAGTTGCAACCAATTTGCTTAGTACTGAAGTTAGGATTACTGGCCTGTAATTGCTAGGATTTCCCCTGGAGCTATTGTCCAGTCATCTGGTACAGAGGCTGATTTAAGCGATAGGTTACATTCCACAGTTAGTAGTTCTGCAATTTCTTATTTGAGTTCCTTTAGAAGTCTTCGGTGAATCCCATATGGTCCTGGTGACTTACTACTAATGTTTATCAATTTGTGCCAAAACCTCCTTTCTCAACACCTCAGTCTGGGACAGTTCCTCAGATTTGTCACCTAAAAAGAATGGTGCAGGTGTGTGAATCTCCTCTACATCATCTGCTGTGAAGACAGATGCAAAGAATTCATTTAGCTTCTCTGCAATGGCCTTGTCTTCCTTGAGTACTCCTTCAGCATCTTGATTGTCAAGTGGCCCCACTGATTGTTTGGCAGGCTTCCTGCTTTGGAGGTACTTAAAACTACAGCAAAAAATACTTTTAAGTCTTTTGCTAGTTGGTCCTCAAATTCTTTTTTGGCCTGCGTAATTATACTTTTACACTTGGCTTGCCAGAGTTTATGCTCCTTTCTATTTTCTTCAGTAGGATTTGACTTCCAATTTTTAAAGAATGGCTTTTTGCCTCTAACCGCTTCTTTTACTCTGTTGTTTAGCTGTGTGCCATTTTTTTTGGTTCTCTTACTATTTTTTTATTTGGGGTATACATTTAATTTGAGCTTCTATTATGGTGTTATTTAAAATGTTCCATGCAGCCTGCATTCAGGGGCAGCTCTAGACATTTCGCCGCCCCAAGCATGGCGGCATGCCGCAGGGGGCGGTCTGCCGGTCGTTGGTCCTGTGGCTCCGGTGGACCTCCCGCAGGCGTGCCTGCAGAGGGTCCGCTGGTCCCGCGGCTCCACCGAAGCTGCGGGACCAGCGGACCCTCCGCAGGCAGCCCAAGGCTGCCTGCCTGCCGCCCTCCCAGCGACCGGCAGACCGCCCCCTGCGGCATGCCGCCCCAAGCATGCGCTTGGCATGCTGGGGCCTGGAGCCGCCCCTGCAGGCATTTCACTCTTGTGACTGTTCCTTTTAATTTCTGTTTAACTAGCTTCCTCATTTTTGTTTAGTTCCCCTTTCTGAAGTTAAATACTACAGAGGTGGGCTTCTTTGGTATTTCACCCCACACAAGGATGTTAATTTTCATTACATTATGGTTGCTATTACTGAGTGGTTTAGTTATATATACCCATTGGACCAGATCCTGTGCGCCACTAAATCGAGAATTGGCTCTGCCTTTGTGGGTTCCAGGACTAGCTGCTCCAAGAAGCAGTCATTCATAGTGTCTAAAAATGTTATTTCTGCATCCCATCCTGAGGTGACATGTCAATAGTTAAAATACCCTATTATTATTAACTTTTCAATTTTTATAGCCTCTCTAACGTCCCTGAGCATTTCATAATCACCATCACCATCGTGGTCAGGCGGTCGGCAGTATATTCCTACTGCTATACTCTTACTATTCAAGCATGGAATTACTATCCATAGAAATTCTATGGCAGTTTGATTCATTTATGACTTTTACTACATTTGACTCTGTGCTTTCTTTCACATATAGTGCCACTCCCCAACCAGCCTGACCTACTCTGCCATTCCTTTATATTTTGTACCTTGGTGTTACCCTGTCCCATTGATTATCATCATTCCCTCAAGTATCTGTGATATCAATATCCTCACTTAATACCAGGCACTCAAGTTCACCCATTTTAGTATTTAGACTTCTTTCATTTGTCTATAGGCACTTATAAAATTTGTCAATATTTAATTGTCTGCCTTCATGTGATGTAACCGAGTGGGACTCTCTTTCATTTGACTGTTTCTTTTAAGCTTCTACCTGTACTTTATCAACGTCTTTACTAGGACATAGAGAACTCCCATTAATAGATCCTCCCCTAAGGAATGTCTCTGTCTGCACCATGTTTTCCTCCACACCTTTCAGCTTTCCCCAGCCCCTTTTTTAAAAATTTCTCTACGACCTTTTTAATTTTAAGTGCCAGCAATCTGGTTCCATTTTGATTTAGGGGGACCCCATCCTTCCCATATAGGCTCCTCCTTTCCTAAAAGGTACCGCAGTTCCTAATAAATCTAAACCCATTTCTACATCACTGTCTGATCCATGCATTGAGACCCTGCAGTGATGCCTGTCTACCTGGCTCTCTGCCTGGAACTGGAAGCATTTCAGACAATGGAAGTCCTAGACTTTTATCTCTTACCTAGCAGCCTAAATGTGACCTCCAGAACCTTTCGCCTACCTTCCCCTATGTCATTGGTACCCACATGAACCATGACCACCAGCTCCTCCCTAGCACTGCACATAAATCTGTCTAGATGTCTTGAAAGATCTGCAACTTTCACACCCAGCATGCAATTTACTATGCAGTTCTCCTGGTCATCGCAAACCCAACTATTTATATTTCTAATAATCGAATCCCCCATTACTATTACCAGTCTCTTCCAATAACTGGGGTCCCCTCCCCTGGAGAGATATCCTCAGTGTGAGACGATACCATGGCATCATCTGAAAGGAGGGTCCCAACTATGGGATTGTTTCCATCTGCTCCAGTTTGATGTTCTCCTTCCCCAAGACTTTCATATTCCTCAGCAGTACAGAAGGTGGGGGTGGGACCGCTCTGCTGTGTCCCGGAGAGTCTCCTCTGTGTACCTCTCTGTCTTCCTTAGCTCCTCTAGTTCAACCACTCTGGCCTTAAGAGGCTGTACTTGGGGTAACATTATTAAAGGTAATGTGTAGGATGCATACCAAACAGGTTCTGTTACCAGCCAGGAATCCTTTACACACACAGAGTGAAAGCCAGAAGAATGTCCTTACCATGATACAAGCATGGGCCTTGTGGTAATAGGATGCATGCATACTCTGGAATCTCTCCTGTCCGGCTGTGTCCCAGAAGTCTGAAAGGCACAAACCAGCAAGTTCAGCATGCCATGACAGGAAAGAACTTCCAAGCCCCTCACAACCCAGCCCCAGAGTTCAGCCCTCTCCTATATGCCGACTGACACGAGCCTTTGCCATAACAGGCTGAGACATTCCTTGACCAGTTTACAAACATAGGCTCTAGCGATACATGGGGTTTAGCTATGCCTGTACAATGTCCCAGCAGAGACAGTTGGCATTGGTGTAAATACAGTAGTGCAAAAAGTTCTGTGTAAACTGGACTTTAAAAAACGCAGACTAGCAAGGCAAGGCATGGGTGCGAAAGCTGAGGAAAATAGGGTGAGAAGTAAGCAGATAGTACTGGGATGATTGTGGGATCCAAACCTATACAGATTAGGGGTGATCTCAACAATGGCAGTGTGATCTTTTTAGCAGGGTGGTCCGTAGAGCATTCTCCATGCCAGAATCCTGGCTGTCATCCTCACTGGGCAGCCTAAATGTGGTTCTGTCCATCTGCACTGTCCCTGTGGCTGCAGAGCCATGGAGGATAAGGTGGGCTCTGAAGTAGCCAGGTCCCGAACTACTGAGTGCCTCACAGACTAAGACTCTGCTGTGAAGTGTAAGAGGAAGGGGAGCAAGTGTAGCTTCACTAACTTCCCCACTGCACAGCTCCAACCCCCTCCTTTCCACTCCATTCTTTCCTGCATTGTACCAACACCCTCCCCCAGTTCTAACCTCTCCATATTGCCTCCAACTGCTCAGACTCCCCTGCTCCGCCTCTCCCCACCCTCAAACAGTTTGGACACTGCTCCAACTCCTCCAACATTCCCACCATCACACCCATTGCTATGGCTACTCACATACATCCCCCCCCTCCCCGGCCCCAATCTCTCCCTCCTTCTTGCCATCCATGCCTCTGGCCCTACACTATTTTACATCTTATCAATGACCTGAAAGAAAACAAAATCATCGCTGAGAAAATTTGCAAATGAAACAAAAATTGGGGCAGTGGTAAATAATTAAGAGGACAGGTCACTGATGCAGAGCAATCTAGATTGCTTAGTAAACTGTGTGCAACCAAACAATATGAGTTTTAATATGCCCAAATGTAAATGTATACATCTGGGAACAAAGACGGTAGGCCACACTCACAGGATGGGGGACTCTAGCCTGGAAGAAAGTGATTCTGAAACAGATTTGAGGTTCTTGGTGGATAATGAGCTGAACATGAGCTCCAGGTATAACACTGTGTCCAAAAGAGCTAAAGAGATCCTGGGATGCTAGAGTACTGTGTTCATTTCTGGTGTTTACAATTCAAGAAGGATGTTGGTGAATTGGAGAATATTCAGAGAAGAACCATGAGAATGATTAAAAGATGGGAAAACATGCCTTAAAATGATAGACTCAACTAGAAGGAGGTGAAAAGGTGACTTGATTACAGTCTATAAGCACCTACGTAGGGAACAAATACTTAATAGGCTCTTCAACCCAGCAGAAAAAGGTCTAACATGATCCAGTGGTTGGAAGTTGAAGCTAGACAAATTCAGACTGGAAATAAAGCGTACATTTTTAATTATAAGAGTAATTAATCACTGGAATAATTTATCAAGGGCTATGATGGATTCTCTATCACTGGCAATTTTAAAATCAAGATTGGATATTTTTCTAAGAGATCTGTTCTAGGAATTTTTTTGCGGGGTGGAAATTCTGTGGCCTGTACTATATTGGAGGCCAGACTAGATGACTGCAATGGTCCCTTCTGGGGATGATGATTATTATCAATGAGACTATATGTGTAATGTGTAGGCTCTTTGCTGTTTTAAAAATCCCTTTTTCTCTAATACAGTACATACTGCTCATTAACAATCCTGATACTGACAATTTTTGGTTATTAGCAACATTTTGCTGGAAGCTGATCCTATCCCATTAATTATAAAGTTAACTGGACTCAGATATTTGCAACTGTCATGATGCTAATTGGCAACTTTTCTTCTTTGACATGGAGCTTCCCCCATGGGTGGGGATCCAGCAGCCACACAGGAGATAACGCAGGAGTCCCAGCACTGCAAAGTGGGAGGAGAGGCTGGGAGGGTAGGCTGCAGAGAGGGCAGCAGCATGGAGATGGGCTGCAGCCCGAATGCCAGGGCTTTCCACTGGGGGCAGGGATGTCGGGGGCCCATGGGGCTGCACAGTACTTCTTCTTGCGTTGTCTGGGCTGTGCCCTGCCCTGGCACTGGGGGCCTGGGCTCAGTACCCCCATTCCCCATGGAAAGACCCAGTAGTAGGCAGGTTTTTGGGGCTGCAGCCAGGTATGGAAGCACTGGGATATGAAAAACCCAGGGAGAGGGAGAATGCAGGAAGAGGTACAGTGCAGCCCCACGAGCCCCCAGCATCCCTGCTCCCCGTGGAAAGCCCCAGCACCTGGGCTGCTGCTCGCCTCTCCCCAATGCTGCCCTGTCCAAAAACTACCCCCACAGCTTCCTCTCCAGTGGTGCTGCAGGCTGGGAGGGGGAGCTATAGGCAGGGCAGCAGCTGGGATGCGAGTTGCGGTCCAGATGCTTTCCAGGGGGAGCAGGAGTGCTAGGGGCCTGCATGGTGCCTCTCCTGGCGCTCTCAGGGCTGCATCTTGGCCTGGTGCTAGGGGGCCAGGCTCAGCATGTCCCAGCACTTCATTCCTGGCTGCAGCCCCAAAAACCTGCCTTTTGGTTATTGGCAACTTCTGGATAATAGCAACTTCTTGCTGGGAAATGAGAGGTTGCTGATAAGTGGTATATGCTGTACTTCATTCCAACTGCTAAATCAAAACAATTGGTTTTAAGAAAGCTGTTGGTCAGTATTGCTTTTCACAGGATCCTGAAGGTAGGAAGCACACAGGTTCCTGAAACTGAGTCTGGCCAGCAAGATGATAAGCTTTTGGTATTCATGGGTCAGTGTACCAGGATACCATCTAAGAACAGAAGAATCATGAGATTCCATCCCAAGAGACCAAACACTTTGGAGTCAGAGAGATCAGAAATAGGATTGAAGTGCCGCTAGCCTCACTGCCATGACACGGACCAAAATAGGACAGAACACTGAGTCATTTGTAACCTTATTCTCAGGTTCTCACACAGTTCCTGCCCCACTGGAGAAGCACATTAGTAACGTTTCCCATTTCTGATGACAACACCACCATCCTGTGGCCCAGCCTTACTGACCTCTCCCTCTCCTCCTCCTATCTTATCCAAATCTCACTGCTTTTTCATGTACAATATATTAAAAATCCAGCTCTTCTTTTTGGTCCCAAAAGCTAGAACACCTGTCTAGGCTTCAATCACCTCCCATCCTGATTACAGCAGCCTTATCCTCGGTGGCTTCCATGATTCTTTCATCATGCCCCTCCAGTCCATCCAAAATACAGCCCATAACATTAACTTCCTTGCCTGTCAAGCTGACCTCTCACCCCTTTTGGTCCCTCTGCTGGCTCCCTCTTTGCAACTGCATTAAATTTAAATTCCTTGGTCTTGCCTCCAATGTCCTGCATCACTGCACACCTGCCTACATCACAGTACTTTTCCGTTAACATGCCCCCCATACCCCTTCCACTCCACCAATGGTACTAGCCTCAATGATCTTTTCATTCCTTCTCACACTTCTGTCTCTGGGCCTTCTTCATGCTGCCTCAGGTGCAAAATGATCTCCCAATCTGTGTTCACCAAATTCTCATTCAAATCCCTCTTAGACTCATTTCTTCTGCAGTACTCCAAAACTGGGAGTTCATAGCAATAACAAAGGTCATTCCCTCATCTCAATTTCCCAGTGTGATCTGTCTTCCTAATGCTGCCTTTGAGATTGTAAGCTCCTCAAGCAGGCACTGTCTTTGTGTCCTACATAGCCCCAAGCACAGTCAGCACGAAAAGTACAACTAAAAATAGCACAAGTGTTTCTACAAAAATGGTCAACAGTGACACTGATACCATGGACACTGCCATTGTCCTTATTTGGGTTCAGTTTACACCCAACTGAGATGCACAGGAATTCATGGAATCAACAGAGATCCTTTAGCGATGCCATAGCAGGGATTTCCTGCAGCTGTACCCAGCACTCACAAGGAGGATAGGTGCTCATCTCCTAGGAGGTGCTTACCCACAAGGATATTCTTCCCATCCACATTGGTTGTGTATTTGTAGAGTGTCAAGGCAAATGTAGAGAGCTGCTGGGATCGGCTGTGCATAGGTTAAGGAGCTGAAAAGTGAGTCTTGTCCAGACACCAATCTCATGTTCAGTAGAGCACCTGTGAGGGGAACTTGCTTGAGGGGGGCTAGGGAAAGCAGTCAGCAGCTGGGTCACCAAGCTGCTCCTCTGCAGGGCGTAGCATAGCCAAGCTATTCACTCCAATTTGCCTCAGAGTTTCAATCCCAAACTAAGGGTTAGTCTACACTAGAATCAATACAACCGCACAGCTGTACTGAGGTAGCTGCACCACTGTAGTGCTGCTAGTGCAGATGCTCTAAGCCAGATCTGCACAACATGCAGCCCGCAGAGCCTCCCTGTGCAGCCCGCGGGGGGATTCTGAATCCCCCACACACAGCACTCTGCGGGCAGCCCAGAGCCCTTTGAATCCCAGCCGCAGCCGGGAGTCAGAGGGCTCTGTGCTGCCCGCAGCCCCGGGGAGCCCAGAGCCCTTTAAATCCCAGCCACGGCCGGGAATCAAAGGGCTCTGCGCTGCCCGCAGCCACAGGGAGCCCAGAGCCCTTTAAATCCCAGCCGCGGCGGGGAATCAAAGGGCTCTGCGCTGCCCGCAGCCACAGGGAGTCCAGAGCCCTTTAAATTCCAGCTGTGGCAGGGAGTCAGAGGGCTCTGCACTGCCCGCAGCGGAGGGCAGCCCAGAGCCCTTTGAATCCCGGCCCGCAGCGGCTGATTGCCCCCTCCATGGACCCCTGCCCTAACTGCCCCCCAGGACCTCCACCCCCTATCTAACACAGCTGGTCCTTGTCTCCTGATATCCCTCTCCCAGGACCCTACCCCCTATCTAAATGCCGCTGCTCCTTGTCCCCCGATTGCCCCCTCCCGAGACCCCTGCCCCTAACTGCCCCTTGGTACCCCAGCCCCTATCTAAGCCTCCCTTCTCCTTGTCCCCAACTGCCCCCTCCTGAGATCCCCCCCAACTTCCCCTCAGGACCTCACCCCCACCTGTCCCCTGATGAACTCCTGAGACTCCCATGCCTATCCAACTGCTGCCTGTCCCCTGACTGCCCCCCTGAACCTCCACCCCATCCAATCCCCCCTGCTCCCTGTCCCTTGACTGCCCCCCGGAATCCCTTACCCCTTTTCCAACCCCCAGCCCCCTTACCGTGCCACTCAGACCAGCGTGTCTGGCTCCATGCAGCTCCAGACACATTGCTGCCATGCTCCCCCAAGGGGCCCACAGCCCCCCCCACCCCCCCAGCACCTGCCTTCCAGATTTGAACACCTCAAAATTCAGGAGTGCTCAAGCTCAGTTTGGGCAGCTGTTACTTCATTTCTCCCAAATCAAATATACTGATCCACTGTAACTTGCTGTAGAAAAAGTAGGATAAAATTGAGCAAGAAATGCTTATTAGGACTGGAATTACTATTTTCAACAGCCATTGCCTTTTTGTTTGTTTAAAAGGAAGACAGTGATATTGCATTGGCAAATTCCCCATAGAAAGAAAGAGTGGAACAAAAGAATAATAAAGGCACCTCAACTTTTCCTCATTTATGGAGGACAGTCTTATAATATGCATCCAGATATCCTCCAATCACACAAGCTGAAAATTGTTCCACTTTACTGCAGCTCTGTAACCATATGGGAACCAATGCTGTCTGTGTTTTGTGCACATCCAAAATTCCTGCTGAATGAGCCACCCTGGGAGCGAGTTACCAGTGACCCAGGGCTGGGGCGGCAGGAGGTGTGTGTGTGGGGGCACTGGTGGGGGGGAGCCCAGGGCTGGGTCAGCAGCGGGGTGGGGGGAGGGCACTGGTGGGGAGGAAAGGGGGAAGCCCAGCGCGGGGCGGCAGGGGGTGTGGGTGGGGGGAGAGCCCAGGACTGGGGCAGCAGTGGGGTACAGGGGGGAGCCCAGGGCTGGGACAGGGGGCAGCCAATTTTTTTTTTGCTTGGAGCAGCAAAAAACCTACAGCTGGCCCTGCCGGGTTCCCCCAGCCACCGGAGCCCCCGGCCCTTTAATTTGTCCCTGAGGGCTCCCAGCCACCTCTTCAGCTGGGAGCCCCTGGTTGATTTAAAATCAAAACCTCCCCACCCCCAACCTCCCTTTTTGCCCACAGCTGTTTTGGTGGGGTGGTGCTGGGGAAGGAGGGTTTGTTTCCGCAGGGCTGGGCGGCCCTGGGGCGGGGTGTTTCTGTGGGGCTGGGAGGTTTCGGCCCTCAGCTGTTTTCTTTGGAGGAATGTGGCCCTCGCCGCTTTACGAGTTGTGCAGGCCTGCTCTATGCTGACAGGAGAGAGTGCTCCCATTGGCATAATTACT
The DNA here is from genome assembly GCF_020497125.1 of Mauremys mutica. Classification (NCBI taxonomy): domain Eukaryota; kingdom Metazoa; phylum Chordata; order Testudines; family Geoemydidae; genus Mauremys; species Mauremys mutica. The sequence continues at coordinate 359,142 of NC_059072.1, read as the reverse complement.
ACACCTCCCCGAGTGGCGGTAGCTATGTTGGCGAGAGAGCGTCTCCCACCGACATAGCACTGTCCACACTGGCGCTTATGCCAGTGTAACTTACATCGCTCAGGGAGGGGGAGGCTTTTCCACACCGCTGAGCGACATAAGTTATATTGAAGTAAGTGCTAGTGTGTACAAACCCTAAGGGAGGGAGTAGGAGCTCTGTAGTTGAAGTGCCCATGACAGTCCTATACGCCTCACAGGACCAGCTGCTAGCACTGCAGTGCTCAGGAAAGGAATTCTAAAGAAAATACTGGGGGGAGGGGGCAGGAGACCTTCTTAGGAGGAACAGAAGTTATAAGTTCCCAAGTGCTGTGTGGATTTAGCTAGCTCATCAACGTAGTATGAAGAGAGTCTAGATCAGGCAGTGAAAGCCAGGAAACAGAACTCTGGTGAAGATGGAATGAGAGCCCCTGATAGGAAGAACATGGTTAAACAAAAAGGCCTCAAACAGACCATTTTCCCCTCATGTACCCTCCTGGGCCCAAGAACAAAAATAAACAGCGGTGAGGTCTGAAAGAACCCAAAGGATACAATCCATCCAGGAGGAACCTTTCCATTAACCTGCAAGTAAAGAAATGACACAGGCCCATTAGTCCTTACCTGATCATCTTATTATCTTCTTTTTCCTCATCCCTGATACAGATAGGCACCCCACTCCTACCCATTCAGCCTCTCCGTTGGCCTCAGACACAGCTAATAAACCACTGTGTAGGTAACAACAATAACTAGAGCTACTGCTTTGTGCAGGGGAGAGGCAGAGACCAGACACTGGTTGAGGAGTGCCAAGCTTGTATGTTGCTGTAGCCTTCCTGGCATGTGCAATAAGGGCCAGTTACTTACTTGGATTTCCCCACAGCGCTGTCCCCCAGGCAGATAATCTTCACGTTCTCATCTGCATCATACTTTGTCTGGTCCAGCTCCTCACAGGAATCTCCCCCTGGTGCATCTCTAGCCATGCTGCCTCCACCCTAGCTGCACAGAAGCCACCTCTCCTAGGACCAAGGGGAAGATTTTATTTTTCTGAGCCTCTCAGAAAGAGCTAGGATAAGCTCCTAGTGTTACAGTCTCCTTCCTAGCCGTCAAAGAGCAGTTATGATAAACCAGAGGTGGGCAAACTATGGCCCGCAGGACCCTCCTGCCCGGCCCCTGAGCTCCTGGCCCAGGAGGCTAGCCCCCATACCCTCCCCTGCTGTTCCCCCTCCCCCACAGGCTCAGCGCACCACACCGCTGGCACAATGCTCTGGACGGCCGGGCAGTGCAGCTGCAGAGCCGCAGCCTGACCCAGTGCTCTGTGCTGCGCGGTGGCGTGGCTGGCTTCAGCCACAACTGCGCCGCCAGCCACGGGTGCTCCAGGCAGTGCGGTAAGGGGGAAGGGAGCAGGGGGTTTGGATAGAAGGCAGGGGAGTTTGGGGTGGTGGTTAGAGGGTGGGGGTGTGGATAACAGGGGGGTTGAATGGGCGCAGGGGTCCCATCTATCACTCCTCCCCCCCCGGGGACAGCTCCCCACCGATCACCCCTCCCCCTGCCCCCCCGGGGGGACAGCTCCCCACTCCTCCCCCCGGGGACAGCTCCTGGCTACCCCGCCTGTCACCCCCCCCGGGGACAGCTCCTGGCTACCCCGCCTGTCACCCCCCCCGGGGACAGCTCCCCACCGATCACCCCTCCCCCTGCCCCCCCGGGGGCAGCTCCCCACCTCTCCCCCGGGGACAGCTCCTGGCTACCCCACCTATCACTCTTCCCCCCTCCCGCCCGGGGACAGCTCCTGGCTACCGCATCTATCACCCCTCCCGCCCGGGGGACAGCTCCTCCCCCCTCCCCCCGGGGACAGCTCCCCACCTGTCACCCCTCCCCCTACCCCCCCGGGGACAGCTCCTGGCTACCCCGCCTGTCACCCCCCCCGGGGACAGCTCCTGTCCTGGCTACCCCATCTATCACCCCTCCCCCCCGGGGACCCCGGGAACAGCTCCCCACCTATCACCCCTCCCGCCCGGGGGACAGCTCCTGGCTACCCCGCCTGTCACCCCCCCACTCTCCCCAGGCGGCCCCGTCTCCGCAGAGCCCCGGCCCGACACTCACCGGCCGGCCCAGCCGCGTCCCCGCTGCTACGCGACGCGGCGGCGCGAGGCCCCGGGCTGCCCCCCACGCGCCTAAAGGACCTCGCGGCCCAGGTTGTCCACGGAGCGCCTGAGCCGCCGACCGCTGAGCGACATACTAGGGGTTGGGCCTGGACACCAAGGGGGGCGCCGTACCCCGCCCCCCCAGGGCAGACCCCGGGCCCCGAGCCCGCCTCCCGATCTACCCCTCCCCAGGCACTGCACCATCCTCTGTCACCATGGCGACGCGCCCGAGGCCCCGCGCGTCCCCGCCGCCCCGTGCACGCGCTGCGCGGCCGCGAGCGCCATGGGGGCCGTGCTGCGCTCCGCGCGGCCGCTGCAGCTCACGCTGGCGGTGCTGAAGCCGGACGCCGTGGCCCACCCGCTGGTGCTCGAGGTGAGGGGGGTCCCCCCGCGGCTCCCCGCCGGCTCCAGCCGCTGCGCCCCGCCCGCTGGCAAAGCCCCTGGAGCCGCCCGGCCCGGCCCGGCCCCCCAGGAGCCTCCACCCCCCCCGGGCCGCCCCGCCCCCCGGGAGGTGTTAGTTCGTGGTACCCCCCCGGCCTGGCCCATCCCTCCCTCCCCCACGCATTAGTCGTTGGTAGCCCCTGGCCTCGCCCGTCTCCCCGGGAGCCCCCCCCCCCGGCCCATTCCCCGGGGAGTCTCCCCCCCCCCGCCCGGCCCCCCGGGAGGTGTTAGTTGGTGGTACCCCCCCACTCATACCTGGCCCGCCCCCCCCCGGGAGGTGTTAGTTGGTGATACCCCCCGGCCTGGCCCATCCCTCCCTCCCCCACGCATTAGTCGTTGGTAGCCCCTGGCCTCGCCCGTCCCCCCGGGAGGCAGTAGTACCCCCCCCTTTGGATTATTGGACACTGACCCATGTGAACATGGCCCCTGGGCCCAGTTATGCCCTGTTCCGCTGCTGCGGAGCCTGCCAGATCCCTCCCTGGATTGCCCATAGTGAGTTGTGCGCCACAAGCTTAGTCCTCTTTTGGAAAGACATTTGCTGGGGTTTCTCTGTCTGCAGAGGCTGGCACAAGAGTTTGATGAGGCAAGAACTGCCCCATTCTTGCTGGAGGTGCCACAGGAACCAGGGGCCCTACCCCAGAATTCAGGTCGGTGGAGCATGAGGCCTTGTGAATTATTCTAGTTGCACTGTATCCGTTTCCAGGAGCTAGCCTGTACCTACCCCCTGTGCTTGGCACTGCAGTCTCTCTTGCTCTGACCACCCCTTTCTCCCAGTAGTCAGGATCCCCCGGTCCCTTGGCTGAAGTCTTTGTTCTGCAACATCTGATGTGTTTGTGCCTCACCCTTGCCCTGCCTTTCCAGGCCGTGCACGAAACCATCCTAAATAACAAATTCCTCATCGTGCGGACCAAGGAGCTGATGTGGAGAAGGGAAGATAGCCAGCGATTTTACCAGGAGCACTCAGGTAGTGATCACAGGGAGCTTGCCACTGACCCTAACTGCGCCCTTCAGGGCGTGAACCCTGGGACGGGAGGTTGTCCAGTTAAAAGGGGACTGGATAAATTCATGGTGGCTAAGTCCATAAATGGCTATTAGCCAGGATGGGTAAGAATGGTGTCCCTAGCCTCTGTTCGTCAGAGGATGGAGATGGATGGCAGGAGAGAGATCACTTGATCGTTGCCTTTTAGGTTCACTCCCTCAGGGGCACCTGGCATTGGCCACTGTCGGTAGACAGATACTGGGCTAGATGGACCTTTGGTCTGACCCGGTACGGCCTTTCTTATGTTCTTATGTTCTTATGTCTTTGCTCATGCAGGGCCGTGGGGAGCACAGGGAAGGGCGCAGGTTAGCCTCTCTCAGGAGGGACACCGCAGAGGGACAGGGGGTTGAGAGAGAGGCAAAGAGGAGGAGAGAGTTGGAAAGACTCTTGTGTGGAGAGAGATTCGAAGACAGATTGTGTAGTTCAATGAGGAGACGAATGAAAGGGAGATGACAGAGGGATACAGAACTGATTTCTCTTGGAAGGTGCTCAGATACTATGAGGATAGATGCCATAGGACAGATAGCAGGTAAATCAAGAAGTCCTGTTCACACTCTCTGAATGCAACAGGTCATTCAGAGAACCCGAAAGGCACTACACGTAAGATTTAACATAGGAAATATTTATTACGCAACACACAATCTGTGGAACTCACTGCCACGAGGCATTACTGAGGCCAAGAGTTCAGTAGGAGTCAAAACACAATTAGACACTTACCTGCATAGTTCTCTGCTACAGACTTCTTGCATGACTTTGGACTAGTCACTTAGTACCTCAGTTCCCCATCTGAGACATGGAGATAATCACACTTCCCTACATGCCTCATGTTGTGAAGATAAATACAGTACATTAAAAATTGCCAGGTGCTCTGCTCCTGGAGTAATAGGGGCCAGATATGTACCATAGATGGATGGATACAAACAAATAAACGGCTTCTATTATATCTGCTAGGATAAGTTTCAGAGTGGTAGCCATGTTAGTCTTGATGGTATCTTAAAAGTAGCAATTCTTCAACAAAAAAACTTCAAAAACAGCCTCCAGTGAGAAACTGCAGAACTGGAAATAATTTGCAAACTGGACACCATCAAATTAAGCCTGAATAAAGTCTGGGAGTGGATGGGTCACTATAAAAAGTAATTTTCCCTCTATTGATACTCACATCTTCTTGTCTGCTGCTGGAAATGGGCCACCTTGATTGCATTGGCCTTGTTAGCACTACAAAAGTAATTTTCCCTCCCTTGGTATTCACCCCTTCTTGTCAACTGTCGAGAATAGGCCACTTCCACCTTAATTGAATGGGCTCATTAGCAGTGACACCCCACTTGGTAAGGCACCTCCCATCTTTTCATGTGCTATAACAGGGATCGGCAACCTTTGGCATGTGGCTCGCCAGGGTAAGCACCCTGGCAGGCCGGGCTGGTTTGTTTACCTGCTGCTTCTGCAGGTTCGGCCGATCGCGGCTCCCACTGGCCGCGGTTCGCCGCTTCAGGCCAATGCTTACCCTGGTGAGCCGTGTGCCAAAGGTTTCCGATCCCTGTGCTATAATATATATCAGGGGTAGGCAACCTATGGTGCTGAAGGTGGCACGCGAGCTGATTTTCAGTGGCACTCACACTGCCCGGGTCCTGGCCACCAGTCCAGGGGGCTCTGCATTTTAATTTAATTTTAAATGAAGCTTCTTAAACATTTTGAAACCCTATTTACTTTACATACAACAATAGTTTAGTTATATATTATAGACTTATAGAAAGAGACCTTCTAAAAAGGTTAAATTGTATTACTGGCACGCGAAACCTTAAATTAAAGTGAATAAACGAAGACTCGGCCCACCACTTCTGAAAGGTTGCTGACCCCTGAGATATATTCTTCTTACTGTATTTTTCACTCCATGCATCTGATGAAGTGGGTTTTAGCGCACAAAAGCTTATGCCCAAATAAATGTGTTAGGCTCTAAGTTGCCACAAGAACCCCTCCTTACTTTTGCTAGGATAAGATAAACCCTCCTGCTGCAGGGAGGAGCTAGCCATTGACCGATAGGGCTGGGGAGACTCTCCCACAAAGGCAGGTTATCCCAGAATTGTCCACTGTGGGGTTCTGCCCCTGCTGTTGAAGCAGCTGGTATCAGTCCCAGTCAGAGACAGGCTGCTTTGCTAGACATGCCCTGGGCTGGCAACGCCTCTGTTCCTATTGTAAGAGCAGCAAAGGAAAGGGCAGTGGGGTGGGGGGGGGGGTGGTAGGGCAAGGCCAAGCAAGGGTATCAGTATGACGGGGGAACTGGGCATCTATGCCCCCTTAGAGTGAAATGCTGTCTCTCTCCTTGCAGGGCGATTTTTCTATCAGAGGCTGGTGGAGTTCATGGCCAGGTACCTCCCCTCCTCTTCCCCATCAGTCCTAGCTCAGCAGTGAATCCCAGCCATGGGGGTTGGGAGCTGTTCTGGCTGTCAGGAGTGAGTGGGGGTGACACCCACTGTCACACACATGCCATTGCCCCCTCATGCTGGTGCTGCTTCTAGCAATGCTGCTGCCATTTGGCCATGGGAGGCTCCTTCACCTTGGTAAACCCTCCCTCCCCTGCCTTGGTAAGGGGAGAATGGGGGTGGGACAGGGCAATGGGCAAGCTCATTCCTGGATTCATGAAACTTATGTCCCAGAGGCAGCATTCGTAGGACAGTGAATGATGCTTAGGCCTCAAGGCTAGAACTTGGTGATTCCAGTCCGGCACCAGCTGATCCTCAGTGCTGCCCTGCCAGCATAGCCCTTGGGGGAGTGCGAGCTGTACTGTTAAAAAACGCCATTCTTTCTAGGCTACCTTAAATCAGGTCACTGCCCTGGAATCAGGGTGTTTTAACAGTCTGGGATAACCCTGGGGTCCTGGCTACTGTCATCTCTCAATCAGCCTGCTCTGTGTCCCTGAGGACTGCTGCATGGCAGCCCCCTTCGCCTGCCACTCTGACCCTGCTGTGTCTGAGGCGAGAAAGCACTTGAGATGCCCACATCCTGCTGTAATCTTGTCTTTTCTTGTACCCACCTGGCTGCGTTTTCACAGTGGCCCAATGCGGGCTTATATCCTAGCCCATGAAGATGCTGTTGCACGCTGGAGGTCTCTCATGGGACCCACCAAAGTGTACCGAGCCCGAAACACAGCTCCAGACTCCATCCGAGGAGCCTATGGCCTCACTGACACGAGGAACACCACACATGGCTCAGGTAAGAACACCAGGGCAGTCATTGGGGTGGAGGAAGGCCAGATGGGGGCACTGTCTCAGTGCACTCATTGCCTCTGCTGGTGCCCAAACCCCATGTCCTTGCATCCCTGCAGGTTCCTCCAATCTAAGCAGACAGGCTCCATTCACCCCAGTCCTATGACTCAGGGATGCACTGGTAGAATTTAGGCCCATGAGCATAGGCTGTCCCCTTCACCCCCCTGAGCAGAACTCAGGGTACGACTGAGGCAATGTGCCACCATCACCTTAGGCTCTCTCTCTCTCTCCTCTCACAGACTCGGTGGCATCGGCCCGTAGAGAAATTGCCCTCTTCTTCCCAGAGTTCAGCGAGAGTCTCTGGTACCAGCAGGACGAGCCACATCTGCGCTGCGGCCTGGCACGCTACGATGCAGAGGAGCGTGTTCACAGCCTACCCAAGGCTGGCAGGACAGAGTCATCCTAGAGCAGAGGGGGAGACTTACCATTGACTAACCCCCTTGGAGATGGTGAGGGGGCATTGCCTTCCACGCAGGAAGTGCTGCTAGCAGCACCAGCTGGACTATCCCTGTAACAAGGACAGGGAGCTATGTAATGTCTGTTACAGTGGGCGAATACCAGATGCAATACACATTACACCACGCTCTGGGGGAGTGTCTCACTTACCTCTGGCTCCACGTGTAGCACCTAGATAGCATGGATGCTACAGACAAACCTCAGATACCAGCAGGAATCCATTGAACTCCAGCATGGCAGAGGAACCCCAGCCTGCAATTCACCAGCACTGAGTGTGCTCGCTTATAAGCTGGGTGCGGTGGGGACAGGGGGCTGCCCCCATAGGGCACAGAGCTGTGTGCAGGGGTGAGAGCACAGGTGTCGGTGATGAGGATGAGTGTGGAATATCTCTGTGAAGCGCAAAGCCGATCCCACTGCCTTGCCCACATGCACTCTGGATGTTCATTACCAGCGACAATCTTCCTTGCTTATCTACTGCTTTCGTCTGTAAAGCATTTCTCCAACATAGCCATGGTGTGCTGCAGTAATAAAGCTTTCTTTGCTGCAGGCATTTTCATTGACAGAGCTTGCTGAGGACAGAGTGGATCAGCTGGCATGGCCCAGCCAGATCTCAGAGATACCTCTGTGTTACATGGGAGACACAACTTCACCTCTAGGGTGCTGGTTTCAGCCTTGGCCCAGGGTGGTGGGATGCAACGCATCAGGGTAAGAGCCTGTGGTTGAGCTCACTGACCTTCGGCGCACCCCCTAGCATCAGTGGCACTATCTTTAGCTCCAGCAGTTCTTACTCCCCACCTGCCTATGGCACCAGCTCTTATGTGTCTCAACCCTCCACCCAAGTCCCCTAAGGTCAGACCCCTTCTGGGGTATCATGAACAAGTCCAAACAAAATTGAATAGTAGTTCTGCCCTCTTGGGCTACTGAAATCGTCTCTTCTCTACTTAAAGACCCTATCTTGGGGCTTCCCTTGCAGGAGCCTATGCTTCCCCTGTAGCCCACTACCCCCATTCTCTGTCTGTGTACCCTAACCCAGCGCTTCTCTCAGAAAGACCTGTCTCCTCTGCTGTTTCTCCCTCAATTGAGCTCCCTCAGTCTACTTTATTATAGCTTAGCTCTGCACCCTCTGACCAAGAGCCAGTTAGTTATCCACCTCCCTGAGTGTAAAGCATGACAAATTGGGTACATTCACTAGCCTTGCATATGATGGGGATGAAGCCCCATCACAGAGCCTTTATCCTCTAGTGGATGCTGGCTCCAATCCAGCCTCATGTCAGGGGACTGGCTGGAATGGAAAACCTACCTTATGAGAAGAGACTCAAGGATCTTGGCTTGTTTAGCCTGACCAGACAAAGGCTGAGGGGAGATATGAGTGCTCTCTAGAAATACATCAGAAGGATAAATATCAGGGAGGGAGAGGAGTTATTTAAGTTAAGCGCCAATGTGGATCCAAGAACAAATGGGTGTAAACTGGCCATCAACAAGTTTAGGCTTGAAATTAGGTGAAGGTTTCTAACCATCAGAGGAGTGAAGTTCTGGAACAGCCTTCCAAGGGGAGCAGTGGGGGCAAAAAACCTAAGTGGTTTCAAGACTGAGCTTGATAAGTTTATGGAGGGCATGGTGTGATGGGGCTGCCTGCAATGGCACATAGCCAGTCTGCGACTGCTAGCAGCAAGTACCTCCAGCAGCTGGTGATGGGACTCTAGATGGGGAGGGCTCTGAATTACTACCAATAATTCTTTCCCAGGTGTCTGGCTGGTGGGTTTTGCCCTCACGCTCAGGGTCTAAGTGATGGCCATATTTGGAGTCAGAAAGGAATTTCCCCCTGGGTCAGATTGGAAGAGACTCTGGGGTTTTTTTTGGCTTTCCTCTGAAGCATGTGTAACTTGCAGGTTTAAACTAGTGTAAATAGTGAGTTCTCTGTAACTTGAAGTCTTTAAACCATGATGTGAGGCCGTCAGTAACTCAGGCAGAGGTGAGGGGTCTATTACAGCAGTGGGTGGGTGAGGTTATGTGTCCTGCAATGTGCAGAAGGTCAGCCTAGATGATCAAGATAGTTCCTTCTGATCTTAACGTCTGAGTGGTTTGAGCATTGGCCTGCTAAACCCAGGGTTGTGAGTTCAGTCCTTGAGGGGGCCATTTAGGGTTTTGGGGATTGGTCCTGCTTTGAGCAGGGAGTTGGACTAGATGATCTCCTGAGGTCCCTTCCAACCCTAATAATCTATGATTCTATATAGTCTGGCTGCCTCATTCCAGACCGTATCTGATGTGAACAAGTGGAAACACTCTGAAAAAGAGGCAAGTGATACCTTCCTCCTGCTGGAGCTTACTCTGGGCAGCAGCTGTGCTGTAGGCACAATAGGGATCACCAAAGATGGTTGATATAAATCGCTGGAAGGCACCGAGTTAAGACAGCAGTGGACTTTCAGCCTCGAGTAAATGGAAGCCCAGTTTGATGATTCTCCAGTCAGGTTGATAACCAGGCTTACCATGGCCATATTAAAGGAGTAGTCTGTGGCATGGATTCATGAAATCTTTGGCAATCCCCATGGAACTGCTCTGGCAGGGGAATGATGGATGCTGGCTTCGGGGTTGGTGCAGAAAGTCGGGTCGGAAGCATAGCATTCCCATTGGAGCAGTTGTTCCTGCAGTGTCTGGTTTGCAGTGGCCAACTACGTAGCCTGTGCCTGCATCACTTGATTATCTGCCTGAAAGTGGGCTGCCTGCTGGCACCCCTTGAGGCAGGAGGAACTCTGCGGGGACATGCTTGGCAGATCCTCTCCTTCCAAGGGGTGTGTGGTCCAAGCAAGATGTCAGAACTGGGACTTGGGCAGAGTACCCTAGTGGTCAGAGCCAGAATGAGGAAGCAGGAACCAAGCCAGGGCTTAGAGCCAGAAGCAGAGTTTAGGGATGAAGAAAGAGTCAGGTCCAGTGGAGCAGCCAGTCAGGAAGTGATTCAGACAATTCTTGTGTCTCCTTCTGGCTTAAAATAGTCTGTTCCGGACAGTCACTTGGGCTGGTCATCATCCCCAGTCAGGGTGCTCGTGGGTGATGCCTCTGGGAGTTCCTCTTTTCCGGGAGTTCAGGAATAGATACCCAGTGATGGCCCAGGAGGGAGGGGTGTGTGGGAACCTGTGGGCCCAGATTTGAGACTCATAGCCATTTACAACAGGGTTCTTTAAGTGCAGACAACCAGGTTGGGTAAACACCAGCACTTCAGGTTCAAGGAAGAATGGAGCTGGCTACAAAGGAATTGGTGAGAGAGGAGGCCTGATCAGAGGCAAGAGGTCACAGCTGCTTTCTACTTAGTAGGAGACAGATGAGGATGGGCAGACTGGAAACTGTGGATGATACTGTTAGGTAAAAAAGCAAGTCCTTACCTCTCCAGCACCCGAGTTCGTGCGGAGTTGGTATGGGGCTCACAAATCTGTCAGAGACCAGACAACACTTCGTTGATCAACGGGCTCGCACTATCCTTAGCTTAAAAGCCTTCGGAGTAAGTGTGGCAAGTTTATTAGGGGTGAGCATCAATATTTATACACAGAAGTAAACAAAGTGATTAACAGATCATAATGGTCATGCATAATCAAACAAGATTCTACAGGATAAAACAGGTTAAAATGTAAATTAGAAAAGACAAAGGGGGAGATGGCTACTTAAGGGGAGGGGGGTGTCATGAGTAGTTCGCAGGTCAGAGCTTTGATTAAAAGTTTCAGATAGAGACATCAAGTCTGGGTTAAGTTTAAACTCATAAAAAGTTCAGACTCAACATTCCTCCATTTGTAGCTTTGGGATAACTATTTACCAAAAGCTACACCCCATTTTAAGGAGCCAAGGGCCGCTTGGCAATTTCAGCCTGGGCCAACTCGAAGAGAGTAAGGCCTTTGGCTGAAGTAGGAAAAGAATAAACTGACCTACATGAGTTTATGAGGGAGGGGACACACTGAATACAGCAACACAGTATTATAAGGATTACTATGGCCCCAACAATACCCACCAAGAGTTTTTTAACCCACCCAAATCCAGGCAGCCAATTCCATAAGGCTCCCCACCAATCATAAGGTGGCTGGCCAGAGGAGTAGTTCTTAGCCATTTCCCTTAGATGTTTGGTACGTTGAAAAGTGTCAGGGTAGGTGTCGTTTACAAAAACACAGCATTCTTCATTTATGAGGGCGCAAGTTCCTCCTTGGGCTGCTAACATTATGTCTAAAGCCATTCGGTTTTGCAAAGCTAACTGGCGCAGCTGGGACATTTCCCCGGCCTGATTCTCAAATAGAGTCGCAGTTTCATTGGTTAAAGATTCTAGTAGTCCCTGTAGACGGATGACACCACCCCTCAAGCTAATGAGACCAGCCCACCGCTGCCACGACAAACCATCACGGATATTAATATCTCTGAAGGTTTCACGGATGTTACGAATGTGGGGAAAATGGGGGGGGGGTGAGGGAGATGCGAGAAGGCGGTGTGAGCCACGCTAAATAACATGACCCTGCCCAATCAGGGGAGAGAAAGTAATAAGCTTTGGGCCCGCACGCCCAGTATGTTCCATACATTGCGTTTCGGGTATTCCATTTCTCAAAGTAGGAGGTAACCCACCACCCGTTGGACCACTGTTCCCCTGGTAACGCAGAGGGGTCGTTGTGCGAACCGCAGAGGCACAATTTGGTAGTGGTGTTTTCAAAGTGCAGTGTAGTACTGCTTGAGCAGTTGTAGAAGGCAATCGTATATCCCTTAACAATTAGTTGGACACCCTCGTGATCTGAGCAGGGTTTCTTAAAAGCTGACTCTGAAGGCTTGTGGGGGATCCACATATGGGATAAGTGGGATGCGCAAGGCTTGAAGCCAAGATTTTTACTAAAGGCGGTGCCATTAAAATACATGTTGCATTTACTTGCTCCCACAAAAGTTGACCCCTTTTCTTTAACAAAACACAGTGATCCTGTCTGATTGGTTACCCTGAGATATCTGTTAATTGGCACTCCTGTTTTGTGTTGGACTGGATTGTGTTGGACTGGATCTTTTACTCTAGCCGGTGGCATCCAAGTCATATTAGCAGTGGTCAGGGGAATGGGTGTGAAGGGGAGTCCCTGTTCTGCATTTACTGGAAATTGAGTACATACCCAGCAATTACTTCTATTTCCTAAAATACGAGTTTTAACCTCGTGGGAATATCTAATAAAAGCATTATCTTCATAAGCAGAAAATAAACTAAAAAGGCATGATAAAAAACATACAGTTGTCAGAATAAAAGGTCCTCTCATTTTTTTCGAGTCAATTTAAGTCTGATGTCTGAAAGAGGTAAGCTGGTCCACTGGTCAGAGGCAGTGTCCTCAGTGGTGGCAAGAGCTGCTGGTCCGTCACTGTGGTCCACTACGGCTGGCTTGACGTGGGAGTGGTGGATCCAGGATTTGCGTCCTTCCAGGAACACTGCAGTCTGGGTTGTTAAAAGAACCTGGTGGGGTCCAGTAAACCTCGGCTGGAGGGTGTCGCCACGAACGAACTTTCTAATTTGGGGGCTCGTCCGGGATTTGCGTCCTTCCAGGAACACTGCAGTCTGGGTTGTTAAAAGAACCTGGTGGGGTCCATTAAACCTCGGCTGGAGGGTGTCGCCACGAACGAACTTTCTGCTTTCTGGCCCAGACGAAGTCCCCTGGTTGGAACGGGTGGATCTGTTCTTCTAGTGGCACGGTCTGGGAAAACTGCGAGGCTTTCCAAAGGGTACGGAGGCGAGCCTGTAGGGAGAGAAACTGGCACGCGGTCATATGATCCCCTCCCAATAGTGAAACATCAGCACATGGTAGCGCCCTGCCTTTGAAAGGGGGGGTGTCCATAGAGCAGTTCAAAGGCGGATAATCCCAATACGCGGGTTGGGCGAGTACGAAGGTGAAACAGGACCAAGGGAAGTACCTGAGGCCACTTTAACCCTGTTTCCTGACAGTATTTAGCCAATGTAAGCTTAAGCTCCCTATTCATACGCTCAACTTTCCCGCTAGACTGGGGGTGGTAGGGTGTATGAAAGGAGTGTGAAATGCCCAGTCCTTGTTCTAAACGGCCAAGGACATTACCAGTAAAGTGGGGTCCGCGATCTGAGTCAAGTATGAGAGGGATGCCAAAACGGGGTACAATGTCTCTAAGGAGGATCTTCGCCACTGTGGCAGCAGTACAATTAGCAGTAGGAAAAGCTTCGACCCATGAAGTCAGAGGGCAAACCAAAACAAGGAAGTGCTTTTTCCCAAAAGCCTTTGGCATATCTGCAAAGTCAATTTGAAGATGTTGAAATGGAGCAGCAGGCGGAGGTCTTCCACCCTTAATTTTGTTAAGAGGCGGAGCAGGTCCATTACGCTGACATGTGCTGCATGCTTTCACTATTGACAGGCAGTAGGGTTGAATGCCTGGAGCATACCAAAAGCGAGCGATGGTGTCCACAAGGGCGTGCGTGCCGTAGTGACCCCCCTTATCATGGTGCCAGCGAACTGCCACGGGGTATGTGGAGCGAGGGAGGCAGGCTCGGCCATCCGGCATAAGCCAGGTCCCTTTGACCAGAGTGGCTCCGAGGCTCTCCCACAACTGTAGTTCAGCAGCAGGTACCGGTACAGGGTAAAAGCATACTTGCTATCAGTAAAAATGGTAACGGTCTTACCAGCGGCCAACTGGCAAGCTCGGGCCAGGGCATAGAGTTCGGCGGCCTGGGCTCCCCAGTTGCCTGGCAGTGAGGCGGCCTCTTGAATGTCCCATTCAGAGGTGACTGCATAACCGGTGAAACGCTTGCCATCAACATAGAAGGAGCTTCCGTCCGAGAAGAGGATGCAATCAGGGTTGTCCAGTGGTACGTCAAACAGGTTGTTCCTTATCTGTAAGATGCTATAAACTACTTCCACACAGTCGTGCTGATCCTGGAGGACTGGCAGGTCAGGAAGCAAGGTAGCTGGATTAAGGGGCCCACACCTTTCAAAAATTAGGTTAGTGTCTTCTAAGAGTTCGGCCTCTAGCTGTTGCTGACGATGGGCCGAAAAGACCTGGGTTGTGCCCCTACGCAGAAGGGCTGACAAGGCATGAGAGGTCCAAACCGTGGTAAAATGACCCAGGGTCAGGCTCTTTGCCTTTGTGATCAGCAGGGCAGCTGCTGCCAGAGTCCGGGTGCAGGATGGGGTTCCCTGAGCGACAGGGTCGATCTGCTGGGAGTAAAAAGCAAGCGGGAAATGGTGGGGCCCGCTCAGTTGGGTAAGGACGCCACTAGCAATTCCGCCCCTCTCGTGGACAAAAAGGTGAAAGGGTTTGTTGTAATTGGGGGGGCGGAGAGACATGGAGGAGGCCACACTGTCCTTGAGTAACTGAAAGGCTTGGATCGTGTCTGGGGACCACTGCAAAGGGTCAGGAGCAAGGTTAGCAGTGAGTCGGTGGAGCGGTTTGCTCAACTCCCCGCAGGACGGCAACCAGGGGCGACAGAAGCCAATTAATCCTAAGAAACCTCGAAGTTGTTTCTTGGTGTTTGGCAGAGGGCAGTTTTGGATAGTCTTTATGCGGACTGGGTCCATTTGTCTCCCCTCTGGGGTTAACAGGAAGCCCAGATATCGGACCTTCTGTGAGACCCACTGAATCTTGTTAGGGTCTACCTTGTGGCCTCTGGTGTGTAGGTATAATAAAAGTGCCTTACCATTGATGCGGAGGGCGGCTTCTTCGCGGTTACCTAGTAGGATGTCATCTACGTATAGGACTAACGTGGATCCCTGCGGACTGGTGAAGCCTTCCAAGTCGTGGCGGAGGCATTGGCTGAAAATCGTGGGGCTGTCTCTGTAGCCTTGAGGAAGTCGTTGCCAGACATAACTTTGTCCCTCCCAGGTGAAACCAAAGAGATACTGAGAGTCTGGGTGCACAGGAATGCTAAAAAAAGCTGATTTTAAGTCAATAACAGTGAACCACTCAGCATCCCAGGGGATTTGGCTGATGATAGTAGCTGGATCAGGAACTACTGCATGAAGAGGGACCACATACTGATTAACAACCCGTAGATCCTGTACAAAGCGCCAACGAATAGGGTCTCCGTCCTTTTTAGGATGCTTTTTGACAGGCAGTATAGGGGTGTTACAGGGAGTGCGCTGAGGGCGGACTAACTTTTGTGCAATGAATCCCTCGATAATGGGGCGGATGCCCTCCCGGGCTTCCAGCGACAGGGGGTATTGGGGGACTGACGGGGGGGGGCTAAGGAGGGCTTCACTTGAATCCTTACTGGCTCTGCCGAAAGGAGCAGGCCAACATCAGTGTCAGAAATTCCCCAGAGGGTTAAAGGCAAGTCAGTGAGGTCAGGGGAGAGAGGGGGGGGGTTCCCAATTACCCTGAGTTGGGGCTGAATCTCCTAACACTGTCATCAATAATCCTACCCCTTCAGGAGTGCAGGTTAAAGTAGCCTCAAGCTTACAGAGTAAATCCCGGCCCATCAAAGGGATCGGACAAGCTGGGGAAAAAAGAAAACGGTGAGAAAAACATTTATCAGCATAAATAACATTTAGAGGCAAAGTGAGTCCCAGAGACTGTGGGTTGCCCTCCACCCCAGTTGCAGTTTTAACCTCAGAGGATAGCCAGGGAGAGGGGGCATGATTTAAAAGAGAGAAAGTAGCTCCAGTATCAATGAGGAAAGAGACAGGCAGTCCTTGGACTGAAAGGGTTAGACGAGGCTCTTTGCTGGGAGGGGAGAAAGTGAGGAAGGAGCCGGCTAAAGACATTAAGGAAATAAGACCATCATATTGTTTGCCTTCGCCCCCGGGGTACCGTCATTGAGAAGGCTGAGTTTGCTGCAGCTGCTGCAGTTGCCCGTAGTTGATCCAGGCCTGAGGAACGGGCTGAGCTGGTGGTGCAGGGGTGTATTCGTCCCTGGTGTAAGTATCTGCAGATGCGACCGGACCCTCTGGGCGTCCCCAGGGGCATTCACGTTTAAAGTGACCGGGCTGTCCGCACTGAAAACAATTCCCTGGTGGCTGGGGTTGCCAGGACCCTCTTCCCCGAGCACCCTGAAATCCCCTGCCACGGCCACGGCTTCTGCCTCGAATACCACCGCGAAAAGCTAAAGCCATCAACTTATATTCTTCCTTTTTCTCTTTCTTTTTACTACTTTCCCTTTCTTTCTCCCATGCAAAACTCCTCCCGAGGTGTGCCCCTCCATTTCCTCCTTATCCCTCTGCAGAGATTCCAATCTGGAGTCCTGCAGATTCCCTTCTGCGCTCTGGAGAGAGTCCCCCTGTGGAGGAATAGGGGCAGGTGCAGTGGGGACCAACTGACGAGTTAAAACACGCCATGGTTTACACCCTTCATCGAAATAACATGGAGGGGATTCACTCTCGGGAGAATACCTGACTGTCATAATTTTTAAAGATTTCCACAGCTCTGCTGCTGTGTCCCAACAAAACCAGTAACATAACTGTCCCGGATGGTCTTTTTCGATCTGGCTCCTTACTCCTCTTAAGGCAGCCTGTTCGAAAGAGCCATACGAAGGCCACCTCATCTCCGGGTCGGCCAATACCGCGGTATACCCAGTCCAATTTCTTACACACAGTGTGTACAACTTCCTCCTAGACATTCCTGTCTGTACTGGGAGTTTCCCTTCGTTCCATAACTTATTTACAATCCCCAGCGGACTCTCAAGAGGCATGCTAGTCCCTTGACCCATGGTGTCTGACAGGAGCCCTTCCAACTGGCGTTTATCCTGCTGTCCAGTACACGACCCCTCAATATTGAATTGGCTGGGAGAAATCTCCCGTGGCGCCTGCCAATTCGTATATGAGTGGTCTGGCCACTGGACAGAGGCACCGCACCAGAAGCAAATCCCGGACAAGCCCCCAAATTGTTAGGTAAAAAAGCAAGTCCTTACTCACCTCTCCAGCACCCGAGTTCGTGCGGAGTTGGTATGGGGCTCACAAATCTGTCAGAGACCAGACAACACTTCGTTGATCAACGGGCTCACACTATCCTTAGCTTAAAAGCCTTCGGAGTAAGTGTGGCAAGTTTATTAGGGGTGAGCATCAATATTTATACACAGAAGTAAACAAAGTGATTAACAGATCATAATGGTCATGCATAATCAAACAAGATTCTACAGGATAAAACAGGTTAAAATGTAAATTAGAAAAGACAAAGGGGGAGATGGCTACTTAAGGGGAGGGGGGTGTCATGAGTAGTTCGCAGGTCAGAGCTTTGATTAAAAGTTTCAGATAGAGACATCAAGTCTGGGTTAAGTTTAAACTCATAAAAAGTTCAGACTCAACAATACCTCTCAAGATCCAGCAGGTCCAAGGGAACAGATGTATGGGATACACGTGGATGGCAGCTTGGTCCAATCGCTAAGAAAATCAAGCTTATTTGCCAAGAGTTCTCTATCCATCCAAGGAAGACAGACAATCCTTGTTGGAGATTCAGTACTCAGAAGGCTTGAAAACATTCTGCAAGGAACAGGCAGACAACAGGACAGCATGCAGCCATCCTGGAGCTAAGACATGAGATGTCACTCTAAGATTGGACAGGTTTCTGAAGTTGATGGGCAAGGATCCATTGGTCATGGTTCATATCAGTGCACAGAGCCTGCAATGCAGTGACAATCTTGCACATAGCAGATGACTTCAGGGAACTTGGAAACATGCTGAAGAAGAATAATGTCCCTAGCCTGTGTTTGCCAGAAGCTGGGAATGGGTGACGGGGGATGGATCACTTGATTACCTGTTCTGTTCATTCCCTCTGGAGCAGCTAGCATTGGCCAGTGTCGGAAAACAGAATCCTGGGCTAGATGGACCTTTGGTCTGACCCAGGATGGCCATTCTTATGTTCTTATTTAATATTTTTATCAGTGACCTGGAAGAAAACATAAAATTGTCACTGATAAAGTTTGCAGATAATACAATAATTGGGGAAGTGATAAATAATAAAGAGAACAGGTCACTGGATTGCTTGGTAAACTGGGTGCAAGCAAACAAAATGTGCATTTTAATAGGGCTGGATGTAAACATATACATCTAGGAACAAAAAATGCAGGCCATACTTACAGGACAGGGGCCTCTATCCTGGAAAGGAGTGACTGAAAAAGATTTGGAGGTTGTGGATGAGCTTCTCAGAGTTATGCTGTGGCCAAAAGAACTAATACAATCCTGGGATTGATAAACATGGAATCTTGAGTAGGAATAGAGTGGGGTTTTTACATCCTTATTTGGCACTGATGCAACCACTGCTGGAATACTGTGTCCAGCTCTGGTGTCCACATTTCAAGGACGTTGATGAATTGGAGAGGATTCAGGGAAGAACCACAAGAATGATTAAAGGATTAATAAACAAGCCTTATAGTAATAAATCCAAGGAGCTCAATCTATTTAGCTTAACAAAGAGAAGGTTAAGGGGTAACTTGATTACAGTCTGTAAGTACCTACATGGAGAACAAATATTTAATAATGGGCCCTTCAATCTAGCAGACAAAGGTACATCAAGATCCAAAGGCTGGAGTTGAATCTAGACAGATTCAGACTGGAAATAAGGCATAAATGTTTAACAGTGAGAGTAATTAACCACTGGAACAATTTGCCAAGAGTTGTGGTGAATTCTCTGTCACTGATAGTTGTTAAACCAAGACTGGATGTTTTTCTAAGAGATCTGCTTTAGGAATTATTTTGGGGAATTCTGGCCTGTGTTATACAGGAGGTCAGAGTAGGTGATCATAATAGTCCCTTCAGGCCCTAGAATTGATGAATCTATTTCTAAAACAGAAAGCCTGTGAAAGAATTAGTGGGTCACCTAGATCATCAAGAAGTAAAAGAGAGCAATTAAGAAAGATAAGGACAATGGTGAGGAGCTAAATGATCTGTACCAGTCCTCACTGCAGAGGATGTTGGGGAGGTAATAAGTAATATATGGAGATATACCTGTCTCATGGAACTAGAAGGGACCCTGAAAGGTCATTGAGTCCAGTCTCCTGCCTTCATTAGCAGGACCAAGTACTGATTTTGCCCCAGATCCCTAAGTGGCCCCCTCAAGGAGTGAACACACAACCCTGGGTTTAGCAGGCCAATGCTCAAACCACTGAGCTTCCCCTCCCTGCCCCCCACCTGCTCTTTTCTTATAATATCAGTTGCTAGCAGTGACCAGAAGAAATGATGCTGGAGCAAATTGTTAGTTTATGAAGCAACAAGTTACCAGGCCCACAACGTTATTTAGGTTAGGTAGAATCAGAGAGGACTGTGAAATATTCAGAAACTTGACCAAGCCAGAGGGATGCGCAACATGATGGCAAATAAAGTTTTATGTTAATAAATGCCAAAAGAATGCACATTTCAAGAAAATGTAAACTATTCACATACCTTACAAGAATCAACTCAGGAAGGGGATCTGGTGTCCGTGGAGACAGTTCGGTGGTGAATTCTGCTCAGCGCACAGCTCTGGTCAATAAAGCAAACCAGATGTTAGGGTGCATAAGGAACAGAATGGAGGATCATATGGAAAATATTCTAATGCCTTTATATAGATCAATGGCAGATTTCTCTGGACACCATGTGCAGCAGAGGTCTCCCCGTTTCAAAAAGGATATGGCAGAAGTAGAGCGGGTTCAGAGAAAAGCAACAAGAATGACCAGGGGCCTGGAAAAACCTATGAAAAACTGGGATTGTTACCTAGGAGAAGAGACACAACCTGGAGCTTTCCAGAGCCCAGAAGCCATTCTCTCCCTGTTTCTGATGTTCAGTCCATGCACAGCTGGATTAATTTGGGCTTCTGTACAGGTCACACCACATCTGCATGGCCTTTCCCTGTTCTCCACAGGTGCAGGCAGCTGCTTACACAGGAATACAAACCTCTTGCACTCTGAGGCTATGTCTACACAAGAGAGCCTACAGCAGTGCAACTGTACCAATGCAGCTGCACCGCGAAGTTCTCTCATGTAGCTGCTCTAAGCCGAGGGGAGAGAGCTCGCCCGTCGATGTAATTAATCCACCCCCAGTAAGCGGCGGTAGCCATGTTGGCGGGAGAAGCTCTCTTAGCAACATAGTGCTCTCCACACCAGCGCTTCTGTCAGTGAAACTTATGTTGCTCGGTGGTTTATTCACACCCTATAACGATGCGGCCTCGGGCGGGAGACAACTGAGAGTATCAATTCAGGACAAATTGCTTAGAGCATGGCAGTTACAGCCCAAGACTGGGATTCCTCCATACCAAGGCAAACCAAACCAGCCAAACAGAGAGGACTTCAGTTTTACCCCACACCCCACTGGCTAACCGGAAGTCATACAAGCAATTCCCTCAGACACTCCAGTTCCCCAGTATCACCACCAGCACCACTCCTTATGGGGATGAATGGTTATGAAAACCAATACCCCAGTAAAAGAAAAAAGGTTTTCCCAATCCCAAAGGACCAAGCCGCAGATCCAGGTCAATATACAAGTCAGATGTTGCCCACAAATCACACTGTTGCCAGTACTTTAGAATCTAAAATCTAAAGGTTTATTCCTAAAAAGAAATACAACTGAGAGCTAAAATTGGTTGAGTGGACTCAATTACATACAGTAATGGCAAAGTTCTTGGTTAAGGCTTGTAGCAGTGATGGAATAAACTGCAGGTTCAAATCAAGTTTCTGGAACCTTCACAGCTTGGATGGGTCATTCAGTCCTTTGTTCAGAGCTTCAGTTTGTAGCAAAGTTCCTCCAGAGGGGAGAAGCAGGACTGAAGACAAACTGGAGGGGTTTAGGGAGCCTTTTATATCCTCTGCCATGTGGAAGGACATCCCTTTGTTCTTACTGTGGAAAATCACAGCAGCAAGGTGGAGTTTGGAGTCACATGGGCAAGTCACATGTCCATGCATGACTCAGTTCTTTACAGGTAGAGCAGCCATTGCTCACAAGCTACCTTAAACGTCCCCAGGGAGGCGCCTCATATGTGGCTTGGAGTCTCCCAAGGTCCATTGTCAGTTAAGTGTTTCTTGATTGGGCACTTAGTCTGAAGAGTCCCTTCACAATATGCTGGCAAAATGCTTCACTGATGCTACTTAGAATCAAACACATTGAGATACAAGTACATAGGCACTATTCATAACTTCAAATACAAAAATGATACACACATACAGACAGCATAATCATAACCAGCAAATTACAACCTTTTCATAGACACTTTCTTGATCTCCTTTGTACAAGATTTGGTACAACTAGAAGACCTTGGTTGCAACAATGATCCATATGGTCACAGTTCATGTCAATAACGTCACACACTCCTGAGTGACATACGTAGTAGTATAGACATGGCCTGAGAATCCCCTCTACAACTCCAGCTTCCTGCAGAACCCCATGCCCAGGTCTGCATGGAGGTTGAGTGATGTGGGATTTCATACATGCCCTGGCTTGTGGTTCACTGTCTGGCCCTGCCCTGCAGTCTTAGACACAAAACCTGGGCCAGCGCTTAGTGCACACCCTGAGGTCACACACATGCATACTGTGGATCAGCACTCCCTGCCCTGAGGTCTCGCACTCGCTGACACACAGGGTCAGCACTCACTCCACACCCTGCTGTGGTGTCTCACCTGCGTTCTTGCCCCTTTGCAACTCTGCTCTGGGTAGCGTAATGGCCCTGGAGATCAGCACCGGGGAGGGAGCATTCATCCTGCTGGGGCTCTAATTGCAGCTGCTGATGCAGTAGCTCCTGTTCGCGATGCTATGTACATCGGAAGCTGGCTGGAAATGGGATGATCATGGGGGGATCCTTGCAGACTGGCACCTACATTTGCCCACGTAGAATCATAGAATATCAGGGTTGGAAAAGGCCTCAGGAGGCATCTAGTCCAACCCCCTGCTCAAAGCAGGACCAGAAAAGGTTCAGAAAAGAGCAACTAAAATGATTAGGGGTTTAGAGAGGGTCCCATATGAGGAAAGATTAAAGAGGCTAGGACTCTTCAGTTTGGAAAAGAGAAGACTAAGGGGGGACATGATAGAGGTATATAAAATCATGAGTGATGTTGAGAAAGTGGATAAGGAAAAGTTATTTACTTATTCCCATAATACAAGAACTAGGGGTCACCAAATGAAATTAATAGGCAACAGGTTTAAAACAAATAAAAGGAAGTTCTTCTTCACGCAGCGCACAGTCAACTTGTGGAACTCCTTACCTGAGGAGGTTGTGAAGGCTAGGACTATAACAATGTTTAAAAGGGGACTGGATAAATTCATGGTGGCTAAGTCCATAAATGGCTATTAGCCAGGATGGGTAAGAATGGTGTCCCTAGCCTCTGTTCGTCAGAGGATGGAGATGGATGGCAGGAGAGAGATCACTTGATCATTGCCTGTTAGGTTCACTCCCTCAGGGGCACCTGGCATTGGCCACTGTCGGTAGACAGATACTGGGATAGATGGACCTCTGGTCTGACCCGGTACGGCCTTTCTTATGTTCTTATGTTCTTATGTAATTCCCAACTACATCATCCCAGCCAGGGCTTTGTCAAGCCTGACCTTAAAAACCTCTAAGGAAGGAGAGTCCACCACCTCCCTAGGTAACCCATTCCAGTGCTTCACCACCCTCCTAGCGAAAAAGTTTTTCCTAATATCCAAACTAAACCTCCCCCACTGCAACTTGAGACCATTACTGCTTGTTCTGACATCAGGTACCACTGAGAACAGTCTAGATCCATCCTCTTTGGAACCCTCTTTCAGGTAGTTGAAAGCAGCTATCAAATCCCCCCTCATTCTTCTCTTCTGCAGACTAAACAATCTAAGTTCCCTCAGCCTCTCCTCATAAATCATGTGCTCCAGGCCCCTAATGATTTTTGTTGCCCTCCACTGGACTCTTTCCAATTTTTCCACATCCTCCTTGTAGTGTGGGGCCCAAAACTGGACACAGTTCTTCAGATGTGGCCTTACCAGTATCAAATAGAGGGGAATGATCACGTCTCTCGATCTGCTGGCAATGCCCCTACTTATACAGCCCAAAATGCCGTTAGCTTTCTTGGCAACAAGGGCACACTGCTGACTCATATCCAGCTTCATTGGTGACCTTCCAGAAAACACCATCCTAGCCACCATGGATGTAGAGGCTCTCTATACAAACATCCCACACACAGATGGAATACAAGCTGTCAGGAACAGTATCCCTGATGATGCCACAGCACAACTGGTTGCTGAGCTCTGTGCCTTTATCCTCACACACAACTATTTCAAATTTGATGACAATATATATCTCCAGATCAGTGGCACCGCTATGGGCACCCGTATGGCCCCACAATATGCCAATATTTTTATGGCCGACTTGGAACAACGCTTCCTCAGCTCCTGTCCACTCACGCCCCTTCTCTACCTACGCTACATTGATGACGTCTTCATCATCTGGACCCATGGGAAGGCAACTCTGGAAAAATTGCACTACGATTTCAACAGCTTCCACCCCACCATCAACCTCAGCCTGGACCAATCTACACGGGAGGTCCACTTCCTAGACACCACGGTGCAAATAAGTGATGGTCACATTAACACCACCCTATACCGAAAACCTACCGACCGCTATGGCTACCTTCATGCCTCCAGCTTCCATCCCGGACACACCACAAGATCCATTGTCTACAGCCAAGCACTGAGGTACAATCACATCTGCTCTAACCCCTCAGACAGAGACCAGCACCTACAAAATCTCCACCAAGCGTTCTCAAAACTACAGTACCCGCACGAGGAAATAAGGAAACAGATCAACAGAGCCAGACATGTACCCAGAAGCCTCCTACTGCAAGACAAACCCAAGAAAGAAACCAACAGGACTCCACTGGCCATCACATACAGTCCCCAGCTAAAACCCCTCCAACGCATCATCAGGGATCTACAACCCATCCTGGACAATGATCCAACACTTTCACAGGCCTTGGGTGGCAGGCCAGTCCTCGCCCACAGACAACCTGCCAACCTGAAGCATATTCTCACCAGTAACTGCACACTGCACCATAGTAACTCTAGCTCAGGAACCAATCCATGCAACAAACCTCGATGCCAACTCTGCCCACATATCTACACCGACGACACCATCACAGGACCTAACCAGATCAGCCACACCATCACCGGTTCATTCACCTGCACGTCCACCAATGTAATATACGCCATCATATGCCAGCAATGCCCCTCTGCTGTGTACATCGGCCAAACTGGACAGTCTCTACGGAAAAGGATAAATGGACACAAATCAGATATTAGGAATGGCAATTTACAAAAACCTGCAGGAGAACACTTCAACCTCCCTGGCCACACAATAGCAGATCTTAAGGTGGCCATCCTGCAGCAAAAAAACTTCAGGACCAGACTTCAAAGAGAAACTGCTGAGCTTCAGTTCATCTGCAAATTTGACACCATCAGCTCAGGATTAAACAAAGACTGTGAATGGCTTGCCAGCTACAGAACCAGTTTCTCCTCCCTTGGTTTTCACACCTCAACTGCTAGAACAGGGCCTCATCCTCCCTGATTGAACTAACCTTGTTATCTCTAGCTTGCTTCTTGCTTTCATATATATACCTGCCCCTGGAAATTTCCACTACTT
This sequence comes from Mauremys mutica, assembly GCF_020497125.1. Taxonomy (NCBI): domain Eukaryota; kingdom Metazoa; phylum Chordata; order Testudines; family Geoemydidae; genus Mauremys; species Mauremys mutica. Next base: position 334,279 of record NC_059072.1, on the reverse strand, counting down.
GCATCCGACGAAGTGGGTATTCATCCACAAAAGCTCATGCTCCAAAACGTCTGTTAGTCTATAAGGTGCCACAGGATTCTTTGCTGCTATCCAGCTTCTCATCCACTGTAACCCCTAGGTCCTTTTCTGCAGAACAGCGTCCTAGCCATTCGGTCTCTAGTCTATAACAGTGAATGAGATTCTTCCGTCCTAAGTGCAGGTCTCTGCACTTGTCCTTGTTGAACCTCATCAAGTTTCTTTTGGCCCAATCCTCTAATATGTCTAGGTCCCTCTGTATCCTATCCCTACCCTCCAGTGTATCTACCACTCCTCCCAGTTTAGTGTCATCTGCAGACTTGCTGAGAGTGCAGTGCATGCCATCCTCCAGATCATTAATGAAGATATTGAACAAAACCGGCCCCAGGACTGACCACTGGGGCACTCCGCTTGATACCGGCTGCCAACTAGACATGGAGCCGTTGATCACTACACGTTGAGCCTGATGATCTAGCCAGCTTTCTATCCACCTTATAGTCCATTCATCCAGCTCATACTTCTTTAACTTGCCAGCAAGAATACTGTGGGAGACCGTATCAAAAGCTTTGCTAAAGTCAAGGAATAACACATCCACTGCTTTCCCCTCATCCACAGACCCTGTTATCTCCTCATAGAAGGCAATTAGGTTAGTCAGGCATGACTTGCCCTTGGTGACTCCATGCTGACTGTTCCTGATCACTTTCCTCTCCTCTAAGTGCTTCAGAATTGATTCCTTGAGGACCTGCTCCATGATTTTTCCAGGGACTGACGTGTGGCTGACTGGCCTGTAGTTCCCCGGATCCTCCTCCTTCCCTTTTTTAAAGATGGGCACTACATTAGCCTGACATACTTCTTCCTCATCACCCTCTCCCTGCTGGACGTCTGCTTCACCATCCACATGATGCCCAGCTGGTGGCCAACCTACTGTGAGCAGGAGCCCCCAGCGCCTCCTGCCAGCACCCAGCCCAGAGGTACCTCTCATGGTCCTTGGGCTCGGCTCCTTGCTGCTGGTGACCGTCAAGGGCCTGTGTTGTTATCTACTGCCCCCTGTGCTAGGTCTTCATCGTGAGCCGCCTGTCTGCCTGCAGCCGGCACCTGGCTGTGCAACTTCCTCATTGTGATTGTGTGCATAGTACTCACCCTGCTGCTGCCTGTCAGCAGCCTTTCCGAGATCCCCCACTTCCTGTGGGAGATGCCAGCTGTGATAAGGATCCCATAAGGCAGTCTGTTCCATTGCCCTACTCTTCTCACAGTTACAAAGTTTTTCATGATATTTAATCTAAATCTGCCATGCTGTAGTGTGAACCCGTTGCCTCTTGTCCTGCTCTCTGTGGCAAGAGAGAACCATTTTTCTCCATCTTTTTTATGGCAGCCTTTCAAGTATTTGAAGATCGCTATCATGTCCTCCTCAATCTCCTCTTTTCCAAACTAAACATAGGCAGTTCCTTCAGCTTTACTCATCTTTGTTTCTTGCCTCTGGATCCTTTCCAGTTTCTCTACATCCTTTCTATACATTGGTCATGAAAATTAGACACATTACTCCAGCTGAGGCCTAACCAGTGCCGAGTAGAGCAGTACTATCACCTCCGTGACTTGCATGCTATACCTTCGTTAATGCAACCTAAAATTGCATTTGCTTTTTTTGCAACAGCATCACATTGCTGACTCATGCTGAGGTTGTGCTCCACCACACTCCCTGAGCCTTCTCAGCGGTGCTACTGCCAAGCCGGTTTCTCCCCATTCTGTATGTGTACATGATAATGTTTTCAAGAACATAAAAGATTGTTACAAGGAGGAGGGAGAAAAAATATTCTCGTTAACCTCTGAGGATAAGACAAGAAGCAACTGGCTTAAATAGCAGCAAAAGTGGTTTAGGTTGGACATCAGAAAAAAAACACTTCCTGTCAGGATAGTTAAGCATTGGAGGTTGGGGAATTTCCATCAGTGGAGGTTATTTAAGAGAGGTTAGACAAACACCTGTCAGAGCTGATCTAGATAATAGTCCTGGGCTAGATGACCTTGTGAGCTCCCTTCCAGTCCTATGATTTCTATGATAAGGTCAGTTCCTGAAGTCTTTCCCCCGAGCTCATCACTAGATGTCAGGGGACAGCTAACTCAGACCCTGCTTACAGGACTAACTCATTCTGTCTTGTTTTTGTACCTTTTCCTCATCAACATTTATTCTTATAAGTGACAGAGTCCTGTGGCACCTTATAGACTAACAGACGTATTGGAGCATGAGCTTTCATGGGTGAATACCCACTTTGTCGACATGCATCTGACGAACTGGGTATTCACCCATGAAAGCTCATGCTCCAATTTCTCTGTTAGTCTATAAGGTGCCACAGGACTCTTTGTTGCTTTTTACAGATCCAGACTAACACGGCTACCCCTCTGATACTCAAGAGATGGAGAATCCACCACTTCCCTTGGAAGTTTATTCCCATAATCATTCTCACTGTTGAAATTTCTTGCCTTCTTACTAATTTGCATTTCTTTGGCTTCAGCTTCCAGCCACTGGTTCTTGTTCTGCCTTTCTCCACTAGATTAAAGCATCCTTCAGTACCTGGTATTTTCTCCCTTGAAGGGTGTTATGCTCTGTACTCAAATCACCTCAGGGGTGAAAGTAACATTTAACACCGGTACGGGGGCTGGCTCCTGGCCCCCAGAAGGGGCGGGGCCGCGGGCAGAAGGGGCAGGGGGTCAGCATCCCCCAGCCAGCCTATCCGTGCTACCTGGCCTGCGCCTCCCTGGGCTCCAGCGGCGATTTAAAGGACCCGGGCAATTTAAAGGCAGCGCTTTAACATCAGCTGAGTACAGGCTGGTACCAGCGGCCACTTTTTACCGGTAGGCCGTATTGGCCCACTTTCACCCCAAGTCACCTCTCAATCTTCTTTTTGCTAAGATAAACAGGCTGTGTGAGCTTTTTAAGTCCCTCGCTGTAAGGCATTTTCTCTAGCCCTTAAATCATTTCTGTGGCTCTTTTCTGCGGCTCTTTTCTGCACCCTCTCCAATTTTTCTGACATCCTTTGGATGCAGCAGTCCAGTATCCATCTCACCACTCCTCTGTAGAGGTAAAATCATCTCCCTGCTTGCCTGTTTATACATCCAAGGATTACATTCGCCCTCTTTGGTCTTGCAGCAAGTCACCAATGAAAATGCTGATTCAGTACAGTCACCTGATGTGACAATGACATAATCGCTCTGATATTGCAATTTTACACGAGTTCACGTTAAAATTGCTGTGAATGTGCAGCCTCACACAGTCCACACAGATGCCAATTTCACCTCAATGACTAACCTCTAAAATGTTTCCTTCCTTTCCCAAATGCAAAATGTACATCTAAAACTTGCACTGGCCTGGTGCCCAGGATGGGCAGGTTGCGGTCCTGCTTCAGCGATACCGTTGGAAAGTGGAGCTTCTCAGCTCTCCAGGGGAATAAAAAAAACTTGCTTCTAGTTCTGGGAAATCCTGGTTACTCTACACTTGACAGTTTTATGTTAAAAATAGTTGTTTCAATCTGAGCCCTCCCCGGCAGCACAGGCAACATCTGGGCTTCACAGGAGGAAGGATTCCCACAATAGTTCCATGAAAACAAAATCCAGTGCACATGTGGTGTGTGATTGTCAAAGGCCAGTAACTCAGGCACATCAAAAACAGCTTTTGCAAGGGTAAACAAGAGCCAGTTTTCTGAATTCCCTTGCCAAATTGCACCTCCTTCTGTCAGTCCTCTCAGTACTAGAACTGTACAAACTACCACAACACAAGCTTTCTATAATGGGGAAAATGTACTTCTTTACCATCCTCCTAATCGAAAATGGCTTAAACTTTCCAGAATGACTCTCCCTCAAAACTAGCCCAAACCTGGAAAAATTCAGCCTTAAAAATATGGAAGTTCAGAAAATTCAGAATGTTTGAAAACAGAATGGACTGAAAAAGTTTGTGCAGCTCAAACTCTAGCTGTCACCATCACAAGCAGACTGTAGTGGTTAGAGTCACGTGGTCAGCTGTGCAGCCATGTGAATAACTAGCACTGATCATGCACATTGCCTGCCCACTGGTCCTCTTGCCCACTACTTCCCACTCCCGAGTGGGTCTGCTGCTAAAACCTCTGAGCAGCTTCACACGCTGCTATTTTGCCCTTAAAAAATAGCCAGTCAATGACATGTTTCCTTCTTTACTCTAAATGTGGAGGCAGCATGGGGATAATTCCAAAATTACACTGGGCCAAGGGGAAAGATAGTATTGAGCCCTGGACCAGCGGCAGAGCTTAAAGTCTGTGTCTTGAAGCCTAGCATGGTTAAGACAGGTGCTACACACTGAAAAAGGGAGATTCCCACTTTCCCAGGAGGACACAAGTCTTTAGGCCTGGAAGAGGCAGAGATACTGGCTCTTCATATCGATCCCATTTTGATAATTTTTGGAGGTTTTGAAAACTTGGTAGTTCTCATTTCTTCCTTTTTCTGGGCCCTGCCAGTGGGATCGTGTTGCTAAGACTGATGCGGAGTCCACAGGAGGAAGGAATAGGAATGAGAGCCAACACAAAGGGCGTTATGAGCTATAAAGCTTGTACTGGCACTCAGAAGTAATGCAGCCATCTTGGACGTGTTAAGGTGAGAAATGCACAATTAAGGCACCTAAACAAAGCTAAGTGTGCCCTGCAGTGACATCAGGCAATAACTGTAAGAATTTGATTAAGGCAGGTCAGTGTTTTTGGTTGCAGATTAGCTTAAATTGATTTCTAAAGAGATTTTTTTTCCTATTGATGTCTCTCCAGGGCAGAGCTAAGGTCCTTTAGGTGCCTTAACTGTGCATTCCTTTAAGTGTATCCTTAGCTCTGAAATCCCTTGGGCTTCTAGTGTCTAGTCTTGAGATAACTACAACCTCTGTGTAAAGCTCTGTAACTTAATATTACTGTGGCCAATGATCACAACTTGATTACTTTCAATATGAGAAAACAGAGGACAGCTCCAGCTGATAATCATAGAAGATTAGGGTTGGAAGGGACCTCAAAAGGTCATCTAGTCCAACCTGCTGCTCAAAGCAGGACCAATCCCCAGACAGATTTTTACCCTAGTTCCCTAAATGGCCTCCTCAAGGATTGAGCTCATAATCCTGGGTTTAGCAGGCCAATGCTCAAACCACTGAGCTATCCTTCCCCCCAAATACACAAACTGCTTCCAAATGGCTCATTTCCCAAAGCTGAGGAAGTTATGAGTGACTGAGTGGAAGACCAAAATTAGACAGAAAAAATTGCATGAAAATTAAAAGTTGTTTAAGAAGGATTTGTTAGATGAAGAAACAGCCATGACTGAGGACAGCTTTAGTTAAAGTCCATCCTGTTTTAGTGGTGAAGGGAAGACAGCAATTAGAAATAAAAAGCCACATATAACTGTGATTGGTTCAGTCACAGAGACCCCCTTGGGACTGTCACCTGACATGCTGGAATTACCTCTGAGGCCGTTTTCCACTGCCAGCTTGGGACTCCATAACTCTGCCTTGTTGAGCCAGACATGCTAGTCTGCTTCAACACAGACCCAGGCCTGGTCCATGCCCCCAAAGCTACAGACTTTAAGCAAAAACTGCTCAGCAAGTCACCTATCTCCAGCACCCAGACACCCAGTTCCCAATGGGATCCAAATCCCAAATACATCCATTTTATTCTGTATAAAGCGTATACAGGGTAAACTCATAAATTGTCCGCCCTCTATAACACTGATAGAGAGATATGCACAGCTGTTTGCTCAACCAGTTATTAATCACTTACTCTGGGTTAATTAATAAACAAAAGTGATTTTATTAAGTATAAAAAGTAGGATTTAAGTGATTCCAACTAATAACAGACAGAACAAAGTAAGTTAACAAGAAAAATAAAACAAAAACACGCAAGTCTAAGCCTAATACATTTAAGAAACTGAATATAGGTAAATAAGAACATAAGAAAGGCCGTACCGGGTCAGACCAAAGGTCCATCTAGCCCAGTATCTGTCTACCGACAGTGGCCAATGCCAGGTGCCCCTGAGGGAGTGAACCTAACAGGCAATGATCAAGTGATCTCTCTCCTGCCATCCATCTCCATCCTCTGACGAACAGAGGCTAGGGACACCATTCTTACCCATCTTAGCTAATAGCCATTTATGGACTTAGCCACCATGAATTTATCCAGTCCCCTTTTAAACATTGTTATAGTCCTAGCCTTCACAACCTCCTCAGGTAAGGAGTTCCACAAGTTGACTGTGCGCTGCGTGAAGAAGAACTTCCTTTTATTTGTTTTAAACCTGCTGCCTATTAATTTCATTTGGTGACCCCTAGTTCTTGTATTATGGGAATAAGTAAATAACTTTTCCTTATCCACTTTCTCAACATCACTCATGATTTTATATACCTCTATCATGTCCCCCCTTAGTCTTCTCTTTTCCAAACTGAAGAGTCCTAGCCTCTTTAATCTTTCCTCATATGGGACCCTCTCTAAACCCCTAATCATTTTAGTTGCTCTTTTCTGAACCTTTTCTAGTGCTAGAATATCTTTTTTGAGGTGAGGAGACCACATCTGTACACAGTATTCGAGATGTGGGCGTACCATGGATTTATATAAGGGCAATAATATATTCTCAGTCTTATTCTCTATCCCCTTTTTAATGATTCCTAACATCCTGTTTGCTTTTTTGACCGCCTCTGCACACTGCGTGGACATCTTCAGAGAACTATCCACGATGACTCCAAGATCTTTTTCCTGACTCGTTGTAGCTAAATTAGCCCCCATCATGTTGTATGTAAAGTTGGGGTTATTTTTTCCAATGTGCATTTACATTTATCCACATTAAATTTCATTTGCCATTTTGTTGCCCAATCGCTTAGTTTTGTGAGATCTTTTTGAAGTTCTTCACAATCTGCTTTGGTCTTAACTATCTTGAGTAGTTTAGTATCATCTGCAAACTTTGCCACCTCACTGTTTACCCCTTTCTCCAGATCATTTATGAATAAATTGAATAGGATTGGTCCTAGGACTGACCCTTGGGGAACACCACTAGTTACCCCTCTCCATTCTGAGAATTTACCATTAATTCCTATCCTTTGTTCCCTGTCCTTTAACCAGTTCTCAATCCATGAAAGGACCTTTCCTTTTATCCCATGACAGCTTAATTTACGTAAGAGCCTTTGGTGAGGGACCTTGTCAAAGGCTTTCTGGAAATCTAAGTACACTATGTCCACCGGATCCCCCTTGTCCACATGTTTGTTGACCCCTTCAAAGAACTCTAATAGATTAGTAAGACACGATTTCCCTTTACAGAAACCATGTTGACTATTGCTCAAGAGTTTATGTTTTTCTATGTGTCTGACAATTTTATTCTTAACTATTGTTTCAACTAATTTGCCCGGTACCGACGTTAGACTTACCGGTCTGTAATTGCCAGGATCACCCCTAGAGCCCTTTTTAAATATTGGCGTTACATTAGCTAACTTCCAGTCATTGGGTACCGAAGCCAATTTAAAGGACAGGTTACAAACCTTAGTTACTAGTTCCGCAACTTCACATTTGAGTTCTTTCAGAACTCTTGGGTGAACGCCATCTGGTCCCGGTGACTTGTTAATGTTGAGTTTATCAATAAATTCCAAAACCTCCTCTAGTGACACTTCAATATGTGACAGTTGACAATCTCACCCATAGAGATGTTCCAATAAGCTTCTTTCACAGTTTAGACTCTTTCTTAGTCTGGGCCCTGGTACAGTCCTTGTTAGTTCCAGCTCAGGTGGTAACTAGGGGATTTCTCATGACTGGCAGCCCCCTTTGTTCTGTTCCACCCTCTTTTATAGCTTTGACACAAGGCGGGAATCTTTTGTTTCTCTGGGTCCCCACCCCTCCTTCTAAATGGAAAAGCACTAGGTTTAAGATGGATTCCAGTACCAGGTGACATGGTCACATGTTCTGTGAGACCCCAAGCCTTCATTCTCCACGTCATGTACACAGGCAGGCTTGCAGGTAAACAGAGCCATTTACAGCCAGTTGTCCTAATCAATGGGAGACATCAAGATTCGAAACCACCATTAACGGCCCACACTTTGCATAATTACAATAGGATCTCAGAGTTAATGTCAGCAAAAAATCCTGTGGCACCTTATAGACTAACAGACGTTTTGCAGCATGAGCTTTCGTGGGTGCTTCCACTTCTTCGGAACCCTTGCATCCGAAGAAGTGGGTATTCACCCACGAAAGCTCATGCTGCAAAACATCTGTTAGTCTATAAGGTGCCACAGGATTCTTTGCTGCTTTTACAGAACCAGACTAACACGGCTACCCCTCTGATACTTGAGAGTTAATGTCATATTTCTAGTTTTAGATACAAGAATGATACATACATACAAATAGGATGAACACACTCAGTAGATTATAATCTTTGTAAAGATACCTTATGTCATAAACATACAGCTAAGAGTAGCATAAAATCCCTCCTAAGCACCTATACTAAATCTTTACCTGTAAGCGGTTAAGAAGCTCAAATAACCTGGTTGACACCTGACCAAAGGGACCAATAAGGAAAGAAGATTTTCCCTTTGCTAAGAGAGTTTTATTCCTGTTTGTTTTTGTTTGTTTGTTTGTTTGTAACTTTGAAGATGAGCCTAGAGGGGACTCCTCTGTGTCTTAAATCTTTTTATTACCCTGTAAAGTTACCTTCCACCCTAATTTTGCAGATTTTATTCTTTTACTTTTTTCTTTATAATAAAATTCTTCTTTTAAGAACCTGATTGATTTTCAGAGCCTACAAATCAAGGGGTTTGGTCTGTGCTCACATTTTACCAATTGGTTAGTATATTATTCTCAAACCTCCCCAGGAAAGGGGGTGAAGGAGTTTGGGGGGAATATTTTGGGGCAATAGAGACTCCAAGTGACCCTTTTCCTGATTTTTTGTCTAAATCACTCAGTGGTGGCAGCAGCACCGTCCAAGGACAAGGAAATGATTTGTGCCTTGGGGAAGTTTTAACCTAAGCTGGTAAAAATAAGCTTAGGGAGGTCTTTCATGTGGATCACCACATCTGTACCCCAGAGTTCAGAGTGGGCAGGGAATCCTGATACCTTACAAGAGACCTTTTGCACAAAGCATATTCCAGTTTCATTATTCACACTCATTAGCATATTTCCATAAAACGTATGGAGTGCAATGTCACAATAACAAATAGAAAAGGAGGCAGTAGATAGAAAATCAATATAAATTAGAAGTTATTAAGTGTAGAAAACTTATAAGGGAAGTTAAAGACACCAGGGAAAAATCCTTGTCTGGTGGGACTAATGATACTAAGAAGACATTTTAAAAGTATATTAGGAACAAAAGAAAAAGCAGCACAAGTGGAAAGATGGGCCCAAGTATCAGCCCATTTGTAGAGCCCTGTGCGGATACAAAAATGTGGATCCACATCTGATTCACATCCGCCAGAATCAACCTGTGATCTGACCCGCAGTCCGCTAGCTGTCTTTTACCTGTATCTGCATCTACACCCACAGCAACAAGCTGTCTCACAAGGGCTAGTGACAGGGAAAGGCGGGTTGGAGGACTGAGTGATTGGGGGATGGGGTCTTGCAGGGACGGGGCAGTGTGGGGGCAGGGTCTTGATGAGAAGGGGCAGTGCGGAGGGAGGACTGGGGGGAAGGGTGTCACATCATGTGCTTCTCCCCGGGGGCTCATGAGCGATGGCACACGGCAGCAGCAGTGCACATTTCAACACAGTAGGGCAAAGGGGTGGGGCAGCGGGGCCCCACCCATTCCAATACCAATGGCTGGGGACGGGCCCTGCTGCCCAGGAGCCGGCGGGATGGGAGTGTGGCCAGTGCTGCGGGGCTGGGCCATGGTGGGGACGCTGGCCCTCTGACTCACCAGCCTGGGCTCCCTCTCAAACTATGCTGCTGTGACAAGCTGGAGACCCGCTTCCGATCCTACACTTCCACCAGCATTCACACAGGTAGGGACACACCCAGCTGTAGTTACATGCAGGCTCTCTGACCAGCCACCGCATGAACCAACAATAGAGAGGTTACAGCCAAAATAACCTCCAGCCCCCCAGAGCTGTACCGTCCTGCCCTGATTGAAACCCTGATCGCTATGAATTTATTGTCCAGTTTGCCTAACCCTCAATGTGGAGAGGAAATGCAACAGCCTTTCCCCCTTGAGCTAAGATTTCCAAGCACTTCATTCAAACTCACTAATTTAGATAAAGCAAAAACAATCAAAGCAGATTACATAGCAAATAAACAAAAACGCAAACTAATCTTAACCTACTAGATAGACTGCTAATTCATATTCAATCTCTCATCCTGTCTGATGATACAAGCAGGCTTGCAGCTTCTTAAGGCACAAGCTGCGCTTGCTTTTCAGCTTGGGATCCCCACCCTTGTTCCAAGTCCTTTTTCCTTAGGAACTTCTCTTAGGTGTTTAGTTGTGGGGAGTGAAGAACCACAGACGATGTCACTCCCTGCCTTATATAAAGGAACAGATAAATTTGTTAGTCTCTAAGGTGCCACAAGTACTCCTGTTCTTTTTGCCTTATCTCGCTTTAGCATATGGCAGGAACCCTTTGTTTCAAACTTGGTTCCCAGGCCAGTTTGTGGAAAAATGCCGACATCCCAAAATGGAGTCCAGAGTCATGTGGCCTAGTCATGTAGCCTGGCATATATTGCTGAGTCATAGCAGCCATAGTAAGCCATTGCTTACAGGCGGTCTGGAGCATCCCAGGTGGGGGATAAGCTCCTAAGGGCTATTGTTTTTCCTAATGGCCCATTACCCTAAATAGGCCCTTTCACTTAGTGGGCGTTACCCAGACATGACTACATGTGAAATACAGATAACATGGTCAATATTCATAACTTCAGATACAAAAATGATACATGTATACAAATAAGAATCATATTCAGCAAATCATAACTCTTCCAATGACACCTTACATGACCCATCTTGTACAAAATACATCATAACTATATCATAATCATACAACTTTGAAGAATATGGAGTGCAGTGTCACAGGGACCTCAAGAGCTCATTTAGTTCAGTCCCCTGTACTCAAGTCAGGATTAAGGTATTTGTCTAACCTGCTTTTAAAAATATCCAGTGATGCAGATTCCACAACCTCTCTCTGGGCAGTTTATTCCAGTGCTTAACCATCCTGACAGGAAGTTTTTCCTAATGTCCAACTTAAACCACCCTTGCTGCAATTTAAGCCCATTGTTTCTTGTCCTATCCTCAGAGGTTAAGGAGAACAGTTTTTATCCTCCTTCTTGTAACAACCTTTTATGTACTTGAAAATTGTTATGTCCCCTCTCAGTCTTCTCTTCTCCAGACTAAACAAACCCATTTTTTCAATCTGCGCTCATAGGTCATGTTTTCTAGACTTTTAATCATTTTTGTTGCTCTTCTCTGGACTTTCTCCAATTTGTTCACAACTTTCCTGAAAGGTGCTGCCCAGAACTGGACACAATGCTCCAGCCAAGGCCCAATCAGCAATCAGTAGAGCGGAAGAATTACTTCTCGTGTCTTGTTTACAACACTCCTGCTAGTACAGCCCAGAATTATTTTTGCTTTTTTTTTTTTTTTTGCAACAGTGTCACACTGTTGACTCATATTTACCTTGTGATCCACTGTGATCCCCGGATCCCTTTCCGCAGTGCTCCTTCCTAGGCAGTCATTTCCCATTTTGTGTGTGTGCAACTGATTGTTCCTTCCTAAGTGGAGTACTTTACATTTGTCCTTATTTATTTCATCCTATTTACTTCAAACTATTTCTCCAGTTTGTCCAGATCATTTTGAATTTTAATCCTGTCCTCCAAAGCACTTGCAACCCCTCCAAATTTGGTATTGTCCGCAAACTTTATCAGCGTACTCTCTATGCCATTATTTAAATCATTGATGAAGATACTGGACAGAACTGGACCGATCCATGCAAGGCCCCACTCGATATGCTCGTCCAGCTTGACTATGAACCACTAACTACTCTCGGGGAACGGTTTTCCAACCAGTTTTGCACCCACCTTATAGTAGCTCCATCTAGGTTGCATTTCCCTAGTTTGTTTATGAGACGGTTATGCAAAACAGTATCAAAAGCCTTACTAAAGTCAAAATATACCACATCTATTGCTTCTCCCTCTCCCCCCACACCCTAAGGCTTGTTACCCTGTCAAAGAAAGCTACTAGGTTGGTTTGACATGATTTGCTCTTCACAAATCCATGCTGACCCTTACTTATCACCTCATTATCTTCTAAGTGTTTGCAAATTGATTGCTTAATTATATGCTCCATTACCTTTCCGAGTACAGAAGTTAAACTGACTGGTCTGTAATTCCCTGGGTTGTCCTTAATCCCCATTTTTTAGATAGGCACTATATTTGCTCTTTTCCAGTCCTCTGGAATCTCTCCCATCTTCCATGACTTTTCAAAGATAATTGCTAATGTCTCAGATACCTCCTCAGTCAGCTCCTGGAGTATTCTAGCATGTATTTCATCAGGCCCTGGTGACCTGAAGAAATCTAACTTGTCCAAGTAATTTTTAAGCTTGTTCTTTTCTTATTTTAGCATCTGATCCTACCTCATTTTCACTGATATTCATTATGTTAGATGTCCAATTGCTACTAACCTTTTTGGTGAAAACCGAAACAAAAAAGGGCATTTAGATCCTCTGCCATTTCCACATTTTCTGTTATTGTTTTCCCCCCTCATTTAGTAATGGGCCTATCCGGTCCTTGGTCTTCCTCCTGTTTCTAATGTAGTTGTAGAATGTTGTCGTGTTACCCTTTATCCAGACTCTTGGGGCAAAGCTTGCAGCATCCCGTGTATAGATTTGATTATTAGAAACATAGATAGCTGGGTTTGTGATGACCGGGAGAACCGTATGGTGACTTGCCTGCCTGGTGCGAAGGTTGCGGATCTCTCGAGGCATCTAGACAGACTTATGTGTAGTGCTGGGGAGGAGCCGGTGGTCGTGGTACATGTAGGTACCAATGACATAGGGAAGGGTAGGAGAGATGTCTTGGAAGCCAAATTTAGGCTGCTAGGGAAGAGACTGAAATCCAGGACCTCTATGGTGGCATTCTCAGAAATGCTCCCAGTTCCACGCGCAGGGCCAGGTAAGCAGGCAGAGCTTCAGAGTCTCAATGCGTGGATGAGACGATGGTGTAGAGAGGAGGGGTTCACGTTCATTAGGAACTGGGGAAACTTCTGGGATGGGAGGAGCCTATACAGGAGAGATGGGCTCCACCTAAACCAAAGTGGAACCAGACTGCTGGCACTAAACATTAAAAAGGTTGTAGAGCAGTTTTTAAACTAGGAGATGGGGGAAAGCCAACCGCTGCAGAGGAGCGTGTGGATCGGACACAGACGTTTCTTAGGGGAGAGTCTGATGATAGAGAATCTCCAGGTTATAGTCAGGAGCAGAGGACTGAAGAGTATAATGTAAGGACTGGATCAGATTATAAACAGTCACATAAAAAAGAATCTGGCACATCAGAAAAAGGCAGGCTAATAAACAGGGACAAGTTTTTAAAGTGCTTGTACACAAATGCCAGAAGTCTAAATAATAAGATGGGTGAACTAGAGTGCCTTGTGATAAAGGAGGATATTGATATAATAGGCATCACAGAAACCTGGTGGACTGAGAGCAATCAATGGGACACAATCATTCCGGGGTACAAAATATATCGGAAGGACAGAACAGGTCGTGCAGGGGGAGGAGTGGCACTATATGTGAAAGAAAGTGTAGATTCAACTGAAGTAAAAATCTTAAGCGAATCCACATGTTCCATAGAATCTCTATGGATAGAAATTTCATGCTCTAGTAAAAATATAACATTAGGGATCTATTATTGACCACCTGACCAGGACAGTAATAGTGATGATGAAATGCTAAGGGAAATTAGAGAGGCTATCAAAATTAAGAACCCAATAATAGTGGGGGATTTCAATTATCCTCATATTGACTGGGAACATTTCACTTCAGGACGAAATGCAGAGATAAAATTTCTCGATACTTTAAATGACTGCTTCATGGAGCAGCTGGTACGGGAACCCACAAGGGGAGAGGCAACTCTAGATTTAATCCTGAGTGGAGCACAGGAGCTGGTCCAAGAGGTAACTATAGCAGGACCACTTGGAAATAGTGACCATAATACAATAACATTCAACATCCCTGTGGTGGGAAGAACACCTCAACTGCCCAACACTGTGGCATTTAATTTCAAAAGGGGGAATTATACAAAAATGAGGGGGTTAGTTAGGCAAAAGTTAAAAGGTACAGTGACTAAAGTGAAATCCCTGCAAGTTGCATGGGCCCTTTTTAAAGACACCATAATAGAGGCCCAACTTCAATGTATACCCCAAATTAAGAAAAACAGTAAAAGAACTAAAAAAGAGCCACCGTGGCTTAACAACCATGTAAAAGAAGCAGTGAGAGATAAAAAGACTTCCTTTAAAAGGTGGAAGTCAAATCCTAGTGAGGCAAATAGAAAGGAACACAAACACTGCCAACTTAAGTGCAAGAGTGTAATAAGAAAAGCCAAAGAGGAGTTTGAAGAACGACTAGCCAAAATCTCTAAAGGTAATAACAAAATGTTTTTTAAGTACATCAGAAGCAGGAAGCCTGCTAAACAACCAGTGGGGCCCCTTGACGATCAAAATACAAAAGGAGCGCTTAAAGACGATAAAGTCATTGCGGAGAAACTAAATGGATTCTTTGCTTCAGTCTTCACGGCTGAGGATGTTAGGGAGATTCCCAAACCTGAGCTGGCTTTTGTAGGTGACAAATCTGAGGAACTGTCACAGATTGAAGTGTCACTAGAGGAGGTTTTGGAATTAATTGATAAACTCAACATTAACAAGTCACCGGGACCAGATGGCATTCACCCAAGAGTTCTGAAAGAACTCAAATGTGAAGTTGCGGAACTATTAACTAAGGTTTGTAACCTGTCCTTTAAATCGGCTTCAGTACCCAATGACTGGAAGTTAGCTAATGTAACGCCAATATTTAAAAAGGGCTCTAGGGGTGATCCCGGCAATTACAGACCGGTAAGTCTAACGTCGGTACCGGGCAAATTAGTTGAAACAATAGTTAAGAATAAAATTGTCAGACACATAGAAAAACATAAACTGTTGAGCAATAGTCAACATGGTTTCTGTAAAGACAAGAGAAATCGTGTCTTCTCTTTACAGAAACCATGTTGACTATTGCTCAACAGTCTACACTACGTCTACACTACGGGACTATTCCGAATTTGCATAAACCGGTTTTGTAAAACAGATTTTATAAAATCGAGTGCGCGCGGCCACACTAAACACATTAATTCGGTGGTGTGCGTCCGCGGTCCGAGGCTAGCGTCGGCTTCTGGAGCGTTGCACTGTGGGTAGCTATTCCCTAGCTATCCCATAGTTCCCGCAGCCTCCCCCGCCCCTTGGAACTTCCGGGTTGAGATCCCAGTGCCTGATGGGGCAAAAATCATTGTCGCGGGTGGTTCTGGGTAAATGTCGTTAGTCACTCCTTCCTCTGGGAAAGCAACGGCAGACAAGCATTTCGCGCCTTTTTCCCCTGGATTGCCCTGGCAGATGCCATAGCATGGCAATCATGGAGCTTGTTTTGCCTTTTGTGACTCTCACCGTATGTGTACTAGATGCCGCTCACAGAGGCGATTCAGCAGTGCTACACAGAAGCATGCTTTTGCTTTTGCATGATAGCAGAGATGGTTACCAGCCATATTGTACCATCTACCATACCATAAATTGGTAATAAGATGATCGTGGCTACCAGTCCTTTTGCACTGCTCCATCTGTTGCTGTCATAAGTGCCCCTGGCTGCTCTTAGCCAGGGGTGCAAAAGCCAAAATTGGGAATGACTCCCTGAGTCAATCCCTCCTTTTTGGTATCTAAAAATAGAATCAGTCCTGCCTAGAATATAGGCAAGTGTACTAGATAACCACTGTATCATAGAACCAGAGAGCACAGCTGCTCTGTGTCAGATCCTGCAGAAACTATGATCTGTATGCTATTCACAGGGGGTGCTCCTGTAACAACCCCACCTGTTGATTCCGTTCTTCCCCCAGCCTTTCTGGGCTACCGTAGCATTGTCCCCCCACTTGTGTGATGAAGTAATAAAGAATGCAGGAATAAAAAGACATGGTGACTTGTTAGTGAGAAATGAGTGGAAGGCAGCCTCCAGCTGCTATGATAGTCCAGACAGGACATTAAGCAGTGTGTAGGAGAGAAGCCCAGCATCCCTCTGCTAGTCCAGGGGCAACTGAATCTGTTCTTTACACATGAAGGGTGGGGGCTGATGGAGCTCAGCCCCCTGTTGCTATGATGACGATGGTTACCAGCCATACTGCACCATCCACCATCCACCAGAAAAAATTAGGGCCAGGCGCCCACGGATGCTAATCAGCATGGTTACTGCCCCATGTGCCAATAGGCTGATGACGAGGACGGTTACCAGTCCTTTTGTACCATCAGCCACCCATGGCAGGCGGGGGAGTGAGGATGTTGGTGTTTATGGCTGCAGCATCGTGTCTATCTGCAGCATTCAGTAAAGATAGGGTGACATGTAAAAGAGTCAGAGGATTGTTTTCCCTTTCGCTTCTGGGGGTGGGTGGGGGGGGTGAGTAGATTGCCAAGCTATGCCCTGACCCACCGCGGACACTGTGTTTGACCCTAGAAGCATTTGGAGCTCAGCCAAGAATGCAAATACTTTTCGGAGGCTGCAGGAACTGTGGGATAGCTTCAGTCCTCCAGTCCATGACCGTCCATTTGATTCTTTGGCTTTCCGTTACACTTGTCACGCTGCAGTGCGCTGAGTTCCTGCTATGGCGTCTGTCTGGAGATTTTTAAAAAAGGATTCTGAATTTCATCTTCTGTAACGGAGCGCTGATAGAACGGATTTGCCTGCCCTTACAGCGATCACATCCGCATGGTCCGTGCTGGAGCTCTTTCTTTATTTTGATTTCGGACTGCATCACCACCCGTGCTGATCGGAGCTCCACGCTGGGCAAACAGGAAATATTCAAAAGTTCGCGGGGCTTTTCCTGTCTACCTGACCACTGCATCCGAGTTCAGATTGCGGTCCAGAGCGGTCACTGCTGCACTGTGGGATAGCTCCCGGAGGCCAATACTGTTGATCAGCGTCCACACTAACCCTAATCCGATATGTTAATACCGATACTAGCGTTACTCCTCTCGTTAGGGAGGAGTACAGAAACCGGTTTAAAGAGCCATTAAAATCGATATATGATGCCTCCTAGTGTGGACGGTTGTGGCGTTAAATCGGTTTTACGCTCCTAAAACCGGTTTAAACGCCTAGTGTAGACCAGGCTTTACTAATCTATTAGAGTTCTTTGAAGGGGTCAACAAACATGTGGACAAAGGGGATCCGGTGGACATAGTGTACTTAGATTTCCAGAAAGCCTTTGACAAGGTCCCTCACCAAAGGCTCTTACGTAAATTAAGCTGTCATGGGATAAAAGGGAAGGTCCTTTCATGGATTGAGAACTGGTTAAAGGACAGGGAACAAAGGGTAGGAATTAATGGTAAATTCTCAGAATGGAGAGGGGTAACTAGTGGTGTTCCCCAGGGGTCAGTCCTCGGACCAATCCTATTCAATTTATTCATAAATGATCTGGAGAAAGGAGTAAACAGTGAGGTGGCAAAGTTTGCAGATGATACTAAACTGCTCAAGATAGTTACGGTAAGACCAAAGCAGATTGTGAAGAACTTCAAAAAGATCTCACAAAACTAAGTGATTGGGCAACAAAATGGCAAATGAAATTTAATGTGGATAAATGTAAAGTAATGCACATTGGAAAAAATAACCCCAACTATACATACAACATGATGGGGGCTAATTTAGCTACAACGAGTCAGGAAAAAGATCTTGGAGTCATCGTGGATAGTTCTCTGAAGATGTCCACGCAGTGTGCAGAGGTGGTCAAAAAAGCAAACAGGATGTTAGGAATCATTAAAAAGGGGATAGAAAATAAGACTGAGAATATATTATTGCCCTTATATAAATCCATGGTACGCCCACATCTCGAATACTGTGTACAGATGTGGTCTCCTCACCTCAAAAAAGATATTCTAGCACTAGAAAAGGTTCAGAAAAGGGCAACTAAAATGATTAGGGGTTTGGAGAGGGTCCCATACGAGGAAAGATTAAAGAGGCTAGGACTCTTCAGCTTGGAAAAGAGAAGACTAAGGGGGGATATGATAGAGGTATATAAAATCATGAGTGATGTTGAGAAAGTGGATAAGGAAAAGTTATTTACTTATTCCCATAATACAAGAACTAGGGGTCACCAAATGAAATTAATAGGCAGCAGGTTTAAAACAAATAAAAGGAAGTTCTTCTTCACGCAGCGCACAGTCAACTTGTGGAACTCCTTACCTGAGGAGGTTGTGAAGGCTAGGACTATAACAATGTTTAAAAGGGGACTGGATAAATTCATGGTGGCTAAGTCCATAAATGGCTATTAGCCAGGATGGGTAAGAATGGTGTCCCTAGCCTCTGTTCGTCAGAGGATGGAGATGGATGGCAGGAGAGAGATCACTTGATCATTGCCTGTTAGGTTCACTCCCTCAGGGGCACCTGGCATTGGCCACTGTCGGTAGACAGATACTGGGCTAGATGGACCTTTGGTCTGACCCGGTATGGCCATTCTTATGTTCTTATGTTCTCTCTGGGAATACTTGACAAACAATGAGCAATAAAAATGAGAAGTTTCACAGAGTACCAGAAAAATTAACTTCCCTACTCCCCACCCTCCAAATAGGCCACTCCCCATGTCCAGCAATGCTGTGAACCCAATGCCAGCAGAGGAGACACTGCATTTCTCCCAGCTGTCTGGAGAGCCCCTGTGCTTCTGTCATGCCAGGGAGCAGCAGCACAAGCTTTCCCTATGGGTCCCCACCCAGGAACACAGGAAACTCTTTGCTGAATCTTTCAGTCATCATCAATTGGGGGGAGGGATAGCTCAGTGGTTTGAGCATTGGCCTGCTAAACCCAGAGTTGTACATTCAATCCTTGAAGGGGCCACTTAGGGATCTGGGGCAAAAATCAGTAGTTGGTCCTGCTAGTGAAGGCAGGAGACTGGACTCAATGATTTTTCAAGGTCCCTTCCAGTTCTAGGAGATTGGTTTATCTCCAATTATTACCTTAATGCAACACTGACATTTTGCACTTGTAAAATACAGACTTCAGCAGAGAGAAGCCTAGAACCACTGGCCACTGACTGTCCAGGAATATTACTAGGACAGGAGCAGACCATGGGAAGAATGGGTGCTTCATGAATCACCAGGTGTAGGCAGGAGACGGCAGAGTCAGCTAATGGAACATGGCATTAACACAAGAACAACCATACAGGGTCAGACCAATGGTCCATCTAGCCCAGTACCCTGTCTTCTGACAGTGGCTGGTGCTAGACACTTCAGAGGGAATGAATAAAACAAGGCACTTTATCGAGTGATCCATCCCCTGTCATCTAATCTCAGGTTCTGGCAGTCAGAGGTTTAGGGACACGTAGAGCATGGGTTGCATCCTGACCATCTTGACTAACAGCCATTGATGGACTGATCCTCCATTAACTTATTTAATTCTTTTTTTGAACCCACATATACTTTTGGCCTTCACAACATCCCCTGGCAACAAGTTCCACAAGTTGACTGCATTGTGGGAAGAAGTTTGTTTTAAACCTGCTGCCTATTAATTTCATTTGGTGACCCCTGGTTCTTGTGTTATATTAGAGATAAAAAGCATTTTCTTATTTACTTTCTCCACACCACTGATGATTTTATAGATCTCTATCATATCCCTCCTTAGTCATCTTTTGTCCAAGCTGAATAGTCCTAGGCCTTTTAATCTCTCCTCATCATACCCATAATCATTTTTGTTGCCCTTCTCTGTACTTTTCCCCCAATTCTAATACAGTTGAACCCTGTTATGTCGCCGGCCTAGGGGTTTGCCAAAAATAGTCCAGATAACCGATGATCGAGATAAACCCCTATCCACCCCCCCACCCCTGAACTCCCCTGCCCTCTCTCCAACACCCCCTCCCTGCCCCCTTACCGCGGTGCCTGCACGTGGCTGGATCCAGCGAAGCGGGATGGGGAAGCGGGGCCGGGCGGCCGTGGACGGGGACCCGGAGCCGGGCAGCCAAAGAAGCGGGACCCGGTAAGCGGGCCGGGCGGCAGGCGAAGCGGGACCGGGTAAGCGGGGCCGGGCGGCAGGCGAAGCGGGGACCGGGTAAGCGGGGACGGGCGGGGACGGCCAGGGACCGGGTATGCGGGGCCGGGCGGCGGGGACGGGCAGGGACCGGGTATGCGGGCGGGGACGGGCCGGGACCGGGTATGCGGGGCCGGGCGGGCGGGCGGGGCCGGGCAGGGACTGGGTATGCGGGGCCGGCGGGCGGGCGGGGACAGGCAGGGACCGGGTATGCGGGGCCGGGCGGGCGGCGAAGCGGAGCCGGGCGGACGGGCGGGCGGCGAAGCGGGGACCGGCGAAGCGGAGCCGGGCGGGCGGGCGGCAGGCGAAGCGGGGACCAGGTATGCAGGGCCGGGCGGGGCCGGCCAGGGACCGGGTATGCGGGGCCGGGCGACGGGGACGGGCAGGGACCGGGTATGCGGGCGGGGACGGGCAGGGACCGG
Organism: Mauremys mutica; assembly: GCF_020497125.1. Classification (NCBI taxonomy): domain Eukaryota; kingdom Metazoa; phylum Chordata; order Testudines; family Geoemydidae; genus Mauremys; species Mauremys mutica. The sequence continues at coordinate 313,612 of NC_059072.1, read as the reverse complement.
GTATGCGGGGCCGGGCGGGCGGGCGGGGACAGGCAGGGACCGGGTATGTGGGGCCGGGCGGGCGGGCGGGGACGGGCAGGGACCGGGTATGCGGGGCCGGGCGGGCGGGCGGGGCCGGGCAGGGACCGGGTATGCGGGGCCGGGCGGGCGGCGAAGCGGGGACCAGGTATGCGGGGCCGGGCGGGGACGGCCAAGGACCGGGTATGCGGGGCCGGGCGACGGGGACGGGCAGGGACCGGGTATGCGGGCGGGGACGGGCAGGGACCGGGTATGCGGGGCCGGGTGGGCGGGCGGGGACGGGCAGGGACCGGGTATGTGGGGCCGGGCGGGCGGGGACGGGCAGGGACCGGGTATGCGGGGCCGGGCGGGCGGCGAAGCGGAGCCGGGCGGGCGGGCGGGCGGCGACGCGGGGACCGGCGAAGCGGAGGCGGGCGGGGGGGCGGCAGGCGAAGCGGGGACCAGGTATGCGGGGCCGGGCGGGCGGGGACGGGCAGGGACCGGGTATGCGGGGCCGGCGGGCGGCGAAGCGGGGGCGGGCGGACGGGCGGGGACGGGCAGGGACCGGGTATGCGGGGCCGGGCGGGCGGGCCGGGACAGGCAGGGACCGGGTCTGCGGGGCCGTCGGGCGGCAAAGCGCAGCAGGGCGGACGGGCGGGGGGCGAAGCGGGGACCGGCGAAGCGGAGCCGGGCGGGCGGGCGGCAGGCGAAGCGGGGACCAGGTATGCGGGGCCGGGCGGGGACGGGCAGGGACCGGGTATGCGGGGCCGGGCGGGGACGGGCAGGGACCGGGTATGCGGGCGGGGACAGGCAGGGACCAGGTATGCGGGGCCGGGCGACGGGGCCGGGCAGGGACCGGGTATGCGGGCGGGGACGGGCAGGGACCGGGTATGCGGGCGGGGACGGGCAGGGACCGGGTGTGCGGGGACGGGCGGGCGGGCGGGGCCGGGCAGGGACCGGGTATGCGGGGCGGGCGGGCGGGGACGGGCAGGGACCAGGTATGCGGGGCCGGGCGGGCGGCCGGGGACAGGCAGGGACCGGGTATCCGGGGCCGGGCGGGCGGTGAAGCGGAGCCGGGCGGACGGGCGGGCGGCGAAGCGGGGACCGGCGAAGCGGAGCCGGGCGGGCGGGCGGCAGGCGAAGCGGGGATCAGGTATGCGGGGACGGGCAGGGACCGGGTATGCGGGGACGGGTGGCGGGGACGGGCAGGGACCGGGTATGCGGGCGGGGACGGGCAGGGACCGGGTATGCGGGGCCGGGCGGGCGGGGACGGGCAGGGACCGGGTAAGCGGGGCCGGGCGGGGACCGGCGAAGCGGAGCCGGGCGGGGGGGCGGCAGGCGAAGCGGGGACCAGGTATGCGGGGCCGGGCGGGCGGGCGGGGACCGGGTATGCGGGGCCGGGCGGGGACGGGCAGGGACCGGGTATGCGGGCGGGGACAGGCAGGGACCAGGTATGCGGGGCCGGGCGGTCGGGCGGGGACAGGCAGGGACCGGGTATGCGGGGCCGGGCGGGCGGTGAAGCGGAGCCGGGCGGACGGGCGGGCGGCGAAGCGGGGACCGGCGAAGCGGAGCCGGGCGGGCGGGCGGCAGGTGAAGCGGGGACCAGGTATGTGGGGCCGGGTGGGGACGGGCAGGGACCGGGTATGCGGGGCCGGGCGGCTGGGGACACGGTGGGTCGGGGACGCGGGGAGCCGGGCGGCTGGGGACGCGGGGAGCGGGCGGCTGGGGAACCGCGTGGCTGGAGAGCCAGGGAGCGGGCGGCTGGGGACACGGTGGGTCGGGGACGCGGGGAGCCGGGCTCGAGATAATAGGGTTCGGGGAATCGACATAAGGGATGAGAAACCCATAAGACAAAGAGGGAGTTTGGCGGTTCCACTTGTAAAACCTCGACTTAATAGGGTTGGCAAGTTAACCGAGGTCGAGATAAATGGGTTCGACTGTACATCTTTTTTTGAGACGGGGTGACCAGAACTGCATACAGTATTCAAAGTATGGGTGTACCATGGATGTATATAGTGGCATTATGATATTTTCTGTTTTATTATTGTAATCCTTCTGGATTCAATATCTAAGAGTTTCTCTTGACAATACAAAACAGAACCAGCTCAAGCTCCCATCCATTAATCTGGAAAATTAACTACCACCTCTGGGTGCCTCCAAGAGGAAATACTACTACTCTTGCAAGCACACAGTGTGTGTAGCCAAGAAAGCATTCAATAAAAAGGGAAAAGGAACCCAGCACTGATTTGGGAAAACACCACAACCATGATTCAAAAGCATATGACCACGAACAAACACCCACCCCAGAATATGTTGGGTAATGGCCTTTGCTTCAGTTTCTCACCTTGTGGTGTGAAAGTCCAACAAACAAATATTCCTTTAACACACCACTCAGTTGCTGTCTTTGGTTAGCAAAGACCCAGAGTTGAGAAATATGTTCACATGAGTTCATTTTTCCCCCCCTCCAGTGGGCAGTGTTGAGCAATGCCCTAGCTGCTACAACTAGTTCACAGTTGCTGCTGTTCACTCTGCCACTGTTGATCTAAGGTTCAGCACCTGGTTATCAATTATTTCAGCTCTAGTAATAGCTGAGCAAAACAACAACATACAACTGAGTCTAATCAGCTGTCTTTAAACAGTGGAGAGAGGAGAGCCAAACAGTGTATAGGACTCTTTAAGCAGCACCCCTACCCCCACATAGGAACACCTGTCCTCACCTTCTTTCTTCCTCATGGCATTTGGCATCCCTACCCTCTGCTTAGCAAGTGCAATTCAGTTGAGGGTGACCCCCTCAATCAGGGCAGGCTAAGCACAGTTCTTCTGCCCTTTGCTCGTACAATCAGGATAACACCACTTCATCACTCAATAGTAAAGTGATTTGTAACAACACTGGCCAAAAGTGATTTTGGCAAAGCATCTCCATCATGCTATGCATTTAGGCAGAACCAGCAGTTCTATGCAAACACAGTCTGTTCCTGAAGTCCTTTTTTACCAGCTCATCACTAGATATTAGGGGAGAACTAATCCAAGACCCGCTAAAGTTGTCTATCCCTTTCCTAGTGGTTCCTGTCTTCATTAGCTTTTTGACTGCTGCTGCACATTAAGCGGATGTTTTCAGAGAACTATCCACAATGACTCCAAGTTCTCTTTGAGTGGTAACAGCTAATTTAGACCTCATCATTTTATCTGTATAGTTGGGATTATGTTTTCCAATTTGCATTACTTTGCATTTATCAATATCCCAGTTATGTGAGATCCTTTGTAACTCTTCACAGTCTACTTTGGACTTAACTATCTAGAGTAATTTTGTATCATCTGAAAATTTTGCCACCTCACTGTTTACCCCCTTTTCTAGATCACTTATGAATATGTTGAACAGCACCAGTCCCAGTACTGATCTTTGGGGGTATGCTGCTATTTACCTCTTCCACTGTGAAAACTGACTATTTATTCCTACCCTGAGTTTCCTGTCTTTTAACCAGTTCTTGATCCATGAGAGAACCTTTCCTCTTATCCCATGAAAACGTATTTTGCTTAAGAGCCTTTGGAGTGGGACCTTGTCAGAGGCTTTCTGAAAGTCCACATACACTCTATCAACCGGATCGCCCTTTTCCACATGTTTGTTGACCCCCCTCAAATAATTTGAATAGATTGGTGAGGCATGATTTCCTTTTACAAAAGCTGTGTTGACTCCTCCCCAACAAATCATGTTAATCTATTTGTTTAATAATTCTTTACTATAATTTCAACCAGTTTGCCTGGTACTGAAGTTGGGTTTACTGGCCTGTAATTGCCAGGATCGCCTCTAGAGCCTTTTAAAAAAATCAGTGCTACATTAGCTACCTTCCAGTCATCTGGTAAAGAAGCTGATTGAAGTGATAGGTTACATACCACAGTGAGTAGTTCTGCAGTTTCACATTTGAGTTCCTGCAGAACTTTTGGGTGAATCCTATCTGGTCCTGGTGACTTACTACTGTTTAATTTATCAATTTGTTCCAAAACCTCCTCCATTGGAATTCTAGTCTGGGACAGTTCCTCAGAATTGTCATCTGGGAAGAATGACTCTGTGCAGAAAGGACTGTACCCAACACAGGTGTTGTCTACACTGCAAGAACAAGCAGCTTTAAACAAGCCTGTGGCCTAGCAGTGTGTGATCATGTTTTCCTCCTGCCTGTACATGTAGAAATGAGTGGCTGGGCAGGTGATCAGCAGGGTGACTGAGATCATCCCTATCTCAATTATTGATAGCTTAAACACAAAAATAGCCCCCTTCCCATGAAAAACTCCCACCTAGCCCAGAGTTCGACAGACATACAATCATTCTGTTAACCACATGTCCTGTCATCATTCCCCTCAGCTCCCCCGCCCCATTTGCTTGTTTCAGCAACTCTGATTCACATCTGCAGCTATACTGTGAGCTCTCTGGCGCAGGGACGGTCTCTTACTCTGGGTTTACACAGAGCCCCACAGAATGGGGCCCTGATCCTGATTAGTGCCTCTGGCACTGCTGTACCAACAGGGTCAGAGAACAAGGGGTTAACCACTGTAACATTTTGTTTTGTCCACACAGGCAAGAAAACCCAGGTTCTAACTGTGCTGGGCCACAGCGTGCATCACATCCACATGCTCATTTTTGTAGGCTGCTCCAGACTATGGGGCCACTGAGTGCCTCAGTCTGGGACACTCACTGATGTGGAGTGGGGACAGGATATGGCCTGCTAGTCCAAGAACTTGTGCTGTGCCTTCCTTTCTGGAAGTGCTCTAGCCTCGGGCCAGACTCCCTGCAGCAGAGACAATGGCAGCGCCTCTCCTGCGGCTGGCTTCAGGGCAAGGTGCATTTATACAGCAGTGGCATACAGGGCCTGGCTGGAGCCCACATGTGTACTGCACAGATTGTCTGACATTCGGAAATCTGTGCTATTACATGACTTTCTAGCTGGAGTCTAGGGCCTTTGAATTGCAAAATGTTATTTACTGTAAATATGGTAATACATTGTTATTGGCCTTACAGTCGAATTCCAATTGGTCCAATGGGCAATACTGTCTCTACCCATACAGTTCTCATTGCCGGGTCATACTGGCTGCACTCTGCTTGTGGTGTCTTGTGTGCCCCAAATCTCTACTAGCCTCTAGGGGGCACTCCTGTCCTGTTCAGGATCATTCTGAACCCAGCACAAAGCCAGGACAGGCCTCTGGAGAAATATTTCACCATCAGAAAGTTGAAAACTCACTTCAGTTTTCACAAACAGCCTTAGCCCTAACTGGATATTACGATGCTCTACCTCCACCCATGAGCCCATAAACCCAGCCATTATATCACCAGGTCACCACACCTCAGCCACCAGGTCACCTCCCAGCATGCACCTCAAGCCCTCAGCTACCGCAGTGTGGACATGGCAAAGACCTATACAAATGGGCTGTTTGGTTTACTCCAGTATCAGAAATACCTTCTTTCCTACTGTAGATACAATGCTATTCCCTCACCCCATCCCAACACACAGTGCAGTCCACATGCAGACCCTCCTTCATATGTGAATTGACGACAACAATTAACTTGTCTCCTGTTGCTCCATATGAAGTCTAGAAACATCCATTTCACAGCTGCCATTCCATGAAGAGTCTGGGAGACCAGGATACGTCTCCCACCCTCTGTTGTGAGAGGCCTGGACTTGACATGACCCACAGCCAACTTGTGTATGACTTAGCATAACCCGCAGCCATCTTGTATGCTCAGCCACCATAAATTAGAAATAAAAACTATAGTCAGGAAAATTCATCCTCAGCAGACAGAAAAATACCAGCTGCAGCCTTACTAACAGGGATAGATACAGTAAAATCACAGTCATGGGAATAGAAGGAAGTAGGGACAAGCTAACCTTGAGTTTCTGCAAGTTTCTTACTGGGTGCCTGTGAGAGTTTTTAGTTCAAAGTTGCTTTTGCTGATAAGTAGCAATTATGAGGTTTTGCTATTGCTAGAGAAGTTGTTTGAGCCCATTGGGATTATGATTGGTTAAATTTATTGCATAGTCATGTTTCAAGTAAAATAATTGGTTAAAAGTAAAGATAAGAAGGACTCTCATTTTAACTATATAATGAGGGTCAAAAGAGATGCCAGCTGGAACTAACTCCAGGACACAGCTCAAGAACAAAGCTGCCAGAATGCTTACATCCTGCAGAAGCCGGCACCCCTGATGAGATCTGATGCTGACTGACCGTTGGGAGAAGTCTGGCTGCTTTGTTGGGAGTGGTGAGCAGTAGATGCTTGGCGTGTCTATTCTGTTGATTGATTGTTAGTAAATACGTATACATGTTTAACGGTATTACTGTTGTGTATTTGGTTGTCATGGGTTTGGTTACTATGGCAACTGAGTTAGACTATTAAGGGATAGCTCAGCCGGTTTCAACCGGCTGAGTGAGCTCTCTGTGTCTGTAAATAAAATGGAGGTTTTGGTTAGCTGTCTGCTCTCTGGCCTCAAGTGATTGCTTCCTACACCGGCTGCCCCAAGGATATAACACTGGCGACGAGGATGGGATCCTGGTGCTGCTCCAGTAACAGAAGGAAGTAGAAGTCAAGGTAAAGACCAAACAAAGAAAAAAAGCTGCTTGTTTGCACTGACTGTGAAAGTGAAACCAAAAATCATGGCTACTCTGACCAGGCCCCTGGAGCCTTTTGATGAGAATACAGAGCAGTGGCATGTGTATACTGAGCGTTTTGAGCTTTTTTGTATTGCAAATGACATTACAGAAGCGAAGAAGGTGCCAATATTCTTAACTGTTGTAGGGGCTAAAACCTACTCTCTGCTACGCAGCTTACTACACCCTGTTAAGCCTGAGACTAAATTTTACAGTGACATTGTGGAAATCCTGGGGTCTCATTTCTCCCCAAAACCACTGGTAATTGCTGAAAGATATAGGTTCCACAAAAGAGACCAAAAGGAAGATGAAACAGTTGTACAATTTGTAGCCATTTTAAAAAAGCTAGCAGAACACTGTGAATTTAAAGAGATGTTAAATGATGCCCTGCGTGACAGGTTAGTGTGTGGCCTCTGCAGTGAAGCTATACGGAAGCGCCTACTGACAGAGGCTCAGCTTACATTACAGAAGGCTGTTGATATTGCTGTCTCCATGGAACTGGCTACAAGGGAGGCACAATACATCGGTGCACCCCCTAGGGTGCAAAAAGTGTCACAAGAACCGACCCACAAAACTGTGCAGAGTCAAGAATGTTACCGCTGTGGTAAGCTGGGTCACCAGGCATCAGAATGCTGGTGTAAGGACCTGGTGTGTCGACACTGTGGCAAAAAGGGACACATTGAGTGTGCCTGTAAACAAAAGAAAAAGAGGCCTGTGGTCTGGCCGACAAAAAGAGGAACCTTGCATACCCTAGAGCAGACCCAGGATGATCAAGGTGACACCGCCTCACAAGAGGAAGTGCCACTGCATGTTTTGTCTTTGGCAGCGGGCTCACATGAATACTGGGTAACCCCCTTATTGGAGGGCAAACCTATACGCATGGAACTAGACACCGGTGCAGCTGTCTCGCTGGTTCCTGAGACTGTGTATAAGGAAAAGCTACAGCATCTTCCGCTTAAGGCAACAAAAACTGTTCTGAAGACGTATACAGGTGAAGCTGTGCCCATGTTGGGCACTATTGATGTTAAGGTGGAGCTCAATGGACGGGCGGCTAAATTGCCACTGTTTGTGGTGAGAGGTAACTACCCAGCCTTAATGGGTAGGTCTTGGCTTGGGAAGATTCAGCTGAACTGGGCAGAAGTGCACCGGATGACTAAAGAAGAAACCAGTCTAACCCCTATACTAAGGAAACATGCTGCTGTTTTTGGAGATGATTTGGGAAGTATGAAGGGAATCACTGTGACATTGAACATTAAACCTGGCAGTCCACCAAAATATCTGAAAGCCCGAACTGTGCCATATGCCATCAGGCCAAAAGTTGAAGCAGACCTGGAGCGCCTGGTCACCAATGGAGTCCTAATACCAGTTACCCATAGCTCATGGGCCACTCCTATCATTCCAATAGTGAAGAAAGATGGCTCTCTCCAGATTTGCGGTGATTTTAAAGTCACTGTCAACCCAGTGTTGTGTGCAGAGCAATACCCGCTTCCTCGCATCGATGACCTCTTCTCAGGCCTGGCTGGGGGACAAAAGTTCAGTAAGATTGATCTGAGTCAAGCATATTTACAGATGCACGTCGATGAAAAGTCCCAAGAGCTGTTGACTATTGTGACTCATAAGGGGCTTTATCGATACTGTCGCCTACCCTTCGGAATCACATCGGCTCCCGCCCTGTTCCAGAGGGCTATGGACCAGATCTTGTGTGGCTTGTCAGGAGTTCAGTGCTATCTGGATGATATCCTGGTCACTGGAAGAAATGAAGAGGATCACTTAAAGAATTTAGAGGCTACCCTACAAAGACTGGAAGAGTATGGCCTACGAGTTCGCAAAGACAAGTGTGAATTCTTCAAGCCCTCTGTTGAATATTTGGGACACATCATCGATTCTGCAGGTCTTCATAAGGCCCCTGCAAAAGTTAAAGCTATTGTGGAGGCTCCCCCACCTCGAAATGTAAGCCAGCTGCGCTCATTTCTAGGACTACTGAACTATTATGGAAAGTTCATCTCACAGTTAGCCACACTGCTAAAACCACTTCATGAGCTCCTTGGGCAGAACAAGGCCTGGAAGTGGACTGAAGCCTGTGATGTTGCATTTAACAAAGCTAAGGATGCATTGTTAAATTCTGAAGTTCTAACGCACTTTGATCCATCCTTACCCCTGCAATTGGCCTGCGATGCTTCCCCTTATGGAGTGGGAGCGGTTGTGTCACACATTATGCCTTCGGGAGAAGAAAGACCTATTACTTTTGCTTCACGCACTCTAAGCAAAGCAGAAACTAACTACGCCCAAATCGAACGTGAGGCATTAGGAATTGTTTTTGGAATTCGGAAGTTTCATCAGTACCTGTTTGGGCGAAAGTTTACTCTTCTTACAGACCATCGACCTCTGACATCAATTTTTGGACCCTACACAGACATTCCCCCATTAGCTGCTAGTCGTATGCAACGTTGGGCATTGATACTTTCTGCACACACATATGAAATCAAATATCGGAAATCCACTCTGCACGGCAATGCAGATGGCCTCTCAAGGTTGCCTTTACCGGTCAAACATCAAGATAGTGCCCAAAAGGAAATCTTCTACTTTGAACAGGTAGAGAATACACCCATCACTGCTACTCAGATAAAGAAGGCAACCCGCGTTGACCCAGTATTATCCCAAGTTATGGACCTGGTCATGCATGGAAAATCTCGACAAACCTCTCCGGTCTCACCCGACCTTGTTCCCTACATGTCCAGGCGGACGGAGTTATCGGTCCAATCTGGTTGTTTGTTGTGGGGAAGGCGTGTCATTATTCCACCACCCCTGAGATCACAGATGTTAGAACAGCTACATTCCGGTCACTGTGGAATAGTGCGCATGAAGGAAATTGCACGAAGCTATTTTTGGTGGCCTAGATTGGACAGTGCTATTGAAGAGAAGGCAAAAGCTTGTATGTCATGTCAGGGTGTAAGAAATGCACCCCAGTTGGCACCCCTACACCCATGGGACTGGCCTGAAAACCCGTGGCAACGTATTCACGTTGACTTTGCTGGCCCCCTTGAAGGAAGCATGTTCTTGGTGGCAGTAGATGCCCATTCTAAATGGCCAGAAGTCTCTATAATGCAGTCCACTACTGCAGAGAGTACTATTCAAAAACTACGAGGACTCTTTAGTCGTTTTGGTCTGCCAGAACAACTTGTGAGCGACAACGGACCGCAGTTCGTCTCTCAGGAGTTTCAAAATTTTATGAAGGCAAATGGGATACACCACATCACGTCAGCACCATATCATCCGTCCACCAACGGATTAGCTGAAAGATTTGTGCAGACAATGAAAAACGCTTTGAAATCAGCAAAGGGACAACACTCCATTCAAAAGCGTCTGGATACCTTCTTACTTTCCTATAGAAACACACCTCATGCTACGACCCAGGCTTCCCCAGCCTTTCTAATGATGGGACGACAGCTGCGCACTTGCTTTGATCTGCTGAAACCTTCTGAACCCAGACAAACTATGCAACATCAGCAGCAATATCAAGTCATCAGACGGGCACCCAGAGCAAAAGACCGAACCTTTAGCCCAGGACAGCCAGTTTTGGCTCGGAATTATACTTCCAGAGCTAAATGGGTCCCGGCCACAGTCATCACTCAAACAGGACCTGTTTCCTATACAGTCCGGACTGCAGAGAATCTTACCTGGCGGCGACATGTAGATCAGCTGTTGCCAGGTCATGCCAGTCTTCAGGACGCATCTGCAGTTGAGGGGTCTGACTTCACCCCTCCTGGTGAGACACCGAATCATGAGTCACCTGTTCCTGACTGTTCTCCTCCATTACCGCCGGCAGCTGAGATACCCCTTTGCCCAGCACGAGCTGATACCACCTCCTCACCTATTCGTGCTGCGGACCCTGAGCCCTTAGTACTTTCGGGTGCAACAACACCAGAAGTTCGCCGTAATCCACCTAGAGACAGAAGGCCTCCTCATCGGCTGGATCTTTAGTTAGGGCGAACCCACGGTTATGGGGCAAAATAATCCCCAGGGTTTAGCGGGAATGGAGGCAGTCTACCCTCCTTCTCTAGTTTAGTGTGTGTTTTATTTTGGGGATGTTCTTATTAGGGGGGGAGGAATATGTTGTGTATTTGGTTGTCATGGGTTTGGTTACTATGGCAACTGAGTTAGACTATTAAGGGATAGCTCAGCCAGTTTCAACCGGCTGAGTGAGCTCTCTGTGTCTGTAAATAAAATGGAGGTTTTGGTTAGCTGTCTGCTCTCTGGCCTCAAGTGATTGCTTCCTACACCGGCTGCCCCAAGGATATAACAATTACTGTGTAAAGGCTCCTTCACTGGCACATGGTCTTGTTAACCCATAGAGGGCCACTGGACCCAGGGGAGTGGGAGGGCCTAAATTGTGTGGGTAACACCTCCAGGATACATAGCAGCTGGAATAATTTACAGATTAGTGACAGGTTTCAGAGTAGTGGCCATGTTAGTCTGTATCATCAAAAAGAATGAGGAGTCCTTGTGGCACCTTAGAGACTAACACATTTATTTGGTCATAAACTTTTGTGGGCTAAAACCCACTTCATCGGATGCATGAAGTGGAAAATACTGTATGCATCTGATGAAGTGGCTGAAGCCCACAAAAGCTTATGCCCAATTAAATGTGTTAGTCTCTAAGGTGCCACAAGGACTCCTTGTTTTTTTTTTTTTAAACACATTAGTACCATCTTGATGTGATGGTCGTATTGCATCATAGTAGAGAAGGGATCTGGGCAGGGATACAAGGCCAGACTTCTAGCTCTGTGTGGCACTAACGATAAGCTTCTTGACTCAGGATTTTTTTTGTGTGTTTTAATTTACCTGGGCTACATATTGACACTCTAAACTGCTGTAAAATCTTTAACTCATTTCTATTCTTTCCATGTCTCATTCAGTACTTTGTGTCCATTCTTTTCCCAGGAGCTTAGAACATGGAAAAGGAAGGAAGGGCTGAGCAGAGGGGAGAACTTTCTGCTTTACCAAGTGGCATTTTCTCCTCTTTCCCCATGGTTTTCATGTTATGGTGCAATTAACTAAATTCAGAAATAATGTTTTTAAAGTCACAGCTGAGGGCAAACACTGCAGCAGCGAGTGGCTCAGACAAACAAACTTAACAGGTCCCTTTGTGACTGATTTATAAGTTATAGAAAAACACCCTGGTTAATAAATCCCCAGGAAATTCTGTACTGTTGTCATTAATGCTCAAATCTTGGAGGGATTTGTCATGGAGACAAGTCAGGACTGTTGCGGGGAAGGTCCTGGGCAGAGACAAGGAGCAGGAAAACTTCACTTTCAAACTTCAGCTTTTCCATTCAGTTTAAAGTGTGCTATTAAGGGGCACTCACTGACCCCTGTGCAGTTTCTATCTCTCAGCAGAGAGAGGTACAAGCTAAGGACTGAATAGGTAGCGGCTGTCATGCAGGGAACCTCCTCTAGGTCACTGGTAGAGGCTAGGAAGGGGAGAGGGTGGCTGGAGCAGCTGCTGTCTGTGCTGTACCTGTTCTGTGCAGTAACAGACCCACTAGGACTCTCAAGCCAGTGCATTTCATCAACACCAATACAAGACACTAAAGACAAAGTGTCGTCCCCATGGCTGCAGAAGAGATTTCACAGCGGGTCACCATGTCCCTGTAGGAACATCCTGGCCAGTAAGGATCACTGAGATCAGAGCTGGAACCAGTCTCCTCCTGACCCCTTGGACCAGGGCAAGATGAGTTCCTTACACTACTCTCCCTGGCTTTGTGCAGGCTGATTGGGCCCCACCCCTCCCTTGTGTGAGGCTGCAGAGTCATCTCCCATTTTTCCTGAAGTTCCACCTAGTTTTTTCCCTTTTTCATCTCACTACACACAGTTACATTCAAGCCAACTTCCTCCTGAACTGGGCCAGTGCTGCTCAGTAAGGCCCAGCCCAGGACCATATTCCCTAAGGAAATCAAGATGGTGAGAGGCAGACCAGCTAGAAGTCTCTGTGTAAAGATACAAGAAGTGAAAAATAGGGGTGAGGTCACGATGGGGTCTACTAGAGACCACCAAACACCTCCTCTTCCTGAACAAGGCATTTCTAGAACAACCAACAAATATCTACAACATGAGACCTGGGGGACTTTATGCAGACATCTGTTGGAAAGGTATACCTATCTCATGGACTGGAAGGTCATTGAGTCCAGCCCCCTGCCTTCACTAGCAGGACCAAATACTGATTTTTGCCCCAGATCCCTAAGTGGCCCCCTCAAGGATTGAACTCACAACCCTAGGTTTAGCAGGCCAATGCTCAAACCACTGAGTTATCCCTCCCTGCAAGGTAATATGTCAAAACACAATATTTCCAGTAAATCCTTGGAATGTATTGGAGACAATTTTTTATTTCAGAGAGTGGAGGAAGTAACCAGGGGCACGGCCATTTTAGACTGGATTCTAACCAACAGGGAGGAATTGGTAGTGAATCGGAAGGTGGGAGACAATTTGGGTAAAAGTGACTGTAAAATGAGAGATTTTATGATTGCAAGGAAAGGGAAGAGAGAGCAGTAGAATAAGGACAATGGACTTCCAAAAAAGGCTTTAACAAAGTCAGAACTGGCAGGTAAGGACCCATGGGAAGAAAATCAAAGGAAAAAGAAGGTCAGGAGAGCTGGCAGTTTGTCAAGGAGAAAGTATTAAAGGCACAACTGAAAACTATTCCAATGTGAAGGAAAGAGGAAAAATAGTAAGAGCCCAATATGGCTCCATCAGAAGCTCGTTAGTGACCTGAAAAGGAATCCTACACAAAGGGGAAACATGGCTAACTGCTAAGGAGGAGCACAAAAGAACAGCACAAGGACATATGGGAAAAATCAGAAAGGCTAAGGCACAAAATGAGTTACATCTAGCAAGGGACATAAATACATTAGGAGCAAGAGAAATAACATCGAGAAGGCTAAAAAGCGTTTAATGCCTATTTTGCTTCACTCTTCACTAAAAAGGTTAATGGGGACAGATACTCAACACAATTAACATTAACAACAAGAGGGAAGGAACACAAGCCAAAATAGGGAAAGAACAGGTTAAAGAATATTAAGATAAGTTACATGTATTCAAGTCAGCAAGGGCCTAATGAAATTCATCCTAGGGTACTTAAGGAACTAGCTGAAGCAATCTCAGAACCACTAGTTAGCAATTATCTTCAAGAACTCTTGGAGGATGAGTGAGGTCCCAGATGACTGAAGAAAAACAAACATAATATGTATCCTTAAAAAGGGAAACAAAGAGGATGCAGGAAATTATAGACTAGTCAGCCTAACTTTGAAACCTGGAAAGATACTCAAACAAATTATCAATCAATCAGTTTGCAAGCACCTAGAGGGCAATGGGATTATAAGAAAAGCTCAGAATGGATTTGTCAAGAACAAATCATACCAACCTAATTTCCTTCTTTGACAGGGTTCTGGACTAGTGGCTGGGGTAAGGGGGTAAGTAATAGCAGGGCCGCCCAGAGGGGGGGGGGGGCAAGAGGGGCAATTTGCCCCAGGCCCAGCAGGGGCCCCTACGAGAGTTTTTCGGGACTCCTGGAGTGAGGTCCTTCAATCGCTCCAGGGGCCCTGGAAAACTCTCGCGGGGCCCGGGCCCCCGGAGCTTCTTCGCTCCCGGTCTTCGCTGGCCGGGGGTCCTTCCTCTCCGGGACAGAAGGACCCCCCCGCCGCCGAATTACCGCTGAAGCGGGACCCGCCGCCAGAGTGCAGCCGGGTCTTCGGCGGTAATTCGGCGGTGGGAGGCCCTTCCGCTCCGGGACCCGCCGCTGAAGTGCCCTGAAGACCCGCGGCGGGGGCTGCACTTCGGCGGCGGGTCCCGCTTCGGCGGTAATTCGGCGGCGGGGGGTCCCTGCTGTGGGTCTTTGGGGCACTTTGGTGGCGGGTCCCGGAACAGAAGGACCCCCCGCCGCCGAAGACCCCGGGCCCCCGGAATCCTCTGGGCGGCCCTGAGTAATAGTCATGGTATATCTTGATTTTAGTCAGGCTTTTGACAAAGTCCCACAGAACATTCTCATAAGCAAACTAGGGAAATGCAGTCTAGATACATTTCCTACAAGGAGGGTGCCGAATTGGTTGAAGGTCTGTACTCAAAAAGTAGTTATCAATGGTTCACTGTCAAACTGGGAGGACACATCTAATGGAGTCCTGCAAGGGGCTGTCCTGGGTCTGGTATTGTTCAATACTTTAATTCATGACTGGGATAACGCAGTGGAGAGGATGTTTACAAAAGTGTGCAGATGGCACCAAGCTGGGAGGGGTTGGAAGCACTTTGGAGGACAAGATTAAAATCTGAAACAACCTTAACAAATTGGATTCTATGGTACTGCAGAAAGTTCCCTCCTTGCACCCAACTGGTAGAAACTTTACTGCAGCCCCTTTAGCAGCTGTAGCATGCCTGGAGCTCCCACAACATCCTGAGTTTTGTATAAAATAACTAACCAACCAACCAAACTTTCAGTTAGCAGTAAATCCAGTTACCCAGAGCACAGCACAGGGACCTTTCTGGCATCAAATCCATGCATTAAAATGTGCAGGAGGTGCCAGAAATGCTCACATTGTATTAGAAACCCCACCTGCAGGAGACAAGAGAAGATAAGTGAAGATGTTAGAAAAGTTTATGGACGTTTGGTAGCCTGCAATGGATGCAAGATGAGTTAGGCGCATGCTGGCCCTGATCCCCAGGAGCAGAAATGGGTCTGTCTGCTTTGCAGCCACCACAGCAAATGCTTCCTCTGTCACCTTCATGAGTTTTAATCCACCATCCAGCAAAGTCCCATTATTATTTCAAACACACACATCTCACAGCTCTGTGTGATAGACCCACCTCCTGCTCCCAGGGGCTTTGTGTGCCTGAATCATTGATTACTGTTTGCCTTTCAAGACTGCAAGGTCCCTTGAGCCAGGACTGTGACTCCAAAATGTTCTGTACAGGCCCATCACATGTTCTATAAACCATGCAATTAATAATCAGAACACTGGCCTCTGACTCTAAAGTATTAAAGAGAATGGCCACATGCCCTTGGGAAGGGAAACACAGCTCTATTTTAAATACAAGTGAATGCAGTGGGACAGGCCTCTGCCTCGATAGGAAGACATTACTTTTATGTAATATTAAGGTTGTGTTGATGAGTGGGGCTCAATACAGTCCCTGATGCACCTTCCCCATCTCTGCGATACCCTGGAGTGGCAAGGGGTTCCAGGAGGCTAGAAGGGAAGAAGCCTGGAGTACCGAGGGCCAGCTCCCATGTGCTGGCTGAAATCACTGCAGCAGAGAGGGTGGATCATTTTAAATCTCTACCAGGAAGACAGCTGGAGGAGGCTGGGGAATTCTCTAGGCAAAGGCTGGCCCTTGGTAGGGACTAATGCACCTGTATATGTATTTGCAATGACACCAAGCAGCATTTTCAAAACAGAGTATGATTTATTAGTGAACTGGACCACAGCATTGGAAGTCCTTGGGTTAGCAGAGACAAATGAAACTGGAGCAGAGGAGAGGATGGAAGATGATAAAATATGGGTAGGATCTGATGAGAAACAGTCAAATGAAAAACAGTCCCATTCAATTACATCACATAACAGCAGACAGTTAAAAAGTTCCAACTTTTTAAAGTGCTTACATAACTCTCCTGCCCGTCAGAGTTGGCAGCAACAAGGGCCGGGTTCAGTATCCAGGGGTTCCATTTCAATAACACAATGCAAAACTGGCTCAAGCCCCCACTCAGTGACCTGGGACAATTACATACCACCCCCCCGGGCGCCTCTACAAGGCAATACTTCCCCTCTTGCAAGCACGGAGTCTGAGTGTAGCAAAATACTTTTAATAAAGGAGGAGGATTCAGGCATCAATGGGGCAGTGTAGAGGGGTTTGGTCGGGGCTCGTCCCTCTCCAGGGAGGTGGGGAACCACACCACCTTGCTACTTCCATCCAGTTGTGACGGGGAATTAGTCTGGCTACAGACTAGGGACCGAATGGCTGGGTAGCAGTTCTGCAGAAAAGGACCTAGGGGTTACAGTGGACGAAAAGCTGAATATGAGTCAACAGTGTGCCCTTGTTGCCAAGAAGGCTAATGGCATTTTGGGTTGTATAAGTAGGGGCATTTCCAGCAGATCAAGGGATGTGATCATCCCCCTCTACTCAGCACTGGTGAGGCCTCATTTGGAGTACTGTGTCCAGTTTTGGGCCCCACACTACAAGAAGGATGTGGATAAATTGGAGAGAGTCCAGCGGAGGGCAACAAAAATGATTAGGGGACTGGAGCACATGACTTATGAGGAGAGGCTGAGGGAACTGGGATTGTTTAGTCTGCAGAAGAGAAGAATGAGGGGGGATTTGATAGCTGCTTTCAACTACCTGAAAGGGGGTTCCAAAGAGGATGGATCTAGACTGTTCTCAGTGGTAGAAGATGACAGAACAAGGAGTAATGGTCTCAAGTTGCAGAGGGGGAGGTTTAGGTTGGATATTAGGAAAAACTTTTTCACTAGTAGGGTGGTGAAGAACTGGAATGGGAGGATTCCACTAGGGAGGTAGTGGAATCTCCTTCCTTAGAGGTTTTTAAGGTCAGGCTTGACAAAGCCCTGGCTGGGATGATTTAGTTGGGTTTGGTCCTGCTTTGAGCAGGGGGTTGGACTAGATGACCTCCTGAGGTCCCTTCCAACCCTGAGATTCTATGATTCTATGATTCTATGGCCATGGGGGTCTCATGCCACGGCAGCAGTAGAGGCAAAACATAACAGTTACTCACACCCAGTCAGCGGACAGTAGTGAGTTGCAGCATTATATTGGGGAAACACCACAAACAGGATTCATATCAAAAACCGTGAGCAAAAGACCCATCCCAAGTAAGTTTGGCAGTGTCCTTTTCCCCTAAGGGTCTTAACTCCAGCAACCCAACAGTCACGCCACCCACAGTTTCTGACCTTGGTCAGTGCAGCCCCCAGAGTTCAGAAGTTCCTCTGCAGAGTTTACCTCCCAGCCTGGGTGGAAGTGGGGGGAGATATGGGAGGGGGGCATCTCACATGCTTGGGTTGATTGCCACACCTCTCCATGGGGTTCTGCCGCAGTCTTCACTTCCAGCTGCGTCTCTCTGCCAGCTGCCCTGCTATCCGCTCGCCATGCCTCTCCGCTATCCGCTCCTCTCTGCCAGTCGCTCCACTCCACTATCCGCGCCTCTCCACCAAGCTGCTCTGCTCCACTATCTGCTCCGCTCACCACGCCTCTCCACTATCCGCTCCTCTCCACCGGCTGCTCTGCTCCACTATCTTCTCCGCTCGCCACGCCTCTCCACTATCCGCTCTTCTCCACCGGCTGCTCCGCTCCACTATCTTCTCCGCTCGCCACACCTCCCCGCTATGCGCTCCTCTCCACCGGCTGCTCCGCTCCACTATCTTCTCTGCTCACCACACCTCCCCGCTATCTGCTCCTCTCCACCGGCTGCTCCGCTCCACTATCTTCTCCGCTCACCACGCCTCTCCACTGGCTGCTCTGCTCCACTATCCGCTCCGCTCGCCACACCTCTCCACTATCCACTCCTCTCCACCGGCTGCTCCTCTCCACTATCCGCTCCTCTCCACTGGCTGCTCCGCTTGCCACGCCTCTCCACTATCCGCTCCTCTCCACCAGCTGCTCCGCTCCACTATCTTCTCCGCTTGCCACGCCTCTCCACTATCTGCTCTTCTCCACCGGCTGCTCCGCTCCACTATCCGCTCCGCTCGCCACACCTCCCCACTATCCGCTCCTCTCCACCGGCTGCTCCGCTCCACTATCTGCTCTACTTGCCACGCCTCTCCACTATCCGCTCCTCTCCACCGGCTGCTCCGCTCCACTATCCGCTCCTCTCCACCGGCTGCTCTGCTCCACTATCCGCTCCGCTCGCCACACCTCCCCGCTATCCGCTCCTCTCCACCAGCTGCTCCGCTCCACTATCCGCTCCGCTCACCACGCCTCTCCACTATCCACTCCTCTCCACTGGCTGCTCTGCTCCACTATCCGCTCCGCTCGCCACACCTCCCCACTATCCGCTCCTCTCCACCGGCTGCTCCGCTTGCCACGCCTCTCCACTATCCGCGCCTCTCCACTATCCGCTCCTCTCCACTGGCTGCTCCGCTTGCCACGCCTCTCCACTATCCGCGCCTCTCCACTATCTGCTCCTCTCCACTGGCTGCTCTGCTCCACTATCCGCTCCGCTCGCCACGCCTCTCCACTATCCGCTCCTCTCCACCGGCTGCTCCTCTCCACTATCCGCTCCTCTCCACCGGCTGCTCCGCTTGCCACGCCTCTCCACTATCCGCGCCTCTCTGCTATTCGCTCCTCTCTGCCAGCCATCCTGCTAGCCGCTCATTGACTTGTCTTCAGGCCCCCCCACCCACTTAACACAGTTCTCAGAAATCTCAGCTGTTTAGTGACATCAGTGCTCAGTGATTTTAGCCAGTAGTAGGGGAGCCTCAGTGCCAGTGCACCACTAGCCCAAAGTAGGGCTAGTGCTTAGACCCAGGTATCAGTGATTTCAGTTCCATACCATGTAACAAGACTCCAAATGAAGTCAAAATTAGCTCTGTTATTGCACACTGGAGAAAGATAGGATAAAAGTGGTGTTTAGGGCCCTCGGAAGGGAGCCCCTATCACCAGGCACAAATACCTGTCCCTAGCTCCCCCCCCCTCAGTCCACTGGAGTTTGGAACCCATGTCCATTGCCTAGTTAGTAATACTTAGGTGAGGGCGAGTCCCTCTGTCATAAAATGCCAAGTACAGTTCTACTGTCCTTGATTCACATAACCAGGATAACAACACTTTATTACTCCTGCCCCAATAACAAAGACACTGGGTATCCCACAGAAACCAAAGTGACCATTTGGGCAAACAGTCTATCTTGCTAGGCAGGGTGGGTGTACCCATGCAAATGAGATCAGCCCCTGAAGTCCTTTTCCACAGCTCACCACCAGATTAGACAAATTAGAGAATTGGGCCAAAAGAAATATGATGAGATTCAACAAGGACAAGTGCAGAGTCCTGCACTTAGGATGGCAGAATCCCATGCACTGCTACAGACTAGGGACCGAATGGCTGGGCAGCAGTTCTGCAGAAAAGGACCTAGGGGTGGACAAAAAGCTGAATATGAGTCAACAGTGTGCCCTTGTTGCCAAGAAGGCTAATGGCATTTTGGGTTGTATAAGTAGGGGCATTTCCAGCAGATCGAGGGATGTGATCATTCCCCTCTATTCAGCACTGGTGAGGCCTCATTTGGAGTACTGTGTCCAGTTTTGGGCCCCACACTACAAGAAGGATGTGGATAAATTGGAGAGAGTCCAGCGGAGGGCAACAAAAATGATTAGGGGGCTGGAGCACATGACTTATGAGGAGAGGCTGAGGGAACTGAGATTGTTTAGCCTGCAGAAGAGAAGAATGAGGGGGGATTTGATAGCTGCTTTCAACTACCTGAAAGGGGGTTCCAAAGAGGATGGATCTAGACTGTTCTCAGTGGTAGAAGATGACAGAACAAGGAGTAATGGTCTCAAGTTGCAGAGGGGGAGGTTTAGGTTGGATATTAGGAAAACCTTTTTCACTAGTAGGGTGGTGAAGAACTGGAATGGGTTACCTAGGGAGGTGGTGGAATCTCCTTCCTTAGAGGTTTTTAAGGTCAGGCTTGACAAAGCCCTGGCTGGGATGATTTAGTTGGGTTTGGTCCTGCTTTGAGCAGGGGTTGGACTAGATACCTCCTGAGGTCCCTTCCAACCCTGAGATTCTATGATTCTATGTCAGGGGAGAGCTCATTCTGACTGCTTACATCTATATACCAATGCTAAAAGTCTAAATATTAAGATGGGTGAACTTGAGTGCCTCATATTAAATGAGGATATTGATATCTCAGAAACTCAGTGGAATGAGGATAATCAATAGGACACAGTAATACCAGGGTACTACATATATTGGAAGGACAGAACAGGTCATGCTGGTGGGGGAGTGGCACTATATGTGAAAGAAAACAGTCAAATAAAGTAAAAGTCTTAAATGAACCAAACTGTACCATAGAATCTCTATGGATAGTAATTCCATGCTTGAATAATAAGAATATAGCAGTAGTATATACTACTGACCACCTGACCAGGATGATGATAGTGACTGTGAAATGCTCAGGGAGATTAGAGAGGCTGTAAAAATGCAAAACTCAGTAATAATGGGTGAATTCAACTATCCCTATCTTTACTGGATACATGTCCCCTCAGGGCAGATGCAAAGATAAAGTTTCTTGACACCTTAAATGACTGCTTCTTGAAGCAGCTAGTCCTGGAACTCACAAGGGGAGAGACAATACTTGATTTAGGCCTAAGTGGAGCACAGGATCTGATCCAAGAGGTGAATTTAGCTGAACCACTTGGTAATAGTGACCATAATATAATTAAATTTAACATCCCTGGGCATGGGGGCAGCGGGGACGGGAGACCACAGCAACCCACAAGAGTAGCATTTAAATTTCATCAAGGGGCACTACACACAAATGAGGAAATTAGTTAAAGTGAAATTAAAATGTACAGTGCCAAAAATGGAATCACTACAAGCTGCATGGAAACTTTTGAAAGATACCATAAAAAAGGTTCAACTTAAACATATACCCCAAATTAAAAAAAAACATAGTAAGTTGACCCCCCAAAAATGCTACCATGACTAAACAATAAAGTAAAAGAAGCAGTGAGTAGCATAAGAACATAAGAACAGCTGTACCGGGTCAGACCAAAGGTCCATCTAGCCCAGTATCTGTCTACCGACAGTGGCCAATGCCAGGTGCCCCAGAGGGAGTGAACCTAACAGGCAATGATCAAGTGATCACTCTCCTGCCATCCATCTCCATCCTCTGACAAACAGAGGCTAGGGACACCATTCCTTACCCATCCTGGCTAAAAGGCATCCTTTAAAAAGTGAAAGTTAATTCCTATTGAGGAAAGTATAAAGGAGCATAAATTCTGGCAAGTGAAGTGTAAAAATATAATTAGGAAGGCCAAAAAAGAATTTGATGAACAACTAGCCAAAGACGCAAAAAGTAAGAACAAAATTGTTTTAAGTTCATCAGAAGCAGGAAGCCTGCTAAACAACCAGTGGGGCCACTGGACAATCGAGATGCTAAAGGAGCACTCAAGAATGATAAGGCCATTGTGGAGAAACTACATGAATTCTTTGCAACGGTCTTCACGGCTGAGAATGTGAGGGAGATTTCCTCAGATCTGTCACCTAAAAAGAATGGCTCAGGTTTGGGACTGTCCCAGATTCAGGCATCAATGGGGCAGTGTAGAGGGGTTTGGTCGGGGCTCGTCCCTCTCCAGGGAGGTGGGGAACCACACCACCTTGCTACTTCCATCCAGTTGTGACGGGGAATTAGCCTGGCCATGGGGGTCTCATGCCACGGCAGCAGTAGAGGCAAAACATAACAGTTACTCACACCCAGTCAGCGGACAGTAGTGAGTCACGGGCTCAGGTCCTCCTCCAGGAGATGAGCAACTGTTATATAATGAGCAAGCCCAGGCTCCTGGATCTGAAGGTCCTGCGAGAGGGGGAGATGCCACCTACAGGTTTGGTGGTGGGGGGACGCAGGCCCACACACTCCACTGCGTTCCAGCCCAGGGCCCTAGCAGCGGCAGAAGACCTGCTGCTGTGTCAGTGGGGATCCTGGCCACAACACACTGACATAGGCTCTGGCAGTGCTGCAGCCAGACTAGGGTCAGCTGCCCCCGGGCTACTTCAGACTCCCCCTCTAGAGGTATCTGGGTCCGGACAGCATCCTCCATGGGGTCCAGCACCATGGGCTCCTCAGGGTACCCAGCGAGGGGCAGGCTTGGCAGCTCCTCTGGGTAACTTGCGAGGGCAGGCTTGGCAGCTCCTCTGAGCTCTGGTTGGCATCAGGCATCAGCTGGTCTGGCCAGTCCATGGGTCGGCCACCGATTGCTGGGGTCTCCCAACCATGAGCTAGTCCACAGGCATCTGGCTTCTCCGGTGGTTGTTCTTCTAATGAGCTCTGGGGTTGGGCTTTTATACTTCCTGTCCTGCGCCCTGACCTCTGGAGGGGCGGGCGCAGGATTCACTGGCTCCGCCCACTTTGGTGTCTGGAGAGGCTCATATCTCCAGAGCCGTGGGGAACCACACTGCCTTGCTACAGGGAGGTTTTGGAACAAATTGATAAATTAAACAGTAATAAGTCACCAGGACCAGATGATGATATTCACCCCTGAGTTCTGAAGGGACTCAAATGTGAAATTGCAGAACTACTAACTGTGGTATGTAACCTATCACTCAAACCAGCTTCTGTACTGAATGAGTGGAGGATCACTGATGCGATGCCAATTTTTAAAAAGTGCTCCAAGCAATTACAGGCCGGTAAACCTGGCTTCAGTACTGGGCAAATTGGTTGACACTATAGTAAAGAACAGAATTAACAGACACACAGATGAACATGATTTGTTGTGGAACAGTCAACATGTTTTTTGTAAAAGGAAATCATGCCTCACCAATCTATTAGAATTCTTTGAGGGGCTCAACAAGCATGTGGACAAGGGTGATCCGGTGTACAGTGTACTTGGAAAAAGAACAGAAGCACTTGTGGCACCCTAGAGACTAACAAATTTATTTGAGCATAAGCTTTTGTGGGCTAAAACCCACTTCATCAGATACTTGGACTTTCAGAAAGCCTTTCAGAAGGACCATCACCAAAGGCTCTTAAGCAAAGAAAACTGTCATGGGATAAGAGGGAAGGTCCTCTCCTGGATCAGTAACTGGTTAAAAGATAGGAAATAAATGGTATGAATAAATGGTCAGTTTTCAAAGTGGAAAGAGGTAAATAGTGGTGTCCCCCATGGGTCTGTACTGAGATCAGTCCTATTCAACATATTGATAAATTATCTGGGAAAAGGCGTGAACAGTGAGGTGGCAAAATATTCAGATGATACAAAACTACTCAAGGTAGTTAATTCCAAAGCAGACTGCAAAGAGTTACAAAGGGGTTGCACAAAACAGGGTGACTGGGGAACAAAATGGCAGATGAAATTCAATGTTGTTAAATGCAAAATAATGCAAATTGGAAAGCATATCCCCAACTATACATATAAAATGATGGGGTCTAAATTAGCTGTTACCACTCAAGAAAGATCTTAGAGTCATTGTGGATAATTCTCTGAAAACATCCACTCAGTGTGCAGCGGCAGTCAAAAAAGCAAACAGAATGTTGGGCATCATTAAGAAAAGGATAGATAATAAGACAGAAAATATCATATTGCCTCTATATAAATCCATGGTATGCCCACATCTCAAATACTGCATGCAGATGTGGTTCCCCCATCTCAAAAAAGATATGTTAGAATTGGAAAAGGTACAGAAGAGGGCAACAAAAAATATTAGATGCATGCAACAGCTTCCATGTGAGGAGAGATTAATAAAATGGGAACTTTTCTGCTTGGAAAAGAGATGACTAAGGGGGAATATGATAAAGGTCTATAAAATCATGACTGGTGTGGGGATAGTACGCTTATTAAGTGTGCAGATGATGCCAAACTGGGAGGGATTGCAAGTGCTTTGGAGGACAGGGTTATAATTCAAAATGATCTGGACAAATTGGAGAACTGGTCTGAGGTAAACAGGATGAAGTTTAATAAAGACAAATGCAAAGTGCTCCACTTAGGAAGGAACAATCAGTTTCACACACAAAGAATGGGAAGAGACTGTCTAGGAAGGAGTGCAGCAGAAAGGGATCTAGGGGTTATAGTGGACCACAAGCTAAATATGAGTCAACAGTGTGATGCTGTTGCAAAAAAAGCAAATGTGATGCTGGGATGCATTAACAGGTGTGTTGTGAGCAAGACACGAGAAGTCATTCTTCCGCTCTACTCTGCGCTGGTCAGGCCTCAACTAGAGTATTGTGTCCAGTTCTGGGCACCACATTTGAAGAAAGATGTGGAGAAATTGGAGAGGGTCCAGAGAAGAGCAACAAGAATGATTAAAGGTCTTGAGAACATGACCTATGAAGGAGGCTGAAAGAATTGGGTTTGTTTAGTCTGGAAAAGAGAAGACTGAGAGGGGTCATGATAGCAGTTTTCAGGTATCTAAAAGGGTGTCATAAGGTGGAGGGAGAAAACTTGTTCACCTTAGCCTCTAATGATAGAACAAGAAGCAATGGGCTTAAACTGCAGCAAGGGAGGTTTAGGTTGGACATTAGGAAAAAGTTCCTAACTGTCAGGGTGGCTAAACACTGGAATAAATTGCCTAGGGAGGTTGTGGAATCTCCATTCTGGAGATATTTAAGAGTAGGTTAGATAAATGTCTATCAGGGATGGTCTAGACAGTATTTGGTCCTGCCATGAGGGCAGGGGACTGGACTCAATGACCTCTCGAGGTCCCTTCCAGTCCTAGAATCTATGAATAAGTAAATAAGGAAGTGTTATTTACTCCTTCTCATAACACAAGAACTAGGGGTCACCAAATTAAATTAATAGGGAGCAGATGTAACACATACAAAAGGAAGTATTTTTTCACACAACGCACAGTCAACCTGTGGAACTCCCTGCCAGAGGATGTTGTGAAGGCCAAGATTATAACAGGGTTCAAAAAAGAACTAGATAAATTCATGGAGGATAGGTCCATCAATGGCTCTTAGCCAAGATGGTGTCCCTAGCAGGGGCGGCTCCAGGCCCCAGCACGCCAAGCGCGTGCTTGGTGCGGCATGCCGCGGGGGGCATTCTGCCGGTCGCCGGGAGGGCGGCAGGCAGCTCCGGTGGACCTCCCGCAGGCGTCCCTGCGGAGGGTCCTCTGGGCCCGCGGCTTCGGTGGAGCATCCGCAGGCATGCGTGTGGGAGGTCCACCGGAGCCACGGGACCAGCGACTGGCAGAGCGCCCCCTGCGGCATGCCGCCGTGCTTGGGGCGGCGAAATGGCTAGAGCCGCCCCTGGTCCCTAGCCTCTGTTTGCGAGAAGCTGGGAATGGGTGACGGGATGGATCACTTGATGATTCCCTGTTCTGTTCATTCCCTCTGGGGCACCTGGCATTGGCCACTGTCAGAGGACAGGACAGGACACTGGGCTAGATGGACCTTTGGTCTGACCCAATGTGGCCGTTCTTATGTTCTTATTAAAAAACTACATAGTCCATCTGGTCAAGTCATAGCAATCCAACAGCCAAGCTGTGGTGGATTCCATCTTAGGCTCCATCTCTCTCTGACCTCTTAGTCAGTCCCAGGAGAGAAAGCCAGTTTCTTCCTGCAGTCCACTCTTTATCCTCTACAGGTCAACCCCCAGTCCTTTGTCTCCAGGCTGGGCCATGCTGAGCTCTCAGCCCTACTTGCCGGAGCTTCCCGCTGTTAAGTGTCAATTGTTCAGTTGTTGGGGCTTCCAGAGTCCCTATGGACCCGCTGTTGAATTGGATGAGTTTCAACCAATTCCTTAATGACCCTATTCATTGCAGCAAAGCGGCACCTACCCCTCATGTCCTATGGTGCTTCCAAGAGCAGACTTCACCCTGTTTTCCCCACTGGGTAGCAATGCAAAGGTCAGAGGGAAACTGAGGCAAGTGTAGGCTTCATAAAACTATTACAGACATTTTCCACTTCATCACACCTTTCCTGCTTGAGTGCACCTGTATGAAGTGCTCCTGTTCACTCCAGCAGGATCCCATAGGGAAGTCCACAGTGGCCTCAGAATGCACATGATCCTCAAGATTTGGAGGGGAAGGCAGTTGGATAACACCAGAATGGGTGAAGAGCAAAAACCTGAACAGAACAGATCATTGGCACTTATGCAGTCCCCAGTCCATTCTCGGCGCTGAAACCAGCACAGCAGGAATCAAAGCTTGTAGCTGGACTCGGGGGTTGGCACCAGGCTCAATAATCAGCTTCCCTGACAGCAGGAGGTTCAAATCAGGACTGTAACTGAGGTGGTCAGTAACATCCACAGATGGTTTCATTTGTCAGCATCTAACCCACACTTCTGTAAGCAAGGCGGGCAGCTGGCCCTCCTGAATCCCCATCAGTAAAGGGCCCATCATCTCTGCTGGCTTTAGACTGCCATGAAAGACTCCACTGCAAGTCTGAGAACGTGGAACTGGGGAGAACCAGCTGTATAGACAGTGCATTTCTTCTCTCTGCCTGATGCAGTTCCCAGGGAAGCCGTCAGCTCCAATTCAGACTGCCCTCTGAGAAGTAGGTTTACAATTCCTTGCTGCTCTGACTATGCTGCATGTTACCCAGCCTGGCCCCAGCTCCAGGCAGCACTGCTGTTCTGGATTGGGCAGATGCAATGGCAGAGGTGCACAAAAAACTCTGCTTTGGCTACCACTATGGCTTAAGGATGCAGTGACTTGCACTGACTAGAGCGACTGAGACTTCCTCCACCAGCATCCAGTTTGTGTATCTGGCCCACCCCCAGCTATCCTGCTGCCTGGGGTGCACTCACACTGCTCCAGGATATAGAATTGCCTCTCAACAACACAGATATGTGCAGGGTGCTCAGGTTTGTCTACTGCTGACTGAGAGCAAGAGAGGGGGAAAGGGTGAGGGCTTCAGTGTGACATGACCTGCAACCTGGCAGGCTGTATATCCAAGGGGTGCACTTTCTGCACTAAACTGAACTCTGGGAAAACAGAAAAGTGGGTCTGGAAACTCCATAAAGCCCTTTTGCTGGGATTCAAAAGTGGGGACCTAGAGGTGGGGCCTGGGATTGGAAGATTGGGAGCTAGGGGAGGCCCAGTAAAGCCGACATTCTGGGCTTCATCCATCAGACTTAGATCCAACACGAACACCCGAGAAGCCCCATGGGGGTGGAGTGGGAAGGGGGCGTGTTTTTACAGGGCTCTGTTCCCGTCGGAGCTGCCTTTGAGAGTCTGTCCCCCCGGGCTCCCTCACCCAGGGTTAAATACCACGCCCTTCATGCAGCCCTAGCCTCAGACCCAGGGAGCAGACAGGTTCTTCCTCAGGCCGGTGAGTGAGACCCAGGCATTTCCGTGATCTTTCCTGTTCACGGAGCATTTGGTGCGAGTGTGAGCTGCCATCCCTCCGACTCCCAAGGGCAGAGGTGCAGCCACCCCCTCCTCTCTGCCATGCCCATGTTGCTCCGCCGGACTGATGGACCCAGCGACAGGACACCCTGCTGGGTAAGTCGCTCTGCAGCCTCTGCTCTGGGCTCTATCACTCACTGAAACCCAGGGATGAAGGAGCCAGTCCCAGCCCCTTCCCCATGGGGCTGTCAGTCAGTGATCCTGCTGCTTCTGCTGCATGGAAAGAAAGGGTCAGAGAGTCACTGATTACTGGGGTGCTGGGGAAAGTCTCCCTCAGTGATGGGGGTGGGGAAGAGGACAGCTCCAGCCAGGCGTCTCTCTCACTGTCTCACCCTGTGTGTTGGGGCGGGGAGATTCTGGACAGGCATCTCCCTCAGCAACACTGTGAGAATGACACAGGGGCTGAAGTCCAGCAGGGCGTCTCCCCGAGTCCTGGGCACGCAGCTGGCCTGCACCAAAGAAGAGCCACTTTGACAGGTTCGGTAGGGAAGTGTCTTGGCAGGTGGAACATTGCAGACCAAAGTGATTCCCAGCTACGTAGGCACAGACCTGCTGTGAAGTCCATGGTGGCAGAGGCTTCACATGGAAGGGCAGCTGCTCTCTCCAAGCACAGGGGGTGAATTCACCCCTGAGCAGAGGGTCAGCCCAAGGCCTAGGCAGCATTTCCCTTTCACAAAGGTGCTGGGTGCTCTGGGTAACTCTGAAACTTGAGGAAAGTGACCTGCCAGCACAGACAGTTCTGCAAAGCCTGTGAATGGGCAGCTAGAGCCAGAGCTGGGCTGGAGAGGAACTTGCTCAAGAGAAGCAGAGAGAGTTACCCTGTCGTTCAGTGCATTCTGCTCCCCTGAAACTGCCATCTACCCTGCAACTGGTGCTGGGTTTCTCCTTTTGGGGTGAGAGGAGGAGCAGGGAGAAGGGGAGGAAAAAAAAGAGAGGGGGAAATTAAATGTGGAAAAACTCCAGTCAACTTCCAGAATAAGAATTTTAAACAGAAGAGTGAGGAAATTCAAAACACTGACTTCCATTAATACAGCCCCATTGTATACAGTAAAGGAGTAACAAACTATGGTAATACATAGAGGATGCCTTTTAGTTTCATTGTATGCGCCCTTGTTATGAGAAAAGTTGAGTAGGAGCATTCCCCTTCCAGTCATTCTGGATCCCTCTCATGTTCCCTCTCCTGTAAACCAAGTCATCCCAATCTTTCAGTCTCTCTTTACATGAAAGTCTTTCCAGACTCAGCCATTTTATCAGTCTCTTAAGCCCCTTAGTTCTGCTTTACCCCTTTTGAGATGACGATGACCAGAACGGAGCATCACCTCCTGGGGATACGTGCCATCAATTTGTAGAATGTATGCCACCCATCTTCAGTACTATTCTCTAACCTTTTGTTAAAACCGAATCTGTATTTGCTTTTACTGCTGCACAGTAAGCAGATGTTTGCATTGACCTGGCCACAATATCTATTTCTTTTTGCTAATTTGATTATAGTTAAATTAGAATCTAGAAATGCATCTAGGAAGTTCAGCGTGGAAGTAAACTGAATAGCTTCTATCATCAAGTTGCTCCATCGCTTAGCTTTGTAACATCTCCCCAGAAGGGACCATTAGATCATGTTATATGACTTCCTATATATCAGAGGCCATTACATTTAACCCACTTACCCTGGTATTGAGCCTAATTACTTGGGTTTGGCTAAAACATATACTCCAGGAAGGCATCCAGTCTTGATCGGAAGACATCACAAGATGGAGAATCCACCACTTACCTTCGGAGTTTGTTCCAATGGTTAATCACCTTCACCATTAAATATTTCTGCCTTATTTCTAATTGGAATTTGTCTGACTTCAGCTTTCAGCCATTTGTTCTTGTTATGTCGTTCTCTGCTAGATTAAACTGCCCTTTATTTTCTCCCTGTGAAAGGTATTTATGCAGTGTAAGCAAGTCACCTCTGAGTCTCTTCCTAGATAAACTAAGCATCCTGAGCTCTAAGTATCTCAACATTAGACAGTTTCCTCAGCCTGTAAATCACTTCTGTGGCTGTTTACTGTACATTCTCCAATTTTTCAACATTCTTTTTAAAATGTGGATGCCAGAACAGGACACAGAATTCCAATAGCGCTCTCCCTAATGCCGTACACAGGGGGTAAAACATTACCTCTCTGCTTCTACTCACTACTCCAATTGGTACATCTGAGGAGCACTTTAGCTCTTTTTGCCACAGCATAGCACTGAGAGCTCCTATTGAGTTTTTGTCCTTTTTGATGCATAAATCGTTTTCAGGATACAGTCCTCCATTATGTAGGTACAGCCTGCATTTCTTGTTCCTAGATCCATAGAAGAATGTGACCATGAGGACAAGACAGAGGAAAAAACCAGCTAGTATGGTGAAATCGAGTTGAATAACAGGATTTTCTGCACTGGGAAAAGAGGAGGCAGAAGATGGCATGACAAGGAAGAAAAGAAAGGAGGCCAGTCCCTGCAGAGGAGAAGAGATTCATAGATTCATAGACTCTAGGACTGGAAGGGACCTCGAGAGGTCATCGAGTCTAGTCCCCTACCCTCATGGCAGGACCAAATACTGTCTAGACCATCCCTGATAGACATTTATCTAACCTACTCTTAAATATCTCCAGAGATGGAGATTCCGCAATCTCCCTAGGTAGTTTATTCCACTGTTTAACCACCCTGACAGTTAGGAACTTTTTCCTAATGTCCAACCTACACCTCCCTTGCTGCAGTTTAAGCCCATTGCTTCTTGTTCTATCCTTAGAGGCTAAGGTGAACAAGTTTTCTCCCTCCTCCTTATGACACCCTTTTAGATACCTGAAAACTGCTATCATGTCCCCTCTCAGTCTTCTCTTTTCCAGACTAAACAAACCCAATTCTTTCAGCCTTCCTTCATAGGTCATGTTCTCTAGACCTTTAATCATTCTTGTTGCTCTTCTCTGGACCCTCTCCAATTTCTCTACATCTTTCTTCAAATATGATGCCCAGAACTAGACACAATACTCTAGTTGAGGCCTGACCAGCACAGAGTAGGGAGGAAGAATGACTTCTCGTGTCTTGCTCACAACACACCTGTTAATGCATCCCAGCATCACGTTTGCTTTTTTTGCAACAGCATCACACTGTTGACTCATATTTAGCTTGTGGTACACTATAACCCCTAGATCCCTTTCTGCCGTACTCCTTCCTAAACAGTCTCTTCCCATTCTGTATGTGTGAAACTGATTGTTCCTTCCTAAGTGGAGCACTTTGCATTTGTCTTTATTAAACTTCATCCTGTTTACCTCAGACCATTTCTCCAATTTGTCCAGATCATTTTGAATTATGACCCTGTCCTCCAAAGCAGTTGCAATCCCTCCCAGTTTGGTATCATCTGCAAACTTAATAAGCGTCCTTTCTATGCCAACATCTAAGTCGTTGATGAATATATTGAACAGAGCCAGTCCCAAAACAGACCCCTGCGGAACCCCACTTGTTATACCTTTCCAGCAGGATTGGGAACCATTAATAACTACTCTCTGAGTATGGTTATCCAGCCAGTTATGCACCCACCTTATAGTAGCCCCATCTAAATTGTATTTGCCTAGTTTATCGATAAGAATATCGTGCGAGACCGTATCAAATGCCTTACTAAAGTCTAGTTATACCACATCCACCGCTTCTCCCTTATCCACAAGACTCGTTATCCTATCAAAGAAAGCTATCAGATTGGTTTGACAGGATTTGTTCTTTAAAAATCCATGCTGGCTATTCCCTATCACCTTACCACCTTCCAAGTGTTTGCAGATGATTTCCTTAATTACTTGCTCCATTATCTTCCCTGGCACAGAAGTTAAACTAACTGGTCTGTAGTTTCCTGGGTTGTTTTTATTTCCCTTTTTATAGATGGGCACTATATTTGCCCTTTTCCAGTCTTCTGGAATCTCTCCCGTCTCCCATGATTTTCCAAAGATAATAGCTAGAGGCTCAGATACCTCCTCTATTAGCTCCTTGAGTATTCTAGGATGCATTTCATCAGGCCCTGGTGACTTGCAGGCATCTAACTTTTTAAAGTGATTTTTAACTTGTTCTTTTTTTATTTTATCTTCTAAACCTACCCCCTTCCCATTAGCATTCACTATGTTAGGCATTCCTTCAGACTTCTCGGTGAAGACCGAAACAAAGAAGTCATTAAGCATCTCTGCCATTTCCAAGTTTCCTGTTACTGTTTCTCCCTCCTCACTGAGCAGTGGGCCTACCCTGTCCTTGGTCTTCCTCTTGCTTCTAATGTATTGATAAAAAGTCTCCTTGTTTCCCTTTATTCCTGTAGTTCGTTTGAGCTCATTTTGTGCTTTTGCCTTTCTAATCTTGCCCCTGCATTCCTGTGTTGTTTACCTATATTCATCCTTTGTAATCTAACCTAGTTTCCATTTTTTATATGACTCCTTTTTATTTTTTAGATCATGCAAGATCTCGTGGTTAAGCCAAGGTGGTCCTTTGCCACATTTTCTATCTTTCCTACCCAGCGGAATAGCTTGCTTTTGGGCCCTTAATAGTGTCCCTTTGAAAAACTGCCAACTCTCCTCAGTTGTTTTTCCCCTCAGTCTGGATTCCCATGGGACCTTACCTATCAGCTCTCTGAGCTTACCAAAATCCACCTTCCTGAAATCCATTGTCTCTATTTTGCCGTACTCCCTTCTACCCTTCCTTAAAATTGGAAACTCTATGATTTCATGACCACTTTCACACAAGCTGCCTTCTACTTTCAAATTCTCAATGAGTTCCTCCCTATTTGTTAAAATCAAGTCTAGAACAGCTTCCCCCCAGTAGCTTTTTCAACCTTCTGAAATAAAAAGTTGTCTGCAATGCAGTCCAAGAACTTATTGGATAGTCTGTGCCCCGCGGTGTTATTTTCCCAACATATATCTGGATAGTTGAAGTCCCCCATCACCACCAAATCTTGAGCTTTGGATGATTTTGTTAGTTGTTTAAAAAAAGCCTCATCCACCTCTTCCACCTGGTTAGGTGGCCTGTAGTAGACTCCTAGCATGACATCACCCTTGTCTTTTACCCCTTTTAGCCTAACCCAGAGACTCTCAACACTTCCGTCTCCTATGTCCATCTCCACTTCAGTCCAAGTGTGTACATTTTTAATATATAAGGCAACACCTCCTCCCTTTTTCCCTATGATGGACATAGCCAGGGACCACAGCCTAAGGAAAAATGAGGATGATTTAAATGGGACCACAAGAGAGAACAGAAGACTGATTTATACCAGCACCAGGGAGAAACAGGTCTATGTGATTGGAGACCTCATATTCAGAAGAATTGACAGGTCAGTCATCAGACAAGAGCATGCTATCCACCAGGAGCAAGAATACAAGATGTAGACGTGAGGCTGAAAAGGATCTCAGTAGGACTGGAGAAAAAAAATCCACTGATTCTGCAACATGTTGGGACAAATGACACTGCTAGATTCCCACTGGCATAGCTCAAGGATGACTATGGTTAAGATGTTTAAAGAAGTGGAAACTCAGGTGATCTTTAGCAGAATACTTCTGGTCCCTAGTGAAGGAGGGCAAAGGCATGACAAGATAATGAAGATCAATAGATGGCTCAAGGATTGGAGCTACAAGGAAGGTTTTGGGATGATCAATCATTGGGAGGCATTAACAGAAAAGACTCTTCTCAGCTGATGGGCTCCACTTGAGTACCTGGGGTATTTGCCTTCTGGATTCAAGGCTGGAATGATGACTAAGAAGGACTTTAAATTGGGAGATGAAGGAAGAAGGATGGGAGAGACTCAGGAAGTCTTCATGCCTGGCTTAAATATGCAAGACGAGAGAAAATCAGCTAAATGAAGATTTAGTAAGGGAATAATGGAACTCCACAAGGTAAGAGTATGGACAGCAAGAAAGAAAGTACAAATATTCATTGGAATAGTGATCAGGCAGGTGGTACAGTTAGAGAAAGGATTATACCTAGTCCAACTAGAAAACTGGATGAAGTCCCAGGGAAACAACTGAAATGTTAGTACATGAACGCAAGGAGTCCAGGCAATAAAATGGAGGAACTGAAACTACTGGGGCAGAAGATTGAACCAGATATTATAGGGATTACAGAAACGGGGTGGAATAGCACTCATGACTGGAATACAGATATTCAAGGGTATGTGCTGTTTAGGAAAGAGAGGAATAAAAGGTAAAGGTGGTGGGGTAGTGTTGTACTTCAACAAAGTGGTGAACTGTAAGAAGTGATGGAATGGACAAAAACACTCTGTGGCAGGATTGTAAAAGAGGTCCTGTTAAGATAAAATAATGTTAGGGGTCTGCTATTGACACCCAGAGTCAGTCTTAGATATGGCTAGAAATCTCTATTATTACAGAGATAATTACTACCAGGAATTGGGTCATAATGGGAGACTAACTTCCCAGATATAGACTGGAGAATAAATACTACCAATACTAGTAGGACCCACTTATGCCTGGATGTGATAGATGACAGTTTACTACAAAACTGCCACTTAACCAACAAGGGAGGATACCAAAACCAAGTGTAAAATTGTAAGTATTAAGGATATCCTAGAAGAGCCCATCATAGGAAATGAAGGATAATCAAAGCCAGGTCATCAATGTTTTTAGAGTCACTGCTTCCCAGGATAGAGTCCCCCATCCTTTAAATATGTCCTACATTCTTTGTTCCCAGGTGTATACATTTAGCCATATTAAAAACACGTTTGCTTGTGCCCAGCATGGCTCTAACTGGACCTGACCGTCCCTTCGCCCTCAGCTGGGACATCCAGACAGACCATGGGGAATTATAGGCCAGTCACCCTCACTTCAGTATCCGGAAAGATAATGGAGCAAATAATCATGTCATCAGTTTAAAAACACCTAGAAGATAATAAGGTGATAAGTAGCAGTCAGCCTGGATTTGTCAAAAACAAACCATGTCAAACCAACCTAATAGCTTTCTTTGGCAGGGTAACAAGCCTTGTGGATGGGGGAAAGCAGTAGATGTGGTATATCTTGACTTTAGTAAAGCTTTTGATACTGTCTCGCATGACCGTCTCAAACAAACTAGGGAAATACAGTTTTAGATTATGGCATAGATAGTACACTTATAAAGTTTACAGATGATACCCAGCTGAAAGGGGTTGGAAATGCTTCGGAGGATAGGACTAAAATTCAAAGTGATCTGGAGAAATGGTCTGTAGTAAATAGGATGAAATTCAATAAGGACAAACACAGAGTACTCCATTTAGGAAGAAACAATCAATCAGTTGCACACATACAAAATGGGACATGGCTGCCTAGGAAGGAATACTGCAGAAAGGGATCTGGGGGTCATAGTGGATTCCAAGATAAATGCGTGTTAGTGTAACACTGCTAAAAAAAAAAAAAAGTGAACATAATTCTGAGATGTATCACCAGGAGCGTTATAAGCAAGACACAAGAAATAATTCTTCCACTCTACTCCACGCTGATACGGCCTCAACTGAAGTATTGTGTCCAGTTCTGGGCACCACATTTCAGGAAAGATTTGGACAAATTGCAGAAAGTCCAGAGGAAAGCAAGAAAAATGATTAAAGGTTTAGAAAACATGACCTAGGAGGGAAGATTGAAAGAACTGAGTTTATTTAGTGTGGAGAAGAGAAGACTGAAAGGGAACATAACAATTTTCAAATACATAAAAGGTTGTTACAAGGAGGAGCGAGAAGAATTATTCTTGTTAACCTCAGAGGATAGGACAAGAAGCAATGGGCTTAAACTGCAGCAAGGGAGGTTTAGGTTGGACGTTTTTAAAAACTTCCTGTCAGGGTAGTAAAGCACTGGAACAAATTGTTTAACATGTTCTTAAACACCACCAATGATGGAGATTCCACAGCCTCCGTAGGCAAACCCCAATCAGAAATGGTCTAGTTATTACGTAGTCCTGCCATGAGTGCAGAGGATTGGATTATGTGACCCACTGAGATCCCTTCCAGTCCCACACTTCTCTGATTCTCTGACAAGGGATCTGCCCCTATAAGGACTCCCCACCACCAGGAAATCAGCTGTTCCCAAGGGCCAGAGAGGGTACACTCTGTCTCCCTAAGGGTGACCCCCAAGAAAGGCCTAGGTTAAGAGTCAAGAAAGGCACACACTTTTACACTTCTGGCTTCAGTATCCTCTTTTGGGCAGAGACACTAAGCTGGGGTGTGGGGGAGAGGTAGATATGCTGGAGGGTAGGAATAAGGTCCAGAGTGACCTAGACAAATTGGAGGACTGGGCCAAAAGAAATCTGATGAGATTCAACAAGGACAAGTGCAGAGTCCTGCACTTAGAAAGGAAGAATCTCATGCATTGCTACAGGCTGGGGACTGAGTGGCTAGGCAGCAGTTCTGCAAAAAAGGACCTGGGGATTACAGTGGATGAGAAGCTGGATATGAGTCAACAGTGTGCCCTTGTTGCCAAGTATGCTAATGGCATATTAGGCTGTATTAGTAGGAGCATTGCCAGCAGATCAAGGGATGTGATCATTCCCCTCTATTGGTGAGGCCCCACCTGGAATATTGTGTCCAGTTTGGGGCCCCCCACTACAGAAAGGATGTGGACAAATTGGAGAGAGTCAGCAGAGGGCAACAAAAATGATTAGGGGGCTGGGGCACATGACTTATGAGGAGAGGCTGAGGGAACTGGGGCTATTTAGTCTGCAGAAGAGAAGAGTAAGGGGAGGATTTGATAGCAGCCTTCAACTACCTGAAGAGGGGTTCCAAAGAGGATGGAGCTCGGCTGTTCTCAATGGTGGCAGATGACACAACAAGGAGTAATGGTCTCAAGTTGCAGTGGGGGAGGTCTAGGTTGGATATTAGGAAACACTATTTCACTTGGAGGATGGTGAAGCACTGGAATGGGTTACCTAGTGGGGTTGTAGAATCTCCTTCCTTAGAGGTTTTTAAGGCCCAGCTTGACAAAGCCCTGGCTGGGATGATTTAGTTGAGGTTGGTCCTGCTTTGAGCATGGGGGGTTGGACTATGACCTATAGAATATGATTCTCTCTCTCACCTGACCAGGGTTTTCCAAGGCTGCACAGTTCCCTGCCTGTACTGTGAATTCCCCAGCAAGTCTACCTAAGTAGGCCAGCATTTAT
Organism: Mauremys mutica; assembly: GCF_020497125.1. Classification (NCBI taxonomy): domain Eukaryota; kingdom Metazoa; phylum Chordata; order Testudines; family Geoemydidae; genus Mauremys; species Mauremys mutica. Next base: position 276,817 of record NC_059072.1, on the reverse strand, counting down.
TTTGCTTTCTCTCCAAAAACTATGAACAGTGTAATTACCCAGTTATTTAAAAAATTACCACACCGTCCTTTATGAGCAGCACATTTATTGTTAATGTGAAAGCATTAGAGAAAACACAAACAATAAAAGTTCCAATATGCATGCTAATAAGCTTACCAGAAGTCACCCATGAGTGTGACATGGCCTTTGTAGGCCAAAATTCTTCCAACCCTTCCCAGAAAAGTTTGGGGCTCCCCTTGGTGAGAACGTTCTCTCCATTAGCTGATCAGGAAGATCGTACTGAGCCTGAGTTTTAACTGACTATTTATCCAAAAGTCCTTTCTTTTTTTGGTCTCTGGAGAATCCAAATTGAACCAATATATGTGAGCATCTCCAGGAGGTGATACAACCTGAGGGAATTGGCCTAATCGCCTCCCCTCCCACCCACTGTTCTTTGTTCTGGGAGGGCTGCAGTCAGCTTCTCTCATGAAATTACAGATGTCTGGCCTGCAATGATACATATACTTAATACAGTAAGATCTCCCAATGATACTGCAGGAAACTGCCATACCTTTCACAACATGATCCTCTCCTAGTCAGACTTACACACACACACACACACACACACACACACACACACACACACAAGGGACAACAGGTAGCATTTTGAGCTCTAAGTTTCCATCTTTTCTGCATGTGAAATCACAGACTCATTGCTGGAAGGAGGTGGTTTAGCTCTGAATTCCTGACTCTCACTCTCTCTTCTCTTCCCAGTCCCTCCCCACACAGACAAACTTTACCAGCTTCATGGAACAGGAGAATCAGACAGAGGTGACAGAGTTCATCTTCCTGGGCTTCTCCAGCCTTCTCCATGGCCAGGCCTTCCTCTTCCTGGTGTTCCTGGTGATCTACCTCGTCACCCTGGTGGGGAATTCCATGATATTCACCCTCATCCAGCTGGATTCCCATCTTCACAGCCCCATGTACTTTTTACTCAGCCACTTATCCTGCTTGGATATTTGCTTCTCGTCAGTCACAGTCCCCAAGATCCTGGTGAACTTCCTGCGTGAGCAGGAGACCATCTCCTACTGCGCGTGCATGGCCCAGATGTTCTTCCTGATGTCATGCGCGGGAGCCGAGTGTGCACTCCTAGCCGTCATGGCCTATGACCGGTATGCAGCCATCTGCAACCCCCTGCGCTACACTGACATCATGAGCCGGAGGGTGTGCATCCCACTCGCCATGGGATCCTGGCTCTGGGGTCTCTTGGACTCAGCCATACACACCTTCATGGCCTCCAGCTTATCCTTCTGTGGCGCCAACCAGCTTCACCACATCTTCTGTGATGTCCCTCCCCTGCTGAAGATCGCCTGCAGTGACACCTATGTCAATGAGGTCACACTCCATCTGGCTAGTATCTTCATGGGCCTGAGCCCGTTTCTGCTCATCGTCATCTCCTACCTCTACATCCTGGCAGCCATCCTCAGGATCCGCTCCAACACGGGAAGGCACAAGGCCTTCTCCACCTGCGCCGCACACCTGATCGTGGTCACCATATACTTTGGGATGGCCAACCTCAACTACAATCGCCCCAGCGCAGGCTACTCCGTGGGGGTGGACACCCTGGTCTCCACGCTGTACTGCATTGTCACCCCCATGCTGAACCCCCTCATCTACAGCCTCCGCAACCAGGAAGTGAAGGGGGCCCTGAGGAAGGCTCTGGGGAGCCAGAGGAGGGACTATGCTTCCCCAGGCAGGCAGTGAGGTCCAGGCTGAGGTGAGAGCTGTGGGGTGACTCCTGCTCTGCTCTGACTGTAATGGCTCCTCACACTTCCAAGAGAAATGTTTTATTTTATATTTATGTTAAAGAAAACCTCTTTTCTTTAGAATAAGTTAGCTGCTCCTTGATGATGCAGTCTGGGGGTGCAGGATTTATGTCTCTGTCATCTGCCTGGCACAGTGGGCTTCAGTCCCTGGTGGGGCCCATACACACTGCTGCAATAATAAATATTCATCTTCTCTGCTGTTTGAATCTTCTTTCTGCTGTTTGCTGAGGCCTGGGTTTGTGGGTTACACAGCACCAGCTCATGGATCCAATCTCCACTGAAATTCAGCTTCACCAGCTGAGTCTAGCCTTCACTCTGCTCTCCAACCAAGAAGTGGGAGCTATGCAGAATTTTGCACAGCCGCATTGGCAGAATTTACCAGTTTTGCTGAAGTTGTCTCCCTTTGGGATCCTTCTGTTCTTGGAGGCTCCCTGCTGCTCTCCAGGGACCCGGCAGACACCAGAGATGTGTGGGGCTCACACAGCTGGCCTACATTCATAATGCCCACTTCCTAACTGCTAATAAAGCAACAACATGCCGCCTACCATTAGAGTCCTTCCTAATGGCCAGAGCTGTAACCCAGGGCTCCATTCCTTTGCCAGGCTGGTCGGGCAGGATCTGCTCTTCTGAGTGGATAAGATTTGTTCAGATGAAGTGCAGTGGAAGGACTCATCCATTCTCCTGGGAACCAGGATGGGGAAAGTTTGGCTAAGTTCCAAGTAATGGCAAAAGCCTGGTTGTGATCCCACCTCTCACCCCATGTTAAGTCAAATGACTACCTGGATCAAAAGAAACTGATAAAAATACAACAACAACAAAAGCATCAGAGAGTGTCCATGTTAAAAGCTAGAGCCAGTCTCATTGACCTAGCCTGGAAATTCTTACATACAGCTGGATGAGAGGAGAAGAAAGTGGAGGAGCAGCTCACAAGACAGACTAGAGGCCGGAGCCCAGAGGCCGGAGCCCTGGCCAGTAGGCCCTACAGGCCGATGCCTAGTTGCGTCCAGCAGACAAAAGACTAGAAGGGGCATGTAGACATGCGTCCTGAGGAGCCTGGGGGGCTGGTTAGCCCTGTTACCCTCAACTGGGCTGCCCTAGGGCTGAGCTAGGAATGGCTGTGTTCATTCTTGATTGAAACTGACTGAAGGTATTCGCAGCCATGCCTCTCTTCCAGCCCCGCTAAAGGATCTTTTAATTTCAGCCATGTGTGCGAGTGCTTACTAGGATCCACCAGGTGCTCCAGTCTATAAAGCCTCCCAAGAGGCAGGCTGGTCTTGTGGTGCGGGCTCAAGCCCCGGTATGTGACTCAGGAGACCTGAGTGCAATTCCCACCTCTCCCACAGACTCACTATGTGGCCTAGGCCAAGTCACTTTCTCTCTCAATGCCTCAGTCCCCCAACAGTAACATAGGGATAATACTCACCTACTTCTGAGGGGCATGTGAGGCATACATTAATGGATTTAGCAAGGCGGTCAGATACTATAACAATGGGAGGAATACCACCTAGACAAACAACTCCAGGTACACCAGGTGCTGAGTATCTGAGAAGGTTGGGTGTACCCCAGCACTCAGCGACACCATCAGGCAGCACAAAATTATGTAGAATCATAGAAGTGTAGGACTGGAAGGGACCTCAATAGGTCATCTAGCCCAGTCCCCTGCACTGATGCAGGACTAAGTATTATAGACCATCCCCGTCAGGTGTTTGTCTAACCTGTTCTTAGAAACCGCCAGGGATGGAGATTCCACAACCTCCCTGGGCAATTTGCTCCAGTGCTTAGCTGCCCTGACAGTTAGGAAGTTTTTCCCTATGTTTAACCTAAATCTTCTTTGCCACAACGTAAGCCCATTACTTCTTGTCCTGTCCTCAGTGATTAAGGAGAACAATTTATCACCCTCCTTTTTATAGCAGCCTTTTATGTACTTGAAGATTTGTGTTCCCCCTCAGTCTTCTCTTCTCCAGACTAAACAAAGCCAATTTTTTAAATCTTTCATTGTAGGTCACATTTATAGACCTTTAATCATTTTTGTTGCTCTCCTCTGGAATTTCTCCAGTTTACCCACATCTTTCCTGAAATGTGGCACCCAGAGCTGGACACAACACTCCAGCTGAGGCTGGATCAGAACTGAGTAGAGTGGAAGAATTACTTCTCCTTTCTTGCTTACAACACTCCTGCTAATACATGTGGTCTAGCAGTGCATTTCCTTACTACGATGGATGATTCTAAGATACATACACAAGAATTTCTTGCCCCATGTTAGTTTCCATGACAATCAAGCCTGATAACATCACTGCAAGATGCAGCAGGAGTAGAATCTGTGTTGAGGTTTTGCCTAAATAGCCCCTCCCTGAGGTGTGGCTTAAACCTCCTTCCTTCTCACCCAGATGATTAGTATCACCAGTATTTGGAGTTGCTTCTCTCTCCTCACTTCAGTTGGGTCCTACGTTCTTTTTCTTTATGCCTCCACTCAAAGCAACTCCTCACTACACCAGATATACAGCGGTACTATTCCTTGAGAAAACCAGCACTTGACTGAGCTTGTGAAGGCCTTACGCTCAATGACATTTCTGTCTGTCTGTACCATAATAGTTTTTGAATGCTGCATCCAATCAATCAAAACATCTCAGGAAATATGCTAGGCATCAAGGGAAAGAACCCTATTGATTTGGGGGGAAATTGGAAAATTGAAAGGGGAAAATGGGGGAACTTGAAGCCCTTGCCAGCTCTTTAGCACACCCATATCTTCAAGCACTTCTGAAATTGTCTATAGATCAAACAACTGGTTGCTGGAACCCATTAATGACACGCAGAACAGCAATATGCCGATCTCATCTCTGCCTATCCTCTCAACAGAGCTTAATGTATTGACACACTCAGTGACAACTCCCAGGCAGAAAAATAATGGTAGGTGGAGGGGGTGGAGGGAAATGGGGTCATGCACACAGTCCCTGCCATGGCAGGGTTGGGGGGGCGGAGGAAGAGGAGGAATGGGGCACACAGAACCCCTGGTGGGGGTGGAAATTGGGGGACTATAGTATGGGGAGAGGGGAGAATGAGGAGCACACAGAGTGCCAGCAATGGGGGGCACCCACATGTTAGTCAATCTATATTGGTGATGTGTATGGCACACCACACTAACAGGCATTAGAAGCATAACATTAATATTGTATATTTTATATCCTAGATGAATATTGGGTAGTTATGCCAAGTTGTATTACAAGGAATATGCTTTTCCCAGAATGCTGATCATTCACACTAAGGTGTAGCCCATGACACTTTGCACAGCTGATATCTGTCCTTGGCATAGGATACAAAACCTGTCAGAAACAAGATAAGAATAGTATGTCCTGGTATAGTTAAGAGGGGCTCCATGGCTCATTGACACCTGGAATGTGGTATCCAAAACAAAGATAAGGAAGGTACAGAAAAACAGAATAAGGAATGAATATAAACTAATGGGTTGAGTCTTGGGTAACATAAGTTGTTTACTAGCTTTTACAAAGGTCTATTAGAAATAAAGTATACTTACAGGCCTAGTATACATTTATAAATGTATCAATATTTTGGAAGCAGACCCTTTATGTAAGGTGAACACAGTGAGACTTCTTCCCAGAAAGTGATACACTTCTTTTTCCTGGTGTCCGACTTTGTCTTTGCCTAAAACTAAGGGCTAGTTCACACTGGCAATGTTAAAGTGCTGCCACAGCAGCGCTTTAACATGGCTTGTATAGACGTGTCAGAGCCAAGGGAGAGAGCTCTCCCAGAGCTCTAAAAAACCCACCTCCACGAGGGGCACAGCTCCCAGCGCTGGTGCACTGTCTATACTGGCACCCCAAGTGAGAAAGTTGCAGCGCTGTAAAGTGCTAGTGTAGACAAGCCCTAACTAAGGTCTTGTCTACACTGGCAAGTTTCTGCGCAGTAAAGCAGCTTTCTGCGGTGTAACTCCTGAGGTGTACACACTGCCAAGCCACTTAGTGCGCAGAAACAGTGCAGATACAGTGCTGTAAAACCACCCCAACCAGGCGTACAGCTTTCTGCACTGGGCCTACAGAGCTCTGGTGCCAGTGTAGACACCCTGGTTAATTACATCGGTGTGACTGGCCTCCAGAAGGTGTTCCACAATGCCTGTTTTCGCCTCTCTGGTCATCGGTTTGAACTCTACTGCCCTGCCCTCAGGTGACCAACCGTCATCCCCACCCCTTAAATTCCTTGGGAATTTTGAAAGTCTTCTTCCTGTTTGCTCGGTGATGTGTGCAGTGGCCTCAGTGCATCTTTTCAGGTGACCACGCCTGCTCCACGCACCAGGTGATCCCTGACTTGGAGCAGTGCTGAGCTGCTGGACCTCATCAGAATTTGGTGAGAGGAGGCTGTCCAGTCCCAGCTGCACTCCAGCCATAAGAATTATGATACCTACGGACAGATTTCACAATGCATGACAGAAAGGGGCCATGACCGGGACACACTGCAGTGCAGGGTCAAAGTGAAGGAGCCGCGGAACGCCTACCACAAGGCACAGGAGGCAAACCACCGCTCCGGTGCTGTGCCATGAGCTGTAGGTTCTACAAAGAGCTCGGTGCAATACTCGGTGATGACCACACCTCCACTGCGAAGGCCACTGTGGATACTTTGGGGGCTCGCGTGCCAGCCGAGAATAGACCAAGCCAGGAGGAGGAAATCTTGGACAAGGATGTGGAGCGGTGGAACAGGGTGTTGATTGACTCCCTCACTTCACGGGAATCTGCCTCAGATCTCCAGGAAACTCTCATGGAGATACTGGGCAATCCACTGCTGCAGGTTCTTTGGCAGAGCTTCTTTGTTTCTTGCCCCATTAAGGGTAACTTTCCCACAACACTTTGTCGTCACTGGTTGGGTGTGTGGGGGGGACCATTGCTGCACACAGGCGAGCCACATATGGGGCAGGGCAGAAGCCTCAGTCTTGGAGAAGACCCTCCCTTGATTCCCTGCTCACCCTCAGCAGCAAGATCTTCCATAATGAACACAGCCTGGGGAAAATGTGGGGACAATAATGATTATAAGCCCCCTCTACAGTGCTGGCTTTCCCCAAGAACCACATGCCCAGTGGACAGTATGGTCCTGGAACACAGATTTCCCCTGCCCCTGCAGCTACTCACCATTTTGGGGGTCTTAGGGCTCGTGTGTGCTTGCCTGGGGTCAGCCAGTTAGTGACAGGTATGTGCATAGGGCTGTTTTTAAGTCACTGAATCAGTGGTCTGTGTGTTGCAAACAATACTGCTTCTGTAAAATGTTGCATTTTGGCTTCACAGATATGACCTTGGGAGCCCAGCCTCCCTCTTTGTTATTGCCAGTTGAATGGCTGCGCAGAATTAGAAAGCTGCCACAAAGAACTAAAGAGGACTTTCTGCGTGATGTGATGATGCACTCCGTGGCTGAAAAAAAAGAATTGAAGGAGTGGAGGGACTGAAAGGAGAATGTGGTGCACCACGAAGCGGCCCTTAAATGTTATGGAGCACCAAGCGGAAACATTCCAGGCGCTACTAGCACTGCAAACTGAGCAGCTCCACACCCGCCCTCCCCTGCAGCCACTGTCACAAAACTCTTCCCCATGCACCCCCCAGACACCACCAACACACTCTTATCAACCTTCTGGCTCCAGTTTGTACCTGCTGCATTGCGCTCCTGCCCTGTAACCATCCAGCCCTGCAGACTCCCAGTACCCACTGCACTCAAGACCCGTCCCTCTGCAGTTTAGCCCAGCTGAAGTACAGTACCTGCTGCACTGTACTCCAAAGGAGAAGACTGGAAATGATACCTGGACATACACAAATCTCTAACCGTCCTGGGACCCTCCCTTTCCTCATCCCTCTCAGTGCTGATGTGGTTTTTTTTGGTCTGTCTCTCTCCTTCGGTTGCTGTTTTTTAATAAAAGAGTTGTTTTGGTTTGAAAGCTATCTTTATTCTATTAATTGAAAGCAAACAGAGCCCTGCAAAGCAACAGGAAATTTTCTTACACCTTCATAGCATTGTCTGCACCAATCACAATCACCTCCTAGCATTACAAGCACTGCACTCCCAAGCATAGCAACAAATATTAGTGGCTTTCAGCTTCAAATTGCTGCCTTAAGGCACCCCTGATCCTTATGGCCCCATGCTGTGCCCCTCTAATAGCCCTGGTCTCTGGCTGTTCAAATTCAGCCTCTAGGTGTGGAGCCTCAGTGGTCCAGCCCTGAGTGAAGCTTTCAACCTTCCCTTCACAAATATTATGGAGCATGCAGCTATAAGCATAGTAATATTGTCATTGGCCAGGTCTAGCCACCCAAATAGGCAGCGCCAGCGGGCCTTTAAATGACCAAAAGCACACTCCACACTCATTCTGCATTTGCTCAGCCAGTTGTTGAACCATTCCTTGCTTCTGTCAAGGTGCCCCGTGAATGGCTTCATAAGCCATGGCATTAAGGGGTAGGCAGGGTCTCCCAGAATCACAATGGGCATTTAGACTTCCCCTATGGTGATCTTCTGCTCTGGGAAGAAAGTCCCTGCTTGCAGCTTCCTGAACAGGCCAGTGTTCCAAAAGATGTGTGCGCCATGCACCTTTCCAGACCAACCTGTGTTAATGTACATGAAATGCCCACAGTGACCCACAAGCACCTGGAGAAGAAATATCCCTTCTGATTAATGTACTTGGTGGCTAGGTGGTCTGGTGCCAGAATTGGAATATGCGTGCCATCTATTGCCTGTCCACAGTTAGGGAAGCCTGTTTGTGCAAAGCCATCCACAATGTCAAGCACATTGCCCAGAGTCACGGTCTTTCAGAGCAGGATGCGATTAATGGCCCTGCACACTTCCGCCAACATGAGTTCAATGGTTGACTTTCCTCTCCGAACTGGTTAGCAACCGATCGGTAGCAGTCTGGAGTAGCCAGCTTCCACAGTGGGGAATAAGCAGGAAGAACTCAAATGCTAGTAAATAAAAACAACTACGACATAGTTGGCATCACAGAGACTTGGTGGCATAATATGCATGACTGGAATATTGGTATAGAAGGATACAGCTTGCTCAGGAAGAACAGGCAGGGAAAAAAGGGAGGAAGTGTTGCCTTATATATTAAAAACATATACTCTTGGACTGAGGGTGAGATAGAAATAAGAGACAGACTTATTGAAAGTCTCTGGATAAGGATAAAAGGGGTAAAAAACAAGGGTGATGTCATGGTAGGGGTCTACTACAGGCCACCAAACCAGGAAGAAGAGGTGGGTGAGGCTTTTTTTAAACTAACAAAATCATCCAAAGCACAGGACTTGGTGGTGATGGGGCGGGGGGGCAGTTCAACTACCCAGACATTTGTTGGAAAAATAACAAAGCAGGGCACAGATTATCCAACAAGTTCTTGGAATGTATTGGAGACAATTTTTTATTTCAGAAGGTGGAGAAAGCTACTAGGGGAGAGGCTGTTCTAGATTTGATTTTGACAAATAAGGAGGAACTGGTTGAGAATTTGACAGTGGAAGGCAACTTGGGTGAGAGTGATCATGAAATGGTAGAGTTCATGATTCTAAGGAATGGTAGGAGGGAGAATAGCACAATAAAGACAATGAATTTCAAGACAACAGACTTTAGCAAACTCAGGGAATTGGTAGGTAAAATCCCTTGGGAAACAAATCTAAGGGGAAAAATAATTGATGACAGGTGGCAGTTTTTCGGAGACATTATTAAGGGTACAAGAACACTGCATAGGAAAGATAGGAAGTATGGCAAGAGACCACATCGGCTTAACCAGGAGATCTTCAATGATCTAAAACTCAAAAAAGAGTCCTACAAAAAATGGAAACTTGGTCAAATGACAAAGGATGAATATAAACAAATAACACAAGTACATAGGGACAAAATTAGAAAAGCCAAGGTGCAAAACAAGATCAAACTAGCTAGGACCATAAAAGGAAACAAGAAAACATTCTATAAATACACTAGAAGCAAGAGGAAGACCAATAACAAAGTAGTCCCTTTACTCAATGAGGGGGGAAGACAATAACAGAAAATGTGGAAATGGCAGAGGTGCTTAATTACTTCTTTGTTTTGGTTTCCATCCTAGGGACAAAAGTTTAGTAGCGATTGGACATCTAAAATAGTGAATGAGAATGAAAATGAAGTAGGATCAGAGTCTAAAATAGTGAAAGAACAAGTTAAAAATGACTTAGACAAGTTAGTCGTCTTCAAATCACCAGGGCCTGATGAAATGCATCCTAGAATACTCAAGAAGCTGACTGACGAGATATCTTAGCCATTAAAAAATATTTTCAAAAAGTCATGGAAGACGGGAAAGATTCCAGAGGACTGGAAAAGGGCAAATCTAGTGCCAATCTATAAAAAGGGAAATAAAGGCAACCTGGGGAGTTACAGACCAGTCAGCTTTACTTCAGTACCTGGAAAGAGAATGGAGCAAATAATTAAGCAATCAATTTGCAAACACCTAGAAGATAATAAAGTGATAAATAACCATAATAAATAAACCATGTCAAACCAACCTGATAGCTTTCTTTGGCAGGGTAACAAGCCTTGTGGATGAGGGGGGAAGCGGTAGATGTGGTATATCTTGACTTTAGTAAAGCTTTTGATATTGTCTCACATGACCTTCTCATATGTAACCCCTTTGGGGTTTAGAGAGCATGGCCCCTTTAAATCTTTTTCCCGGGGGGGGGAGCGAGAGAGTAAGAAAAAGGAGGGAAACTCCAGGAGGGCGGGTCTAGAGCTCCAGGGAGGGAGAGAGGCAGCCGGCAGGCCCTGGAGAAGGAAGCAGGGAGAACCTGCCTGAGGCCTGAGAAGGAAAGGCCCGATCGGGGACAGCCCAGGACAGGAGCCAGGAGGAGCCCTGTGCCGGGGGGAATCACCCGAGAAGGACCGGCCGGAGCTGGACCCAGGATCACGGCTGCCCGGAGCTGCGTGGGGCGGTGAGTACTGGGGCTTGTGACTCTGCATTGGGAACAAGGAGGGAGGTTGTAGCTAGTTAAGTGGGGAGGTGGCCGCTCTGTGTGGCTTTGCAGAGAACGGCAGGAGAGGGCACCGGAGGGGTTTGCTGGGGAGAGTTCACTGGCGCCGAAGATGACCAGGAGCACCCAAGACTCACCACTGGACTGGAACTTTGCTCAGGCCTCCTGAACTCTGTGTGCAGACACATTGCTCAGTGTCTGCCCTTCCAAACTGTGCTACCACTGGGCCCATGGGGTTTTGGTTTGAATGCAGCCCTGTTTTACTGCTCCCCCTATATTTTCCCTTGTTGTTTTTCTCCTCTCATCCCTCTGTAAATAAATATCTCCCTTTGTTATATCCATTGTACTTTTCCTGTGGGTGTGTGTGTTCACCCTGGGGGGTTTGGAACAGGTGCCCCTGGGGTGGAAGGGATTTCTCCTGCTGCATTCCTGTGCGCGCCTTCTCTTGGCCAGAGCTGCCTGCAGAGCAGACTCCATCTTGGCCATGAGGGCGCTAAAGTTACACTTGGTGGCCCGTACGGGGAATTTGCAGTACACACACACACACACACACACGCCCCTATGTTGTGCACCCTGGGCTCTTCTTCACAGAGCAAAGAAACTCCTGAGTGACTTTCATCTCAGTTTAAAAAAAAAATGGAGAGAGGATTATTAGAAGACCTGTGCCGAGGGGCACGTATCCCAGTAACCAAAGCTGTGCTGGTGGTGGGGTTCCCAGAAGAGATGGAACCAAATGAAATTGAGGAGAGCCTAGATACAGCTGAAATACTGGGGAGGATAAAGGTCCACACCCGTATTTACAACTGCAAAGTGAAGGGCATGGTAGCAGTACGTACTCACTCCAAGGAACAGATCTTGATAAAGTGCCCAAAGAGGTGAAAGTAGAAGGTATCCCCTGGACAATTCTCGGGGCAGAGCAGCCCCCTCCTAGTGTGCCACTGGAGGTGGATTCTTTAGCGCAGAAATTGCAGGCTCTGATGGTGGATGAGAAGCGGACAAGAGAAGAATTAATTTTAGCATTAGGAGGGGCTCCAACACCTGCAGCACCCAGCCTGGTGGGATGGGCCAAAGAGCTGGGAAACGCTCTCAAAGATGCATTAAAGCCGGTATATAAAAGTGATCCATACAAGCGGTTACGTTCATTCTTGGGGGTGTCACCTGTACCCTCAGGGGAGGATGATTATGAGACCTGGAGGGATTTTACGGTGCCACTTGTCCAAGAGTGGGAATGCTCTGATGCTGAGAAGCGGAAACGTGTGCTTGAGAGTCTGAGGGGACCTGCCATGCGAATTATCCGAGCCCTGAAAAACTCACAACCAGCTGCCACAGTGCAAGACTATTTAACTGCTCTTGAGAGTGTCTACGGTACTACTGATAGCAATGAAGACCTGTATTATCATTTCTGCCATACCTATCAGGAGCCCCACGAATGATTGTCGGATTTCATCAGGAGACTAGAGGATTTGCTACAGCAGGTAGTGCGGAAGGAAGCTATCCCCACCAAGCGCATTGATTCCGCTAGGTTGGACCAAATCCTTCGGGGCACCCGACAAGATGGGTTGATGTTGTGGCGACTGCAGCTGAGGGAGCGGGCCCAAAACCCATCCCCATTCCACAAGCTCATTCGAGAGATACGTGAAGAGGAGGAGCGATTGTTGCAAGTGGATGCAGTGGTGCAGCCGAAGATGGCAGGGAGTCACTCCACCACAGTGCTTGGAGAGATGGAAGATGCCCTATCAGTGGCAGCAGCACTGAGAGATTTGACCCGAGAAGTGGCCATGATGAAGGGTCAGGGACATACTGTGCCATCCTCATGAGGGGAGAGTAGCAGGAGGGGTGATAGCCAATGAGAAGGTTTCTGTTATAACTGTGGAAGAGATGGTCACTATGCCTTGGACTGTCAAAACAAGACAGATCATGCAAGGGTATCTCAGAGATTGCAGCAGACCATTAGGAGGCTTCAGGGAAACACCAACAGGACTTGGGGATGGAGCAACCCAAGACCCTGAAATTCCAAGGCTCCCCAGAAAAAAAAACACAAACGGGTTACCCAGATGGGCTGATAGGCCCCCAGGCTATAGTACCTGTTCGTATAGAAGGACGGTTGTGTGAGGCATTGCTGGACAGTGGATCACAGGTCACCATACTTTATGAATCTTACTACCGAGAACACCTGCAGCATTTACCCTTGCGTCCCCTGTCTGGCCTGACAGTCTGGGGAATTGGTTGTGACTCCTGCCCCTATCGGGGATATATCCTGTTAAATGTTCAGTTCCCAAAGAACGTTGCGGGGGTAAACCAGGAACTACAAACAATGGCACTGGTCTGCCCAGATCCAAAGGGAAGAAAGTATGCACCTTTAATCAAATGCAAACCTGTTCCAAAGATTGGCGTGGAAATGCCGTGAGATGGCAGGGAACAACTATCTGCAGGAACTGCCAATGCACGTTTTATGTAAAGCTGCATACCGGCGAGGCGTGTTAGAGCCCTGCCATGATCGAATGGGGCATCTGGGAGTCGAGCGATTGGAGGCCCTAGTTAAGGCAAGATTCTATTTGCCCCAAATGGGGCCTGACATCGCCCACCATATTCGCATCTGCACCAGATGTATTCAACGAAAGACTCTGCCTAAGCAGGCGGCTCCTCTTGTCAGCATCATGAGTTCTGCACCCATGGAGCTTGTCTTTATGGACTTTCTGTCATTAGAGCCTGACCACCAGGGTATTGCAAATATCTTGGGGGTCACTGACCATTTTACTCGTTATGCCCAGGCTTATCCCACCAAAGATCAAAAAGCTTCCACGGTTGCCAAGATCCTGTGGGAAAAGTTCTTCATCCACTATGGGTTGCCCACCAGACTACATTCAGATCAGGGACGCAATTTTGAAAGTCAATTAATAAAGGAACTTTGTAAGATCATGGGAATCAAAAAATCACGCACCACCCCTTATCATCCTTAAGGGGATCCACTACCAGAACGATTCAACCGCACACTACTGAACATGCTGGGAACTCTGGAGCCTCAGCAGAAAAAATACTGGAGCCAGCACGTGGAGCATTTGGTACATGCATATAACTGCACTCGACACGATGCAAATGGGTTCACACCATGCATGTTAATCATAGAATCATAGAATCTCAGGGTTGGAAGGGACCTCAGGAGGTCATCTAGTCCAACCCCATGCTCAAAGCAGGACCAAACCCAACTAAATCATCCCAGCCAGGGCTTTGTCAAGCCTGACCTTAAAAACCTCTAAGGAAGGAGATTCCACCACCTCCTTAGGTAACCCATTCCAGTTCTTCACCACCCTACTAGTGAAAAAGTTTTTCCTAATGTCCAACCTAAACCTCCCCCTCTGCAACTTGAGACCATTACTCCTTGTTCTGTCATCTTCTACCACTGAGAACAGTCTAGATCCATCCTCTTTGGAACCCCCTTTCAGGTAGTTGAAAGCCGCTATCAAATCCCCCCTCATTCTTCTCTTCTGCAGGCTAAACAATCCCAGTTCCCTCAGCCTCTCCTCATAAGTCATGTGCTCCAGCCCCCTAATCATTTTTGTTGCCCTCTGCCGGACTCTCTCCAATTTATCCACATCCTTCTTGTAGTGTGGGGCCCAAAACTGGACACAGTACTCCAAATGAGGCCTCACCAGTGCTGAATAGAGGGGAACGATCACATCCCTCGATCTGCTGGAAATGCCCCTACTTATACAACCCAAAATGCCATTAGCCTTCTTGGCAACAAGGGCACACTGTTGACTCATATTCAGCTTTTCGTCCACTGTAACCCCTAGGTCCTTTTCTGCAGAACTGCTGCCCAGCCATTCGGTCCCTAGTCTGTAGCAGTGCATGGGATTCTTCCGTCCTAAGTGCAGGACTCTGCACTTGTCCTTGTTGAACCTCATCATATTTCTTTTGGCCCAATCCTCTAATTTGTCTAGGTCCCTCTGTATCCTATCCCTACCCTCCAGCGTATCAACCACTCCTCCCAGTTTAGTGTCATCTGCAAACTTGCTGAGGGTGCAGTCCACACCATCCTCCAGATCGTTAATGAAGATATTGAACAAAACCAGCCCCAGCACCGACCCTTGGGGCACCCCACTTGATACCGGCTGCCAACTAGACATGGAACCATTGATCACTACCCGTTGAGCCTGACCATCTAGCCAGTTTTCTATCCACCTTACCGTCCATTCATCCAGCCCATACTTCTTTAACTTGCTGGCAAGAATACTGTGGGAGACTGTATCAAAAGCTTTGCTAAAGTCCAGAAATAGCACATCCACTGCTTTCCCCTCATCCACAGAGGGGGTTATCTCATCATAGAAGGCAATTAGGTTAGTCAGGCATGACTTGCCCTTGGTGAATCCATGCTGACGGTTCCTGATCACTTTCCCCTCCTTTAAGTGCTTCAGAATTGATTCCTTGAGGACCTGTTCCATGATTTTTGCAGGGACTGAGGTGAGACTGACTGGCCTGTAGTTCCCTGGATCTTCCTTCTTCCCTTTTTTAAAGATGGGCACTACATTAGCTTTTTTCCAGTCATCCGGGACCTCCCACATT
This sequence comes from Mauremys mutica, assembly GCF_020497125.1. Lineage (NCBI taxonomy): Eukaryota > Metazoa > Chordata > Testudines > Geoemydidae > Mauremys > Mauremys mutica. The sequence goes on along the minus strand of NC_059072.1, from coordinate 261,483 downwards.
CGCCATGAGTTTTCAAAGATAATGGCCAATGGCTCTGCAATCTCATCGGCCAACTCCTTTAGCACCCTCGGATGCAGCGCATCCGGCCCCATGGACTTGTGCTCGTCCAGCTTTTCTAAATAGTCCCGAACTACTTCTTTCTCCACAGAGAGCTGGTCACCTCCTCCCCATACCGTGCTGCATGATCAAAATAAAACATTTTGATTGACTCAAACCTTGTTTTAGGAATTTTGCTTTGCAAAAATTCTCACAATGGACATTTTGTCTTGATTCAGAACAGGACCTTTTTTTTAAACCTCAAAAACATAGGCTGGGGAAATGCAGCTCTGCTGCTCAATACATGTCAGGTGCTAGACTTCAGGCAAAGAAGTCATTTCACAATGGGTTGGGAGGGTCAGAGCCAGTTGTCACAAGGAGCAAGTTCACATCCTGGAATGATGCTGCTCAAATGCCTCTTAGGACAAGTTTCAAGGAGGGGGCTCAGGGACAGGGAGTTGCACTACGGAGGGCTTTCTACATCAACTTCAGCACAGCCCAGGTAAAGTCTGATGGGCTCTCAGCGGGCCCCTATGTGCTCCCATAGCAAAGAACTGCCCAGTATGCAAGGAGGTCAACCCTGCCCCACTGAACCCACTCACCTGCACGGATTGGTCTTGGCTACACCCAGGTTGTCTCCTTGCCCTGGGCTGCAGTTCACCCAGTGTAGGCCTGGAGGATTTCTACTCTCTCATTTCTTACGTAACCCTGCTGCCAGCTGTTGTCAGTAGCAAAAAGGATGGTGCAGGGGGAGGTGCAGCAGGATCCAGAGGGCAGTAGGGCTGGGAGCTGGGTGTGAGGACGGTGCAGGGGGAGGTACAGCAGGATCCCAAGGGCAGTAGGTTCAGGAGCTGGGTGGGAGGATGGTGCAGGGGGAGGTGCAGCAGGATCCAGAGGGCAGTAGGGTCAGGAGTCCCTGGAAAAATCATGGAACAGGTCCTCAAGGAATCAGTTCAGAACCACTTAAAGGAGGGGAAAGTGATCAGGAACAGTCAGCATGGATTCACCAAGGGCAAGTCATGCCTGACTAACCTAATTGCCTTCTACGATGAGATAACCGGCTCTGTGGATGAGGGGAAAGCAGTGGATGTGCTATTTCTGGACTTTAGCAAAGCTTTTGATACAGTCTCCCACAGTATTCTTGCCAGCAAGTTAAAGAAGTATGGGCTGGATGAATGGACGGTAAGGTGGATAGAAAACTGGCTAGATGGTCGGGCTCAACGGGTAGTGATCAATGGTTCCATGTCTAGTTGGCAGCCGGTATCAAGCGGAGTGCCCCAAGGGTCGGTGCTGGGGCCGGTTTTGTTCAATATCTTCATTAATGATCTGGAGGATGGTGTGGACTGCACCCTCAGCAAGTTTGCAGATGACACTAAACTGGGAGGAGTGGTTGATACGCTGGAGGGTAGGGATAGGATACAGAGGGACCTAGACAAATTAGAGGATTGGGCCAAAAGAAATATGATGAGGTTCAACAAGGACAAGTGCAGAGTCCTGCACTTAGGACGGAAGACTCCCATGCACTGCTACAGACTAGGGACCGAATGGCTGGGCAGCAGTTCTGCAGAAAAGGACCTAGGGGTTACGGTGGACGAAAAGCTGAATATGAGTCAGCAGTGTGCCCTTGTTGCCAAGAAGGCTAATGGCATTTTGGGTTGTATAAGTAGGGGCATTTCCAGCAGATCGAGGGATGTGATCATTCCCCTCTACTCAGCACTGGTGAGGCCTCATTTGGAGTACTGTGTCCAGTTTTGGGATCCACACTACAAAAAGATGTCGATAAATTGGAGAGAGTCCAGTGGAGGGCAACAAAAATGATTAGGGGGCTGGAGCACATGACTTATGAGGAGAGGCTGAGGGAACTGGGATTGTTTAGCCTGCAGAAGAGAAGAATGAGGGGATTTGATAGCTGCTTTCAACTACCTGAAAGGGGGTTCCAAAGAGGATGGATCTAGTCTGTTCTCAGTGGTAGAAGATGACAGAACAAGGAGTAATGGTCTCAAGTTGCAGAGGGGGAGGTTTAGGTTGGACATTAGGAAAAACTTTTTCACTAGTAGGGTGGTGAAGAACTGGAATGGGTTACCTAAGGAGGTGGTGGAATCTCCTTCCTTAGAGGTTTTTAAGGTCAGGCTTGACAAAGCCCTGGCTGGGATGATTTAGTTGGGTTTGGTCCTGTTTTGAGCAGGGGGTTGGACTAGATGACCTCCTGAGGTCCCTTCCAACCCTGAGATTCTATGCTTCTAGGAGCTGGGTGTGAGGACGGTGCAGGGGGAGCTACAGCAGGATCCAGAGGGCAGTAGGGCTGGGAGCTGGGTGTGAGGATGGTGCAGGGGGAGGTACAGCAGGATCCCAAGGGCAGTAGGTTCAGGAGCTGGGTGGGAGGATGGTGCAGGGGGAGGTACAGCAGGATCTAGAGGGCAGTAGGGCCGGGAGCTGGATGTAAGGACGAGTGTCTGGCTGTCATAGATAAGGCAGGATCCTGGGTCTAAGTTACAAGGGGTGCAGAAGAGTGGAGTGAGTGAAATGCGAGGGTTGAGATGTGCAGCAAAGCCCTGTGGCTGGAGTTAAACAGTGCGGGCTTGGGGTTGGGAGATCTTGGGCTGGGAGAGGCCAACTAAGTCCATGTACTGGGTTTCAACCAGCCAGCTTAGCTCCAGCACCAACACCCGAGAAGCCCCATGGGGGTGGAGTGGGAAGGGGTGTGTGTTTTTTCTGGGCTTTGTTCCTGTCATTAATAATGAGCCACCTTTGAGAGTCTATCCCCTGGGCTCCCTCACCCAGGGTTAAATACCACCCCCTTCATGCAGCCTCAGCCTCAGTGCCAGGGATCAGCTGGGCTCCTCCTCAGGCCGGCAGGTGAGACCCAGGCATTTCCGTGATCTTTCCTGTTCACAGAGCATTTGGTGCGAGTGTGAGCTGCCATTCCTCCGACTCCCAAGGGCAGAGGTGCAGCAAGGGCACAGATAGAACTATTGCCACCCCTTCCTCTCCGCCATGGCCATGTGGCTCCAGCCAGACTGATGGACCCAGCGACAGGACACGCTGCTGGGTAAGTCGCTCTGCAGCCTCTGCTCTGGGCTCTATCACTCACTGAAACCCAGGGATGAAAGAGCTCAAAGCCAGTCCCAGCCCCTTCCCCATGGGGCTGTCGGTCAGGGATCCTTGGGGCGGGGGGGGGCAGGATAGCTCAGTGATTTGAGCATTGGTCTGCTAAACTCAAGGTTGTAAATTCACTCCTTGAGGGGACCACTTAGGGGTCTAGGGCAAAAATCAGTACTTGGTCCCTCTAGTGAAGGCAGCAGGCTGGACTCAATGACCTTTCAAGGTCCCTTCCAGCTCTACGAGATAGGTATATCTCCAATTATTTTATTTTATTTTTTCCACTGCATGGAAAGAAAGGGTCAGAGAGTCACTGATTATTTAGCTAAGTTAGATAAGGTCAAGTCCACAGAGCTTGATGAAATTCAGCCTACAGTATTTAAGGAATTAGCTGAAACAATGTCATGACCATTAGCAATTATCTTTGAGAACTCATGGAGGAGAGGTGAGATCCCTGAAGATGGGCAAACATAGCACCTATCTTTAAAAAGGGGAACAAAGAGACCACAGGGAATTATAGACTAGTCAGCTTATCTTCACTATGTGGAAAGATACTGGAACAAAGCACCTAGAAAATAACAGTGGTATAAGGTTTCAGAGTAGCAGCCGTGTTAGTCTGTATCCGCAAAAAAAACAGGAGTACTTGTGGCACCTTAAAGACTAACAAATTAAGGACAAGCCAGCACTGATGTGTCCAAAACACAGCATGCTAAACCAACCTAATTTTCTTCTTCGATAGGGTTACAGGACTAGTGGAGTGGGGAAAGAGCAGACATGATGAATCTTGGTTTTTAGTAAGGTTTTTGACATAGTCCCAAAGGACATGGTCAAAAGCAAATGCATTCTAGATTAAATTACTCTAAGGTGGGTATGCAGTGTTGTTGTAGCCAGACTTAATCTGCAGCAAGGGAGATTTGGGTTAGATATTAGAAAAAGCTAACTCTAAGGGTGGTTAAGCTCTGGAAAAGTCTTTAAAAGGAGGTTGGGGAATTTCTGTCACTGGAGAGTTTTAAGACCAGGTTGGACAAACACTTGTCAGGGGTTGTCTAGATTTACTTGGCCCTGTCCCAGCACGGGGGCTGAACTAGATGACCTCTTGAAGGCCCTTCCAACCTGACATTTCTCTGATTGGTGGGGTGCAGGAGCTGGAGTCCAGCAGAGCATCCCCCCAAGTCCTGGGCATGCAGTGGGCCTGCACCAAAGAAGAGTAACATTGGCAGGTGTGGAAGGAAAATGTCTGCTCTGCAATGTTCCACCGGCACAAAGTGATTTGCTGCCCAAGCCACATGGGAGCAAAGCAGCTGCACAGTCCCTAGCAGCAGGGGCCACAGTTTCTCATGGAAGGGGAGTTGCTCTCTCCCAGCACAGATGGTGAATTCACCGCTCTGCAGAAGTCCAGCCCTATGCCTAGGCTGCATTCCCAGCACCTTGGTGAAACTCTGAAGCTTTAGGAAAGTGACCAGATGGCTGTGCAAAGCCTCTGACAGTGCAGCTAGCGCCACAGCTGGGCCAGGGTGGGACAAGTAATAAGGAGAGAGACCTTGCTATTCACTGCCAGAATCTCCTCCAGTGCGGCTTCCTGCCCTGTAACTCCAGCATTTTCTTTAAAAATAGGGAAATCAAAAGGAAAAAGAACCTTAATCCGGGCTCCCGGCCAGACTTGTGAACAGAAAATTAAGACAGTATAGTGGTTTCCACAGCAACATTAATTCAGTCACAGAACTGGACTCTGCAGTTTCTCTCCTGTTTCTGGGCTGCTGTTGTAATAACAACCCTGCTTTCTGACTGGACCCTCACACACACTGCACTAGTTCAGACTCTAACTGAGGCTGTGTCTACACGCCCCTCAGCGATGTAAGTTACACCGACAGAAGTGCCAGTGTTGACAGGAGACGCTCTCCCACCGACATCGCTACTGCCACTCGTTGGGGGTGGTTTAGTTATGTTGACCAGAGAGCTCGCTCCCGTCGGCCAAGAGCGGCTACGGGAGCGATCAGCTGCTTTGGTGCAGCTCTGCTGCTATAAGCTCGCCAGTGTAGACATGGCCATAGTCTGTTCCTCCCAGTGTCCCTAGGTCAGTGGTCTCCAAACTTTTTTGATTGTACACCCCATCAGTAAAAAAATTTTGCGCATGCACCCCCTGCTCCCGGCCAAACTGTTGAAGCAAAAAAAAAAAAAAAAGGCACTCAAACTCCTGGCCGAAGTGCCGAAGGGAAAAAATAAAGCGGCACTGCTCCGGCGGCGCTCCTCCTGCCGCGCACCCCGAAGGATCCTCTTGCGCACACCCCACTTCGGAGACCACTGCTCTAGGTTATGAGAGGGAAGCTGTTCACTTTCTTATCATCCCTACAGATCTCAGCCTTGAAGCCCTTCAGAGGAAAAGGCAAGAAACCCAAAATGAAACAACCACTCCACAGCAGGAAGTTCTGAACCCCATCAGTCAGAGGCTGGCTCTTGCCCTGAGTGGGAGGCTTTACAGCTCTTATAATTATGTTGTTCTATTTCATGTGGCTCTGAATGCTCTCATTACCTATATACATGTGGGATCCTTCTCTGATTCCTACTGATCTTTCAGTTTATTGCATTCGGTTTCCCTGTGTGTACTCTAGCGTGGTGCATTAAGGACTGTGCTGGATTGCAAGCTGTGACCTTGAGTGGGTGAGTTTTCTAGTTCTGCTTGCAAGCTAGGGGCTCTGTAGTGAAATTTCTGGGAGCAGCAGTCAGTCTAGACAGAGGTGGGATGTTGTGTCTCTCTGTCTTAGGGCTTGGCTACACTTGGGAGTTACAGTGCTGGTCGTGCAGCTGTGTAGGGACAGCGCTGTTGGGAGTGATTCATTATGAGCAGCTATCCCAGCATTCAAGTGGCAGCAACGTGCTTTTCAAAAGAGGGGGGTGGGGGGTGGTGTAGTGTGACAGGGAGCGGGGGGAGAGAGAGAGAGTGGATTTTTGGAGCCAACACTGTGTGTTTAGCTTCCTGCCTTGAAAAATCAGAAAATGTTCACGACCCCTTAGTCTTAACTCTTAATTGCAAACAGCCTGCATCCAAACGGACTCCCCGCTGTCAAGCAAACACTCACTCCCTGCCTGCCTCATTATCTCATTTGATTGTTCACAGCCAGGTACAGATTGATCACAGCAAACAGGAGCTGTGTTATAAGCAGCTCCGGGATCAATGGAGCTCCGGAGCTCCGAGTTCACAACAAAACAAAGAGAGGCTGCATAACAAAACAAAGAGAGTAATTTATAAAAGCATTCTGGGATATCTGCTAATACCCTGAAGGCCAATAACAGCGCTGGTGTGTGTCCACACTTGACGAGCAGCGCTGGATCACCAGCGCTGCAATCGTTACACCCCAACCAGACCAGGTGTACAGCCAGCGCTGCAGCCAGGGAGTTGCAGCAATGGATGTGCCTTGCAGGTGTGGACGGTTACTAATTGCAGCACTGGAAAGCCTCCACCAGCGCTGCAACTTTCAAGTGTAGCCAAGCCCTTAGGGAGCAGTTTATTTCCTTTCTCTCCGATTTTTGTTTCTGTGTGTAATTGTTCTGAATTCTAAGACAAAGCAGTGCTATGCTGCAGCCTTCCAGCAAGAGTATTTATATTTTTATCTTAGCCTGTCCGTGTGTATGCTGTGAACATAACAGAGAAACCGGCTCTTGCGAGAGATGGTGAACAGAAGCAAACACTCTACTTCTCGCTCCCTTTCATTATTCTATAGCCCACCGTCTATCCCCTCTAATTTGTCTCCTCTCTAAACTAAAAGGTCTCAGTCTTTTAACTCTCCCTTCAAATGGATATTTTCTGGGTTTCTATCACACATTTAAGAGGTGCCTCTGTTTCTGCTATATCCTGTCTAAGACAGGGTGACCAGAACAGAACCCACTATATCAGGTGAGTTGGTCCACTGAGTTACATCACAGCACAATCACAGTTTCAATATTAACAGGAGTACTGATGGCACCTTAGAGACTAACAAATTTATTTGAGCATAAGCTACAGCCCACTTCATTGGATGCATGCACTGGAAAATACAATAGGAAGATATATATATACACAGAGAACATGAAACAATGGGTGTTACCATACACACTACAACAGGGGTCGGCAACCTTTCAGAAGTGCAGTGCCGAGTCTTCATTTATTCACTCTGATTTAAGGTTTCACGTGCCAGTAATACATTTTACGTTTTTAGAAGGTCTCTTTCTATAAGTCTATAATATATAACTAAACTATTGTTGTATGTAAAGTAAATAAGGTTTTTAAAATGTTTAAGAAGCTTCATTTAAAATTAAATTAAAATGCAGAGCCCCCGGACCAATGGCCAGGACCCAGGCAGTGTGAGTGCCACTGAAAATCAGCTCGTGAGCCGTCTTTGGCACGCATGCAATAGGTTGCCTACCCCTGCACTATAAGGAGAGTAATCAGTTAAGGTGAGCTGTTATCAGCAGGAGAGAAAAAGAACTGTTTGTAGTGGTAATGAAAATGGCCCATTTCCAGCACTTGACAAAGAGATGTGAGGAACTGGCGGGTTGGGGAGTGGGAATAAACATGGGGAAATAGTTTTACTTTGTGTAATGGCCCATCCACTCCCAGTCTTTATTCAAGCCTAGTTTGATGGTGTCCAATTTGCAAATTAATTCCAATTCAGCAGTCTCTCATTGGAGTCTGTTTTTGAAGTTTTTTTGTTATAATATTGCGACTTTTAGGTCTGTAATCGAGTGGCCAGGGAGACTGAAGTGTTCTCCAACTGGTTTTTGAATGTTATAATTCTTGATGTCTGATTTGTATCTATTCAATATTAGTTTCTATCCCATTCCCTATGCATGCTAATATTTTCTTTGCTTTGTAGACTTTAACAGCAGAAGGGATCATTAAACCATCTTGTCTGACCTCCTGTATATCACACACACACACCCAGCTCCTACGCATTAAACCTAACAACCAAAATTAGACCAAAGGATTATAGCAGGGCCAGCTTTAGGGTGATTCAGCCGATTCCGCGCCCCTAAGAGGGCACCGCAACGTCCCAAAGGAGCTGCCGCTGTAGTCTCACCACTGTCTTCGGTGGCAGCTCAGTCGCTGACGCAGAGGAAGGTCCCTCTGCTGAAATGCTGCCGAAGGCACCGGCAGCCGATTGAGCTACCGCCGAAGTCCCGGCACTGTTGGCGGCAGCAGCTCAATCATTGCCGGTGTCTTCGGCAGCATTTCTGTGGAGGGACCTTCCTCCATGGCAGTGATTGAGCTGCCGCCGAAGACAGCAGTGGGACTTCGACAGCAGCTCCTTTGAATCGGGCCCCACGGTGCCTAAAGCTGGCCCTGGATTATAGCACATAGTTGCTCCTGAATTGAATGTAACAACTTGTGTTGGGCTAAAGCACGTCTTCCAGAAAGGTCTCCAGCCTGGGTTTGAAGACACAATATGGCAAATCCACCACTTCTCTTGGCAGTTTGTTCCAATGGTCAATCGTTCTTGGGTCTTTATTTTTAATTTGAATTTGTCTGGCTTTAATTTCCAGGCATTGGTTCTTGTTACATCTTTCTCCGCCAACTACCCTTTACTAGCAGTATTTCCCCCCACGAAGGTACTCACACTTGGCAATCAAGGGAGCTCTTAACCTTCTTTTTGGTCTGCTAAACAAATCAAGCTCCTGAGTCCCTCAGTGCAAGCCAGTTTAGCCCCAGACCTCAAATGATTGTTGAGCCTTTTCGCTGATCTAGAGCAATCTTGCTGATTGGTAAATGGGAAAGCTTAATATGGCCAAATATAAGGTCATGCACTTAGGAACAAAGAATGTAGCACCCACATGGGGGACAAATATTTGACTATAGATGACTTTAATCTAGCAGGCCAAGGCATATCAAGAGCCAATGGCTGGAATAGCTGAAGCTAGACAAATTAACAGGCTGTTAGCTCAGGCAGGGCACTGGCCTACCATGCACTCCTCCCTGCATACGTGCCCTGCACATTGTGGTCCCGATCCTGACTAGGAACCTGATCGTTCTGTAAGACACAGGGCTCAGGAAAGACAAAACTAAAGGAGTATTGTGGGGGTGGAAGCTCCTGACGGACTCAAGGTTTGCCTACATTGCAATTAGAAGCCCCCAGCTGGCCCCGTGCCAGCTGACTCAGGCTTGCGGGGCTGGTTCATTGCTGCGTAGACCTTCCTGCACAGGCTGCAGCCTGAGCTCTGGGACCCTCCTACCTCACAGGGTCCTAGAGCCTGGGCTGTAGCCTGAGGCTGGATGTCCACACTGCAGTGAAACAGTCCCGCAGCCCAAGCCCTGTGAGCACAAGTGAGCTGGCAGCGGCCAACCTCGGGTGTCTAACCACAGTGTAGACATACCCTAAGTGTCCAGCCCTTCTGCATGTGAAATTGCAGGCGTGCTGCTGAAGGTTCCTGACTCACTCCCTGTCTCTTCTCTCTCCCTGTCCCACCCCCCTCAGACAAACTTTACCAGCTCCATGGAACAGGAGAATCAGACAGAGGTGACAGAGTTCATCTTCCTGGGCTTCTCCAGCCTTCTCCATGGCCAGGCCTTCCTCTTCCTGGTGTTCCTGGTGATCTACCTCGTCACCCTGGTGGGGAATTCCATGATATTCACCCTCATCCAGCTGGATTCCCATCTTCACAGCCCCATGTACTTTTTACTCAGCCACTTATCCTGCTTGGATATTTGCTTCTCGTCAGTCACAGTCCCCAAGATCCTGGTGAACTTCCTGCATGAGCAGGAGACCATCTCCTACTGCGCGTGCATGGCCCAGATGTTCTTCCTGATGTCATGCGCGGGAGCCGAGTGTGCACTCCTAGCCGTCATGGCCTATGACCGGTATGCAGCCATCTGCAACCCCCTGCGCTACACTGACATCATGAGCCGGAGGGTGTGTGTCCCACTCGCCATGGGATCCTGGCTCTGGGGTCTCTTGGACTCAGCCATACACACCTTCATGGCCTCCAGCTTATCCTTCTGTGGCGCCAACCAGCTTCACCACATCTTCTGTGATGTCCCTCCCCTGCTGAAGATCGCCTGCAGTGACACCTATGTCAATGAAATGGCGCTTCATGCTGCGAGTGTCTTTGTGGGCCTGAGCCCGTTTCTGCTCATCGTCATCTCCTACCTCTACATCCTGGCAGCCATCCTCAGGATCCGCTCCAACACGGGAAGGCACAAGGCCTTCTCCACCTGCGCCGCACACCTGATCGTGGTCACCATATACTTTGGGATGGCCAACCTCAACTACAATCGCCCCAGCGCAGGCTACTCCGTGGGGGTGGACACCCTGGTCTCCACGCTGTACTGCATTGTCACCCCCATGCTGAACCCCCTCATCTACAGCCTCCGCAACCAGGAAGTGAAGGGGGCCCTGAGGAAGGCTCTGGGGAGCCAGAGGAGGGAATATGCTTCCCCAGGCAGGCAGTGAGGTAATAAAGGTAATAATTGGAGATATACCAATCTCCTAGAACTGAAAGGGACCTTGAAAGGTCATTGAGTCCAGCCCCCTGCCTTCAATTTTCACCCCAGATCCCTAAGTGGCCCCCTCAAGGACTGAATTCACAACCCTGGGTTTAGCAGGCCAATGCTCAAACCACTGAGCTATCCCTCCCTGAGGTCCAGGCTGAGGTGAGAGCTGGGGGGTGACTCCTGCTCTGCTCTGACTGGGCAGGGAAATGGCTTGTTAGACTTGGCAGCTGTGTAAGGAGCCAGGGGATGGGGCAGAGGGACTCCTTTCACAGCTACCATTGCTAGCAAGGCTCTCTGCCATGTCTTTGAAGCTAAATGGCAAAGTAAGGAGGGAATAGGATACAAGCTAATCTAGAATGCTAGGTTTGTGTCTCTGCTCCTCAAGCTGAGCACGGACTGAGCTCACCAGACTGCTCCGCTGGCCTGCCATTCTGAGATGTGCATCACATTGGAACTCAAGAGAATCACTTACACTGCAGATGAAAATATCCTGATGTGGGCAAACATTACACAGTTGCAGGCGGCAGGGCACATGATATTGGAGACAGACAAATGGCCAGCACTCGTGGTATCAGTTTTAGCCACTGTCTGCGTTTCAAAATGAATAATTACAACCATTTTTAGCACTTCTAGTCTTCAAAGCCCTTGACAGACAGACAGTAACTCATGAACTGCAGGTGGGCTAAGTCACAACTGCATATTTTGCATGTGCAAATCTGCTGCAGCTGTTTGGAAATATAACACTAGGCTTCTCTGCCTGGCTGAGAGAGCAGAAGATGGATAATCAAGGCCTGTCTGTTCTGCATCATGCTCAACCTAAGTCCTGCACAAAGCCCCTAGATTCTGCAAAACTGATGCAGTAGACAGGAGCCACTAGAGTAGCATCAAATTAATAAAAGCCATCATATGAAATAATTCAATCAGCAAAAATCCCCTCTCCTCCCCCTCACACACTATTGATTTTCATCATATTCAGGTTATTTTAGGCTGCTCCATAATTTTCAGATTTCAAGGTACTGCAGTGTTTTGTATTGAAAATGCAGAACTACAGTACATTTGGGGGAGAGGGATAGCTCAGTGGTTTGAGCATTGGCCTGCTAAATCCAGGGTTGTGAGTTCAATCCTTGAGGGGGCCACTTAGGGAACTGGGGTAAAAATCTGTCTGGGGACTGGTCCTCCTTTGAGCAGGGGGTTGGACTAGATGACCTTCTGAGGTCCTTTCCAACCCTAATCTTCTATGATTATGGGAGCTGGGTGTCTGAGCCACAGGGAAGGCAGTTTGGCCTGGGGATAAACACATTCACTTGGTTTCCATAAAAGCTAGAAACATAATTGTTGAAAAAGTTGGTATTCTGGGCAGCAGGGGCTGGGCTATTGCAGGGCAGGCAGGATCGTTTCACACTTTCTACAGAGTGAGGCAGAGTCACTGATCGCTCCCCTCCCCTCCCTGGCAGATGGGTGCTGGAAGGTTGCTTCCCTCTACAGGGCACCCAAGGCTGGAAGAGGAATGGGGAGAAGGGGTTGGGGGAATTGAGTGTGGGCAGCTTCTTCCATGAGAGAACTCCTAGCACTGCCCTGACATCACTTCCTCCCTGGGATGCCATCTGGCTAGGTGCCAACAGGGGGCACCCCTTAGCCATTTCTGGAAAGAATGTTTATGTAACCTGGGGGTGGAGTTTGCCCCTTGGCACCAGCTGGATTACAGACGCCTCCCCCTGCATCTACAGCCATTTTCATGGATCCCATATGATTGGATGTATTTGCACTCCCCTGCCCCAGAAGAACAGACCTGCCCCCGCGTCACTGGGCCCTGTCCGCCAGAGCCTCTAGAGACAGGACAGTGGAACGTTAAACTGTATGACACTGTTCAGCCACTAGGTGACACCCTGTATCAAACGTTTTCCAAGCTGACCTGTCACTGCATTGACTGAGCTCATGAGGAGCAGATCTGGAGTGCCTCTGGCGCAGATGCAAGCTCTGCAGCTCGTCCGTACCTGGTACAGGAACATGACAGACCGGGGCACCAGGCAGACAACACAAGAAATAAATAGCAAATGCTTCCAAGAGTCCAGACGTTCCTGAGGAGAGGGGACAGGACAAAACGGCTCCAAAATAAAACACAATTGCCTTCCTGTGTCTGTAAAGAGTGCTGGTAGCAACGTCGCTCTGTGTTAGCTGGCTTGGTGCCCAGCGCCAAACAGGGACCTTACGCTACTTCCAAGATGCTTGAGTCGTCCATATCTGTGAAGCTCCCAGAGACCCTCAGCTAAGAGGTGCTGGCACAAGTGGAGTGAGCGCTGATAGCCAAGGGCTCTGCTGCTTGTTGCTGAAGCTGTCATTCATGTGCTGTGATTTGTTCTTACAGCTTAGCCTGTGCAAGGTAGCTGCTCTGCTGTTATTAAACAGCCCCGGGTTGGGTTATTACTGCTCTGATGGTATTTAAATGGCTCTAAAGTAGTAGTTAGCAAATCCTAGCCTGGGGATTGTGGGACTGGCTCAGCAGCTGCCAGGATGGTGGTTGGTGTGAGGTACATGAGTCTGTTTGCTCGTCAACAGAAGGGCTTGTATTGGATTTCTCTTGTATACGATAAAAAGAAATGGCACACACATTACCCCATCCTACTCCAGTTCGGTCTGTTCCCTGCACCCTGTTGTGCATTAGGCTTGGGGCAAGCGGTGAGAGTTACCCAGATCTCTCTTGTGTAACAGGCCAACCCCAGGGTGGGCACCCTGCAGACGCACTGTAACAAATCCCAATAAAGGCTCCCAGAACTGGTGCATGTGCTGTGGCCACTGGGGTTGGTGGGTGGGCTCCAAAGGGGATGGAAGCAGAGGCGGCTCCAGACCCCAGCATGCCAAGCGTGTGCTTGGGGTGGCATGCCGTGGGGGGCGCTCTGCTGGTCGCCGGGAGGGTGGCAGGCAGACAGCCTTCGGCAGCATGCCTGCAGAGGGTCTGCTGGTCCCGCGGCTTCGGTGGGCCTCCCGCAGGCGTGCCTGCAGAGGGTCTGCTGGTCCCGTGGCTTCGGTGGGCCTCCCGCAGGCGTGCCTGCAGAGGGTCTGCTGGTCCCGCGGCTTCGGTGGAGCTGCGGAACCAGTGGACCCTCCGCAGGCACGCCTGCGGGAGGTCCACCAGAGCCGCGAGACTGGCGACCGGCAGAGCGCCTCCCGTGGCATGCTGCTGTGCTTAGGGCGGCAAAATGTCTAGTGCCGCCCCTGGATGGAAGGATGAGACACAGGGATGGAAGGGCTCTGGGAGGCCCTGACTCAGTTTTACATTGCTTCCAAGGGGAATAAGGAGCTCAGGGTTTGGTGCTAAGGGCCAGATTAGCCCTGGCTCTTGCCAGTGGGACACAAGGCGCCTCCCCCTCCCACTGCGTACATAAAAGGGTCAGCGACACATGCTAATCATGCCGGGGAGGGGGTAGGTTGGGCCATGGCCCTAGGGTGACCAGATGTCCCGATAATATCAGCACCGTCCAGATATTCGGGTCTTTATCTTATATAGGACCCTATTGTCACACACATACACGCCCATCCTGACTTTTCACACTTGCTCTCTGGTCACCCTCCACAGCCCTTTCCCCACCCACACCTCAGCCCGCGGGGTGACTAGGTGCACTGAGGTAGCAGGTGGCCCCCACTCAAGGGATACTGCAGCTTGCGCCCCTTTGCCCCCACTCCTGTAAGCTGGAGAGCTGGGTGGGGGTAGTGCTTGTGTTTTAGGCACCAGCCCTCCCTGAGCTGCCCCAGCTCCAGGCTGGGGATACACACACAGGTCAGCTGGGGGGGCTGTTACAGCGCAGCTTGCTAATAACAGCACATGGGGTTCACATCCCATTGGTACCCCACTCCGCCCCCGACCTCTGGCTGCAGGTAACCTGGCCCTAGATCCACAGAACTAAGGCCAATTATCTGGTCTGACCTCCTGCCTAATGCAGACCAGAGAATTTTACCCAGTGATTCCTGTCTCCAGCCCAAAAACTTGTGGTTGAACTAGACTGACTCAGAGAGGACTCCAAGCTTGATTCAAAGACTCCAACTGATGGACAATGTACTACATCCCTGGGCCCATGTCCCACTGGTTAATTACACTCACTCTAAGCAAAAAAAGAGTTTATTTTCCAAGTAGAAATGTTCTATTACCCCTGTGCATTAGCTCTTGTTCTGCCAGTGTCTGCTCCGTTAAACGGCTCTCTGCTATCAGACCTAGCTCATGCTCAAGTCACCTCTCAACCTTCTTTTGCTGCAGCCAATGAAGTGGGCTGTAGCCCACGAAAAAAGCGTATGCTCAAATAAATGTGTTAGTCTCTAAGGTGCCACAAGTGCTCCTGTTCTTTTTGTGAACACAGACTAACACGGCTGCTACTCTGAAACTCTAAGGTCTGTTCCCAGAACTTGTCTCGTGCTTCTCTGAACCCTTTCTAATGTTTCCAATATCCTTTTCCTTTTCCTTTGACCCCAGAACTGGACGCGGTATCCAGCAACGGTTTCACCGGACAGAGGATCAAAAGGCAGGAAGTCTAAGGCCTTAGCAAGATTCTCCTTTATTGTCTGCCTCTGCACAGGCATCTCCCATTTAATGGAACAGCATGTTACAGCCAAAATCACACTTTCAACACAGGAGAACTTGGTGAGATTAGTGCAGGCGAAAGGTTCTCAGTTCCCCACCCTGGAGGCTGAAGTCCTGTTTACCCCCAGGCAGCAAAATCTCAAGCCTCACTCTCCTACTTGCCGTTGTGCTTTACCCTGGCCTGAGCTGAACCCCTCGGAGTGTTACAAGGACTTCGTTCCTCATGGCATATTCTGCTCTTGGTCTCTGGGATGGCTGCCATGCATGGGATGGTTTCTGTTACACAGATACAGGTGCACCTGGAATTGGGCTAAGCCACACAGTGCATGCAGAAGACTTTGCGGATTACTAGCCAGGGGTTCATCTTAAATGAGAGCCTAGAGGGAAAGGCCCCGTATCCCATTCCCCACTCCCCTGGGGCAGCCAGTGCCCCCACCCTGGGGCTGGATTGGAACCAGCACCTCCAAGAGGGGAAAGGCCCCATGCCCCATTATTTACCTACCCACCCACCCACCACTCCCACGTGGGTCAGCCTGACCCCCAGTATCCTATTTGTCATTTCTTGTTAGTTTCTCCCTCATGCAGGTGTGCTGGGCTGAGCTGAGCTGCTCACTGTAACATGGCCCTAGCTACACATAAAGCGCTGAAGCAGTAAGAGGTAGCAGCGCAGAGGGGTTCGGGCAATGGCAGGTCTCATTGAAGTAGCTTCACATAATTAGCTGGAAAGAGGCCAACTCTGCCACGGCAGTGTCCCCGCCACCAGCCCTCGTCCACTATCTCGATGTGAGTGATGGTGTCATTGGGGTCGAAGGAAATTTCATCGTCACCTTCTGCAAAAATGAAAGCGGAAAATGAGGCACAGTGCAATTTGCTCTTGGGGGCAAAGACACCTTGGGGAGGGTGGGGAGCAAAAATTACCCCACGGGGAGTACAGCGGAAGCCACCACCACATCCAGGCAGGCCTCCCCTCCTCTCCACTTACATCCCACACCAGTGGTTCCCCCGCCTCCCCTTCCTCAGTGTCCCATCCCAGCATAGGACCATAGGAAATGACAGACTGGATCAGACCCACGGCCCATCTAGTTTGGTATCAAGCTCTGTCAGTGGCTGGTACCAGATGCCTCAGAGGAGTGCACAAGAACAGGGCAGAAGCAGAGTATCCCTGCCCCACATTAGGTCTCATTCTGGTCTCTAAGGGTACGTCTACACTGCAATCAAAGACCCGCAACACAGCAATAGCTGGCCCAAGTCAGCTGACTCAGGCTCGGGCTGGGGGGCTAAAAATTGCAGTTTATCTGTTCGGCCTTGAGCAAGGGGGGTGGGTTTCAGAGCTCAGGCGTCAGCCCCGGCCCAAATATCTACTCTGCAATATTTAGGCCCACTGCCTGAGCCCTGCTAACCTGAGTCAACTGACCCATGCTCTGAGACTTGGTGCCGCGGGTCTTGGATTGCAGTGTGACTAGGATTGCCAACCCTCCTGGTTTCGCTGGGAGTTGCTGGGAGAATGGGGCTCTATCTCCCAGAGGCTACTGAAGCCAAACCAGGAGATTTTAGGCCACTAAAAGTCCTCTGCAGCTCCCATTGACTGGGAACTGCAGCCAATGGCAGCTGTGGGGGCAGTGCCTGCAAGCCGGGGTGGTGCCTACAGGCAGAGGCAGTGTAGGGACATGCTGGCCACTTCCGGGAGTGGCGCACGGAAGGGGCAGCGTGCAGAGCACCCTGGTCCCGCTTACTTTGGGCGGCTCCCAGTCTGTGGTGCAGTGGGGCTAATGCAGGCTCAGTGCCCGCAGCTCCTATTGGCTGCAGTTTCCGGCCAATGGGAGCTGTGGAGTTGGCGCTCAGGGAATGGGCAGCACATGGAGCCCCCTGACCCCCCCCCAGGGGCTCTAGGGATGTGCCGGCTGCTTCTGGGAGTGTCAAAGGGCCAAGGCAGGCAGGAAGTCTGCCTTAGCCCTGCTGTGCCTCCAACTGGGAGCCGCCCAAGGTAAGTGCCGCCTGGCCAAAGCCCACACCCCTCATCTCCTCCCGCACCCCAGAGCCCCCTCCTGCACCCCAACCCCCTGCCCCGGCCCAGTGAAGGTGAGTGAGGGCAGGGGAGAGTGAGCAACGGAGGGAGGAGGGATGGAGTGAGCGGGGTGGGACCTCAGAGAAGGGGCAAGGGTGGGGCCTCAGGGCAGGGCAAGCGTGTTTGGGTTTGTGTGATTAGACAGTTGGCAACCCTAAGTGTGACGTACCCTCATAGCTAGAGACTGGCTTAGGCCTTGAAGCATGAGGTTAATATTGCATCGTTATTCAGAGAGAACTCTCCCCTCCCCTTCCCCTACATGCCATCCAGGCTGACCCCTCCCACATCTTCCCATACAGGCAGATCACCTCCTTCCCCCTACTCCCCAGGCCAAGCAGACAGACTCACCTCCTTGGTAATCATACAGAGCCACAGCAGAAATCCCAGCATCATCCGCCTCGTACACATTCTCACATACTTCTGCAGGAAAACACCAGAGGGTAGCTCAGGAGAGGCAGCCCCAAACCATGCACAGACCCTGCCAGATTTACAGGGGTGATCTCCGCCTCCCCTGCTGAGCCTCAGGTCTCATCATCGGGGAAAGGGCTCATCCCTTCTCAGAGTGGCTGTTGTCTCTGCGGAAAAGGTCCAGACCAGACAGAGCACTCCCTGCACCTCTCGGTCCTTAGCCAGGGCACAAGATGGATTAGAGTGACCAAATGTCCCGATTTTATAGGGACAGTCCCGATTTTGGGGTCTTTTTCTTATATAGGCTCCTATTACCCCCCACCCTCTGTCCCAATTTTTCACACTTGCTGTCTGGTCACCCTAAGATGGATGCACTGGCTGACACTTACCACAAGGCAGTCAGGCACCCAGCTCCCACTGAATGGGGAAGAGAAGTGCCTTACAATGCAATGCACAAAAGCCAGCACATTAGGCGGGAAGCCAGCTAAGCTAGCCACTGGTAGCGGCCTTGCCCTGGGCCATGCACTGTCTGGTACTCGCTCAGGGGAGGGTCCTAGATGCTGCCAAACAGAGAGGGTCCAGGTGCTTGGCCAAAAGCAGGCCAGGACACAGCCCGGCTGGGCCAAAGAGCTGTAGCCAAACTCGCTTTCACTTGGGCTCCCAGGCCCAGGCAATTGTTCAGTGTTCAGCTCTGTGATCCAGCTTTGTTAGCCACCTCCCACAACAAGTGCCCATGTGCTCCACTCTGGTGCCTCTCCCGGTGCCCAGAACCTGCTCCATGGGCTGGCAGGATGCAGGGCTCTTCTCAGTTGTTTCTTTCTGCGCGGATGCAGGGCCAGCACTGGGCACTGTCTCCTGCAGGTGCTGGGTACCGACAAGGTGGGCAGGAAGGTGCTAGTTATTTTGGTTTGTTAAAATTAGCCTCTTGCATTGTATCAAACTGATCCTTTGCCATCTACAACTAAACAGAACCACCCCTTGCCCCATCATCCCTTCTGAGCCCCTGGGACACTGGGGTAAAAGCTGACGGGGATTTGGCTGCACACTCCTAGCAGGCATGAAAACCTCAGCCACAGACCAGACAGTGTACCATGTGAGCCAGGGCCAGCTCCAGCTTTTTTGCCACCCCAAGCAGCGAAGCGGGGGGAGTGGGGGGAGATAAACCCGTGATCGGCGGCACTTTGGCGGCAGCTCCACCGCGCTGCTTTCAATTTTCGGCAGCAATTTGGCGGCGGATCCTTCGCTCTGAGAAGGACTGAGGGACCTGCCGCCGAATTGCCACCGAAGACCTGGACGTGCCGCCCCTTTCCATTGGCCTTTCCAAGCACCAGCTTTCTTCGCTGGTGCCTGGAGCCGGCCCTGCTGTGAGCTACAAGGGAGCAGGTGCCACTCAGCTCCACTCGCTCAGAATGGCCTGCTGGCAGTCACACCCTTTGAAACCAGCAGGTATCAACTCTGAAGGCCTCACACCAGGAAGGTGCAGGCTCTAAATCACTTAGGCATTTGTAGGTCAATGTCAGTTCTTTGAACTGCAGCTGGAAATGAAGCAAATCAGCACAGACTTTGGGGCATGGCTGGAAATCACTCCCTGCAAAACACAGCATTTAGCGCTGAATTGCACCAGAACACCCTGCATTGTCCCATCCTTGGCGAGCCCACCCTGGCCCCTCTTGAGCAGCTGAGTCTATTGCCGGCCCAGGACTAGCTGAGCTGGTCTCAGAACTTAGAGCAGGGCAGTGCTCTGTGTACCCCACACCCTGTCACCATTTCTCCCAACTGGAGGAGCAAAGCAGGCTGCCCCCAGCAAGGCTCCCCAGGGTGTCTGGGGAGGACAATCGCTGCAGAGCAACATGATGATGGGTTTCTCTCTGGCGTTTTTATGGCACCATAGTGCCTGCCTGGCCTGGCTCTGAAGTGCAGACAGACACCTGCATCCCTAGAGACATGCCCCAGGAGCTCATTCCCTGTCACTCACCAGGGCAGGGAATGTTCCTGATGCTGCTGGATGCACTCTCTGGGGGGATCTCCTCATAGTCCTCACTCGTATCGACATCCTCATCGTAGATGGCCTCCGACTCCCTCGAGGGCTCCGGCAGCTCCTCATAGTCTCTGTCCACGTCAGCACCATTGTTATCGTCTGAGGGCTCTGGCAGCTCCTCATAGTCCCCTTGCAGATCCACGCTGTCGGCATAGATGGCCTCCTCCTCATGCGACTCCTCATGCAGCTTGCTGGAATCTTCATCCAGGTCTGAGGGCCGCGGTGGCAGTGCAGGGGGCTGCTCCTCATCCTGTACGTCTGCCTCTTGCTGTGCAGTGAGGGAAGAATGGGAAACTAACCCATGTCAAGTATAAACTGTGGGGCAGGGACTCGACCTGCGTGTGACTGTGCATTGCCAGTATTAAGGGGTCTGATCCCTGAGAGGGGTGCTACCTGCATACAGATGGTGCCCGTTGCTTTTAACGAAGGGCTTTTAACGAAACATCCCAATAAGAGATTTAAGCAGCTGCCCAAGAACTGTGCAGAGCCACAGGACATGAGCTTTACCTGGCAGGTGCCAGTCTCACTACTGGCAAAACTGCCATTTGTAAGCTAGTCCCAAGGGAAGGGAGCTGCTGGAAACCGCAAACCAGCTGAAACCCTGTGGTTTAAAAATGGCTGAGCCAGTTTAAACCAAATGCTGATAAAAAACAACACCCACACTCCCCGACTACAGCAAGGCAATTTGGGGCAAGTGCTGTCAGGCTTGTGTGTCTTGTCCAGCTGCTATACAAGCGATACCATAGCACATTTAAATGGTAACAGGAAACATGAGCTGATTACATTCAATATGGGCAGAGATCAGACCCAATCAGCAATATAGATCTATCTCACCAAGTGTGTGCGTGTGTCAAGCTCTGAAGAGTGCAGGTGACACACTACATATTACAGCTATAGCATAAAGACTGAGAAATCACCTCTGAGAGAAGATTGGTGGCGAGTGTGTGTGTGTGTGTTGAAGTATAGAAGCGTAGACATTATGTTGGAACCTTATATTTAAGTGTATATAACAGCAACAAAGTGAGAGGTCTGTATGAGGCACAGCAGTATACGTATGGCCTAACAGCTTTTGGTTAAAAGTTATTCATAGCATTCCAAATACTAGTCACAACGTGTTCTGTGGCCATAAAGAGCAGTGTGGCTCTCTCTCTTTGAAGCTGCTGGAAGCTATTAACACCTACTTGCCAGGATTTTACACACACTAGTCCTGAGGTTGAACTGACTCTGTGCATGCTTCCTGAAGAGTCCTGAAAAGCTGGCTCTGGCCTGTGCTTTCGCAGAGCATTAAGCTGAGGTGCAGAAAGACTTAGTGTGCACTTTTATAACATTGCTGCAGCAGCTCCCTGCCCCATTACAGACACGTGGGCCCAGCCCAGCATTATCAACCTCTGGTACTATCCAGAGCCACTTAGAACTGGAACCATTCTCCCAGTGTTGCAGGCCTCTCGTGCTGCCCTGTGAAATCTCTTCTGCCCCTCACCTGTGCTTCAGGCATTTGCCCACTCAGCTGTTGCTGACCCCTCCCCTGAGTCCAGTTCCAGATTTGGTCTGCAGAAGGGTGGAAGCGTAAAGTGCCCAGTAGCCATGACCCCCTCCCCACACTGCCCTCCCTTCATAGTAACAGCCCTCCCCTCCCACCGATTCTGACCTACATGCTGTCCTTCCCCGGCAGCTGTGGCCCTCACCCAGTGCTGCCCCCGTACCTGCTGTCTCTGTGGACTAGGCAGCATTGCTGGTTCTTTGCAAACCCTCCTGGGTACCAGAGCTGGTGTGGGACCTGGCTTGTTACGTTTCGTCTCCTCACTCTCCTGGGTTTCCTTTCAGGAAAGAGATCATCAACACCATTCAGTCTTTTTGCACAGGATCCAGAGTGACTCCCTTTCCTACTCTTGATGGGACAGTTTACACACAAGCCTCAATCTCCTCCCTCTGGAGCCTGTCCCATTTCCCAAAAACCCCACTCAGGAGATTAAGGGACCTAATGGCGATGGATCCATTGCTCGTGTGAGACCGGCAGGAATCAGCCTCAGGAAGGGTCCACTCATCAGGAACATAGGTGCAGGAACTAGGGGTGCTGGGGGTGCTGCCGCACCCCCTGGCTTGAAGTGGTTTCCAGTATATAAAGGATTTACATCTTGGTTCAATGGCTCTCAGCACCCCCACTATACAAATTGTTCCAGCACCTCTGAGCAGGAATGCTTCTCATTCAGGAAGCCTCCACCCCCCATCCATGTGCCAGAAAGGGCCACAGTGTGGGGAAAGGCTGAGACCAGTCCCCAGTGCTCTGTGGAGGGAAAGGGGGGTATCTGGTCACATAGTGGAGGTTCTTATCATAGAAATGGAGAACTGGAAGGGACCTCAAGGGTCCTGCGCTGAGTCAGGACCAAGTAAACCCTAGACTATCCCTGACAAGTATTTGTCCAACCTGTTTTTAACTACGGGGATTCCACAACCTCTCTTGGAAGCCTGTATCAGAACTTAACTACCTGTAAGTTTTACCTAATATCTAACCTAAATCTCCTTTGCTGCAAATAAACCTATTACTTCTTGTCCTGCCTTCTGTGGCCGTGGAGAACAATTGATCACAGTGCTCTTTGTAAGAGCCTTTAACATATTGGAAGACTTATCAGGTCCCTCCCGCACTCTTCTTTTCTCAAGATTAAACGTGTCCGGTTTTTAAAACCTTTCCTCATAGGTCAAGTTTTCAAAAAACTTTTATCATTTTTGTTGCTCTTCATTGGATTCTTTGCAATTTGTCCACATCTTTCCTCAAGTGTGGAACCCACAATGACATTAGCCTTTTATGCAACTGCATCACATTATTGACTTATATTCAATTTGTGATGCACTAGAACCCCCAGATCCTTTTCAGCAGAACTGCCACCTACCCAGTTGTTCCCCATTTTATAGTTTTGCATTTAATTTTTCCTTTCTAGGTGTGGTACTTTGCACTTGTCTTTGCTGAATTTCATCTTGATTTTGACCAATATTCCAATTTGCGATGGTCATTTTGAATTCTAAACCTATCTTCCAAAGTCCTAGCAATGCCTCCCAGGTTGGTGTCATCCACGATGTTATAAGCATCTATACTCTCCACTCCATTACCAAAATCATTAATGAAAATATTGAAACATTTTGAATATTCAAATATATTAAAATATCGAAATATTGAATAAGCACAGACCCCTGCAGGACCCTACTAGCTACATCCCCCCAGTATGTCAGTCTTGGGGGCATATAAGGTGGACTCAAAACTGTGGTCTGTGCATCTGGGTCAAGAAGAATCCAGTCCCTGCACTGGGCAGTGGTGAGGGCCCTGCCTGGTGCTGGGATGAATCCGGTCCATGCATTGGGGTCATGGGGAGCAGGAAGAGCCATGTCTGGTGCTGGAGTGAGTCTGGTCCATGCGTCAGGAAGTGGTGAGGGCCCTGCCTGGTGCTGGGATGAGTCCGGTTCATGTAGACAGTGCTATGTTGATGGGAGAGCTTCTCCCATCGACATAGCTACTGCCTCTCAGGAAGGTGGAGTACCTATGCCAACAGGAGAAGCTCTCCCATCAGCATAGGTACCTGCATCACTAAACACTATAGAGGCGCTGCTGCAGTGCTATAGGTGTGGACAAACTCTAAAGGTCGGTATAACTATGTTGATTTGCCACACCCCTGAGTGATGCAGTTATACCAACGTAAGTTTGTAGTGTAGACCAGGGCTCAGAAAGAAAAGAAAGATTCTCCCATAGGGCTCCAAGTGCTGGAGGGCTGATGTCTCCTTTCCCAGTTGCTATGGTAACCAGCTTTTCAACATTAAAAAACGGGACACATGCAGGAGCCCCGCCCCCTCTGTGGCCCCTCCCCCTGCTCCTCCTCTTCCTCCCTGAGGTCCCAGCCCATGGCCAGGCCAGAAGTCAGATTGAGGCCATAGTAAGAGCCACCCAGGGAGCTCAGGCCGCTGTGAGGAGCCCCAGATCCTCCACTTGCCCTGGGTGGGGGGGGCTGAGAAAAGCACCCAGCCTGTGTGCCCATCCCCAGGGCATGCCCCCCCAGGGGAGGTGGAGAGTCTGAGGATCCCCGGGCAGCTCCTTTCACGGTCCAGCGGCCTGGTCATGCCCGGAGCCTTGTGGGGAAGAGGACGAGCAGTGAGGGACAGGGCCTCATGGCAAGGGGGGACTAAGGCCCACCTCAGCCCCCTCACTGGGAAGAGTCTGGGGCCCACCCCAAGCCTTGGGCAGTTGTGGAGCAGCACTTCAGGGAGTCCAGGACAAATGCTGCCTCAGAGACAATTCGGGATGGGTGGTCGCCCTAGTGTGTGTCTGCCCTGAGGCAGGCAGATCAGGCACTGGTCTGGAAATCAGGATGCCTGGCTCCAACACTAACTGGTTGAGGGGATTCAGGCAAGTCCCTGCCCGCTCTGAGAGAGTGGGACAATGCTGCTGTGCTCCTGTGTCTACAGCCTGGCTGTGCCCCCTTCAGCACACAGCCCCCAGAGCCTGGCCCTGCTGGGGGGACAGGGCAGCACTTGCCATGGCTAGGCATTGGGCCTCTCACCTGCTGCTTCTGCTGCTGCTGCTGGGCTGCCTGGCGCTCCCGCTGCTCCCGGGCCTGGCGCCTCACTTGTTCCTCCTCCACCCGCTTCCTATTTTCTTCATCAGCTGACTTGGCCATGCTCTCGAATCGTGACTTCAGGCTTCTGGCTCCACTGGAGGCTGCACAGAGAAATGGCTTCTCAGGAACAGGCACCCAGGGTTAGCTTGCTGGGACACACCACCCAACCGGCCTCCCGTCTCCACAGGACAACCCCCCCCCCAGGTTCCCCCTCCATCTTAATGGGCTGCCTCCATCCCGCCCCAGGCCAAACCCCTGACTCCATCATCTCCTCCCTCCAGCCTGCAGGCCAAACCTGCACAACCCCCCAGCCACATGCCCGGTGCGGAGTTTCTGACTTCAGAGGCAGTAGGAACAGCCATGGAATACAGTCTCTTCCCAGCTGCAGGGCCAGGGAAGATGTCTGGTTGTTTACGAGTGTCTTACCTGCCTCCACAGGTTTAGTCTTCTCATATGAAGAAGTTGGAGCTTCCATCTCATTAAAGCCAGCAGCGCTCTGAAAAGGGAAGAGAATGGCACATCCAGCATGCCAGGGAAAAGATGCAGCAGAACCAGAGTCCCCAGGGCAATGGCCCAGCCAGACACCCATCTGGATTCTTTTCCCAGTTCTGCTACTGGTCTGCTGTGTGACACTGGATGAGTCACATCTCTCTATGCCTCAGTTTCCCCACTCTATAGCACCTCGGAAGCTTGGGAGCCAGAAGGAGAGTCTTAGTTCTTCCACTGACTATTAATATTGTTAATTTCTGTTGCTAATTCTTTGCACTTCTCAGCCTGGCCACAATAATGGAATGCTGACATGGGCAGCAGAAAATAGGGAAATAACGGGTAGAAATATAATTAATGATATTCAACATGGTTTTGTAGAAAATAGGTCTTATCAAACCAACCTGGTTGTCACAGGGCATCATCTGAAGCACCCTCCAGCAGCAGGCCATGGCAGACCAGCACGCCTGCCTCAGTTTCCCTCTTTCAAAATCCCCAGTAATGCCATGCAAGCTTTTTTGCCTCAATTCTCCTCCTCCTTGGGGCCAGTTTATTACAAAAACATAGTGGAAAATAGACCATAACAAAAGCCCCAAAACATAGTCCACTGATCACTTTCTATGCATATAATCCTTAACATCTAATCTTTCAACACTTCACATACCCATGTGGCATCTTCTACCAAACCTGGGCTCTTCTTCAGTCCTCTCCTTCCTTCTGCCAGGTCAACTGCCCAGCCCTTCCAGCTGGAGTGCAAATCCCTTCTCAGAAGGCAAGCCCATGCACTGTTCCCCTGCCTTCAGCTCTCCAGCATGGAGACATCAGCCCTTCTGCAGCTCCCCTGCCTTCAGCCCTCTCCAGCCCTTAGCTTCAGCTTGCTGGCTTAGAAGTCAGAAATCAACTCCCTCTGCTGCTCTGTGGCCTTCAGCCCTCTCCAGCCCACTGGCCCAGGCTCTCTGGCTTGGGAAGTTCAGCTGGCAAACCCCTCTAGCTGATCTCCTGCTTCAGCCTTCCCCCAGGCATCAGCTACAGCTTGCTTCAGGGAGCCTCCTCCAGTCTCCTGGTCCCTGGCAGCTCTCACCTGTCCTTGCCAGACTGAACTCCAGCAGCTTTCAATTAAGCCTCTGCCTCACAGGCTTGGTCTACACTACGGGTTTATACCGAATTTAGCAGCATTAAACTGAATTAACCCGAATTAAACTCTCAGGCTGCTCTGTCCATTTATATGGCCCAAATGCCTTCCTTTAAGCTCGGTTGGGGATCAGCTGAGAAGTCACAGGTGTACTGCCCTCTTCCTTCTTAAATCTCCTGTGCCATGCTGTGAAATTGATATTCTTTCAGGAGAGTTACTTGCCTGCTTGATA
This sequence comes from Mauremys mutica, assembly GCF_020497125.1. Classification (NCBI taxonomy): domain Eukaryota; kingdom Metazoa; phylum Chordata; order Testudines; family Geoemydidae; genus Mauremys; species Mauremys mutica. Next base: position 235,354 of record NC_059072.1, on the reverse strand, counting down.
ACTGTGCTGATGTAATAGACTCCTGTAAGGCATTAGATTTAGTTCTGCTCTGCATTCTGCTTAAAAAATAGCATTGTATACAAATCAATATGACATCTATCAAATGGATTAAAAACTGGTTAACTGATTGGTCCTGCTTTGAGCAGGGGGTTGGACTAGATACCACCTGAGGTCCCTTCCAACTCTGATATTCTATGATTCTATGATAGTACACCTAACGATTGTAAATGGGGAATCGTCAATGAATAGGAATATTTCTTGTGGGGTAAGAGGAAAGGTTCTCTCATGGATCGGTAACTGGTTAAAAGACAGGAAACAAAGGGTAGGTATAAATGGCCAGTTTTCAGAATGGAGAGAGGTAAATAGTGGTGTCCCCGCAGGGGTCTGTACTGTGACCAGTCCTATTGAACATATTTATGAATGATCTGGAAAAGGGGTAAACACTGAGGTGGCAAAATTTGCAAATGATACAAAACTACTCAAGATAGTTAAGTACCAGGAAGACTGCGAAGAGCTACAAAAGGATCTCTCAAAACTGGGTGACTGGGCAACAAAATGGCAGATGAAATTCAAAGTTGATAAATGCAAATTAATGTATATTGTAAAACATAATCCCAACTATACATACAAAATGATGGGCCTAAATTAGCTGTTACCACTCAAGAAAGAGATCTTGGAGCCATTGTGGATATTTCTTAGAAAACATCCACTCAATGTCCAGCAGCAGTCATAAAGTGAACAAAATGTTAGGAATCATTAAGCAAGGGATTGATAATAAGACAGAAAATGTCATGTTGCCTCTATATAAATCCATGGTACACCCACATCTTGAATACTGCATGCAGATGTGGTCGCCCCATCTCAAAAAGATATATTGGAATTGGAAAAGGTTCAGCAAAGGGCAACAAAAATGATTAGGGTTATGGAACGGCTTCCATATTAGGAGAGATTAATAAAACTGTGACTTTTCATCTTAGAAAAGAGGCGACTAAGGGGGGATATGATAGAGGCCTATAAAATCATGACTGGTGTGGAGAGTAAATAAGGATGTGTTATTTACTCCTTCTCATAACACAAGAACTAGGGGTCACCAAATTAAATCAACAGGCAGCAAATTTAAAACAAACAAAAGGAAGTATTTTTTCACACAACACACAGTCAGCCTGTGGAACTCCTTGCCAGGGGATGTTGTGAAGGCCAAGATTATAACAGGGTTCAAAAAAGAACTAGATAAATTCATGGAGGACAGGTCTGTCAATGGCTATTAGCCAGGATGGGCAGGGATGGTGTTCCTAGAAGCTGGGAATGGGTGACAAGGGATGGATCACTTGATGATTCCATGTTCTGTTCATTCCCTTTGGGGCACCTGGCATTGGCCACTGTTGGCAGACAGGATACTGGGGTAGATGGACCTTTGGTCTGACCCAGTCTGGCCGTTCTTATTTCCTGCAACTGTAACCCTGGTATTTCCTGCCTGCCTGGTATGGCACTCAGTCCCCCTCCAGTGGCACCTAGATCAATATAGAGATTGATTCTGCTACCACCTTAGCTAAGAGCCATGTAGCTTTTAGCTCATGCACTAGAGACTCAAACACTAAACTCCAGACGTTCCCAGGTTCAATCCTGCCTGCTGACAGACGTGGGTCTGTCCGCGTTACACAATGATCAGTGCTAGTTAAAGGTTTCATCAATTGATCTGGAAGAAAATTTTTAAAAAGCCATTGCTGGTAAAATTTGCAGATGAGACAAGCAGTAGTGGAGTGGTGGATAATGAGGAAGACAGGTCATTGACACAAAGTGATCTATACATTCTCACACATTTGGGAAGACTTCTCAAACAGACCCCCACGCCAGTGATTGCCTGCATTCTCCGAGGGCAGGACATTCACTCTACAAGAAGTCCTGGATGCCCAACAGGAGGCATGACCAGAGAATCCTATTCCTGGCCTGTGAAAGAGAGAGTCATGAACTGATGCCACTCCTGTCCAAAATGGCTAGCACCTCATTCAGGGAAGGAATCATCTCTTCTCCCTTCAAATTCACAATAGGGCAAGTGACACAGAAAAAGCCAACCCTGGACACATTGGTTCTAACCAACTACCACCCAGCATCAAAGCTCCCACTCCTGAGCAAGCTCATAAAGTGGGTAGGCAAATGCCTAATTCAAGATCATCTAATTGATGTTAATATCCTCGACGTGGCATCATTTGATTTAAGGCCCGGACACGGGGACTGAAAACATTTTAGTGGCATGGATGGCACTGTCCTGATATCAATGGATGGAGGGCAGTCAGTCATCTATTCTCATCCTCCTGGACCTTGCAGCAGCATTTAGTACTGTCTACCACGAGAGTCATGGATTCATATTTCCTAGATTCCAAAGCCAGATGGGACCATTGTGATCATCTAATCTGACCTCCTGAAATAATCCCTAGAGCATGGGTTTGAGACAAACATCCTGTTTTGGTTTAAAAGTGGTCACCATGACCTTTGTAAATTGTTCCACTGGTTTATTGCCCTCACTGTTAAAAGTGTACACCTTATTTCCAGTAGGGTGACCAGAAGTCCCGATAAAACCGTGACTGTCCCGATATTAAGCAGTTTGCCCCTTCAGTCGGGACGCCATTTGTCCCGATATCTTGTTTCAAGCGCTTTTTAATTTTTTTTATTTTTTTCCTTGTTGCTTAGGCGGCGGTGACCGGCACGGGGCGTGCCTTTTCAATTGTTACACTCACCCGGCACTTCGGCAGTGGGTCCCTCAGTCGCCGATGGTCTTCGGCGGCATTTCAGCAGTGGGTAATTTCTTCTTTGGCAGCAAGGTTTATTACCCACCGCCAAAATGCTGCTGAAATGCTGCTGAAGACTGTCAGCGACTGAAGGACCCTCTGCCGAAATGCCGCCGAAGACTCGGACAGGTGGGTGTAACAATTGAAAAGGAGCTCCTCCTGCGGTGGTCCCGATATTTTGGAATTCCCATCTGGTCACCCTAATTTCTAGTCTGATACTGCAGTCTCACGTAAGAGAAGTGACTCAGTTCCAGGGGAATGTGCTAAAGTGGTCGCTTCCCGGAGGGACTCATCCAATGAGTAGTGATGGGAAACTGCACCTCTGCCACTAGACTCCTAAACTGTGGAGTCACACAAGGATCAATTCTCGGTCCAGTCCAATTTTAATGTCGACATGCATAGGGGGCTCTTTGATTCCTCACTGACACTGAGCTCTCACAAAACAAACCATTTCTAGTTGGCTAGGAGACTTCATTCCATCTTGGTGGCCTGGATTATGTACACCTTTGTCAACTCCTTTCTGGGCTACAGTAGTGCAATACACCTGGGTATGAAGCCATCAGCACTTAGGAAACTCCAGCTGGCACAGAATGCTGCCATGTGTCTCCTCAGCAACATAGGCTACCATGAGAGCATCCAACCTGCTCTCTGCTCCTGACACTGGCTGGCTACAGAATATCACATCAAGTTCAAGGTCTCAATCCTTATCTTCAGGGTGCTCAGAGGCCTAGTCCCACCATATCTAAAAGAGCCTAAGATCCAGGATGTAAACCATGGTCAACAAGTCCCCTACTCTGCACAACAGAGCTGGCTACACCAAGTGTAAGGCCATTTCTGTAGGAGTCAGTGCTTTCTCAGCGGCCAGTCCCAGACTGTCAAACAAAGGAACTAAGGACCACCCCAAATCTCACCACCATTGCTCTGCTCTAAGTGCCAGGCACACTTCTGAAACCTGCCTTCTCTAACATGCCCAGAGCAAAATGCACATAAAATACTCCCCAAACAACGAAAACCATACCAGAACAAAACACTCCACTGCACACAAAATTCTCCCCCTGGGGAGAGGGAGAGAGAAAGAACAAACCACATAAGAACACAAGAAAGGCCGTACCGGGTCAGACCAAAGGTCCATCTAGCCCAGTATCTGTCTACCGACAGTGGCCAATGCCAGGTGCCCCAGAGGGAGTGAACCTAACAGGCAATGATCAAGTGATCTCTCTCCTGCCATCCATCTCCATCCTCTGACGAACAGAGGCTAGGGACACCATTCTCACCCATCCTGGCTAATAGCCATTTATGGACTTAGCCACCATGAATTTATCCAGTCCCCTTTTAAACATTGTTATAGTCCTAGCCTTCACAACCTCCTCAGGTAAGAAGTTCCACAAGTTGATTGTGCGCTGCATGAAGAAGAACTTCCTTTTATTTGTTTTAAACCTGCTGCCTATTAATTTCATTTGGTGACCCCTAGTTCTTGTATTATGGGAATAAGTAAATAACTTTTCCTTATCCACTTTCTCAACATCACTCATGATTTTATATACCTCTATCATGTCCCCCCTTAGTCTTCTCTTTTCCAAACTGAAGAGTCCTAGCCTCTTTAATCTTTCCTCATATGGGACCCTCTCTAAACCCCTAATCATTTTAGTTGCTCTTTTCTGAACCTTTTCTAGTGCTAGAATATCTTTTTTGAGGTGAGGAGACCACATCTGTACACAGTATTCGAGATGTGGGCGTACCATGGATTTATATAAGGGCAATAATATATTCTCAGTCTTATTCTCTATCCCCTTTTTAATGATTCCTAACATCCTGTTTGCTTTTTTGACCGCCTCTGCACACTGCGTGGACATCTTCAGAGAACTATCCACGATAACTCCAAGATCTTTTTCCTGACTCGTTGTAGCTAAATTAGCCCCCATCATGTTGTATGTATAGTTGGGGTTATTTTTTCCAATGTGCATTACTTTACATTTATCCACATTAAATTTCATTTGCCATTTTGTTGCCCAATCACTTAGTTTTGTGAGATCTTTTTGAAGTTCTTCACAATCTGCTTTGGTCTTAACTATCTTGAGTAGTTTAGTATCATCTGCAAACTTTGCCACCTCACTGTTTACCCCTTTCTCCAGATCATTTATGAATAAATTGAATAGGATTGGTCCTAGGACTGACCCTTGGGGAACACCACTAGTTACCCCTCTCCATTCTGAGAATTTACCATTAATTCCTACCCTTTGTTCCCTGTCTTTTAACCAGTTCTCAATCCATGAAAGGACCTTTCCTTTTATCCCATGACAGCTTAATTTACGTAAGAGCCTTTGGTGAGGGACCTTGTCAAAGGCTTTCTGGAAATCTAAGTACACTACGTCCACCGGATCTCCCTTGTCCACATGTTTGTTGACCCCTTCAAAGAACTCTAATAGATTAGTAAGACACGATTTCCCTTTACAGAAACCATGTTGACTATTGCTCAAGAGTTTATGTTTTTCTATGTGTCTGACAATTTTATTCTTTACTATTGTTTCAACTAATTTGCCCGGTACCGACGTTAGACTTACCAGTCTGTAATTGCCGGGATCACCCCTAGAGCCCTTTTTAAATATTGGCGTTACATTAGCTAACTTCCAGTCATTGGGTACCGAAGCCGATTTAAAGGACAGGTTACAAACCTTAGTTAATAGTTCCGCAACTTCACATTTGAGTTCTTTCAGAACTCTTGGGTGAATGCCATCTGGTCCCGGTGACTTGTTAATGTTGAGTTTATCAATTAATTCCAAAACCTCCTCTAGTGTCACTTCAATCTGTGACAGTTCCTCAGATTTGTCACCTACAAAAGCCAGCTCAGGTTTGGGAATCTCCCTAACATCCTCAGCTGTGAAGACTGAAGCAAAGAATCCATTTAGTTTCTCCGCAATGACTTTATCATCTTTAAGCGCTCCTTTTGAATTATGATCATCAAGGGGCCCCACTGGTTGTTTAGCAGGCTTCCTGCTTCTGATGTACTTAAAAAACATTTTGTTATTACCTTTGGAGTTTTTGGCTAGCCGTTCTTCAAACTCCTCTTTGGCTTTTCTTATTACACTCTTGCACTTAAGCTGGCAGTGTTTGTGCTCCTTTCTATTTGCCTCACTAGGATTTGACTTCCACTTTTTAAAGGAAGTCTTTTTATCTCTCACTGCTTCTTTTACATGGTTGTTAAGCCATGGTGGCTCTTTTTTAGTTCTTTTACTGTTTTTCTTAATTTGGGGTATACATTGAAGTTGGGCCTCTATTATGGTGTCTTTAAAAAGGGCCCACGCAACTTGCAGGGATTTCACTTTAGTCACTGTACCTTTTAACTTTTGTCTAACTAACCCCCTCATTTTTGTATAGTTCCCCCTTTTGAAATTAAAGGCCACAGTGTTGGGCAGTTGAGATGTTCTTCCCACCACAGGGATGTTGAATGCTATTGTATTATGGTCACTATTTCCAAGTGGTCCTGCTATAGTTACCTCTTGGACCAGCTCCTGCGCTCCACTCAGGATTAAATCTAGAGTCGCCTCTCCCCTTGTGGGTTCCCGTACCAGCTGCTCCATGAAGCAGTCATTTAAAGTATCGAGAAATTTTATCTCTGCATTTCGTCCTGAAGTGAAATGTTCCCAGTCAATATGGGGATAATTGAAATCCCCCACTATTATTGGGTTCTTAATTCTGATAGCCTCTCTAATTTCCCTTAGCATTTCATCATCACTATTACTGTCCTGGTCAGGTGGTCGATAATAGATCCCTACTGTTATATTTTTACTAGAGCATGAAATTTCTATCCATAGAGACTCTATGGAACCTGTGGATTCACTTAAGATTTTTACTTCATTTGAATCTACACTTTCTTTAACATATAGTGCCACTCCTCCCCCTGCATGGCCTGTTCTGTCCTTCCGATATATTTTGTACCCCGGAATGATTGTGTCCCATTGATTGCTCTCAGTCCACCAGGTTTCTGTGATGCCTATTATATCTATATCCTCCTTTATCACAAGACACTCTAGTTCACCCATCTTATTATTTAGACTTCTGGCATTTGTGTACAAGCACTTTAAAAACTTGTCCCTGTTTATTAGCCTGCCTTTTTCTGATGTGCCAGATTCTTTTTTATGTGACTGTTTATCATCTGATCCGGCCCTTACATTATACTTCTCATTCCTCTGCTCCTGACTATAACCTGGAGATTCTCTATCATCAGACTCTCCCCTAAGAGAAGTCTGTGTCCGATCCACACGCTCCTCTGAAGCAGTCGGCTTTCCCCCATCTCCTAGTTTAAAAACTGCTCTACAACCTTTTTAATGTTTAGTGCCAGCAGTCTGGTTCCACTTTGGTTTAGGTGGAGCCCATCTCTCCTGTATAGGCTCCTCCCATCCCAGAAGTTTTCCCAGTTCCTAATGAACGTGAACCCCTCCTCTCTACACCATCGTCTCATCCACGCATTGAGACTCTGAAGCTCTGCCTGCCTACCCGGCCCTGCGCGTGGAACTGGGAGCATTTCATGTGACAGTTCTTAGTCACAGCCGTCAATGAATGACAGGAAGGTGCTCAAATACTGCAGTTTGAGTGCAATATGAGAACCTGTATAGAATGGAATCTAGATCGCTTATGCTTGTGGGTAAAATCCTACCAGGAGCCCAACACTTTCCCCTGCATACGCTGCACCTGTAAAACCCTAACATTCCATTTTCTTTTGTGCCAGCAGCACATCTGTCCACAGGTGCAGTATTGGAGATGAGGCAGGTAACTACAAAGGTAATTTCCTGCAGAGCCATGGCCTTCGCACATGCTCACCACTGTTATTGACCATGCAGCTCATTTCCCAGCACATACATGTTCAATGCAGCCTCCCTTCCCATTGCACCATCTGAACTCAGTAAGAAAACACCCAACCACCTGTGACTGCACAGTGCAGGATCCCAAAAGGCTTGTAACTCAGCCAGACCCAAACCAATGGGCAGTGGAACATGCTAAGCCAGTGGTTCCCAAACTTTAACAACCTGTGAACCCCTTTCACTAAAATTTCAAGTCTCGCGAACCCCCTCCTAAAAAATGAGTATTTCCAGGGATTTTCTCTTTTACCTGAATATAAATGATAAAAGCAGTGATCTTGGAAATATAAAATTTGTTTTTATGACATGCTTATTACACACTGTTTATTATTATTATTATTTATCATTACAGTATTTTTATTACATTAGGAAAACGGCAACACTCTTCCAGATTTCATTTTCATAGCTTGTATCACTTTGAATAAGCCTGTTATAGACAAGGCTCCTAAGTTTCATCAAGGAGTATCAGATGAAACAGCATGAAGGTATTTAAGAAGCCAACTCAAAGAGTTCCTCCTACATAAGCATTCAGGTCTTGAGCAGTCCAGGCAAATCACACACATTACAACAAAGCTTAAACTTGTTCTTCAAAATAATTTATAAAACAATACTAGCTGCCTATTTAATTTTAAAAACAGCAAAAAATATCCACTTCCCTTTCTATTTCTTATAAGGAATCTTGACATTTAAATCTCCTCAGTGTGATAGATATGCTTGCTTTGATCTGCTTAGCTCTTGGAAGTCCAGGGGCTCCGTGCTGCTGGCACCATGCTGCTCAGGGTCCCTAGGGACAGCTCTGTCCACCATTAGGGAACTTTTTCCCGAGAACCCCCTGTAACATTTCACAAACCCCCAAGGGTTCACGAACCCCAGTTTGGGAACCACTGCACTAAGCCCATTCTTGTAACTCAAACCCTGCCATGGCCCAAATGTGGGGTGCACTGCACCAAGACGACCAGGCTACACAAACATGAGGGCTACACAAACACATGAGGGCTACACAAACACTGATGAAGAAGATGGAAAATGGTGCAGGAATCCTTCTTGTTAATAGAAACGATGCTTTGTAACCCCAGGCTTGTGATTCCTTATTTCTGATATAAATAATTAACAATAAAAAAGTGTGTGTGAAAGACAGAAGGGAAACGACACCAAATCTGTGTGCAAAGCAGTTTTGGGACCACAGTGAGTGAGGTCCTTCAGAATGAAGAACTTACGAGAGGAATGGCCCCTCCTCACCAGATTCCTACTGTAGCCCCATTCGCTGCAGAGCGGTTGAAAAAAATCTTGTTGTCATGGGAAGGGCGTCTGCTCCTCACTCAGAAATCAATTACCTGGATCTGCTCAAACTCGCACAGTGAAATTTACCCCCAGGCAGAGACCGGGCCTGGGAGAATTCAGCCCAAGAGGGGAGCCATTCAGAAAGGACTTAAAATGGAAATACCACATGGTCCCCCACAGTCCATCTCTCTCCCCCCACGCTTCATCACACCAGGCCCAGCCCTTCTGCCACCACAGCTAAATAACTGCATGGGGGAAAGGCTGTGCAAGTAGAGGCACAGCAGGTGCCACTCCCCTTTGCAGAGGAGCAAGTTTTGGGGGTTCTGGTGGCATAACTGTGAACTGTGCTGAGTGCAGCAGTCTTACCTTATCCACTCTGTCCTCCTGCACACCGTACCGACCTCCAAAGCCCTTGGCATAGTCTGCAACACACAAAGGATTCAGTTTGCCCGCAGCTATCAGGAGAAGCTCCCATAGACTTCACTGGGAGATGCCCCACGTAGTAGGGGAAGGATTGGGCCCAAACAGACCAGGGAGGATTTTATCCCATTCCAGCAACCTATGAACAAACAAGAACTGCTGGAGCAGCCCAACAAATCCATTTGTACTTCAGAACTAGCCCACTCAGTCAGGTACTAATGCTGGATGCTCCTGGGGAAGGTGTGAAATCCCCATTACATGGCAAACCCACATCATGCACCCAGCACCCACTGGGCGATACTCCAGCAGGGGGAAACATCCTCCTGACTCCCCATCTGGTGCCTTAAGGCAGGGGCTTCAGAACCCTGGTCATTTCATCTTAGCCAGAGGCCTGGGAGATGCTATGAAAACACTGGAAAAAGCCTCCACAGATAGTCCCTGGAATCACTGCCTGATTTTGCCCCACCCAGTGTCTGATCCCTGCGTGCCACAGGAATGTGCCTGACACCAGGAATTTTAGTCAACACCTCAGAATAGCTCTGCACAGCCAATTTCAGATTCATAGCCAAGTATCTGCTCTGGAATCCTGATTGTAACACATTTCTCCAATCTGGAACCAAAACGGACCATGGACCCTTTATGCCCTTTCAATATATCATGAATTTCAAATGCCAAGTACAAAATTAAATTGTGTTTGTGCAGGGCCTGCATTCGTTTGTCGCAATGGCAGCAGATGCTCCAATGGCATCTTTGTTGCTAAGAGGACCAATGATGTGTGCTCACCACAGACCTACTGCCTGACCAGCAGCACATCAACAGTAGCAGCCAGCCTGGGGAAGGCAGCAGGTGGCCACGGGGGAGATGTCCAAGCACAGGGCTTGGGGGTTGTTCTTCAGAATCGATTCCTCAAGAATGAATTCTGCATCTGTGCAATGTGGCATTAATCCAGGTGCCTGCCCAGTAGCTCACCCCTTTCTGAACTGGGTGCCCCCCACCTCCACTCCTTCTTGCTGTAGGTGAGCACTTCCCTTGCTCTGCCCTCCAACACACATTGATCCAGGTGCCCCAGCCCTTGTTCGGCTGCTGCTCCCCACCCAATGCCCTATTCCTTGACCCCCACTGCTCCAGGCGCCTGAACCCCCACAATGCCCTGCTTTTTGTGTTTCAATTCTTAGCGTTCCCACATCTGTATCACAGTGCAGTCTTGTCAGCCCCTGAGATTTAGCTGGGCCAAATGCACCATAGCTTGGCCCAACGAATATGACACCAGTAGAAGCAGCACACACCTGTCTGGGACTCATGACGCTTCAACTCTTCCTGGTGCTCCCAGCCAAGGGCACATTTGTCCTGACGGTCCTTCTGCACCCCAAACTTCCCACCAAAGCCCACAGCATAGTCTGCAGTCACGGGGGAAGACAGAGCACGGGAGGTGAGGGGACAGCAACATAGAGAGACAAACAGAGACGGTCCATTAATTCAGGCTCACATAACTCTAATGAAGGCAGCTCCAGTCCCTGGGTCAGCGGCTGGTGGGGGGTTGAGGTAGGGCTAATGGGATGCTGGCAGGGGTGGGGCTGGAGAAGCTCACAGGGGCTGATGGGAGGGTGAAGCAGGGCTCAGGGGGGCCAATCTAACTGATTTTTTCCTCATTGCCTTATAAAAGTGGGAAAAATAAAAGCCGTCTCCAGCTCACCGCGCCCCTCACCTGGGGTATGTGTGGGGAGCAGGCTGGTGTATTGAAGGCTGGACTGTCCCTTCAGACACTGTTCTCTCATCAACAGCCCAGCTAGGGTGACTAGGTGTCCTGATTTTTTAGAAACAGTCCCGATATTTGGGGCTTTGTCTTACATAGGTGCCTATTACCCGCAACCCTGTCCCAATTTTTCACACTTGCTCACTGGTCACCCTAAGCCTAGCCCTGCTCCAGAGAGACATCCCCCCCCTCAGCCTTTTGTGGTATGAGAGAGGCATTCATGCTGCACACACATCCTGTTCCCTCATTGATCTGCCTCCCTGTTGGGTCCCTGGGGCACGAGGGAATTTGGTTTCCATCTTCATTCAGTCCTGAGCTCCCCACACAGGGGCCCTAGGGACACAGCCTGCTATCCACCACCACTCCACCCCTTCCTCGCTGACAGAGAGGCAACTCGCTCCCTCCACCTCACTCAGTGCCGCCTCCCAACCCTCCAGTCCCCAGTGACACTATCCTCACCTGCCTGCTTACCCGTTCCCCCAGGCTGTGGCTGCGCTGCCTGGGCCTGGAACACCCTAACCTGGCCCAAGAGGCAGCCAAACCCCTCCACAGGTCTCATTCTGCCACCGTGCCTGCTGGAAGTGGTGGGTCCTGGCTTGGCTCAGCGTTGGACTCCCCAGAAATGTGCTGGGCTTCTCTAAGTTACCCTGCTGTGGGCAGTGCCCCCTCAAGTACTCCTGGCCCCTTCCTGCCCATGTTTCATCTTAGTGTGGGAAAGGCCAGACACATGCTGGGCACCCAAAAACAATGGTCACCGCAGGCCTGACCTTTCTGCGACTCGTGCTTCTCTGTCTGACTCTTGTAGTCGAACCCCACGGCTGCTTTGTCCAGCTTGTCCTTCTCCACCCCATAGCGGCCACCGAACCCCTTGGCGTAATCTGGGGAATAGCACGCAAGCAGAGATTAGTGCTGCCCTCCAATCCACTGGGCAGGGTAGGCGGACATGGGGAGGGGCAGGAGAAATGCAAGAAGAGAGAGAGGGCAGTGGTGGGGGTGGAGGGATGAGGCTAGGAGGAAGTGGAAGAGGAGGGAGGATGGGGTCCATGAGTGGCAGAAGGGGGTGGGGAGGGGAAGGATAGAGGAGATAAGGGGTTGTGGTGGGGGAAGAAGTGGAGGGGGGTGGCAGAGAACAAGGGAGCACTGTGGCAGAGAGTGGGCTGGGAGGGGAGGAGGTGAGGAAGAATTGGGAAAGGAGAGGCATAGGGGAGGGACAGAGAACAGAAGGGGATGTAGTGGGGGAAGGAGTGGTGGGTGGCAGAGGACAGGGGAGCACTGTGGCAAAGAGTGGGGTGGTAGGGGAGGTGGTGAGGGAGAATGGGGAAGGGAGAGGTGGGGGGTGGAGGAGAGAAGGGGTTGTGGTGGGGGAAGGAATGAGGGGGTGGCAGAGGACAGGGGATCACTGTGGCAGAGGATAGGGTGGTAGGGGAGGTGGTGAGGGAGAATTGGGAAGGGAGAGGCAGAGGGAAGGGAGGGGCAGAGGAGAGAAGGGGTTGTGGTGGGGGAAGGAGTGAGGGGCTGGCAGAGGACAGGGGAGCACTGTGGCAAAGAGTGGGGTGGTAGGGGAGGTGGTGAGGGAGAATCGGGAAGGGAGAGGCAGAGGGGAGGGAGGGGCAGAGGAGAGAAGGGGTTGTGGTGGGGGAAGGAGTGAGGGGCTGGCAGAGGACAGGGGAGCACTGTGGCAAAGAGTGGGGTGGTAGGGGAGGTGGTGAGGGAGAATTGGGAAGGGAGAGGCAGAGGGAAGGGAGGGGCAGAGGAGAGAAGGGGTTGTGGTGGGGGAAGGAGTGAGGGGCTGGCAGAGGACAGGGGAGCACTGTGGCAAAGAGTGGGGTGGTAGGGGAGGTGGTGAGGGAGAATCGGGAAGGGAGAGGCAGAGGGGAGGGAGGGGCAGAGGAGAGAAGGGGTTGTGGTGGGGGAAGGAGTGAGGGGCTGGCAGAGGACAGGGGAGCACTGTGGCAAAGAGTGGGGTGGTAGGGGAGGTGGTGAGGGAGAATCGGGAAGGGAGAGGCAGAGGGAAGGGAGGGGCAGAGGAGAGAAGGGGTTGTGGTGGGGGAAGGAGTGAGGGGGTGGCAGAGGACAGGGGATCACTGTGGCAGAGGCTGGGGTGGGAGGGGAGGTGGTGAGGGAGAATGGGGAAGGGAGAGGTGAGGGGGTGGAGGAGGGAAGGGGATGTGCTGGGGGAAGGAGTGAGGGGGTGGCAGAGGACAGGGGAGCACTGTGGCAGAGGCTGGGGTGGGAGGGGAGGTGGTGAGGGAGAATCACAGAATATCAGGGTTGGAAGGGACCTCAGGAGGTATCTAGTCCCACCCCCTGCTCAGAGCAGGACCAAACCCAACTCAATCATCCCAGCCAGGGCTTTGTCAAGCCTGACCTTAAAAACCTCTAAGGAAGGAGATTCCACCACCTCCCTAGGGAACCCATTCCAGTGCTTCACCACCCTCCTAGTGAAAAAGTTTGTCCTAATATCCAACCTCAGGAAGGGAGAGGCATAGGGGAGGGTAAGAGAAGGGGGATGTGATGGCGGAAGGAATGGGGGGGGTGGCAAGGACAGGGGATCACTGTGGCAGAGAGTGGGGTGGGAGGGGAGGTGGTGAGAAAGAATGGGGAAGGGAGAGGCAGAGGGAAGGGGAGGGAAGGAGTAAATGAGAGGATGGGGGAGTCGGGATGTGGCAAGTGGAGTAATAGCAGATGGGTCATGCGAGGTGAACGCTACCACTGAACTTGCCTTTCTGGGATGAGTGTTTCTCCACGTCGCCCTTGTACTCAAACCCAAGCGCTGACTGGAGGAGGAATGAGAATAGCATCAGCTGTTTCCTTGGGACGTAGTTCCCAGTCAGAGCCAGGGCCTGGCCTCTTCACCCTCTGCTTTCCCAGCTGGGCAGCTGCATTTGTGCCCAGAAAGCCTTCCACCTCGGGGTCACTGGCTTCAAGCCAACCCAGGCCCCCCTTTCCCACCTCAACAAACTTAGGCTGTTTGCCCTGCCCTCTCCATCAAGCCCTGCCCACTCTATGCCCCCCATCCATTCTTGTCCCTCATTGTGCCACCAGCCCCTGCCCTGCCCTCTCGATTGTCTGCGTCACTCCCAGCTATCTCCACCTGTCCGTCCATGGGCTGCCCCAGGATGGCACCCTCGCCCTGAGGCACTCCACAAGAAGATCCCTTCGCCCCCATCCACACCCCCACTGCCACACCGCTCTGAGGCTGTTAGGTCTCTGCATGCACTGCCCTGCTCAGCAGCCATGACCCCAGTAGAAGCCACGGCAGGGGCAGCAGCGCTGACTGAGACATAACCAGGGATTCTAGCGCATCCTTTCTGGTCATGATGGGCTGCCCGCTGGTCAGGGCAGCACAGGGCTCCCTGTGCGCAGAGACGCCCACAACTGCAATACAAGCCGCTCACACCACACTGCCTGGGAGGTCACCAGCTCTGTCCCAGGGCGGGGGCTCCACATCACAGAGCCCTTCCCCCTGCTCGGCCTCCGCTGAGATGCCAAGATGACAGTGTTCCCTTCTCATCAGCTGCTCCCACACCACAGCCACTGCACCACCACCCCCCGCCAAAGGTCAGTGCCTGAGCTTAGAGACCAAGGCTGCCCCATGCTGTGATGTCAGTTACACGTGCTGCACAAGTCAGGTATCCAGCCAGACGGGGGCAGCATGACACATGCCAGGTGCAGAGCTGCCAAGTTTTGTGTAGCTCCATGGGTGACAGTTTATGCAAACGAATTAGCTAGTTTGCATAATTGAGAAAAATTGCAAATAGCCAGAAATATCAGTTTGGAGACCACTGTGTGGATTTAGTGAAAAGTGTCAGTTTGACACCCGATTTGTGAGCAAGGCTCCCCAGCGAGATGGGCCCGGTTCCTTGCACCCCTCAGAAGAGAAGGCAATTGCATTGTGCCGGAGTGAGTTGTCAGTGGCAGTTCTGAGGTGCACAAAGCACACAGCAATCCTAGGCCCAGATCATTGCGTGCCTTGAAAATAAAGGCTAAGACCTTTAATTTCCTGCTGCGGCAAGAGCAGGGCACCCGGCTGCGTGTTCTCACTGTGCCTTGTACCAGAGCCCTGCGCTGGACTATTCTTTTAATCCCTTTCTCGATCTGCCCCACAACACCCACTCCCACTCGCTCCTGCACTGTTTCTTTATTTAAAGAAAAACTTCCTTTCCATCGCTGAAATTCTATTTATGACAAACTGATGAGAGATTTAGCGTTTTCCCACAAATTACTGCAGTTGGATTTTTGCCCACCCAATCCGGCCTGCAACAAAATACATTTTACCCACTCCTGCGATTATGGCAGCGGGTCCTGTGGGACTCGTGGGATTCCTGTCCCACTGCAGGGCTCTAACCTGTACCACTGTGGCCACCTACCTTGTCAGCTCGGTCCCTCTGGACTCCATATTTCCCCCCAAAGCCTTTAGCTGCATCTGTCTGAGATGAATGCTTCTCAACATCAGCTACGTACTCATGGCCCAGTGCACTCTAGGAAACCAAAAAGAACAGTGTCAGGCACCACCACTGTTCCTCTCCAACGGAGAGGACAGACGCACAGACAGAGTCAATCACAACTTCATTCTGCTCTAGCGGTCAGGACAGACACATGGGCAGAGGCACAAACAGAATATACTGCACTGTCATTTAGTCCCACTGACTAACATCCCTGCCTGAGCCCAGGCTCAGCTCTGAGAGACACTTGGCTGAGCTCTAGGGCAGCATCCCTGGAGCCATTCCCACATAGCGCTCATGATCTGATGACATTCGATATGGGCAAACAGAGGACAGTCCCACCCAGCAGTACATACACTTGATGCTTCAAAAGAGCTAATTTTCCAACGGTGAGGAGGAAACTGATTGGAGGGACAGAAAAAGAGCTACAAAAATTATTCAAGCATTGGAGAATGCGCTACAGTCAGAACCTTAAAGACTGGGGGAGGGGATTTGATAGCTGCTTTCAACTACCTGAAGGGGGTTCCAAAGAGGATGGATCTAGACTGTTCTCAGTGGTAGCAGATGACAGAACAAGAAGCAATGGTCTCAAGTTGCAGTGGGGGAGGTTTAGGTTGGATATTAGGAAAAACTTTTTCACTAGGAGGGTGGTGATGCACTGGAATGGGTTACCTAGGGAGGTGGTGGAATCTCCTTCCTTAGAGGTTTTTAAGGTCAGGCTTGACAAAGCCCTGGCTGGGATGATTTAGTTGGGGATTGGACTAGATGACCTCCTGAGGTCCCTTCCAACTCTGATATTCTATGATTCTATGATTAAAGAGCCCAATCTTTCTGGCTTATCCAAAAGATCAAGACTTGATAACGGTGTATAAGTACCTTCACAGGGAGAAAACCCCAGGCACTAAAGGGCTTTTTAACCTAGCAGAGAAATGCAGAACAAGAACAAGTGACTGGAAGCTGAAGCCAGACAAGTGTAAATGAGAAATAAAGCATAAATTATCAGAGAGCAAGATTAAGCACTGGAATAAACTACCAAGGATTTCTCCATCTCTTGATGTTTTCAAATCAAAACTGGTTGCCTTTCTTGAAGAGTTTCAGAGTAGCAGCCGTGTTTGTCTGTATCTGCAAAAAGAATAGGAGTACTTGTGGCACCTTAGAGCCTAACAAATTTATTTGAGTATAAGCTTTCGTGGGCTACATCCCACTTCATCAGATGCATAGAATGGAACATATAGTGAGGAGAGATATATATACACATACAGAGAACATGAAAAGGTGGGAATTGTCCTACCAACTCTAAGAGGCTAATTAATTAAGAGAAAAAACTTTTGTAGTGATAATCAAGATAGCCCATTACAAACAGTTTGACAAGAGAACTACACCATCTGCTCAAAAACACTCCCTGACAAAGCACAGGAACAGATCTGTACAGACACATGCCTAGAACCCCGACCAGGGATATTCTATTTGCTACCCAAGATCCATAAACCTGGAAATCCTGGATGCCCCATCATCTCAGGCATTGGCACCCTAACAGCAAGATTGTCTGGCTATGTAGACTCTCTCCTCTGGCCCTACGCTACCAGCACTCCCAGCTACCTTCGAGACACCACTGACTTACTGAGGAAACTACAATCCATCGGTGATCTTCCAGAAAACACCATCCTGGGCACTATGGATGTAGAAGCCCTCTACATCAACATTCTACACAAAGATGGACTACAAGCCATCAGGAACAGTATCCCTGATAATGTCACGGCAAACCCGGTGGCTGAACTTTGTGACTTTGTCCTCACCCACAATGATTGCACATTTGGGGACAATATATACCTTCAAGTCAGCGGCACTGCTATGGGTACCCGCATGGCCCCACAGTATGCCAACATCTTTATGACTGACTTAGAACAACGCTTCCTCAGCTCTCATCCTCTAATGCCCCTACTCTACTTACGCTACATTGATGACATCTTCATCATCTGGACCCATGGAAAAGAAGCTCTTGAGGAATTCCACCATGATTTCAATAATTTCCATCCCACCATCAACCTCAGCCAAGACCAATCTACACAAGCGGTCCATTTCCTGGACTCTGCTGTGCTAATAAGCGATGGTCACATAAACACCATCCTATACCAGAAACCTACTGACCGCTATACTTACCTACATGCCTCCAGCTTTCATCCAGACCACATCATACGATCCATTGTCTACAGCCAAACTCTAAGATACAACCACATTTGCTCCAATCCCTCAGACAGGGACAAACACCTACAAGATCTCTATCAAGCATTCCTACAACTACAATACCCACCTGCTGAAGTGAAAAAACAGATTGACAGAGCCAGAAGAGTACCCAGAAGTCACCTACTACAGGACAGGCTCAACAAAGAAAACAACAGAATGCCATTAGCCATCACCTTCAGCCCCCAACTAAAACCTCTCCAGCGCATCATCAAAGATCTACAAACTATCTTGAAAGATGATCCCTCACTCTCACAGATCTTGGGAGACAGATCTGTCCATGCTTACAGACTGTCCCCCAACCTGAAGCAAATACTCACCAGCAACCACACACCATGCAACAAAAACACTAACCCAGGAACCTATCCTTTCAACAAAGCCCAATGCCAACTCTGTCCACATATCTATTCAAGTGACATCATCATAGGACCTAATCACATCAGCCATGCCATCAGGGGCTCATTCACCTGCACATCTACCAATGTGATATATGCCATCATGTGCCAGCAATGCCCCTCTGCCATGTACATTGGCCAAACCGGACAGTCTCTACGCAAAAGAATAAATGGACACAAATCTGACATCAGGAATCATAACATTAAAAAACCAGTAGGAGAACACTTCAACCTCTCTGGCCACTCAGTAACAGACCTAAAGGTGGCAATTTTGCAACAGAAAAGCTTCAAAACAGACTCCAATGAGAAACTGCTGAACTTGAATTAATATGCAAATTAGACACTATCAATTTAGGCTTGAATAGAGACTGGGAATGGCTGAGCCATTACACACATTGAATCTGTTTCCCCATGTTAAGTATTCTCACACCTCTTGTCAAACTATCTGTAATGGGCTATCTTGATTATCACTACAAAAGTTTTTTCTCTTAATTAATTAGCCTCTTAGAGTTGGTAGGACAACTCCCACCTTTTCATGTTATCTGTATGTGTATATATATCTCTCCTCACTATATGTTCCATTCTATGCATCTGATGAAGTGGTCTGTAGCCCACAAAAGCTCAAATAAATTTGTTAGGCTCTAAGGTGCCACAAGTACTACTGTTCTTTTTTCTTGAAGAAGTGCTTTAGCCAAACACAAGTTATGGGGCTCAATACAGAGGTAACAGTAAAATTTAATGGCCTGTGCTATACAGATCAGACTAGATGATCTAATGGTCATTTCTGTCCTTAAACTCTCTGGATCTATGAACGAACTCTCTCTATGCCGCTGTGCCGTGAGCCCACCTGCATCAGCGTGTTCAATTCTGGGATTCTTAAGGGCATGTAACTAGGAGGAATCGGACAGATTTTAGAAAGGGGATGATTATGATAATTAATCAGGAAATATTCCCTGTCAGGAAGATGGATTTGGCTGGGAATCATCCCATCAGGAGAAAGGTTGGGCATCCAATCATGTGGGACATTTAAAGTTAGTAGAGCTTTGTCTGGTCTAACAGTTTATTAGGAATAATCCTGCTCTGGTCCCTGGGGAGGGAGATGGGTGGGACTGCACAGACCTATTCCACTTCTAACATTTGTAAGTCTCTGTTCCTGCTCTTTCCCTGCTGTGGAACAGTCACTCAGACAGACCCACCCCTCCACTGCTGGGACAGGAAACTCTCTGGAGAGTACAGACAAGACACAGCAGCTTTTACCTTATCCATTCGGTCCTGCTCTGTTCCAAATTTGCCTCCGTATCCATAAGAGGCCTTGGGCCCGGTCTCCAGCTCCTTCTTCTTGATGACTTCATGTTCCTCAGACACCTTGCTCCTCAGCTGATGGATGCTGGGAAGAAATAGAGGATCAGGGCAAATCACTACAAAACCCCTCAGACTTGGCCCAACCCAACAGTCGTTACACTCCATTACAGACTGGAGCATGCTGCAGTGCAAACTGTATCATGATCTGTGGAATCTAGGGATTGTTATTAACAGGACACCAGTGGAACAGGGAATGTGAGGAGTTAGGCTGGAAGCAACTCAGCCACAGGGTTTAATAAATCCAATTGTTCAACATAATCTGCATCCAGCCTCACTCTTTGCAAATGAAACACAGACCAGGCCTATGGCATTGCCTCTTTAGACCCATCAGGGCACTTCACAGCCAGGGGCCGCATCATGTGGCCAAGGCTCAGGTGCTCCCCAGTGAGGCAGATATGAACTCTGCGGCCTCAGCGCAGCAACCTCGTGTAATGAAGCTCTGGAGATTTGGATGTGAAAATGAACAGTCCATTCAGCATGGTGCCTCCTTCCTCTTGTGCACTATTACATTATTTACACTTTCCCTACATATTCCATTTTCTACATGTGGCAGATTTTTGCACTGACAGTGCAGGGCAGTGCTGAAGAAGTCATTGGGGAAGCTGGTGGTTGGTGCAGCCAGTTATGAGGGAAGTGGGGATTGGAACCAGGGAGGAGCAGGAGACGTTTTGGGAAGTGAGGTAAGCACATTCACTGGTCACTCTGTTGCCGTGATCAGCAGCAGGGAAGTAGTTTCACAGTTAACACCCCATTGGTAAGACTGGGGCAGTTCTTGTAATGGAATGCTAAACTATATTATACTGGTCAGCCACTAGGTGGCACTATGCATAAAACGCCTTATTTAAATGACCCTCAACCATACCAGGTAGAGCATTAAAGGATTTTATGCTGAACAGAGCTGTGGTGTATAAATTAGCTCTGTGACCAGTCCATATTTAGCACAGGGACATGACATGGTGTCAGGAGTAAACTACGAACAAAAACAGAAGGACCAAAGCAACAAAGAATTCAGGATCTCATCAACATGCCCATCTTCAATAACCTGGAGAACTTCAGCTTTGACAAACCTTCAGAATGGACAGACTAGAAACAAGATTTTACAAGATTTTGCTTTGCTACTAAGCTTCACAAGGAAACTGGGGATACACAGGTTATCTTCTTTAATTTATGCTCTGGGGAAACAAGTAGAGCATATCTTTAAATCCTCTGACTTGACTGAGGACAGTCACAAGGATGACTATTAAAGGGTTCTGGCTATGTTTCAAGCATACTTTATACCTCAGAGAAATGTGTTTTATGAAAGAGCAAGTTTTCACCAGAGAATTCAAGAACCAGGGGAAAATGTAGAATGTTTTATAAGAGCTCTGCATAAATTAGCTGAAAACTATGATTTTGGGGAATGCAAAATATGAAAATATCAGAAACAGGTTGGTTATGGGGATAACAGATAAAACCTTTCACAGCAGCTACAACCGAAGAGAGATTTAATCCTAGCAATAGCTATACATAGAGCGAAGGTTAAAAGTCATTATCATAAAACCTCTGCGGCAAGGAGAGAGAATTCCCACGCTAAGAGGGACAAATTCCAGCCTACATGCACAAGGTGTGGAAAAAATCATATCCCAAGAGCTGATCCATGTCCAGCCAGAGGCACATGGTGTAATAAATGCAGGCTATATCCTGCACTAAGGAAGTCAGGGAGCTGGTTCATACTACAGACAATCAAGCCCATTCTTTCTTGGATCTGACACAGAACCAGTTTGGACAGTAAAATTGAATATTCATGGCAAGACTATTGACTTTAGGAGCTGATGTCACAGTCATCTCAGAAGGGACTGACAAGTCACCTTCAACCCCTCCCAGAGCTGAAGTCACTCTGACTAGCCCTGGAGGTATTCTGAACTTGGGCCAATTCACCACAGAAACAACTTTCAAAGACAACAGCTTTGCATTCAGGGTGTATGTGATTAAAGGACCACTGACCATCAGCCTTCTCAGCTGCAGCGTGGCAGCCATGATGGGCCTAGTGAGAAATGTGGAAGAAATTGACGGAATATTGGGTCATATTGGACTTTAAGGAGATCCAATACAAATCACTTTAAGAGACAATGCTGAACCATATAGTGTACATACACCTCACAGGATTCCTATCCCCTTACTACATGAAGTGGAAATTGAGTTAAACAGAATGGAATGGATTGGCATAATCAAGAAAATCTCTGAGCCAACAGCATGGTGTGCCCCAATGGTACCATTTATAAAGCAAAATGGAAAAATACAAATATGTGTGGATCTTAAAAGCCTCAGTGAAGCAGCTGTGAGAGAACAATATATCCTCTCAGCACTGGGTGACTTCCTTCCCAGAGTGAAAAGAGCTACAGTATTCTGCAAGCTGGATGCCTCGAGATTCCAGCGGATTCCTTTATCCAAAGAAAGTGCTAAACTGACTACATTTATCAGACCCTTTAAGAGATTTTGCTTTTGAAGATTACCCTTTGGGATTACCAGTGCACCTTTAATTTTCTGAAGACTGATGGCAGAACTGTTAATGAACACAAATGGAGTTGTAGTTTCATGGATGATATTCTGATATATGGATCTTCAATGGAAGAACACAACAAAACACTCACCCTAAGCCTAACTGGTTAGTCTAGATGGAAGCAAAACAAGGAAAAATGTGTTTCCTGCCTACCCCAAATTGAGTTTTGGAGATAGACAATAAACAAAGGTGGGATCTGTCCTAGCCCTGAGAAAGTAAAAGCCATTCGCGAATTGAATGCACCAATTAATGTACCATAACTGAGATGCATACTGGGGATGGCATATGACCTTGGTCGATACTTTCAGGACCTTTCTACAGTGACAAAACCATTGAATGTATTATTAAAATCCAACACCTTTTGATTATGGGGGGGCAAATAAAAAAATTGCCTTCAAATGATCTCCACCGCTCCAGTTCTCAAGTACTACAATGTGAACAAACCCACAATGGTCAGTGAGGATACAAGCAGCTACGGCTTACGTGCTGTATTGTTGCAACAACAGCGCTCAGAGTGGAAGCCAGATACATTTTGCTCTTGCGCACTCATAGAAGCAGAAAAATGATATGCACAGATTGGCAAGGCGTGCCTGCCAAGTGTACGAGCATGTTAGAACTTTAACAGATATCTGTGTGGACTAGATTCATTTATGCTGATAACAGACCACAAACCACTTGTAATTCTCAGCAATGAAAAAGACCTGGATCAAGCACAGCTGAGATGTCAGTGTCTATTGCTAAGATTAATGCGATTTAACCTAGGGTGACCAGATGTCCCGATTTTATAGGGATAGTTCCGATTTGGGGGTCTTTTTCTTATATAGGCTTCTATTACCCCCCACCCCGTCCTCTGATTTTTCACATTTGCTGTCTGGTCACCCTAATTTAACCCAATTACTAAATATGTTCCTGGGAACAATCTGGGACTAGCAGACATTCCATTATGGAGCCCAGCATCACACTCAGCTACCCGTGAGCTCAGAGCTGATGTAAAGGTGTATGTGGATGCTGTGGACACATACAGACCAGTGTCAGAAAAGAGACGACTCCAGCTCCAAAAAAGCAATTACAATAGCCACACAACTTCAGGAAGTTCTAAGTTACATTGGGGTGGCTGGCCCAAGTATCTAAACCTAAACCACACTAACGAAGTGACAAGACAGTACTTTGCAGTGCATGGATAACTAAGTGAGTCAAATGCACTCATTGTTAAAGGCAATTACATCATAATTACAAACGAAATGAGAAGAGAAATCCTAAACCTCATCCATGAAGGGAATCATTGATTAACTAAATGCCATGAATGGGCCAACCAGTAAGTGTGGTGGCCAGGCATCAGAAAGGATATAAAGTGTCTGCATGTGAACCTTGCAGAACTAATGGACCATCACAACACAAAGAACCTTTAGTAACAACACCCCTACCAAATAGACCTTGGAAGAAGTAGCTGCAGATTTATGCATATTCAGAGGACATCATGACCTTGTCGTCATGGACTATTTTTCCAAGTGTATAAAAGTAACGTACTTGACAGACATATCATGTCATAGTTTTATTGAGAAACTGGTGCCCGTTTGCTCACTTCGGCATTCTAGAACAGCTAGTGACAGACAATGGACCACAATTCACTGAAGCAGAATTTAAGTCATTCTAAACAAAATATAATTTTGATCATATTACTAGCAGCCCATGTTACCGCCAAGTAAATGGAGAGACAGAGAGCTGTACAGACAGCCAAGAAATCCTACAGCAGGAAGATCCATTCTTTGCCCTTCTGAGGTACAGACTAACACCAATAGCAGCTACTCAATGTAGTCCAGCACAACTCCTGATGGGAAGACAATTAGGACCAAGTTTTGAAAAGAACCTATTTCCAAAATGGCCAGACATGAAGAGAGCGACCAAATTGAATAAAAACCTAAAAAATCTTATGAACACTTTTACAGCAGATGTCACTCAGAGAACTACCAGGCCTAGAAACTGGTGACTGTGTCCAAGTCAAATTGGATGGAAAAAATGAATGGACAAGTCCAGATATCGTTGTATAAAAACAACAAAAAAAGAATTCCACACTCAGATCATATGTGATCAAGATGGACTGTTGACATATACAGTTTCTTCTTCAGCAACAGCAATCAATAGGGGAAACTCTACAGATAGAATCATAGAATCATAGAATCTCAGGGTTGGAAGGGACCTCAGGAGGTCATCTAGTCCAACCCCCTGCTCAAAGCAGGACCAAACCCAACTAAATCATCCCAGCCAGGGCTTTGTCAAGCCTGACCTTAAAAACCTCTAAGGAAGGAGATTCCACCACCTCCCTAGGTAACCCATTCCAGTGCTTCACCACCCTACTAGTGAAAAAGTTTTTCCTAATGTCCAACCTAAACCTCTCCCTCTGCAACTTGAGACCATTACTCCTTGTTCTGTCATCTTCTACCACTGAGAACAGACTAGATCCATCCTCTTTGGAACCCCCTTTCAGGTAGTTGAAAGCAGCTATCAAATCCCGCCTCATTCTTCTCTTCTGCAGGCTAAACAATCCCAGTTCCCTCAGCCTCTCCTCATAAGTCATGTGCTCCAGCCCCCTAATCATTTTTGTTGCCCTCCGCTGGACTCTCTCCAATTTATCCACATCCTTCTTGTAGTGTGGGGCCCAAAACTGGACACAGTACTCCAAATGAGGCCTCACCAGTGCTGAATAGAGGGGAATGATCACATCCCTCGATCTGCTGGAAATGCCCCTACTTATACAACCCAAAATGCCATTAGCCTTCTTGGCAACAAGGGCACACGGTTGACTCATATTCAGCTTTTTGTCCACCGTAACCTCTTGGTCCTTTTTTGCAGAACTGCTGCCCAGCCATTCGGTCCCTAGTCTGTAGCAGTGCATGGGATTCTTCCGTCCTAAGTGCAGGACTCTGCATTTGTCCTTGTTGAACCTCATCATATTTCTTTTGGCCCAATCCTCTAATTTGTCTAGGTCCCTCTGTATCCTATCCCTACCCTCCAGCGTATCAACCACTCCTCCCAGTTTAGTGTCATCTGCAAACTTGCTAAGGGTGCAGTCCACACCATCCTCCAGATCGTTAATGAAGATATTAAACAAAACCGGTCCCAGCACCGACCCTTGGGGCACTCCACTTGATACCGGCTGCCAACTAGACATGGAACCATTGATCACTACCCATTGAGCCTGACCATCTAGCCAGTTTTCTATCCACCTTACCGTCCATTCATCCAGCCCATACTTCTTTAACTTGCTGGCAAGAATACTGTGGGAGACTGTATCAAAAGCTTTGCTAAAGTCCAGAAATAGCACATCCACTGCTTTCCCCTCATCCACAGAGCTGGTTATCTCATCATAGAAGGCAATTAGGTTAGTCAGGCATGATTTGCCCTTGGTGAATCCATGCTGACTGTTCCTGATCACTTTCCCCTCCTTTAAGTGGTTCAGAATTGATTCCTTGAGGACCTGTTCCATGATTTTTCCAGGGACTGAGGTGAGACTGACTGGCCTGTAGTTCCCTGGATCTTCCTTCTTCCCTTTTTTAAAGATGGGCACTACATTAGCTTTTTTCCAGTCATCCGGGACCTCCCCCGATCGCCATGATTTTTCAAAGATAATGGCCAATGGCTCTGCAATCTCATTGGCCAACTCCTTTAGCACCCTCGGATGCAGTGCATCCGGCCCCATGGACTTGTGCTCATCCAGCTTTTCTAAATAGTCCCGAACTACATCTTTCTCCACAGAGAGCTGGTCACCTCCTCCCCATACCGTGCTGCAGAGTGCAGCTGTCTGGGAGCTGACCTTGTCTGTGAAGACAGAGGCAAAAAAAAGCATTGAGTACACTAGCTTTCTCCACATCCTCTGTCACTAGGTTCCCTCCCTCATTCAGCAAGGGGCCCACACTTTCCTTGACTTTCTTCTTGTTGCTAACAAACCTGAAAAAAACTCTTCTTGTTACTCCTAACATCTCCGGCTAGCTGCAACTCCAAGTGTGATTTGGCCTTCCTAATTTCACTCCTGCATGCCTGAACAGTACTTTTATACTCCTCCCTGGTTATTTGTCCAATATTCCACTTCTTGTAAGCAGTTTTCTTGTGTTTAAGATGAGCAAGGATTTCACTGTTAAGCCAAGCTGGTCGCCTGCCATATTTACTTTTCTTCCTACACATCGGGATGGTTTGTTCCTGCAACCTCAATAAGGATTCTTTAAAATACAGCCAGCTTTCCTCGACTCCTTTCCCCGTCATGTTATTCTCCCAGGGGACCTTGTCCATCAGTTCCCTGAGGGAGTCGAAGTCTGCTTTTCTGAATTCCAGGGTCTCTGTTCTACTGCTCTCCTTTCTTCCTTGTGTCAGGATCCTGAACTCGACCATCTCATGGTCACTGCCTCCCAGGTTCCCATCCACTATTGCTTCCTTTACTCTTTCTTCTCTGTTTGTGAGCAGCAGGTCAAGAAGAGCTTTTCCCCTAGTTGGTTCCTCCAGCACTTGCACCAGGAAATTGTCTCCTACACTTTCCAGAAACTTCCTGGATTGTCTGTGCACCGCTGTATTGCTCTCCCAGCAGATATCGGGGTGATTAAAGTCATCCATGAGAACCAGGGCCTGTGATCTAGCAACTTCTGTTAGTTGCTGGAAGAAAGCCTCGTCCACCTCATCCCCCTGGTCTGGTGGTCTGTAGCAGACTCCCACCACGACATTGCCCTTGTTGTTCATACTTCTAAATTTAATCCAGAGACTCTCAGGTTTTTCTGCAGTTTCATACTGGAGCTCTGAGCAGTCATACTGCTCTCTTACATACAACGCAACTCCCCCACCTTTTCTGCCCTACCTATCCTTCCTGAACAGTTTATATCCATCCATGACAGTACTCCAGTCATGTGAGTTATCCCACCAAGTCTCTGTTATTCCAATTACATCATAATTCCTTGACTGTGCCAGGACTTCTAGTTCTCCCTGCTTGTTCCCCAGATAGAAGGTGCAGAAGACGATGACTCAAGGCTTCCAAACCGACCAGTCAGTCGTTGCTACTAATGGACAGCCAGATGACCAAGCTGTTATGCCTTCAGGTCGTGTAATTAGAAAAATAGTGTGATTTAGACACACTTAACTTATTGATCCGTACTGAACTTCAAAGACCATGTAATAATGTAAATGGTAGGAATGTAGAACTTAAAGAGGGAGATGTCATGGAATGCTAAATTGTATTTTACTGTTTGGCCACTAGGTGTTTGTATAAAATACCTTACAAAAACAATAATAAATAATAATAAACGAACCTGACCCACAGCCTGCAGAGCATTAAAAGATTTTATGACTGTCTAGGAAGGAGTACTGTGGAAAGGGATCTGGGGGCTCATAGTGGACCACAAGCTAAATATGAGTCAACAGTGTAACTCTGTCAGAGGTGAAAGTAAGCCAGTATGGCAAGAGCCAATACGCCGTGCCAGACCACACTGGCTTCCGCCACTGGGATTAAAAGGGTTCTGGGCTCCCCACAGTAGGGGGAGCTCTGAGCCCTTTAAATCCCGCCTGCAGCACCGGTGGCTGGGCTGGGGCCGGGATTTAAAGGGCTCTGGGCTCTCCGCAGCCACAGGAGCCCTGAGACCTTTAAACCCAAGCTAGAGCTGCGGTGGGGATTTAAGGGGGGCCTTTTAATTTGCCCGTGAGCCCCGGGGGCTCCCAGCCACCTTTGCAGCTGGGAGCCCCGGGTTGATTTAAAGGCCCTGGGGCTCCCAGCCACAGCTGGTGCCCCAGGGCCTTTAAATCTTGAGAGGCCCCGCCCCTTCTGGTTGAGGCCATGCCCCCCTCAGGACTCCAGCAGTACCAGTAAGTCCTGTAAATTACTTTCACCCCTGAACTCTGTTGCAAAAACCACAAACATCATTCTGGGCTGTATTAGCAGAAGTGTTATAAGCAAGACACGAGAAGTATTTCTTCCGCTCTGCTCCACTCTAATTAGGCCTCAACTGGAGTATTGTGTCCAGTTCTGGGCACCGCATTTCAAGAAAGATGTGGAGAAATTGGAGAGGGTCCAGAGAAGAGCAACAAGAATGATTAAAGGTCTTGAGAACATGACCTATGAAGGAAGGCTGAAAGAATTGGGTTTGTTTCGTTTGGAAAAGAGAAGACTGAGAGAGGACATGATAGCAGTTTTCAAGTACATAAAAGGTTGTTACAAGGAGGAGGGAGAAAAATTGTTCACCTTAGCCTCTAAGGACAGAACAAGAAGCAATGGGCTTAAACTGCAGCAAGGGATGTTTAGGTTGGATATTAGGAAAAAGTTCCTAACTGTCAGGGTGGTTAAACACTGGAATAAACTGCCTAGGGAGGTTGTGGAATCTCCATCATTGAAGTTTTTTAAGTGCAGGTTAGACAAACACCTGTCAGAGATGGTCTAGATCAGGGGCGGCTCTATCAATTACGGTGCCCCAAGCAGGGCGGCGCGCTTCGCCGCCCTTCCCCGGTCCCACGGCCGGGGCAGAAGTGTCTGCGGCGGGTGCGCTGGTTCGCGGCTCCGGTGGAGCATCTGCAGGCATGCCTGCGGGAGCTCTGTCCGAGCCGCGGGACCAGCGTGCCCGCCGCAGTCATGCCTGCGGGAGCTCAAGCGGAGCCGCGGGAAGAGGGGACCCTCCGCAGTCATGCCTGCGGCAGGTCCGCTCGTCCCGGGCTCCGGTGGACCTCCCGCAGGCATGACTGCGGAAGGTCCGCCGGAGCCAAATGCCGCCCTGCCCCGACAATGCCGCCCCAAGCGCCTGCTTGGCGCGCTGGGCTCTGGAGCCGGCCCTGGTCTAGATCAGAGGTGGACAACCTGTGGCTCCGAAGTAGGGTGATCAGATGACAAAAACAAAATATTGGGACACATCTGGGGTCAGGGTGCTGCCGAAGCAAAAAAAAAAAAAAAGCCGGAGTGCTGCCGAAGCCAAATATTGGGACAAATGGCGTCCCGACAATACATCCGTTGGGACACAGGACAAACAGTTGAATATCAGGACTGTCCCGATTTTATTGGGACATCTGGTCACCCTACTCCAAAGCCATATTTGTTAATGTCCGGCTCCTTGTATATGCACTGACTCCGAGGCTGGAGCTACAAGCGCCAACTTTCCAATGTGCCGGGGGAGGGCGGGTGGACTCCCTTTTTTCTTGTTCTGCTGGCGCCCCCCTCCCATGTGTCTCAATATTTTGTTCCTCTCATCTGGTCACTCTAAGGGAGGAGGCCTTGATCAGTGGGGCTGCTGGTGGGTAGGAGGTGGTGGGAGCGGGGCGGGGGAAGCTGATGAGGCGCTGCTGACATATTACTGTGGCTCTTTGGCAATGTACATTGGTAAATTTTGGCTCATTCTCAGGCTCAGGTTGGCCACCCCTGGTCTAGATAATTACTCCTGCCACGAGTGCAGGGGACTGGATTAGATGACCTCTCGAGGTCCTTTCCAGTTCTATGATTCTATAATGAATACATCTGGGATGTATAAGCAAGCTCTGTTGCCAGTCCACATCTCATACAGGAACATGACAGTTCTCACCTTCTAGAGTTACTGTTTCAGGCTGGCTGCAGACTTCACTCTTTGCAGTGCCATCTCCACCACTAAAACATCATAGAAAACATGACACTGCCAGTGCATTCCCTGCAGGCCTCTGTGCAGGACCATGGGTCTGCTTTGGGCAGGAAATGGCAGCTGGCATGTAATTGGCTGGCATGCAGGGCTGGCTCCAGGGTTTTTGCCGCTCCAAGCAGGGAAAAAGAAAAAATAAAAAAAAGCCGTGATCACGATCTGCAGCACTACAGCAGCTGCTTCAGTCTTTGGTGGCAATTCAGCGGCAGGTCCTTCGCTCCAAGAGGGAGTGAGGGATCCACCGCCAAAGACCGAAGACCCAGATGTGCCGCCCCTCATCGTTGGCCACCCCAAGCACCTGCTTGCTGGGCTGGTGCCTGGAGCTGGCCCTGCTGGCATGCCATTTCCATGCCTAGCCACAGCCTCACAGGCCACAGGATTAGGGCCTCCACCAACTGGGGAATCAGAGTCCAGCCCTGGATTGCAGAAGGGTGGATACTGAGTAGGTTTTTCCTGGGCCATGAGAGAGTGCATTTCAGGAGCTGCTGGATTTGGGACAGAGCTACGGTGCCTTGGGGCCAGTGCACAAATCCCAGCTCCTTAAGCATGGAGCGAGAGGTCACAGCATGAGCCATGCTCAAAGGAAACACCCAGAATCCTTCATGGCAAGGCCCAAGCGGAGTAGGCGACAGGAATGGGTGTGAAAGAACATGCCCCCATACCCCTCCCCCCAGTTTCACTGCTGCTGATTTGCAGAAGCCCTTATTTGGCTGATTTCAGTTCACTGAATGCAGTCACCACTTCCTCTTCCTGTAGGTAGACATCACCATGGCAACAGCCTACTTACCCCTCACTGTTCCTCAGAAACCAAAAATCCCATCAGAGCTGCAGGCACTGGTGTCTGTTAGCTCAGTCTGAGGGAAATGGTTTTGCCTTAGTAGTGACCCTCAGGCCAGGATCAGTCCCCTTTTGTACCCCAGAATCTCTCTCTCCCTCTCACACACACAAACCATGCACCACTCCCCTGCCCCCCCCACCCCCAAACACACACACACTATCCCCAGCCAGGAGTGTACCCCTTGTGCAACGCTCCCAAGACCAGAATCATTCCCAAATGTGCTGCGACCCCCCAAGACACACCACCTCCTCCACCCCTAAAGGGTCCCCCCTCTAGCTTTCAAGGGCTCCCTCCCCTTCCCTTAGGGGCCCATCCCATCTGGCTCAGACTCTCATGTGGGTGGAGATGGAAGAGGGCTGAGAGTAGATGAAATGCAAGGTCTGTGGGAACCTAACAGGCTTGTTGGCAGCGGGTGCTGAGGCATATGTGACCTTCCCCTGGTCTCCCATAGCCCTGTACAAGGAACCCTTGGGAGGCTGTGTGGGGCAGGAGACTGAGCCCTGGTTTGTGGGACCAGGACATTAATGCAGAAGCCCCTATTCTATTTTTCAGCCATTTAACCTGCCACATCTCTTTTCACTCTAGGTAGATGCCAAAGGCCAGCGATGGGAGCAGCTGCAGCTCCAGGGACTGCAGAGTCACACCTGCCTTGTCCCCAGGAACTCTGCACATCTAAAGTCCTAAAGCTGCTTGTATTCATAAGGCCCAGGCGTCTTGGTGGTTCCCCCTTGCCCCTCCCAGACAGAGCGCTGCAGCTGGGCTACCTCCTAGGAGTGGGAGTCATGGCACAAACTCCATCTACGCAGGGAGATGTCACTCACAACTAATGGTGCTGATCTCCTGGGCTCACAGTAGCTGAGGAGGCCCTGCTTGTGTGCCCAGTCCCATAGGCTGGAGGACGCTTCCCAGCTCCCTCACTAGCCTGTCCTAGAGGTAATGAAACAACCAGAGGCGGACTGGTGCCTGAGCTCGCTCTGGGGCTGGAGCTGGGGGTGGGGAGGAAGTATCGCCATTCCCTTACATAGAGCTCTAGCGAAATACCACCTCTGTGTGACCTTCTCTCCCCTGCACCGCTTGCCTTGCTTAGAGCCCCCGCAACAGGCTCTCTTTGAATCGGCACCCAAAGTTGCCAGAGTCAGTGTCTGTCTGCGAATCCATCACTTCTTTCTACAATGCTGCTTACAAAGTGTGGCAGATATTGACTGACATGGGGACCAGAGCATATCTTATGTTGAAAGCATGAAAACTTCAAAAAAGAAAGACTTTCTATTGAGGTGGGCCAGATGATTTGAGCCATAGACTATTCATAGCCCTTTGAACCAATACAGATGATGTGTGTTTATGTGTTCCTGGCTCATGGGGGCGGGGTGTTCCTGTGGAATCTGAAATCACTAGGGGGTGATAAATACAGAATCCCAAGGCTGGGCACGCCAATACCCTGCTTTGGAAGCTTGGCCACCTGGGGCTAGGGGGATGTATGGGTTTTACCAGTTTCCAAGATGCTGGGAGGAAAAGATTTCTGGGATATAGAGGCTGAGCTTAACCAGACTCAGTGCCTTTTTTCTGGGCTAGGAAATGGACAGGACCTTTTGTCCAAGAGAGTCCCAAACTCTTGCTGCTGTATTGGAAGGACTTTGGCCTTCCAGGGCCCAATTGGGTGGCTGGGTGACTTCTGGTAGGTTTAGCATGTGTGTATATGCCTGTATTGTTTTTTTCTGCATACCTTTGTCCTTTAATCAATGTACTTGCTTAGGAAGAGCTGTCTGCTTATTTACAAAAACCGTGTCATTGTCCTTGGACAGAAGCCAGAGAGCAGGGGCTGGATGTTTGTCAGACCAGGGGACAATGGCAGTAAAGAGCAGGGGGCTGCAGCCTAAAGCCCCGGACAGAAAGGAGAGGGACGCGGATCTCTGACCAGAGACGTGACAGCTGAGGCCTGAGATGTGACGGGCATTCCTAGAGCAGACTACAGCAGGGCTCAAAGGTGCAGTAACCCTGACATTGTAACACAAATAATCTGTTTTTCCTGTCTATGGCTTGTGTACCGGTGACCTCAACCCTGGCCACTAGCTAGCATCCCAGTTTAGACTTGCCACAGCCTCATCCCCATAGACCAGCTGACTGGGCTTGCACAGCACACATGCAACTCACTTTGTCATTGTGACTTGCCAATCAATTATTTCGTTATGATAGTGACGCTGCAGCCACTGCAAACAAGTGCAGCCTATGCCTCCAGTGGAGCCTGCAAAGCAGTGGGCTCAGCAGTGTTGCCTTATACACTGGGATTCCAGCTCAGATAACTGGGGTTCCACTTGCCACTGGAGACTGGGGGAAATTGACCCCTGGGCTGACCTGATATGGCATAAGGATGACAGCCCACTACCCACAAGGCAATGGCCTCTGTGAGTGAGCCAAGCAGATGCCACTAACGGGGCCGAGGACCCAGTCAGAGACACAGCAGAGAGACTGACCTTCCTACCTGCCAGAGCTGACCTGTGTGTATAACAGCATGGCAAACATCTCCACAAAGCATAACCCCTACTTGCTGACATTCAGCAGACATGGCCAGCTGCCAATAGACATGAACCAGGGTCCGGGGCCCCAGAATGGGTCCATGAGCCTGAGGCTGGACTGTAGTCACTAACATGGGCCAAACCTGAGACTGTCCAGAATCAGGGCCTGCAGCAGAGCCAGTCTCTGAGCAACATAATGAATGCAGGTGTCTGTAGTAGGCTGCCTGTTTGGCTGCACCTCCTGATGAGTAGGAAGAGTCAGCAGACTAGCTCTAGGTTATGAGAGCTCAAGGACTGTCTGTGCAAAACAACTTTGTCATGTTCATTGGAGGAAATGGAATGTCTTGGATTATGATGGCCTCCCCGGGAACTGTTTTCCTGGAGTTATAGGTGAAAGGCTTAGCAAAGAGACAAAGAGCTAATGATGCAATGGACTGGTCTATCAATAGTTCCCTGACATATCTGAAATTTGGAGTCAGACATTGATCCAGAGCCCTGATAAAGAAGAGGTGTGCATTGTGGGGCTCCCCACACCTTATGATTGGAGCAGACCTTGACTGGCCATCGGGACTTTGTTCTAATCTTCGGACTCTGGTGTAGTTTGAAAGGGGTATGAATATGGAGTGATTGGGGTTTATATTGTAATCAGTAAAAGTATTTAGAATATTATATACCAACACTGTGTCCGGTATCTGCCTGCTCCCCTATCCCATAGGGAGGACTCCATCAGAGCCTAACACCAATAATATCATATCTGGGGTCAGCCTAAACAATGATATTAGAAATGAACTGGTAGGGGTGGAATCCCATCTGGCCTGGATGTCTTTGTCAACCTTTGCATCAAGATCAATGTCTGCCTGACCAAATGATTCCAAGGAAAAAAAACCTGTCCTCCTGGCTGGGTTGATGCCATTCCCAGACATCTACACCAATGCTTGTCCACTTGTACCCTGGTGATGGCCAATCACCATCCAACACATCTCCAACTCCCTGTCTGGCTCAGCACCCTGTAATGCCTGACACTAATCTAGAGGTACTGACCCTAACCCTAACACTAACCCTCAGGCAATGTCATGGATCTAGAGTTCACCCACCCACACCATGTTCTCCCACCCCCAGCACAAGAAGCCCCCTGATTTAGTGGAGTCCATTGACTGGACACTCCTTTCATCAGTTGTTCTTGGCATTCCTGGCTCATTACCCATGACCAGAACATCCTCTGGTGGTCAGGCATGGTACATTTTGACTCCCCATTTTGCTGACAGTCCTGTTACCCAAGAGCTGATCCACGACCAGCAACCCTTTGCAGCTTACTTGGTCTTCCAAATAATTCCGAGATGTGAAGAGAAGATTCAAAGGTAACCCCAGAAACCCTCACATTACCCCACCCCAACCGCTCCAGAGATTCCTGTTAAATAGCAACACTGTGCCAACAAAAAGAAAGCTAACACTTTTCTACTCCATCACAGCTGTGAATGCCCTTTGGACCTCCAGTTGGGCGCAGAGGCTCCCTTCAGGCACATTTACTCCCTCTTCAAACCAGAACTACAGGCATTCTGGAGGTATCTCAAGAAGAACCTGTAGAAAGAGTACCTCCACATCCCCCACAGGGGCCCCAATCTTCTTCATGGCAAAGAAAGAGGGATCCCTTTTGGCCTTGTATGGAATACCAAGCTCTGAACAAGAGTACAATTCAAAATCAGTACCTTTTACTGTTTATTCATAAGCTGTTCCAAAGACTCTGATCTGCTAAGGTCTTCACAAAATTGGACCTCCATGAAGCATATAACCTGGAAGAAATCTAGGAAGGAAATGAATGGAAGACCACCTTTTGGACCAGATATGGCTATTTCAAGTAGTTGGTCATGTCATTTGGATTGTGCAACACCTTGGTGACCTTCCAACATTTCATAAATGACATCTTTAGGGACACGCTGGACCAATTTGTCATCATTTTCCTGGCCTACATACACGTTTTCTCCAAAATTCAGGACCTCCACAATCATCTCATATGCACTGTCTTAGAGAGAGTCTACCATAACCACTTCCTCACAAAGTTCAAGCAATAGGAGTTCAATAAGGACACAGTGGAATTCTTGGAATACATGATGTCACCTAAGGAATTCACCATGGACCCATGTAAGGTAATAGCAGTATCCAACTGGGCTGCACCCAGGGACATATACTGGGTGCAGTGATTCCTGGGGTTTGCCAATTTCTACATGCAATTTATTAAAGGATTCTTTAGCCTGGTTGCACCGATAATGGCATTCCCATAAAAGGGGAACTGGTTGGCCTGCTCCTTGCAGGCTCAGTCAGCCTTTGATAAATGTTATCTAGGTGTAACCCTCAGGAAAATGCATTTTCTAAAGATGACTTAACTATAAAAGTGAGAGGCAAAACCACTCCAAGTTATTTCTCTTCTTATCCATCTCTTTCACTTTTTCACTGAAGAAAACCACAGAAACAGCCATTGGACTTTGGGAGCAGATCCTCACCTGAAACTTGGTCAGTCCTGTTGCTGGGAGCATGTGGTAAGAATTTTATCTTGAACCAAGTTTAGTTTGTTAAGTCTAAGTACCAGGAAGCATTTTATCTTTATTTTTCTTGTGACCATTTCTGACTTTAATGCCTTATACTTTTACTCACTTAAAATCTATTTCTTAGTTAAATAAACTTGTTTTATTCTTTAATCAAAACTAATCCAGTGTTGTGAACTGTGTGGGTAACTCCATTGGGGGTAGCAGACTGTTGTATATTAATCCCCTTAAAAGGGCAACAGACCTAATCTATCTGCACTGTCCAGGAGAGGGATGGACAGTATAGGACACATGTTTTGGGGGGAGAAAATCTGGGACTGGGAGTGTGTTGGGCTCACCCTACAAGTAGTAAACAAGTCTGCTGGAAGCCAGAGTTGCTGGACCAGGGCTGTGGCAATACACAGACACTCATGGTGTGACCTGCATGCTGGCAGGCTGTTTGTGAGTGGTCTGAGGGGAGCTACAGCAGCAAGTCACTGAGAGGCACCCAAAGGTATAGGGCAGGGGGGACAACACCTCACTGGTCTGGATTTCACCTTGGAATATAACACTCACTAAACCATTTTGCCAAAGGTGCAAGTTTGTCTCAACATGCAGGCCCACAACCAACTGCACCCCTGTGCTTTTTATTCTCAGACGCTAACACTGGTAGAAAAAAAATACTATATTTGGCACAACGAGTTACTGACTATCAACGCAGCTTTTAAGGAGCGACTCGGCCTCCTAGAAGGGGCTGATTCCCAGTCCAAGTCTTGATGGACCACAACTGGAATATCTATGGACTGCTAGACATTTTAACTAATGCCAGATCCACTGGTCCCTCTTCTTTGCTCACTTCAATTTTGTAGTAACCTATTGTCCAGGGATGAGAAACAGGAAGGCAAGATGAATATCTTGCATTGGCAAAGAGCCTGTTGTCACTGTGTTCAAGGTGTCCAGCTTTGCCAATGAGATCATTGACAGCAATCAGCTGTCTTCCATCTGCTCCCTGCTTCTCAATGACCTGTTTGCAACCCAGGTCCACCAGACCCTGAACGATGTGCCTATCCAACCCAACTCTGAGTTCCATTTACAAAATGGCCTCCTCTATTGCAAGAATTATATTTATGTTCCAAAGGGAAAACCTAGGCTTCACGTATTGAAGCTATGCCATGATCCACTGCTTATAGGCCATTTTGGCCAATTCAAGACCTGGAATCTGGTCTCAAGGAGCTTCTGGTGGCCAGGCCTACATCAAAGATTATATAAGGTCCTGCAACCTCTGCACCCATACTAAGAACCCATGATCAAAACCTTTAGGTCTCCTCCAGCCTCTACCCATGCCCCCACAGCCTTGGTCCACTATATCAATGCACCACATTGTAGAGCTGCCATGCTCCCATGACACTCAGTAATCTTGGGTGATGTCAGTCTCCTCACAGAGATGGCACACTTCATCCCGTGCTTACTGTTCTACCGCATGGGAGACAGCTTCCTAAATGTCTTTCATTATCGTGGTTTACCAACAGGCATTGTATCAGACTGTGGACCCGAGTTCATCTCCTGTTTCTCGCAGAAATTTCCGCAGACTCCTTAGTATCGACTCCCTTACCTCATCCGCCCATCATACACAGTGTAATGGGCAAGCAGAGAGTCAGTCAAATCTTGGAGCAGTATCTTCACTGTTTTCTGAATTACCACCAGTATGACTGCCTCTGCCTGCTGTGCAACACCAAATTCTCCTATAACAATGCAATCCACGCCTCGATCCAACATAGCCCATTCTTTGGGAACTATGTCTCTCACCCCAACTTCTGCCCAGACTTACCCATAAGTTCCCCAGTACCAGCCACTGTGGGTGTAGCCTCCCACCTAGTGTACCAGGAGCTCAAGGAATCCTTTCAGTCCTCCAAAGCAACCTACAAACTCCACATGGACCAAGATCGTTAGGCTGCCCCTCATCTGTCCATGGGGGACAAGGTGTGGCGCTCTGCCCAGAACCTTAAAATTCAGCCACCTATCTGCCAAACTAGACTACCACTCTACAGTGGGAACCTACACCCAAGCCCCTCATACCTGCCACCACCACCAATAGTGGTCTGCAGACAGGCGGCATGCTTGGTTCACCAAATCCTCACCTTTCAGTGAGTTAGGGAAAGGCTTCAAAACCTGGTAGACTGGGAGGGCTACAGTGGACAAGTGGTCTTTGGACCTGGTAGAGAACATCCATGCCCCAACCATACTGCAAGTTCTATCAGAAGTACTCAGAGAAACCAGGTAGAGAGCCCTTCCCCCCTTCCCCTTCCTTTCTCCCCCTACTCTGCCTGACTGGTGGAAGGATGAGTGCCACTCCAAAATAAGAACCCAGAATTAGCTATGGACCACCTGGGAGGGTTTGAAAGTTGGTGTTTGTGCACAGGCATGTGGCTATGATCTGGGACCCCCCCTCCTCACCCCTGGGAATCTCCCGTCTGACACACCTGGCTCTGGAGACTGGACCAAATGGGTCCCTGGACTGAGCTGATCTAGGTGCTAGCAGACAGCCTGGATAACAGCTAAAAGGAGGAGACTTACTTGATGTGCTCGGCCCGTCCGGAGCCCTCAATGGTTTTGGCTCCCCATCTCTGGTCCCTCTCTGAGATGTCATTCTGCAAAACAAACCCAAGCCCCATGAGAGGAGCCCACATGGCTGCTGGGGACAACAGTGCTGGGTGCAGGGAACCACTCCTCTGCTGCCTGCAGACTGGAATAGGACCAGGTGTTTTACTGGCCAGGGCTGAAAACAGCAGAGGGCAAAGCACTTCAGTGGCCCTGGAAGCTGGTGCCCTGCTCGCCTGCCCCTAGAACTGGCCAAAAAACCCAGCACAGAGATCCCCATTACCTCGCACCCACATCAATGGGTCAAGATCCCTCAGGTGCAGGAGTCATCATTACCATGCACGCTTCCATCAACAGGCAAACTCCCTGGCACAGAATCACCATTACTCTGCATACACCCATGGGTGGCCCAAGACCCGCCCGTGGCACAGGGTCACCATTACTCTGCACACGCACCTGTGGATGGACCAAGACCCGCCCATGGCATGGGGGTCACCATTACTGTGCACACACCTGTGGCTGGACCAAGACCTGCCCGTGGCACAGAATCACCATTACTCTGCATACACCCATGGGTGGCCCAAGACCCGCCCGTGGCACAGGGTCACCATTACTCTGCACGCACCCATGGATGGAGCAAGACCTGCCCGTGGCACAGGGTCACCATTACTGCACACGCACCTGTGGATGGACCAAGACCCGCCCATGGCATGGGGGTCACCATTACTGTGCACACACCTGTGGCTGGACCAAGACCTGCCCGTGGCACAGAATCACCATTACTCTGCATACACCCATGGATGGCCCAAGACCCGCCCGTGGCACAGAGTCACCATTACTGCGCACACATCCATGGATGGACCAAGCCTTGCCCCTGGCACGGGGTCACCATTACTGCGCACGCACCCATGGATGGAGCAAGACCTGCCCATGGCATAGGGGTTACCATTACTGCATGTGCACCTATTGACAAGCTTTGAGCCTGGCACATAGGATCACCTTACCACACCCATACACGTCAATGGACTGAGATCCCGACATGATATTACCCCACAGCTGGGCAGGTTCCAGCTAAAGGAAGCAGCTGTGTCTCCAAGAAAATTTCTTTCAGCTCAGTGGCACCTTGTGCTTTTCAGAATATTTCAGTACGACTGCAGGCCTGTCTGCATTCAGAAACCCCTCTTAGAAATTCCCCCGAGGAGACACGTGGCTTCCCCAGGCAGATGAGTGCATGGACGATATGTGATGAAAAGTTTCCTGCTGAACTTTTTCCCATGAGGAAATGCTGATTCTATGATTCTATGATTAGTTGAATTGACACATTCTGCTGGAATGTGTCAATTCTAATTACATTTCATTTTGCATAAAAATCAAAACAATGTTTCAGTAAAGTCAAAATGTTCCATTTAGACCTTATTGGAATGGAATATTTTAATTTTCTGTTTAGGAATTTTATATTATAAATTATCATATACAATAATATACAATATAAATATTAAATATAACAATGTGTGTTTGTTTTGTTTTACTATAAAATAAAAATATAATAATGTCTAAATAGAAACAAAATATTTTGATTGAGCCTCCCCAAACCAAATTCCTTTTTCCCTAAAATTTCATTTCTCAGGAAATTTCACAATTTTGGCTTTCCATTCTTATTGGCAACCATTTTCTTTTAACATCGATATTCTCAAGAGCTGAAAATTCTGGTTCCTGACCAGCTCTAGCTGTGATACTGCCCTAGCCCCAGGCCTGTAGCACATATGGCCTCCAGCTCCAGGGATCTGTCACCAGAGAGGTTGTTTGGGCCGGAATCTGTAGTATGATGCCTGCCCATGAAGTTGGTGGGATTCTTGGCAGAGATGCCAGGCAGGTTTCATCCACTGAACCAGAACTTTGCAGAGGCAACAGCAATGGGGTACTGCACCATCAGAGTCACCATGCATCAGGGTGAGCAACCAACAGGGTCACCGGATGCCCAGCAATGTTACCTGACCCCGGTTATTTGTGATACCAACCCACATGCAGCCTACTTACATCTGGATGTATCGTGAGCAACTGCAGCAGAAAGCTGAGGGTGATGCAGTGTCTCTTATTGTGTGACAGTGGAAGAGGGGAGAGGACTGGTATCTGCAGTTCGCAAAGTGGAATACCCTCCCACACTACTGTTTACTTGCAGCCACAACTGAAAAATCAGCTGCTTGTCATTTTTATTCTTGCAGTATGTTTTACACCAGTGACAGACACATGCTAATGTACAAATACAAAGAAATTAATGCAAAGATTCCTGCATGCCAATGTCCTAGGTTAGATGGATCACTCTGATTTTGTTTTTTTGCAGAGACTCAAACAGCACATTGATGGAGACCAGTGAGAATGTGAATGCACCTCTGCATGTCTAGAAACCCACTCTCTGCAGGGGGCAGTTGCTATTTGGGGACACAGAATATTATAGAGGAGACACACCACTCTCTCAAGTTACTTGATTTGAGTTGAGTTTTTTGTTGTTTCCCTTAATCGAAAATAAAGTCACCCAGACTAAGAATATGGCTGCTCTTTGTGAC
This sequence comes from Mauremys mutica, assembly GCF_020497125.1. NCBI lineage: Eukaryota > Metazoa > Chordata > Testudines > Geoemydidae > Mauremys > Mauremys mutica. The sequence goes on along the minus strand of NC_059072.1, from coordinate 194,619 downwards.
TATAAAACGTATCAACCCCCAGCACTGCACCACTCTACTGCCTAGAAATACCTTAAATGCTACATAAGCCTGACCATCCACAGCATCTCCTAGTCAAACTCTGGTCTCCCCCACAGCTCTGCTGATGCCCCTTAACCCCAACCCACAGCACTCTGTTATTCCAGTCCTGTTCTCAGAACAGTTCTACTGCAGACCCACGCTATGTCAGTCTTACACCTCTGCTGAGCAGAGACTGCCAATTGTTATTATATGTATTAGGGTAGCTCCTAGAGGTCCTAGCTGAGATTGGGGCCCTGTTGTGGGGCCCTGATCTGCTTACAGTCTGCACCCAAAAGCTTATAGTCTAAAGAGACATGAAACAAAAATGCTAGGAAGGGAATCAGAGGCACTGAGAGGAAGTGACTAGCCCAGGGATGCACAGCAGGTCATGGCAGAACTGGGAAGAACACCCAAGGTCACCCAGTTCTCAGCCAGGTGCCCCAGCCACTAGACTAGGCTGATAGATCCAGCAACAAACATCCCCAAGGAGCAGAATGAGCTCTGTATCCCCATCTCTTTCATGGGACCTATTCAGGGCTTAAGTCCCAACTCTTAGCTCTGAGATCCCATGACTGACAGTCCAGCAACATGAGTGAAACTCACCACAAAATCAGGATCGGTGTCCCAGTCATCTCCTTGGGACTCCTCCTTCACAGCCACATTGTGCCCTACAGCTGCCTTCCACATCTGCCCAGGGTGAGAGCACAGTGTTAGAGACAGGAGGTGGGGTTGGGACGAGCCTATAGCCTCCTCCCGTCCACAGTGTAAAGTGCACAATGACCAGGCTCATAGGTTCATAGATTCTAAGGTCAGAAGGGACCACTGTGTTCATTTAGCCTGACCATTTATTTATGCTCATATTTCCCCAATATAATGCCTACAGCAGATCTTTTAGAAAAACATCCAATTTTGATTTACAAATTTCCAGCGGTAGAGACTCCACCATGAGTCTGGTAAGTTGTTCCGATGATTGATCACTCTCACTGTTACAAATTCATGCCTTATTCCCAGTTTGAATTTGTCTAATTTCAGCTGCCAGCCATTGGATCGTGTTACACCTTTGTCTGCTGGCTGGAAGAGCACTCTATTAATCACAGCTGAAACCTCGATTTGGGGGGGGGGGGGCGGGGGACAACTTCCCTAGGCAGCACAGCGGCATGAAAGCTAGCAAACAGAGCTGATAGCAGCAGGCGCTGAGTGGAGATCTGTTGGAGGATAAGGGACTCAAGCGCCTATTCCTTAGGGCTGGTGAGTGAATTCTTGAAAGAGTGTTTGCTTACTTCCTGGTTTGTTTTCAGTTTCAGAGTCTGATGGGGGCAGTATGTTGGAAGAGAAGCAGAGACTTTGCTCACAGCTGAATCTTGATTGGTGGTGGGGCTTCCTTAGGCAGCCAGCCTACAAAGGCAGCCCGCTGGCCAGTCAGCAGCACAGAAACCAGCAAACAGCTGAAAACAGGAGAGTTTGCATGGAAATTTGTAAGGGAAAGTTGGGGGAGGTAGGTGTGTGTGTGTGTGTGTGTGTGTGTGTGTGTGTGATTTTTTTTTTCAGTGGGGAAGGGTCTTGACAAGCGTTTAGGAGGGAAGGCTATGGCAGCTACAGGGATCTGAAGAATGGAAGAGGCAACTGAAGAAGACTGAATGTGGAAGCGGCAGGATGTACGTTATTCTGCAGAGGTACCTGGAAGGTGTTTCACTTGCATGAAGTGCAACCTGCTGGATCTAATTGCCTTCTATTACGAGATAACTGGCTCTGTGGATATGGGGAAAGCAGTGGACGTAATATATCTTGACTTTAGCAAAGCTTTTGATACGGTCTTCCACAGTATTCTTGCCAGCAAGTTAAAAAAGCACTGATTGGATGAATGGACTATAAGGTGGATAGAAAGCTCGCTAGATTGTTGGGCTCAATGGGTAGTGATCAACAGCACAATGTTTAGTTGGCAGCCAATATCAAGTGGAGTGCCCCAGGGGTTGGTCCTGGGGCTGGTTTTGTTCAACATCTTTATTAATGATCTGTATGATGGGATGGATTGCACTGTCAGCAAGTTCGCAGATGACATTAAGCTGAGGGGAGAGGTAGATACGCTGGAGGGTAGGGATAAGGTCCAGAGTGACCTAGACAAATTGGAGGCTTGGGCCAAAAGAAATCTGATGAGGTTCAACAAGGACAAGTGCAGAGTCCTTAACTTAGGAAGAAAGAATTACAGGCTGGGGACCAACTGGCTAAGCAGCAGTTCTACAGAAAAGGACCTGGGGATTACAGAGGATGAGAAGCTGGATATAAGTCAGTAGTGTGCCCTTGTTGCCAAGAAGGCTAATGGCATATTGGGCTGCATTAGTAGGAGCATTGCCAACAGATCGAGGGAAGTGATTATTCCCTTCTAGTCGGCATTGGTGAGCCCACATCTGTAGTATTGTGTCCAGTGTTGGGCCCCCACTAATAAGCAGGTTTAAAACAAATAAAAGGAAGTTCTTCCTCATGCAGCGCACAGTCAACTTGTGGAACTCCTTACCTGAGGAGGTTGTGAAGGCTAGGACTATAACAATGTTTAAAAGGGGACTGGATAAATTCATGGTGGCTAAGTCCATAAATGGCTATTAGCCAGGATGGGTAAGAATGGTGTCCCTAGCCTCTGTTCGTCAGAGGACGGAGATGGATGGCAGGAGAGAGATCACTTGATCATTGCCTGTTAGGTTCACTCCCTCTGGGGCACCTGGCATTGGCCACTGTCGGTAGACAGATACTGGGCTAGATGGACCTTTGGTCTGACCCGGTATGGCCTTTCTTATGTTCTTATGCACTACAGAAAGGATGTGGACAAATTGGAGTCTAGCGGAGGGCAACGAAAATTATCAAGGGGCGGGGACACATGACTTATGAGGAGAGGTGGAGGGAACTGGGCTTGTTTAGTCTGCAGTAGAGAAGAGTGAGGGGGGATTTAATAGCACCCTTCAACTACCTGAAGCGGGGTTCCAAAGAGGAAGGAGCTTGGTTGTTCTCAGTGCTGGCAAATGACAGAAGAAGGAGCAATGGTCTCAAGTTGCAGTGGGGGAGGGCTAGGTTGGATATTAGGAAACATTATTTCACTACGAGGGTGGTGAAGCACTGGAATGGGTTCCCTAGGGAGGTGGTGGAATCTCCATCCTTAGAGGTTTTTAAGGCCCAGCTTGACAAAGCCTTGGCTGGGATGATTTAGTTAGGGATTGGTCCTGCTTTGAGCAGGAGATTGGACTAGTTACCTCCTGCGGTCTCTTCCAACCCTTATCTTCTATGATTCTATGATGGAAGAGAAGGTCTGAGGTTTGGAGATGCAGCTAGAAACTATGGTTCAGTTTAGAAGGGGATTTAAGCAGATGATGGAGGGAAGGTTGAGAAGAGGGAGAAGGAAAACTAAAGACTTACAGATACATGCTTGACAAGAGTACTGTGAGGATAGACATCTGGATGAAGAAAGTGTCCCATGGAAGACTGTGACTATGAGAATAAGGTAGAGGAACAGACCGGCTAGTGAAGAAGAAACAGAGCTGAGGAACAGTTTCACTGAGTTGGAAAATGAAGGGGAGAGGCAGGCAGTAACAGAAGATGGAAGAGCAAGGAAGAAGAGAAAAGCAGTTAGTCCTAGAAAATGATAAGAAGAGACAATGGAGATAGCCAGATTTGGAGCCCCAAGAGGTTAGAAGATGACTTTCAGAATATTGCAAATGAGAACAGAACGCAAGATGACTTGCAACCAGAAAGAACAGAAGAGGAAGGCCATATAATCAACGGACATCAGAAAGAGGCAGGTCTATGTGACTGGGGATTCCCTATTAAGAAGAATGACAGGCCTGTCACCAGAGCTGATTCAGAAAACAGAAGGGTGTGCTGTCTGACAGGTGCTAAGATACAAGATGCAGATTTGAGGCTGAAGAGGGTCCTAATGGGAGTGGGAAAGAATCCACTGATTGTCCTTCACATGGGAATAAATAATACTCCCAGATTCTCACAGGGACACATCAAAGGAGATTATGCCAAGCTGGGGAAGTAACTTAAAGAAATGGAAGCTCAAGTAACCTTCAGTGGGATTCTATCTGTCCCTACAGGAGGAGTGCAAAGGTAAGACAAGATTATGAAGATCAATAGCTGGCTCAAGCAATGGTGCTCTAAGGAAGTGTTTGGAAGGTATCTAAAAGCATGTCATATGGAGGTAGGAGAAAACTTGTTCACCTTAGCCTCTAAGGATAGAACAAGAAGCAATGGGTTTAAACTGCAGCAAGGGAGGTTTAGGTTGGACATTAGGAAAAGTTCCTAACTATCAGGGTGTTTAAACATTGGAATAAAACTGCCTAGGGAGGTTGTGGAATCTCCATCTCTGGAGATATTTAAGAGTAGGTTAGATAAATGTCTATCAGGGATGGTCTAGACAGTATTTGGTCCTGCCATGAGGGCAGGGGACTGGACTCGATGACCTCTTGAGGTCCCTTCCAGTCCTAGAGTCTATGAATCTATGAATGTTTTACCACTGGGAGGCATTCGAGGACTGTTCTCATGGGATGGACACCACCTAAGTAGGGAGGATAATAGACTTCTGGGGTGGAAGCTGGCACATCTGATTACATGATCTTTAAACTAGGAACTGGGGGAGATGCTCATATAATCTCCATGCCTGATTCTAACATTGAGCAGGAGGAAAATCAAGTAAGGAGGATACAGCAACAGAGAAAGGAACAGAGGGGAAGAGAATGGACAACCAGAGGAAAGACAGAGGCAATGCCACTGACAGTAACAGTCAGGTAAGTCATACTGGCAGTAAAATGGCTGTACCTAATCTGATGAGGAATCAAGGTAAGGCCAAGCAGAAACAACTAAGATGCCTGTACCCCAGTGCAAGGAGAAACTAGAACTACTGGTGCAGGAAATGAAACCAGATATATAGGGATAACAGTCGTCATCACGGGAGCACAGCGATTGAAGGTAATGTGCTGTTCAGGAAAGCTAGAAACAAACGTGAAAGTGGTGAAGTACATATATAAGAACATAAGAACATAAGAGAGGCCGTACCGGGTCAGACCAAAGGTCCATCTAGCCCCGTATCTGTCTACCGACAGTGGCCAATGCCAGGTGCCCCAGAGGGAGTGAATCTAACAGGCAATGATCAAGTGATCTCTCTCCTGCCATCCATCTCCATCCTCTGACGAACAGAGGCTAGGGACACCATTCTTACCCATTCTGGCTAATAGCCATTTATGGACTTAGCCACCATGAATTTATCCAGTCCCCTTTTAAACATTGTTATAGTCCTAGCCTTCACAACCACCTCAGGTAAGGAGTTCCACAAGTTGACTGTGCGCTGTGTGAAGAAGAACTTCCTTTTATTTGTTTTAAACCTGCTGCCTATTAATTTCATTTGGTGACCCCTAGTTCTTGTATTATGGGAATAAGTAAATAACTTTTCCTTATCCACTTTCTCAACATCACTCATGATTTTATATACCTCTATCATATCTCCCCTTAGTCTTCTCTTTTCCAAGCTGAAGAGTCCTAGCCTCTTTAATCTCTCCTTGTATGGGACCCTCTCTAAACCCCTAATCATTTTTGTTGCCCTTTTCTGAACCTTTTCTAGTGCTAGAATATCTTTTTTGAGGTGAGGAGACCACATCTGTACACAGTATTCGAGATGTGGGCGTACCATGGATTTATATAAGGGCAATAATATATTCTCAGTCTTATTCTCTATCCCCTTTTTAATGATTCCTAACATCCTATTTGCTTTTTTGACCGCCTCTGCACACTGCGTGGACATCTTCAGAGAACTATCCACGATGATGCCAAGATCTTTTTCCTGACTCGTTGTAGCTAAGTTAGCCCCCATCATGTTGTATGTATAGTTGGGGTTATTTTTTCCAATGTGCATTACTTTACATTTATCCACATTAAATTTAATTTGCCATTTTGTTGCCCAATCACTTAGTTTTGTGAGATCTTTTTGAAGTTCTTCACAATCTGCTTTGGTCTTAACTATCTTGAGAAGTTTAGTATCATCTGCAAACTTGGCCACCTCGCTGTTTACCCCTTTCTCCAGATCATTTATGAATAAATGGTCCGAGGACTGACCCTTGGGGAACACCACTAGTTACACCTCTCCATTCTGAGAATTTACCATTAAGTAGCATTGTATATTAATGATGAGACAGGCTATAAAGAAATTAGAAGTGATGGAATAGATACCAAGGAATTTGTTTAGGTCAAAATCATTTTGGGGAAGAAACTGGGATAGTGTTTGCGGTCTGCTACACACCCCCAAGATCTAATTTGATATAGATAGAAACCTCACAAAACTGAGTGCCTGGGCAACAAAGTGGCAGATGAAATTTAATGTTGATAAATGCAAAGTAATGCATATTGGAAAACATAATCACAACTATACATATAAAATGATGGGGTATAAATTAGCTGTTACTACTCAAGAATGAGATCTTGGAGTCATTGAGGACAGTTCTCTGAAAATATCCACTCAGTGTGCAGTGGCAGTCAAAAAAGCGAACAGAATGTTGGGAATCATTATGAATGGGATAAATAATAAGACAGAAAAAATCATATTGCCTCTATATAAATCCATGGTACGCCCACATCTTGAATACTGCGTGCAGATGTAGTTACCCCATCTCAAAAAAGATATATTGGAATTGGAAAAGGATCAGCAAAGGGCAACAAAAATGATTAGGGGTATGGAACGGCTTCCGTATGAGGAGAGATTAATAAGACTGGACTGTTCAGCTTGGAAAAGAGATGACTGGGGGGCATATGATTGAGGTCTATACAATCATGACTGGTTACATGAAGGAGTAAATAAGGGAGTGTTATTTACTCCTTCGTGTAACACAAGAATTAGGGGTAACCAAATGAAATTAATAGGCAGCAGGTTTAAAACAAACAAAACGAAGTATTTCTTCACCCATGCACAATTAAGCTGTGGAATTCTTTGCCAGAGGATATTGTGAAGGCCAAGATGATAACAGGGTTCAAAAAAGAATTAGATACATTCATGGGGGATGGGACATCATTGCTATTAACCAGGATGGGCAGGCATGGTATCTAATAAACACTAATAAAATGTGTTCTAATAAAATTTGCAGATGACACAAAATTAGGAGGTATTGCCCATATGGAGGACCAAAGCAATATCATACAAAAAGATCTGAACAAGCTTGAAATCTGAAGTAGTAAAAATGAGGTGAAATTTCATAGTTGAAAGTCATGTGCTGAGAGACTAACAAGAATTTCTGCTATAAGCTCAGGCCTTATCAGTTGGAAATGACAGAGGAGGAGAAAGACCTTGGTGTATTGGTCAACCACAGAATGGCTATGTGCCACCAATGTGACGCAGTCATGAGAAAGGTTAATTCAATCCTAGGATGCATTGGATGGGTATTTCCAGTAGAGCTAGGGAAGTGTTATTACCATTTACAAGACAGTGGTGAGACATCACCGGGAATACTGTGTGCAGTTCTGGTCGCCCATAGAATCATAGAAGATTAGGGTTGGAAGAGACCTCATGAGGTCATCTAGTCCAACCCCCTGCTCAAAGCATGTTTAAGAAAGATGAACATTAATAAACAAACATGAATAAAATTGGAACAGGTGCACAGAAGGGCTGCTAGGATGATTAGAGGAATGGAGAACCTATTTTATGAAAGGAAACTTAAGGAGTTTGGCTTGTTTAGCCTAACAAAACAAAGGGTGAGGAGAAATATGATTGCTCTCTATAAATACATCAGAGGGATAAACACCAGCGAGGGAGAGGAGTTAATTTAAGTTAAGAGCCAATGTTGGCAACAGAACAAATGGATATAAATTGTCAACAAGTTTAAGTTTGAGATTAGATGACTGAATAAGTTCTGGAACAGCCTTCAAAGGGAAGTAGTGGGGGGCAAAAAATCTAATTTGTTTCAAGACTGAACTTTGATAAATTTATGGAGGGGATGGTATGATGGGGTTGTCTTCATGGCATATGGCCCAGCTGCGACTGCTATTAGCAAATATCTTCAACCAGCCAGAGATGGGACACTCTGAGTGTAGTAAGAGGAGGCCCTAAGATATAAACCTTGGTATCAGAGGCCTGGTATGAGGCCTGAGGCCTGAACTAAAGTAATGGTCAAGACTTTGCGAACATAAAGCAAAGTTAAGTTGTGAGCCAGAGGCAGGCCCTGCTCACAGAAGCTGGCAAGGAAAGGGCTGATGCTGCAAGAAGATACGTACCTAAAAGGTACTGAACACTAGATATCAGAACATTCACATACTTGCACATTCCACACAGATAACAAAGAACAGGCTGGCCCATCCCAATGACAGGGGCAAAAGGGTAAAATGATGGATAGAGTTGTTTTGATCGAACCAACACGTACAAGGTGAGAGGCGGCACCTTAATACGTAGAGAGGTTGAACCTTGCTGCGTAGAGGGGTTGTACCTCAATACGTCAGGTGTGATGTGTAACTTGTTTGTACTTGTGTATTGTCCAGCCGAGGGGGCAGTGGAAAGTCCCGCCACTGACTGAGCTGAGTCCATTGCCAAGAGGCACTTTCTTGTAGTATGCCCTGAATTAGGCTAAGAAACCTACAGGGAACTGCCATTGTGTCCGAAGTCGCAATAAACCTAGTCGACGTGACTTTGCATCTTACTAGACTCTGTGGATATTGGGGGTTCTCGTCGGGTCTGCTGTGCCAGCTATCTGCGCAGAGCTGGGGCAGCACACAGAGGGAACACACGCACGCAGCCGAGTGATACCAACATTGGAGACAGCAGAGCACCACACCAGTAGCACTCTGACAACAATGAGTTACTAAAGAGAATTCTAGACAAATTAGAGGATTGGGCCAAAAGAAATATGATGAGGTTCAACAAGGACAAGTGCAGAGTCCTGCACTTAGGACGGAAGAATCCCATGCACTGCTACAGACTAGGGACCGAATGGCTGGGCTGCAGTTCTGCAAAAAAGGACCTAGGGGTTACGGTGGACAAAAAGCCGAATATGAGTCAACCGTGTGCCCTTGTTGCCAAGAAGGCTAATGGCATTTTGGGTTGTATAAGTAGGGGCATTTCCAGCAGATCGAGGGATGTGATCATTCCCCTCTATTCAGCACTGGTGAGGCCTCATTTGGAGTACTGTGTCCAGTTTTGGGCCCCACACTACAAGAAGGATGTGGATAAATTGGAGAGAGTCCTGCGGAGGGCAACAAAAATGATTAGGGGGCTGGAGCACATGACTTATGAGGAGAGGCTGAGGGAACTGGGATTGTTTAGTCTGCAGAAGAGAAGAATGAGGGGGGATTTGATAGCTGCTTTCAACTACCTGAAATGGGGTTCCAAAGAGGATGGATCTAGACTGTTCTCAGTGGTAGAAGATGACAGAACAAGGAGTAATGGTCTCAAGTTGCAGAGAGGGAGGTTTAGTTTGGACATTAGGAAAAAACTTTTTCACTAGTAGGGTGGTGAAGAACTGGAATGGGTTACCTAGGGAGGTGGTGGAATCTCCTTCCTTAGAGGTTTTTAAGGTCAGGCTTGACAAAGCCTTGGCTGGGATGGTTTAGTTGGGTTTGGTCCTGCTTTGAGCATGGGGTTGGACTAGATGACCTCCTAAGGTCCCTTCTAACCCTGTGATTCTATGATTCTTTCCCAGATGTCTGGCTGGTGGGTCTTGGCCCCTGTGACACTCCCCTTTGTCATGTGACGGGATGAGGAAACAATGCCCAGTCTTCCTCCCCCCCCGCCCCCAACCCGAGCTCACCCTCATGGTAGAGCAGGGGTGGCCAACCTGAGCCTGAGAAGGAGCCAGAATTTCCCAATGTACATTGCCAAAGAGCCAGCCAGTAATACGTCAGCACCTTCCCCCCTGCTCCCTACTCCCAGCGCCTCCTGCCCACTGGCAGCCCTGCCAATAAGCACCTCCCCCTCCTTCCCTGCACCTCCCAATCAGCTGTTTCGTGGCATGCAGGAGGCTTGGGGAGTGAGGGGGAAGGAGTGAGGGCACGGCTGGCTCAGGGGAGGGGGCAGAAAGGGGTGGAGTGGGGGCAGGTCCTGTGGCAGAGCCAGGGGTTGAGCAGTGAGCACCCCTGGCACATTGGAAAGTTGGCGCCTGTAGCTCCAGCCCCGGAGTCAGTGTCTGTACAAGGAGCCACATATTAACTTCTGAAGAGCCGCATGTGGCTCCAGGGCCACAGGTTGGCCACCCCTGTGGTAAAGCTTCAGTGCATACTCAGTTAACTGTATTAGCTAAAGAGGCTCCACACTTTCCCGTGGACCCTAACTGAAAGGGTAATTTAGCCGTCACCACAGAATGAGTTTGACACCCCTGCTATACACAGTGCTCCCACACTGACAGAAGTAGCACATGCCCGTTGAGTCATGGACAATTAAGAGGAGTAGCAGCAAACGCAGGCTTCAAGAGGCAGCTACACCTGAGCAGCTGAGCAGACCACAGCAGAAGGCACTGTTCTGAGAATAAGCAATGGCCAAGTGATCAGAAGCCATTAAGGTTTGACGATGGTCTTTGCCAACATAGTTCCAGTAAAAGATAGAATAATTGTCTCATCTGTCAGGGAGTTCAGGTCATCTAACATGGCTTTTCTATTTATGCCTTTTGCCAATTGCCTGTATCCATTAGTGGCTATTGTTTTTGTTTGTACCAAAATATGTTTTATTTGTGTTTGAGTTTCAAAAAGAAAGATGTAACTAGCGATTGCAGTCAGGGGCTACGCACCCCAACCCTGAGACAGGCTTTATAACCTGTGCATGGGGAGGTCTGTGGCTGCACAGTTTGTATGTGCTGACAAGACAGGAAGCCCAGTTGGAGGACGTGCTGGGCGCAGGAAGTGGGGAAGAGGAAGTTGAATGCTATTTCAGTGTAAAACTTAAAAAATTCTGCACTTATATTTAAAGGAGACACATTCCTTATTTAGAGACAAAATTGTTCAGACCACAAAATCTCCCCACAACATGGTCCCATATGCCTACGATCAGCCACTAAGAGCTAGCGTCTCACCTCAGAACTCCTTCCCTGCGTTTCTTCCTGCTGCTTGAAAAAAGAATCAGCATTTATATAAATCAAGCAATAGTGAACGAAAGGCTGGTTTCCTGTGGCTCCAGTAGGACTGTCGGTGGCGGTGCAAGCTCACTCACCTTGTCCACATCTTGTGCCACTCTCTGACATAGATTGATCATCCCAAGCAGATGTCTCCCCCCTACCTTATTTCCTGAGCCTGCACAATCTTTTCTCCCCCTCAGCCAGAGCTGACTGCTCCCCAGGGCTGAGGTCCAAGGACTAGGAGCTCATGCTGGTGCTCTGAGCCATCTCCTTACTAAGGTCATGCCTTCTGGCTCCTCTTCCTCACCTCCATGTGTGGAACCAGGTGTCTGAAAAGTCAGGCAGAGGCCACTAACCGCCAACTGGCAACCTCTGACAGGCAGATAATTTAAATTAAAAATAGGAGTGGGGTGGGAGTGGGAGGGTGAATGTACAGATGAATAAAGCAGAGTCCAGTCTGGTGTGTTGCTCTGAGCTTGTAGCCGTCACATGAGGCTCTTGGGACAATCAGAGACAGAAGTCTGAGGCACGAAAGATCAGAGACTGACAATGCAGGGACAACATCTCTGTATGGCCTGCACAAGACTGCTCACATTTGGACACTAAAGCACTAATGATTAGGCTAACACAGGGCTCCTTGGCATGACTGTTTTTGCAGCCTAACCAAGGCCTCAGCTTAGCTCTCAACCAGGGGTAGGTAAGACAAATCAGACTCCTGAAAGGGGTACAGTCATCTGGAAAGGTTGAGAGCCACTGGCTTAGCAAGCCATCTTTTTAACCAGTTATAATAGCTGGACCACCTTTATATTGACCTGCCCAGACACACAATTCTAGGGTGGGTCTCGTTACAAACCATGGCCTGTACTACCACACAGGATTAGGATAACCCCTACACTGAGACTGGGCAACACCACAGTGAGTTTAATTTGTCCCATTTTTAATTAGCCCTAATGTATCTATAGCCCAGACCAACCACAAGCATAAACACGGGCTTGCATGCAGTTTTGAGACTTGGTTAGCCTGATTTAGATAAGGCATCTGTCATTTGGACCCTGAAAAATTACAACAGCTCCCAGAGAGCAAAGCCTGCATTCGAGAAGTAACTGCGAAGAGGTGCAGAGTAGCATTTGGCCTGATCAGGGAATAATTTCCCACTCCCATCCCTGAAGGCCATGGAGCCTCAACATTATCTGGTAACTTTCCTTCGACAAATGCCACTTCTACGCTGGTACTTACCTTGGCAGAGGTGCGTCACTCTTGCTCCTTTCTGCCCAACTACCTGTTTGCTGGCTGCTTCTATGAGACTGCAGTGCACTGTGACAGTTCCTGTTTTAACTTCAGCTAACTGCACTTCCTGCAGCTCAGCCCTCTGCGCAGCTTCTGAGTAGAATAAGTCAGTGTCACGCAGACAAAGTCCAGGAAGAAAACATGGTACTAAAAGTGTCAGGGAGACACAGAATCAGCCCTATCTATTCTCTCAGGAACTGTCAGGGACTGGGATGGTACTCTGCCTAAGCCAACAGGAGTTCATGGGGCACATTTAAGTTAGTCAGTAATAGCCTGTGAACTCCTCAGGACAGGGACCACATCTGATTTTGCTCCAGAAAGTGCCACATACTTCTGTGGCAATTTAGAAATGTTACATGACTCAAGCCGCTAGAACTGGCTCTGTCAAGTGAGCAGCTGAGATATCAGACCTCTGCTTACAGGAGCTGTTGGAGAATTGGGAGTTTAGGTGCCTTAAGGGACATTTCCAAAAAGTTCTTGCCAAGTCAGAGTGCAACAGTGGAACAGGTTGGTCAAGGACGATAGAAAGGAACCACCTGATGATCTCCAGGAACTTTGATCCTTAATAATAAATAAAATAATAATTTGTATTATTGTAGCCCCTAGGTGTGCTAGTCATGGACCAGGATCCCATTGTTCTCAGTGCTCTACAAATACAGAACAAAAAGACAGTCCCTGCCCCAAGCATCTTAAGAAAATAAGAATGGCCATACTGGGTCAGACCAAAGGTCCATCTAGCCCAGTATCTGTCTACTGACAATGGCCAATGCCAGGTGCCCCAGAGGGAGTGAACCTAACAGGTAATGATCAAGTGAGCTCTCTCCTGCCATCCATCTCCATCCTCTGACAAACAGAGGCTAGGGACACCATTCCTTACCCATCCTGGCTAATAGCCATTAATGGACTTAACCTCCATGAATTTATCCAGTTCTCTTTTAAACGCTGTTATAGTCCTAGCCTTCACAACCTCCTCAGGCAAGGCGTTCCACAGGTTGACTGTGCACCGTGTGAAGAAGAACTTCCTTTTATTTGTTTTAAACCTGCTGCCCATTAATTTCATTTGGTGGCCCCTAGTTCTTGTATTATGGGAACAAGTAAATAACTTTTCCTTATTCACTTTCTCCACACCACTCATGATTTTATATACCTCTATCATATCCCCCCTTAGTCTCCTCTTTTCCAAGCTGAAAAGTCCTAACCTCTTTAATCTCTCCTCATATGGGACCCACTCCAAACCCCTCATCATTTTAGTTGTCCTTCTCTGAACCTTTAATAGTGCCAGTATATCTTTTTTGAGATGAGGAGACCATATCTGTACACAGTATTCAAGATGTGAGCGTACTGTGGATTTATATAAAATATTCTCCATCTCATTCTCTATCCCTTTTTTAATGATTCCTAACATGCTGTTTGCTTTTTTGACCGCCTCTGCACACTGCGTGGACGTCTTCAGAGAACTATCCATGATGACTCCAAGAGCTCTCTCCTGATTAGTTGTAGCTAAATTAGCCCCCATCTTATTGTACGTATAGCAGAGGTTATTTTTTCCAATTTGCATTACTTTACATTTATCCACATCAAATTTCATTTGCCATTTTGTTGCCCAATCACTTAGTTTTGTGAGATCTTTTTAAGTTCTTCACAGTCTGCTTTGGTCTTAACTATCTTGAGCAGTTTGCAAACTTTTGCCACCTCACTGTTTACCCCTTTCTCCAGATCATTTATGAATAAGTTGAATAGGATTGGTCCTAGGACTGACCCTTGGGGAACATCACTAGTTACTCCTCTTCATTCTGAAAATTTATCATTTATTCCTACCCTTTGTTTCCTGTCTTTTAACCAGGTCTCAATCCATGAAAGGATCTTCCCTCTTATCCCATAACAACTTAATTTACGTAAAAGCTTTTGGTGAGAGACCTTGTCAAAGGCTTTCTGGCAGTACCCACTGAAAGGGTCACCCGGGGTCCGGGAGGGACACGGGCCAGCATAAGGTGAGACACCGGCCGACAGAGGGCACCCTGGAGCTGGATGAGCTGATTCCCTGGATGACCAGCAGGGGGCGCCGCAGGGGTGAGTCTTGCGCATGGCTACAGGTCTGCTATTGCTGGGATCACCTCTGGAGCCCTTTTTAAATATTGGCGTTACATTAGCTATCTTCCAGTCATTGTGTACAGAACTGATTTAAAGGACAGGTTACAAACCATAGTTAGTAGTTCTGCAATTTCACATTTGATTCTTTCAGAGCTCTTGGGTGAATGCCATCTGGTCCTGGTGACTTATTACTGTTAAATTTATCAATTAATTCCAAAATCTCCTCTAGTGACACTTCACTCTGTGACAGTTCCTCAGATTTGTCACCTACAAAAGCCAGCTCAGGTTTGGGAATCTCCCTAACATCCTCAGCTGTGAAGACTGAAGCAAAGAATCCATTTAGTTTCGCCGCAATGACTTTATCATCTTTAAGCGCTCCTTTTGTATCTTGATTGTCCAGGGGCCGCACTGGTTGTTTAGCAGGCTTCCAGCTTCTGATATACTTAAAAAACCATTTTATTACCTTTTGAGTTTTTGGCTAGCCATTCTTCAAACTCCTCTTTGACTGTTCTTATTACATTTTTACACTTAATTTGGCAGTTTGTGCTCCTTTCCATTTACCTCACCAGGATTAGACTTCCACTTTGTAAAAGACGCCTTTTTATCTCTCACTGCTTCTTTTACATGGTTGTTAAGCCACAGTGGCTCTTTTTTTAGTTCTTTTACTGTATTTCTTAATTTGGGGGTATACCTTTAAGTTGGGCCTCTATTATGGTGTCTTTGAAACGCACCCATGCAGCTTGCAGGGATTTCACTCTAGTCACTGTACCTTTTAATTTCTGTTTAACTAGCCTCCTCATTTTTGCATAGTTCCCCTTTCTGAAATTAAATTAAATCTTACACTCTAAAACAGGGGTGGGCAAACTATGGCCCACAGACCACATCCGGCCTGCGGGACCGTCCTGCCCGGCACCCGAGCTCCCGGCCTGGGAGGCTAGCCTCCTCCCCCTCCCCTGCTGTCCCCCCTCCCCTGCAGGATGAGGCAGGGGTCCCGGGGGGGCCATCAGAGAACAAGGGGGTTGGATGGGGCAGGAGTCCTGGGGTGGGGGCATCAGGAATGAGAGGAGGGGTTGGATGGGGTGGTGGGGATCCGGGGGCAATCAGGGGACAGAGAGAAGGGGTGGTTGGATGGGGCTAGGGTCCCTGGGGGGCCATCAGGAATAAGGGAGGGCTGGATAGGGTGACAGGGGTGTGGGGCAGTCAGGGGACAGGGAGAAGGGGTGGTTGGATGGGGCTGGGGTCCCTGGGGGGCCATCAGGAATGAGAGGAGGGGTTGGATGGGGCGGTGAGGGTCCGGGGGCAGTCAGGGGACAGAGAGAAGGGGTGGTTGGATGGGGGCAAGGGTCCGTGGGGGGCAGTTAGGAATGAGGGGGGGTTGGATGGGGCAGCAGGGGACAGTCGGGGGCAGTCAGGGGCAGGGGTTCTGGGGACAGTCAGGGAACAGGGAGAAGGGGTGGTTGGATGGGGAAAGGGTCCCAGAGGGCCATCAGGGAACAGGGAGAAGGGGTGGTTGGATGGGGAAAGGGTCCCAGGGGGCCATCAGGGAACAGGGGGGATTGGATGGGGCAGGAGTCCCGGGGGGAAAGCAGATAGGAGGTAGGTGGGGGCCAGGCCATGCCATGCCATGCCACGCCACAACCCCCTCCCCTAACCGGCCCTCCATACAATTTACAAACCCCTTTGTGGCCCTCAGGCCAAAAAGTTTGCCCACCCCTGCTGTAAAACAAGGGAGAAAAGATGTACTCCCAGTCTGTCTGTATCCAAGTAAACAATGCGACAATGTTGCTCAGTATGATGGGTAGGGTAGGAAAGGTTGGAGGAGAGATCTGAAGGTGGATAATGTGGGAGCTTTGCAGATGATTATGAGAGGTGCCCCCAAGCATGTGGGGCTGCATGAGAGCGAGCACAAAGTTGGTGATTTGAAAATGTAACAAGTGGATGATGGAGGCTGACATCATGGGCTGATCAGAGGGAAGCAGTAACTGCCTGCTAAGCAAATGAGAGCTGACAGGCAGCATGCAAATTGACTGTGAAGGGCCATAAAAGTAAGACAAGCAACTGATGTTTCATGCAGTACAGAAGGGCGAGCCAAGAGGGATTCAAAGAGAGGGATCAGCAAAGAATCCTGTGGCACCTTATAGACTAACAGACGTTTTGCAGCATGAGCTTTCGTGGGTGAATACTTCTGACTTGCATCCGAAGAAGTGGGTATTCACCCACGAAAGCTCATGCTGCAAAACGTCTGTTAGTCTATAAGGTGCCACAGGATTCTTTGCTGCTTCTACAGAACCAGACTAACACGGCTACCCCTCTGATACTAAAGAGAGGGATGACATGGTCAAAGCAAAGGGCTAGGGTTATGCTGTCTTCTCCAGCTCATTACCATTCAGAATGGTGCTGCAAAGATCATTTTCTGAGCCACAGCTCTAGTGGAATGTGAGCTGAATGAAGCAGGCAAGGGACACTCAGCAAAATAATGCACGATCCACGGGGAAACAGTCTGGGAAGAAAAACATATGCCCCGTGTTATTCTTGGAATACATGATCAGTTTTGTAAAATGTCTGGACTGTTAGTTCTGTCCAAATAATAAGTGAGAGTCCTTCTGGTATCCAGTGTACAGAGTACAGATAAAGTACACATCTCTGATGTGGTCTTCACTTATTCTGAGTTACATCCCCTCCACTTTTATATTTATGATAACTTCATTAGTTGGCTGATCACATGTTATTTTTTGTGAGACGACTGAAGCAAAGTAGGCATTGAGGAGCTCGGCCTTATCTTCTGTTACCAGCTCACTTTCTTCACTGAGCAGCAAATCCACACCATCTTTGAACTTTCTTTTTTGTCTGGCATTTTAAGAACGCCTTCTTGTTGTCTCTAATATTCCTTGCCAGCTGTAACTTATTCTTTGCCTTGGCTCTCCTGATTTTGTCCGTACATGCTTGTGCTATTCCAATGTATACTTTAGAGACAAATCTCTCTCTGTATGTATCCCTTTTGGATTTTAAATAGCTAAAAAGCATCTTGTGCAGCCACATTTAGCTCCTGTGGCTCTTATCTTTCCTCTGCATTGGAATAAAGGACAGTTTCCTGTTCCGTAACTGCGTTTTTCCAGATGTGTTGCTCATGTCTATTCCACAGTAGGTGTGTGTGCTTGCCACGTGCACCGGTGCCAGAAGTTTTTCCCTTAGCAGTACCCGTAGTGGAGGAGCACCGCTGCAACCCCTAGAGTGGCACCTCGATATCGCGCTATAAGGGGAGCTGCGGGCTCCCCCCACCCTCAGTTCCTTCTTGCCATGCAACTCCGACAGAGGGGAAGGAGGGTGGGATGTGGAATACACCTGAGGAACACATCTCGAAGAACCCCAGTCACGGAACAGGTAACTGTCCTTTCTTCTTCGAGTGACTGCTCATGTGTATTCCACAGTAGGTGACTCCAAGCTATATCTGATGGAGGTGGGTAGTAGTTCACAGATTCCCTGGCTGAGGCACAGCCCTATCGAAATCAGTGTCATCCCTGGCTTGTGAGACAATTGCGTAGTGTGAGGTGAAGGTGTACACTGAGATGTCCTGGATAGAGACGTGGGCCACAAAGGCAGCCTGGGCCTGGGCCCTTGTCGAGTGAGCCCTTACGATAGGTGGTGCGGGAACCCCTGCTAAGTTGTAGCATGTCCAGATGCACGTGATCCACTGGGAAAGACTCTGGGTTGAGACTGGTTGGCCCCTCATGCGCTCGGCTGAAACAACAAAGAGTTGCTAAGATTTGCTGAACGGATTAGTCAGATCCAGATAAAAAGACAGTGCCCTGCGCACAGCGAGCGTACGGAGGTGGCGCTCCTCGCTAGAGGCATGAGGTTTGGGGCAGAGGACAGGCAGGAAGATGTCCTGGCCCATGTGAAAAGCGGAGACCATCTTAGGGAGGAGTAGGTGTGGGCAGAGCTGCACCTTGTCCTTGTGAAAGACCGTGTCTGTGTGTGGGGAGAAGGGGGTGTTTTGCAGGTCAGGGCCCTGAGCTCCGAAACCCGCCAGGCTGACGTGATAGCCATGAGGAAGGCTACCTTCCATGAAAGGTGAGACCATAAGCATGTGGCTAGGGGCTCAAACAGGGGCCTGGTGAGGCGGGATAGTACCAAATTTACATCCCACTGAGGAACAGGGGGCCTAGCGTACGGAAAAGATTGGTCTAGCCCTTTGAGGAAATGCCCAGTCATGCCTTAGGCTTTTCCTTGGGCGGGACATAAAGCCCGAGGGTTTGAAGGGTCATACATGAGTCCTTCATGCCATGAAGTTTCACGTCTGTTTGTTCCGCGAACAGGCCCTTGCCATCAAAGGGAAGATTCTGCATCTCAGACTGAGCTTCCGTGGAGAGCCCGGACAGCAGTAGCCAAGACGCCGTGCGCATGGACACCGCCGAGGCCATGGACCGAGCAGCCGTATCAGCTGCATCCGATGATGCCTGCAGAGCAGCCTTCACAGCAGAGGCACTGTCCTCTATGAGTGCCTTGAATTCCTTCCTTTCTCTTTCCGGAAGGGAGGGTTTGAATTTAGGCAGTGACCCCCACAGGTTAAATCATAACGGCTGAGGAGGGCTTGGTGGTTGGCCAATCGGAGCTGGAAACTGGACAATGAATAAAGTTTCCTACCAAACGAGTACAGCCTTCTAGAGTCCTTATTCTTGGGTGTAGGTCCTGGTTGACCCTGTCTCTCCCTATGATTTACAGACTCCACCGCTAGGGAGTTGGGAGCCGGGTGGGTATAGAGATACTCGTGCCCTTTTGTGGGCACAAAATATTTGTGCTCTGTCTTCTTCGATATTGGAGCAAGGGAGGCTGGCGTTTGCCAGAGGGCATTGAAAATGTTAGCCACTCCTTTGTGCAGGGGCAGGGCCACTCTGTCCAATGCCGGAGGCGAGAGGACATTGAAGAGTGAGTCTGAGGGTCCCTCCATCTCCTCAGCTTGGAGATGGATGCTCGACGCTACTCACTTCAGTAGCTCTTGGTGCACCCTGAAGTCCTCCTGTGGTGCGGAGGGGGGTGGGGCCACAACCTTGTCATCCAGTGAGGGGAGGAGGCCGGTACGGAGTTCTGCACGTCAGTCGGCACCGCGGGCTCTGCACCTTGGTCGGACTCCGTGTGCGGTGCCGAGGATCCATGACCTGCTGATCTATCCCCTGGAGGCCTGGATAGTGAGGTGGAGGGAGCCTCCAAAGCCCCTGCTACTGAACGAGTCCCTGGCTGGGCATGTGTGGGGGACCAGGGGGTCCACTGGCCCCACTGGCCCTGCCATGGGGACCCCTGCCATTGACTATGCTGCAGCACCGGCAGCACCAGCTGGTCAGGTTGGCTGGGCTGAGACATAGGGGGCCTCATGTGGGTGGAGGTCAGGGTTACCAATGATCAATCGGTACCATGGGAGCGGTATGATCGATGGTGCTGAGAATGTCGTCTGCCACAGGACCAGGACTCTGACGTCGAGGAACGGTGCTGTCTCGAGCTACTACTTCTTGAGACGCTACAACGCCGAGATCCACGACGGCACGGAGATGGTGACCCCTGCCGGGAGTCGTGGACGCAGTGACTCAAGGAGAGCGAGCTGGAGTGCGAACGGTGACGGTGCCTGCGTCAGGAGCGGCTATGGTAGCTTCGACGAGAAGGGGAGCACCTACGGTGCCTATGCCTGGCTCATCGATACTCTCTGCTCAGTGTGGAATGGTGCCTGGAACTTCGATCCGATGGCACCGACCAGACAACCTGGTGGGTGACGAAAGTGGAGCCTGGAGACTGTGTCCTGACAGGGCGCTGAGCGGCGAGCGTGCCCTAGAGCAGTCCCCTGACCTGGATCTGTGCTGGATCGGAGTCGACTGTCCAGAGCCCAGCGGCAGCTTATGTCTAGAGCTGGGCCTGGGTGCCGGTGGTGCCCTGGGTACCTGCAAAGTCATAATGTCTTGGGCCGCCTGCAGGGCCTCCGGCGTTGAAGGCACCTGGATATCCGGAGAGGCTTGAGTCGATGCCACCGGGCTGTTCCGCTCGACATGAGTCGGAGCTCTGGAGCCTGGTTGGGGGGCGGGAGGGGACTGGGGCTGCTCGACACGGGTCTAGCCTCTCCCCCTGCTTTCTCTTGCCGCCACTGAGATGATGGGGTGTTTCTTAGACGGAGAGTGGTGCTGGCCACCAGAAGGTGCCGGGGGATCACTGTGCACCAAAGACGAGGTGCCCGGTGCCGAATCTGCTCAGCGCACCAGGGTTGGGGCCAGTGCCGACTCCATGAGAAGGGCCCAAAGTCTAATGTCTCTTTCTTTTTTAGTTCTAGGTTTAAAGGACCTGCAGACCTTACAGCGGTCACTAATATGAGATTCACCCAAGCAGCAGAGACAGTCGGCGTGCGGGTCACTTGTGGACATCAAACACCTGCAAGAGTCGCACAATTTAAACCCTGGGGCCCGGGGCATGCCCCCACCAGAATGCTAACTAACTGAACTGAAACTTGTTGAACTAACTAACAGGTACCACTAACACGAACGACGAGTTCTGGGACGAGCTGCAGCGAAGCAAAGCTGGAGCAGTAGTTCCGACGCACCCTCACTGGTGGCAAGAAGGAACTGAGGATGGGCGGGAGGGCACAGCTCCCTGTATAGTGCATTATAGAAGCGCCACTCCAGGGGTCGCAGCAGCACTTCCCCTACAGGTACTGCTAAGGGAAAAACTTCTGGCACCGGTGCACATGGCGAACATGCACAGCTACTGTGGAATACACATGATCAAGCACTCAAAAAACTTGATGTTCAGCCTCTAGCATTACATCTTTTATATTTATATTGATCTTTTAACCATACTCTCTCTCTCTTTTTTTTAATAAATTTTAGTTTAGTTGATAAGAATTGGCTGTAGGATGTATTTGGACAAGATCTGGAATATTCAATAACCTGGGAGGTAATGTGTCCAATCCTTTGGGATTGGTAGAACCTTTTCTTTTATATGATGAAATACGATTTTCAGAAATCATCATATTTGACTTAGGTACCTGGATGGAGGCCTGAGGCTGGATCACTTTAAGCGAACTCTGTTGTTTGGACTTCTGAGGATTCAGTAAGGTAATAAAGAAGTGGTTTTATGCTGGCTTGGTGAATCTAAATATTGGAATATTCACCAGCTTTATGGGGATTGTCTGCCCCATTCTTTGCAGGTCACCCTAATTGAGTGACCATAGCTGGCCCCCACTGGGACCCCGTCACAGAGTCACTCTTCTTTTCCTCTTTATCATTTAGTATGGAGTGTAATTGGCATGACCTTGCTCTGTTGCTGTCAGCAGCCACTACCAGTGAATTGGGCACAGAGTGGGCATGAAAGTATGAGAGGGAAGCTGGCAGAGCATGTCAGCCTTCTTGGAGATGGGCTCACAAGTGGCATTGGACCACAAAGATCTGGCCAGTTGCAACAATCTATCCGGGACAGGAAGTGATATTTTACTCTTGGCAGTGGCACCGATTATGTCAAATACTGGGTGGGAAGTCTCTTCCATGGGTACCATCAGGAGAGTCAAGGTGGCTACCATGTAATCCACCACATCTTGAAACTACATATGCCCATGGGGCTGCATAATTCTGCCTAAACTCAGATAGCAAGAAACAGTAAAGACAGCAGACAGAACTGTTCTCAAAATTATAACTCCTGTCCCTCACAGCCACTGTAGGATCTGTGCATCTGAGGGAGGTGAGGAAGAGGCTAGTGCAATCTCCATGGGACACTCAATATGAGGAAACAGAGAGGGAATTCCCATTGCACCAGGGATAAAGCATAATGAGAGTGGCCACTGTATTGTGTTGCTCCCACAGTAGGTCATGCTCATGGCCTGCAGCTCTGGAACCTCAGAGGTCAGCTCCTATAGCAACACTCACACCAAACCACCACTCGGCTTCACTCTGAAAAATAATATTTATTGTACACAGGAGCATGTGCCCCAGGAAGCTGTAGGTGAGAGATTCAGTCACTGGATTTCATAGAATCAAAGGGGGAATCCTGCAGGGCATGCTCTCTATAAATACTCATGGGGGAGTACAGGTATATGGCTTCAGTGTTCTGGACCTAGCCAGAGGCCCAGTTGCTTTAGGGACAGCAAAGGAACCAGTCCCTGTCTCTTCACAGGCTCAGTTCAGTGGCCCTGGAAACCTGGACTAAGAACAGCATCAGGAGCATTAACTTTCCTCCATTAAACTGTGTGTGGGGGGAGGGAGGGCATTCTAAAACCAGGAAGGGAGAGGCACACCTTACAAAGTAGACGGCAGCACTAAGTGAGGGCTTATCTGATGGGTTCCACCCTCCTTTCTCAACTGGAGCAGTCACTGCTGTGTTCAGAATCCTCATCTCCAGGTACATTAGTATCTCACTATCTGTATGGAGCATGTTCAGGGGCTCTGTAGAGAGCTCTGAACTCTGCCATCTACACAATCAATGGGAACAGGTCCAACTGCACTTAGAGTGTATGCCATAGGGTCCATGCAGCCACCCCAGCAACACCAGTCACAGGCTTCTCCAGAAAGAAGTCTCATGAAGTGGGGTTGGGGCAGAGGCCTTAGGAATCTTCCCCTCACAACAGGGAGAGGTTTGTCTGTGAGGTTCTTGTAGTCCACAGAGAGCCCAGACCCCTTGGAGCTATACCCTGTAGCACAAACTGTCCAGGTTTAGTCTTTTGAAAAGGAAACAGGGTGCAGGAGCAGGTCTTCTCTTCTCCCCTCCTGTCCTCAGCAAGAGCTGCACAAGCTTTATAATTAGTGCAATGATTAAATTAGAGATAAAAGTTCAAGTCCCCTATTCCCTTTCAATAATTAAATTACTGCCCTTCTCCTGCAGGGGCATAACAGCAAATACTTACAAAAGCCCTTAGATGGAAGGCTCAGCATGTTTGCATGCTGCAGTGACTGCCCTTCTCCTGCAGGGGCATAACAGTAAATACTTACAGAAGCCCTTAGATGGAAGGCTCAGCATGTTTGCATGCTGCAGTGACTGCCCTTCTCCTGCAGGGAACTCTACTGAGCTGAAACCCAAAAAGTAGCCCCATTGAAAAAGTTATAAAACAGACCCTGATTGGTTGTATATAGTATCCCGTAAAAACTCCACAACTTCCCTTTCTTGTTTAAATCATCACTAGAAGGGCCCAAGTGGGTGGGTTTAAGAGCTGAGGGATGAGGGAGGAGCGTGCTTCCTTCCCTTGCTCATGGACTGGTGCAATCTCTGCAATATGATGGTGCTCTCTGTGAAAGGGAAGGAACACTGCAGATGGGTAGGGTGAGCCACCTCCTGCAAAGCCAGTGATAAGTGGACTAATGAGGGGCAGGTGGCCAATGCCCCTTTCTAGGCTGGTACAGTCATTGACACCGGCTTGAGTGTAAGGATGACGAGATGCAATGGTGCCAGCTAACCTGCTGAAGGCACTGGGGAGCTGCAGCCACATGACAGCATTTTCTCTGCAACCCCCATCACAGATGATTAATAGCTGGAGTGGAGCCCTCGGCAGGTGGAAGCTGCAGATTATATCACTGCCTTCACTCATTCCGAGCCTGGCTCAGAAAAGATGACTGGATAACACTTTGCAGGGGTGTGTGAAAGGTTGTCTTCTGGAAACAGACAGACCCTGACCTTCAGCCGCAGCAGCCACCCAGCTGGGCCAGAGAAAGCAGCTCAGGGGCGAGCACTGGAGACTGATGGGCTCAGTTGCCCCCCAGAGCTAGCTATGTGAGTGGGTAGCTGGTGCGGGGCACTGGTGACAGCTGGCCCAAAAACCTGTCTGGCGCAGGAATGGGGTAAAGGTCTGATGCTCAGGGAGAGACTGTTGGCCCTGCTCACAGGTGGCCTGTAAAGCACAGGAAGAGTAGGATGTGCAGCATGAACAAATACACAGTCACCAGCAGTGGTAGGCGGGTCCGGGAACAGAAGAGAGAGCGCAGCTGCCGCCACAAACCAGAGTTGCTCCGAGTCTGAGGGGAAGAGTAAAGGAGAAACCAGTTAGTGCTAGTAAGTACTGAGCCAGCCACCTGCACCCAAAGCCCTACAGTACATGGGAGACCAGTCCAACAAAGCACAGACATAGAGCTCCTCCAGGAGCAGGCACTTGTCTAACCAGCGTTCACGGGTTTCCACCCATGTGATTCCAGCTTCAGGGCCTGATTGGCTATGGAGCTGTAGAGTCAATTCACCATTTAACTATAGGGCCTCCCCCGCACCACCAAGACAGAACTCTGCAGGGCTCCTATCCCACCTCCTCTCCCATCTCATAAGCTCCACCATCCCACCAGGGTAGGAATCACACTGCAAGGGAGACCTTAAAGGCAAAACTGCAAAGCAAGAGTGAAATAGTGTCCCACATATTCCTGTTCTGCTCACCAGCCCTCCCTCTTCAGGCTAGCATGGGGCTTAGCAAACACCTCCCCGCAAATCCACAGCCTGCTCAAAGAAGGGCTGAGTGGCAGAGTGTACAACACATTCCCTAACTTCTGTGCCTATAGGCAAGTCTACACTACAAAATAAAGTTGACCTAAGTTATATCAATGTACAGCAGGGGTGGGCAAACTACAGCCCGAGGGCTGCATCTGGCCCTCCAGACGTTTTAATCTATCCCTTGAGCTCCCACCGGGGAGCAGGGTCGGGGGCTTGCCCCGCTCCGCATGGCTCCTGGAAGCAGCGGCATGTCTCTCCTCCAGCTCCTATGTGTAGGGGCAGCCAGGGGGCTCTGCACGCTGCCCCCGCCCGAAGCGTGGCCCCCACAGCTCCCATTGGCTGGGAACCAGGGCCAATGGGAGCTGCAGGGGCAGCGCCTGTGGACAGGGCAGCACGCAAGGCTGCCTAGTCATGCCTCCGTGTAGAAGCTGGAAGTGGGATATGCCACTGCTTCTGGAAGCTGCTTGAGGTAAGCACCGCCTGGAGCATGCACCCCTGACCCCCTCCCACACCCAAACCCCCTGCCATGATCCTCCTCCCACCCTCTGAACCCCTCAATCCCAGCCTTGAGCACCTTCCTGCACCCCCAACCCCTCATCTCCAGCCCCACCCCAGAGCCCGCACCCTGAGCCAGAGCCCTCACCCCCTCCCGCACCCCAACCCCCAATTTTGTGAGCATTCATGGCCCGCCATACAATTTCCATACCCTGATGTGGCCCTCGGGCCACATATTTTGTCCTCCCCTGATGTACAGCCACCGCAGCAATTGAATTGGTTTCATACGTCCACATTACATTCTTTGTGTCAGCAGTGCGCGTCCTCACCAGGACTGCTTGCACCAATTTAACTGCCAGTGTGGTGCACTGTGGGACAGTTTCTGAAAGGCAGTAACAGTTGATGTAAGCAACGCAGTGTCTACACTGACACGGCGTACACTTAACTACATCGACTTAAGTGCTACTTGTCTCACCAAAGTAGAGTTAAGCTGGTGTAGTGGGCGAGTTACATCGGTGGGAGCTACAGTTTAGTGTAGATGCTTACTGAGTTAGGTCAATGTAAGCTGCTTTACGTTGACCTAACTCTGTACTGTAGATCAGGTCTAAGTTTCAACCCCTTCAGGTGCAGTGTAAGGAAACAGACTCATAGAAGATTAGGGTTGGAAGAGACCTCAGGAGGTATCTAGTCCAATCCCTTGCTCAAAGCAGGACCAACACCAACTAAATCATTCCAGGCAGGGCTTTGTCAAGCCGGGCCTTAAAAACCTCTAAGGATACGTCTACACTACCCGCCCGGGTCGGCGGGTAGTGTTCGACTTCTCAGAGTTCGACATATCGCGTCTCATCTAGACACGATATGTCGAACTCCGAACGCGCTCCCGTTGACTCCGGAACTCCACCACCGTGAACGGCGGTGGCGGAGTCGACGGGGGAGCCGCGGACTTCGATCCCGCGGCGTCTGGACGGGTGAGTACTTCGAACTAAGGTAGTTCGAGTTCAGCTATGCTATTTGCGTAGCTGAACTTGCGTACCTTAGTTCGACACCCCCCCCCTTAGTGTAGACCAGGCCTAAGGATGGAGATTCCACCACCTCCCTAGGTAACCCATTCCAGTGCTTCACCACCCTCCTAGTGAAATAGTTTTTCCTAATATCCAACCTAGACCTTCCCCACTGGAACTTGAGACCACTGCTCCTTGTTCTGTCATCTGCCACCACTGAGAACAGTCTAGATCCATCCTCTTTGGAACCCCCCTTCAGGTAGTTGAGGGCTGCTATGAAATCCCCCCTCACTCTGCTCTTCTGCAGACTAAATAAGACCAGTTCCCTCCACCTCTCCTCGTAAGTCATGTGTCCCAGCCCCTTGATAATTTTTGTTGCCCTCCGCTAGACTCCAATTTTTCCACATCCTTTCTTTAGTGAGGGGCCCAAATCTGGATGCAATACTCCAGATGTGGCTTCACCAGTGCCAAATAAAGGGGAATAATCACTTCCTCTGCTGGCAATGCTCCTACTAATGCAGCTCAATATGCCGTTAGCCTTCTTGGCAACAAGGGAGCACTGTGACTCATATCCAGCTTCTAGTCCACTGTAATCCCCAGGTCCTTTTCTGCAGAACTGCCGCTTAACAAGTGGGTCCCCAGCCTGTAGCAGTGCATGAAATTCTTCCGTCCTAAGTGCAGGACTCTGCACTTGTCCTTGTTGAACCTCATCAGATTTCTTTTGGTCCAAGTCTCCAATTTGTCTAGGTCACTCTGGACCCTATCCTTCCCCTCCAGTGTATCTACCTCTCCCCTCAGATTAGTGTCATTTGTAAACTTGCTGAGGGTGCAATCCATCCCATCATCCAGATTATTAATGAAGATGTTGAACAAAACCGGCCCCAGGACATACCCCTGGGGCTCTCCACTTGATACGGCTGCCAAGTGCCCGACAATCTAGCCAGCTTTCTATCAACTTTATAGTCCATTCATCCAATCCATACTTTTTTAACTTGCTGGAAAGAATACTGTGGGAGACCGTATCAAAAGCACTGCTAAAGTCAACATATATCACAGATGTGTCTTGATCAATAGCATCAACAGACGATAATAAATGATGATGATAGCACTGCTGAAGACTTGAGGTGCTGGGAAACCCATCCTACCCCTTTGGCCAGGCAGCAGGGAACTGGCTGAAGATCATTAACCCATCCATAGCTGGAGGGCAGATGCCAGCTTCTGCTGAATGGGTTGTTACGAGCATTGGCACTCAGTCACCAGTGCTCTTACAGCATTGGCCTCACTGGGCACCTCAGGTTCCCGGATTCACATTGGTGAGGCTTGAGAATCAGCATGGAATAGGCAGGGGTGGCCAACCTGTGGCTCCGGAGCCGCATGCAGCTCTTCAGAAGTTAATATGTGGCTCCTTGCATAGGTGCTGACTCTGGGGCTGGAGCTACAGGTGCTTTCCACTGCTCAACCCCAGGCCCTGGCCCCACTCCACTCCTTACCCCAAGCCCCCCACCCCTGAGCCTGCTGCACCCTTATAATATATGGAGATAGGTCTATCTCAGAACTGGAAGGGACTCTGAAAGGTCATTGAGTCCAGGCCCCTGCCTTCACTAGCAGGACCAAGTACTGATTTTGCCCCAGATCCCTAAGTGGCCCCCTCAAGGATTGAACTCACAACCCTGGGTTTAGCAGGCCAATGCTCAAACCACTAAGTTGTCCCTCCCCCCTTGCTCCTCCCCTCTCCATCCCAGAGCCTCCTGTACACTGCGAAACATTTGATTGCAGTGGGTAGGGAGCATGGGGAGGTGCTGACCGGCAGGGCTGCTGGCAGGCAGGAGGTGCTGGGGCAGCTGCTGATGTATTACTGTGGATCTTTGGCAATGAACACTGGTAAATTCAGGCTCCGTCTCAGGCTCAGGTTGGCCACCCCTGGAATAGAGTCTGGCTGATACTCTCCCAGCCACGAGCACAAGGCAGCATCCAATCACCACAGCACTGTCAGCAGCTCTGATGACTCAGCTGCTGACTCTGGCTGGGCTGCAGTTGCTCCAGTGGTTTGACCTTTCCTCCTGGATTCTCCAGAGGGAACCACTGGGCTCCTCTGCCCAAGAACTCTCTCAATGGAGATTCAACACACATTGAGACAGCTTGGGCTTCTGCAAGGCCAACATGCAGCTGGCATACAGCTCTGCATCTCCAGTGGCATCTTAGCCAGACCCTGGGAGGCAAATATAGGTGGCTTGGATGGGAATGAGCTAGCTGAGACTCCATCCAGAGAATACAGGGGACTGGTAAAATGGCAGGATGGCCTCTAGAGATTTCCATTTGGGGATGCTTGTGTGTTCTTGTATGGCATTGTGGCCCTCCATGCTGGGCAGGGTGACTGGGACCATCTCAGATGCAAGCCCCGGTGACCTGTTTTAGTGATCTCTAGAACACACACTGCAGGAAGCTGTTCACATGGGTCAACTAGAAGCCTGAGCCAGTGCAGAACATAGCTGTTGGCCTGCTGGGTGGTGCTAGCCATAAGCAGTGCATTATTCCAGCTGACGAACTGGCTTCCTAGCCACTTCTGAGTGTGGTTCAGTGTATAAGGCCCATATGATTTCTGTCCTGGCAATGTGCTGCTACCACTGCAGCCATGATCAGACAACATATAGAACTTAGTCCTGTCAGGAGTGCAGGGGACAGGACTAGATGACTTCTCAAGGTCACTTCCAGTCCTATGATTCTGACATTGTGCTTGCTCATGCTGAACCACCGGCTCAGTCTTACTGAGTGACTCTTGACTCTGATACTCTGAGATTTTTGACCTTCTTGGCACAGAGTAAGGTCCATCCCATTGGTGGGTGATGGGGAGGAGTCTAACTACTGCACTTTGTACATGAGACAGGGACCATTTTACTGAGTCCATAAGCCCTCTCTGCACAATCAGCTGCTACTTTCTTGGGCAAATATTACAAGGTCCTGAAAGGAGGGAGAAGCCCCTGATGCAACCTTGGCCTCCAGGAGCCCAACCAGTTCTCAAGGTCACAGTTGCAAGAGCCATGTGTGTAGCTGCAGATCTTGAATGATGCAGGATGTGGAGACATCTTGAGCCATGCAGTTGGAGTGGTAGGTTCTAGAGGCTATAGACTATATCCAGTGCTTAGAATCAACATGGCTCCGTTCCCCATGTTCTGGCTACATTCCTCTGCAGCAGCAGTTGTTCACATGTCCTACATTATGAAGCTAGCTCTCTGGACACAGCCACTGCAGTAGTATTCTTACCTTGCTAAAGGAACTGTCCCTGGGGTCAATCAGCAAGGAATGTTCATGAGATGGAGACACATCAATGCTGGAACCCAGAGCAGATGCCCATTCACTTGACTCCAACCTGTAGAAGAGAGAGCAACACTCATTAATTGCTAGAACACACAATGCAGCAAGCTGCTCACATGGGTCACCTAGAAGCCAGAACCAGTGCAGAACATGGCTGCTGACCTGCTGGGCTGTGCTAGCCATAAACAGTGCATTACTTCAGCTCATGCACTGGCTTCCTAGTCACTTCTGGGTGTGGTTCAAGAGACTGGTGTTTAAGGCCTATATGATTAGGCCTCAACTGGAGTATTGTGTCCAGTTCTGGGTGCCAAATTTCAGGAAAGATGTGAACACAATGGAGAAAGTCAAAGGAAGAGCAACAAAAACTATTAAAGGTCTAGAAAACACGACCTATGAGGAAAGATTGAAAAAACTGTGTTTGTTTAGTCTGGAGAAGAGAAGACTGAGGGGGGCCATGATAACAGTTTTCAAGTACATAAAAAGTTGTTACAAGGAGGAGGGAGAAAAAGTGTTCTCAATCTCTGAGGATAGGACAAGAAGCAATGGGCTTAAATTGCAGCAAGGGAGGTTTAGGTTGGACATTAGGGAAAACTTTCAGTCAGGGTGGTTAAACACTAGAATAAATTGCCTAGAGAGGTTATGAAATCTCTGTCATTGGAGATTTTTAAAAGCAGGTAAGATGAACACCTGTCAGGGATGATCTAGAGAATACTTAGTCCTGCCTTGAGTGCAGGGGCCTGGACTAGATGACTAGTCTAGTATTCTATGATTAATAGATTTCAATGCCCTGACCAGGGCTCTGGGCACACAATGGGATAATAGGAAACCACAAACAATAAGCCATGATGCCTACAAGGAATTGGTCAGTCAGTGAAGGCATGATTATGCCATCACTTGAGGAGAACTTGTTTGTAAAAATTTAGTACCCCCGGGAATCCAAATTCCTTACCAGCTCCCTGTGTAAGGGCATGACCTTGGTTCCAGCCCTACCCCAACTTCCCATTGTTT
Organism: Mauremys mutica; assembly: GCF_020497125.1. NCBI lineage: Eukaryota > Metazoa > Chordata > Testudines > Geoemydidae > Mauremys > Mauremys mutica. Next base: position 163,895 of record NC_059072.1, on the reverse strand, counting down.
GAGTCTTATTTCAAATTAACTTGTGAGTTCATTGGGGCAGGAGCCATGTCTGGCGAAGTGTCTGTGAAGCACCCAGCACAATGGGCCTGATCCTGAGTGGGGAATCTGGGCACTGCCATAATAGAGATAAGGCTCAAAAAGCTCTGGTGGCCAGGGCAGACTAATGGAGATTCCCTACCCACAAGTGGAAGAACTATCCTAGATTTCAGAGATGACTGGGAATGACCATGAGACTTCCTTTAAAACTGGGATTTTAAGGAAAAATGATAAGCAACTTTCAGCCTTTCCAAGGTAGAGCCTGGATTTTGAAGTGATGGACATTCTATAAAAAGCAGAGATGGACAGACAGCATCAAACTTGGTGATGCACTAAGGTAACACAGCTTGCTTGATTAGAAACACTCCACCTCCTGATGTGATCCTGTGCTGCTGAGAAAGCCTCCTCTGCAGCAAGACGCTGATCTCGTTCCTCCTGCAGCTGCTCTTCCAAATGCCTCAGGTCCTGCTTTGTGCTGCTGTGCAACTGTTTGGCCGCCGATAACCTGGTAGAAAATAGGACACTGAAATGCCCAAAATGTCTCTCTGGGGACCTCTGCTTATATTGTATTCACTGCTCTAGTACATGGAGATTCTCTCCCTTGTCTCCACAAACAGGTGGGTTTTATTTACTTACTGGGGGAATGCTGAGATAAGGAGGTGGGTCTTGCACTGAGCCATGAAGGTTTTGTGGTCAATGCAGAAAAGGAGTTCCACAGCCCTGGGCTCCATCACCCACTCCCACTGTTAGTTCCATTATTCCCAAGGAGCACCGTTGTCATAGTAGGTCTCAGTCCCAGAGGCAGCCCTGGTCCAGCTCATTGAGAGCCTTGAAGATTGAGACCAGGACCATAAATGTACTCAGTATTTACTGATGAACCAATGTAGTGAATGGGGAGCTAAGCTGACCCACACTGGCCAGCAGCAATTGCTACATTTTGCATTCAGTGTCTGTGGTTTCATCTAAAGGAATAGTGAGTCATAACAACTGAGTGCACCTCAGAGATTCCAGGAGATTCTAGGGTGCCACAGCAGGACTCAGACTTTTCCCTGCTCCACTGGGCATCAGCCAAGGTCCTGTGTCAGGATTTACACCCTTCCCTCTGTCCTCACCTCAGCTGTAATTCCTGCAGTTCTGGAGTGTAACACTCTCTTTGAAGTTCGTTCTTTTCCTGGGGGGCTCCTGGAGCAGCATCTGTCACGAGTGACCTCTGAAACAGAGTATATGTGTGGCAATGCATCAAGTGATGGCCAGGGCAATCAGTGAAGCAATGGGAGAGCAGGATTAAGTCTCAAACAGAACAGAGTCCAGACCAGCTGCCATGTCACACAGCAAACAAAGTCTGCAGTGAGAATCGCCCTTCAATTCACCTAGGCTATCAAGAGGAATATACCATCTTCCCTCTATTACTCCGCCCCTTACCATGTCCTTGTTTGGGGATTGCAGCTCCTGCAGCTGCCTCTCCAGAGTCATGCAGCGGTTCAGGACCTCACGGCAGTGCTGGTGGCTCTCACGGAGATTCTGGCTGCTGCCCCGCAGCTGGATAGAGAGGGCATTTTTCTCCTCAAAGATCTGAGAGAGCTGGGAAGAAGACCAAGCAAAGATGCTAAAACAGAAACTTCTGAGAGAAGCTGCTCCCCTTGGCATCCACAGCAAAAGAGCTTTATTAGGAAGGTAGGGATTGCCAGACTCAATCAGACCCAAAATTCATGTAGTCCAGGATCCATCCCTGATAGTGGCCAATACCTGATACTTCAGAGGAAGGTGCAAGAACCTCACAATAGCAGATTAGGTCTCCTGATCTTCAATAGTTAGAGGTTGGCTTTAGCACTGAAGCAGGAGGCTTAATATCCCTTCTAAAATTTGTGTTAGCAATAACTCTTATAATGTTAGATATTCTTATCAACATAAATGTCCAAATCCCTCTTTGAATCCTGCTAACTTCTTAGGCTCAGTGACTTCCATATTAGTTTATATAGGAATGAGATGGCTTCTTACAACCAATAGCGCTGCAGAAGGCAGGCAGAGGGCACTAAAGATCAATGACCTAAGTTGATAGAAACTGACTTAAGTTGATAGAAATTGACCGACTTGTGGCCTGTTTTCCTTATATAGTCTACCTCCCTGCTCTTGGCTCTCAACGAGGCATTTGAGAGTAAGGACCAGCAGCAGAAGGGAACTGGTGTGGGGAAGGTCTTTCTGCTGGAGAGAGGATGGGTCAGACTGGGTTGTGACAGAGAGAGAGGACTACGGAGATTTAAAAAAACAAAAACTCAGCAATGAGGCAAGTGATAAGGGGGCCACGGTCAAGATAAAAGCCATGCAATTTATTTCACTGAAACTAGACTTCACGTAATCAGGCTGGCTGTTTTATAAAGATGCACCCCCAGAGAGCAGGCTTAGCCCTTAGAGAATGGCGATGACTGCTGCTTTATTGGGACTACACTGGCACAGATCTTACTGAATGCTGAGGGGTTTAGGTGGTATTAGGTAGAATATGAAATGCCCAGCTCTAGGCTTAATACTGAATTTGCCAAGTAAAGTTTCTGGAAAAATTCGGTGAGCAGAATTGTGTGTGTGTCTGAGATCTGAGTGTGTTCAGGATTCCTGGATCATTCAGTGCTCAGGGTGGATGGCGAATAAGGCTTTGTTGTGTAGTAAATGAGGCTATTGTCTGTTGGATAATTTGCTGAAAGGTATGTAGTGACTAACACAGGGGACTGTACCAAAATGAACAGGAACAAGGGACCACAATTAAGGATGCACACGCCACCATAATTCTACCATTTTCTAACTTTTGAGTGCTTGACTCTGCAATTCTGATAATTTTCTTTTGTACATCATTGCTTGTTTCTTTACGCAAAGAGAGATGACTCAAAACTTACGCACTGCAAGCAGAGGAGAAGCTGTCCGGGATCTGTTTCTTACCAGTTGGCAGGAACTGTGTCACAATGTGAATGTGAAAAGGACGCTTGGTGCCAGGGCTACAGACTATCATCAGGACTGAATTAAAGCAATCTGGAGCCCTAGGCACACCATGACATAGGGACCTCTGGGGTCCAGTCCCACAATATAGCCCTGTACCCGATCTGGAGTGGCAGGGGGCCCTCATCCGATCCCAGAGAGCTCAGGGGCAGCAGAATCAGGACATTTTTCCCATCCAGGAATGGCAGCAGGGATACTTCACCCTCTGGGAGCAGCAAGGGCCCCCTTCTCCCTCCCAGTGAGGCAGGAATAGCAGCAAGTGCCCACCCCCACTGTCCTTCAATAACTATCCCACTGCCAGACTGTCTCTGCTTGGGTGAGGGCTGGGTCTGCTATACTCTTCCCCATCTGCCATATAGAACCCTTGTCTGGGATGGGTTGTCTGGGCCCCTAAAGCAATGGGTCAGAGTTAACACTCCATTGAGATGTATGGGAGAATTCCGCCCTTTTGGAGCTATTATCTCAGGCTGTGTGCAAACTCAGACAGTCAGTGTATTGGTTACACTCAGGCCACATTTTCAAGTTTTTCTTCACAACCATAAGGGCAAGGAACTTACTTTTTAAAAAAAATGAGAACTCCTAAAAACCAGTTACCTACCTTTTCGTAACTTGTTCTTCAAGATGTATTTTTCACAACCATTACACATTAGGTGTGAGCGCACTGTGTGCACGGACGTCGGAAACTTTTTCCCTTACCGGCTCCCGTCAGGGCGGCAGCGGAGCCCCACCAGAGTGGCATCTCATACTGGTGCATATATACTCCTGCCAACCCGACCCCCCTTCGGTTCCTTCTTGCCGGAGACTCCGACAGAGGGGAAGGAGGGTGGGAAGTGTAATGGACGTGAACAACACATCTCGAAGAACAACAGTTACGAAAAGGTAGGTAACCGTTTTTTCTTTGAATGAGTGTTCACGTCCATTACACACTAGGTGACTCACAAGCTTACCATAGGAGGAGGGTAGGAGCCATGGAACAATTGATTGAAGCACGGCCCTGCCGATCGCCGCGTCCTCTCTGGCCTGTTGATGGACTGCGTAGTGGGTTGTGAATGTGTGCACCGACAACCAGGTGGCTGTTTTACAGATCTCCTGGGGTGGAACCTGTGCCTGGAAAGCTGCTCAGGACGCTTGAGCCCAAGTCAAGTGAGCCGTGATCACCGGGGCCGGCACCTTGGTGAGCTCATAACACGTGCGGATGCAATCCACAATCCATGATGATATCTGCTGCGCTGAGACAGGGAGTCCTTTCATTCTCTCCACAATGGCAATGAATGACTATGTTGACTTGTGGAAGGGTCTAGTTCACTCCAGATAGAACACTAGGGCCCTACAGACATCCAGAGTATACAGGCTACAGTGACTCGGGTCTGTGTGTGGTTTGGGAAAGAACACTGGCAAACAAATGTCCTGTCCCATATGAAATTGCGAGATTACTTTAGCGAGGAATTTAGGGTGTGGCCTAAGTTATACTTTGTCCTTATAAAAAACTGTATAAGGGGGCTCCAAGGTTAGGGCCCTCAACTCGGACACCCTCCTTGCGGATGTAATGGCCACCAAAAACGCCACTTTCCAGGAGAGGTGAGTGACAGAGCAAGAGGCTAGGGGCTCGAAAGGGGGTCACATGAGCTTGATCAGGACCAGGTTAAGGTTCCGGGGAGGGACTGGAGGGCATGAATAGGGAAACACCCTCTCCAGCCCTTTGAGAAACCGGGCTACCATGGGGTTGGAAAACACAGAATGCCCCAACTTCCCCAGGTGAAATGCTGAAATGGCAGCCAGATGTACTCTAATTGAGGAGGAGGTGAGACCTTGATGTTTAAGGTGCAGCAGGTATTCCAGGATAACTGGAATGGAGGCCTGAAGCGGCTGTATATGTGTTGGTTCACACCAGCAGGAGAATCTCTTCCACTTAGTGAGGTATGCTGCCCTAGTGGAAGGTTTCCTACTGCCAAGGAGAATTTGTCGCACCTGAAGAGAGCAATGGCTCTCCATCGCATTCAACCACAGAGTTTCCACGCCATGAGATGCAGAGACCGCAGGTTCGGGTGGAGCAGGTGCCCGCAGTCCTGTGTGATGAGATCTCGGTGCAAGGGCAGGGCAATCGGGGCAGCCACTGACAGCTCCAGCAAAGTCGTAAACCAATGTTGGCGGGGCCAAGCTAGGGCGATGAGAACCATTACTGCCTTGTCTCTGCGAACTTCGAGGAGAACTCTGTGGATGAGCAGGAGAGGTGGAAAGGCATACTTCAGGCTCCTGCTACAAGGGATCATGAAGGCATCTGCGACTGAGCACGGACTGTGGTTTTGGAAAGAGCATAACTGTGGGCATTGACTGTTGTCCCTGGTGGCAAAGAGGTCCATTTGGGGAAATCCCCACTTCTGGAAGATTGATTGCGAGACATCTGGTCTCATCGACCATTCATGCATGTCGTATGACCTGCTGAGGCGGTCCGCCAGCTCGTTCTGCTCCCCCAGGAGGTATGATGCTACGAGGAGTACTGAGCGGGCTATACAACAGTCCCATAGGAGAAGGGTCTCTCGACAGAGGGGAGAGGATCGGGCTCCGCCCTGGTTGTTTATGTAGAACATGGCGGTAGTGTTGTCTTTCAGAACTGTCATGCTGTGACCTTCTAAAGCAGCGTGAAAGGTTTAGCAGGCTAGGCGAACCGCGCTGAGCTCCTTTACATTGATGTGAAGCAACATTTTGTCCTTGGACCACAAGCCTTGCGTCCGAAGGTCCCCCAAGTGTGCTCCCCAGCCAAGGTCTGACGCGTCTGTTACCATTGTCAGTGTGGGTTGCGGTGCAGCGAAGGAGATTCCTTCGCAAACTACCTGCTGGTTGAGCCACCAGCGCAGGGAGTCCAACACCTGGGCAGGATTGTCACTACAAGGTCTAAGGGGTCTCTGCCCGGGCGATACAACTGGGTTAGCCACAACTGCAAAGTCCTGAGCCACAGTTGAGCATGTTTGACTACGTGGGTGCACGCCGAAAAATGTCCTAGGAGCTGCAGGCAGCATCTGGCCACGGTTGTGGGGAACCTCAGCACTGAGTCTATGGCACACTGGATGGCCAGAAATCTGGATTCTGGGAGGCTTGCTCGTGCCTGTACCGAATCCAGGACTGACCCAATGAACTCCAGCCTTTGCGCAGGTATCAAGGAGGACTTCAGCACGTTGACTAGAAGACCTAGCCTGCAGAATACATCCAGTGCCACCGTCACATGGGAACGGACTTCCTTCTCGGACCGACCCACGAGGAGCCAGTCGTTTAGGACGGGTATACTCAAATTATCTTTTTTTGTAGAAAGGCCGCCACTACTGACATGCATTTTGTGAACATATAGGGGCTGCCGCCAGGCCAAAGGGTAGGACCATAAACTGGTAATGGTGCTGGTTTATGGTGAACCGCAGGAACCGCCAGTGAGCGGGATGAATAGCAACGTGAAAGTATGCATCTTTCATGTCGAGGGCAGCGTACCAATCCCCTGGATCCAAGGACGGAATAATAGTGCCTAGGGAGACCATGCGGAAGCCGACCTTGACTAAGAATTTGTTGAGTCAGTGCAGGTCTAAAATGGGTTGAAGACCCCCCTTTGCTTTGGGAATAAGAAAATAATGGGAGTAAAACCCTTTCCCCCATTGGATCCCGAGGGACCTTTTCCACTGCCCCCACCTGGAGGAGCGTCTGTACCTCCTGCATAAGGAGTTGCTCGTGAGAGGGGTCCCTGAAGAGGGATGGGGAAGGGGGGGTGGGAGGGAGGAGGACTGAAGCACGTATCCCACTTGTACTGTGTGCAAGACCCAACGGTCCAATGTTATACGAGACCACGCATGGTAGAAGCGGGACAAGTGGTTCAGGAAAGATCCGGTAACTGGCTTGATACGCTGTCCTTGAGCGCACCTTCAAAACCCTTGCTTGTTGCCGGGTTGCGGCTTGCCCTGGCCCTGGTCTTGGCTAGGCGTGTTGTTCTGCCTCTGCCTGTTCTCTCTGCCTCTCCTACGATATGGCTCCTGCCTAGGGCGGGGCTGATATTGTCTTTGCTGAGGCAGCAGGGGCTTGACAGGCATCCTCTGCGTCACTGGGGTGTGCATTCCCCAACCACCTGAGGGTTGCCCAGGAGTCTTTGAGGCTATGCAGCCTGGCATCTGTTTGGTCCTTCGAAGTGGAGGTCCTGAAGGGTATTCTGGACCTCTGGCAGAAGGCCTGAAGCCTGCAGCCATGCCGAGTGCCTCATCACCACTCCTGAGGCGATTGTTCTGGCTGCTGTATCCAATGAGTCGAGAGAGGCCTGCAGAGAGGTCTTGGCTACTGTCTTTCCTTCATCCACAAGGGCCGCAAACTCAGTCTGTGAGCCCTGGGGCAAGAAGTCCTCAAATTTGGAAACTGCCATCCAGGAATTAAAATTGTGTCTGTTCAGGATCGCCTGCTGGTTTGCGATCTTCAACTAGAGGCCCCCAGAAGAATAGACCTTCCTGCCGAATAGGTCTAAACATTTAGCCTCCTTGGCCTTAGGAGCTGGGGCTTGCTGACCATGTTGTTCCTGTTCATTTACCGCTGAGACGACCGGCGAACAGGGGGCCAGGTGACAAAAGAGGAAATTGTACCCCTTGGAAGGGGCAAAGTACTTCCACTCTACGCCTTTTGCTGTTGGTGCGCTAGAGGCCAGGGTTTGCCAGACTGTCTTGTAGTTGGGCTGGATTGTCTTTATGAGCGGGAGTGCAATTCTGGAGAGGGCCTCGGGGCTTAAGATGTCCACCATAGGATCCTCCTGCTCTACTGCTTCCTCCGCCTGTAGGCCCAAGTTCTGGGCAACCCTACGGAGCAGCTCCTGGTGTGCGCTGTGGTTAACTGGAGGAGACCCCGACACCGTAGTGCCCGCAACGGCTTCATCTGGGGATGACAAAGAGGTGAGGGCCTTCTGCATCTCGTCTTCCAGCCCCACTTGTCCTTCCTCGCATGCTGGGGGCTCCTCCAGGTCCTGCCTGAGGTGTCTGCCTCCGGGACAGCACCGAGCCCGGTGCTGTCCCGGAGGCAGTTTCCGCTCTCCTGTGTTCTGGAGAAGCGTCTGGTGGCCTGGATACTGTGGCCTCCTTGGGCGTGGAGGGGTGTGTGTGCCTGTGCGGAGACCGGGACCGATGCACTGAATAGCCAGATCTCAAGGCTCTGGAGGAGGGCCCCTGGTGTTGGTGATGGGCCCATGGTTGGGGGCTCCCTGCTCGCCGGGTGCACTTCGGGCATAGCTGGAGTGGCCTGAGTCCACCTCAGATTCATAGAATCATAGAATCTCAGGGTTGGAAGGGACCTCAGGAGGTCATCTAGTCCAACCCCCTGCTCAAAGCAGGACCAAACCCAACTAAATCATCCCAGCCAGGGCTTTGTCAAGCCTGACCTTAAAAACCTCTAAGGAAGGAGATTCCACCACCTCCCTAGGTAACCCATTCCAGTTCTTCACCACCCTACTAGTGAAAAAGTTTTTCCTAATATCCAACCTAAACCTCCCCCTCTGCAACTTGAGACCATTACTCCTTGTTCTGTCATCTTCTACCACTGAGAACAGTCTAGATCCATCCTCTTTGGAACCCCCTTTCAGGTAGTTGAAAGCAGCTATCAAATCCCCCCTCATTCTTCTCTTCTGCAGGCTAAACAATCCCAGTTCCCTCAGCCTCTCCTCATAAGTCATGTGTTACAGCCCCCTAATCATTTTTGTTGCCCTCCGCTGGACTCCCTCCAATTTATCCACATCCTTCTTGTACTGTGGGGCCCAAAACTGGACACAGTACTCCAGATGAGGCCTCACCAATGTCAAATAGAGGGGAATGATCACTTCCCTCGATCTGCTGGAAATGCCCCTACTTATACAACCCAAAATGCCAATAGCCTTCTTGGCAACAAGGGCACACTGTTGACTCATATTCAGCTTTTCGTCCACCGTAACCCCTAGGTCCTTTTCTGCAGAACTGCTGCCCAGCCATTCGGTCCCTAGTCTGCAGCAGTGCATGGGATTCTTCCGTCCTAAGTGCAGGACTCTGCACTTGTCCTTGTTAAACCTCATCATATTTCTTTTGGCCCAATCCTCTAATTTGTCTAGGTCCCTCTGTATCCTATCCCTACCCTCCAGCATATCAACCACTCCTCCCAGTTTAGTGTCATCTGCAAACTTGCTAAGGGTGAGGTCCACACCATCCTCCAGATCGTTAATGAAGATATTGAATAAAACCGGCCCCAGCACCGACCCTTGGGGCACCCCACTTGATACCGGCTGCCAACTAGACATGGAACCATTTGTCACTACCTGTTGAGCCCGACCATCTAGCCAGTTTTCTATCCACCTTACCGTCCATTCATCCAGCCCATACGTCTTTAACTTGCTGGCAAGAATACTGTGGGAGACTGTATCAAAAGCTTTGCTAAAGTCCAGAAATAGCACATCCACTGCTTTCCCCTCATCCACAGAGCCGGTTATCTCATCATAGAAGGCAATTAGGTTAGTCAGGCATGACTTGCCCTTGGTGAATCCATGCTGACTGTTCCTGATCACTTTCCCCTCCTTTAAGTGGTTCAGAATTGATTCCTTGAGGACCTGTTCCATGATTTTTGCAGGGACTGAGGTGAGACTGACTGGCCTGTAGTTCCCTGGATCTTCCTTCTTCCCTTTTTTAAAGATGGGCACTACATTAGCCTTTTTCCAATCATCCCAAGGACACCGACCTGGAAGGCCAAGGCGGTGCCGTAGAACGGTGCCACTGGGGGGCTGGAGAACAGCTCCTTGTCGACCGGGACCGAGAATGGTACTGATACTCCCGGGACTGGGATTGTTGGCTTCTGCTTGGGCCCGGGGACTTCAATCCTTTGTCGCCTCGGAGCCAGCCTGGCGATAGTGCCGGGGAGTGGTTCCCTGGCGGGACTGGTGCCGTATGCTGGCTGGGATCTGGTGCCTTTGAGTCCTGCTGGGTCAGGGGCAACTGGGAATCCACAGAAACCGAGCTCGACCGGGACCCGATGCTGGGAGCAGTGCCGGGGTGGTGACCTCGATCAGCACACCATTGCCGGCTTGCCTCTTGATGGCACTCTAGGAGATGGTGCCAGAGGCTTCTCTTTGGCAGGGAGGGGGCTTGTCGCCAACAACTGGATGAGGTCCTTTGCCGCCTCAAACGTGTCTGGTGTGGAGGGCTGTTCAAGGAGCTCCTCCAGCCCTTCCTCCACACTCAAGGCGCTTAGCCCAGGGCTCAAGGGGCTCTTCAGCACCGGAGCCACCAGAGCCGGAGCATGTCTTGGGGCAGCACTTCTCTTCTGAGCGCTCGTTTGCTTGCGCGCTGCTGGCTTCTTATGTGGGGAGCGCCCTCGGCTTGTAGGCTGGCCCTTCGACCGTGCTGGTGAGGTCGAATGGTGCCGAGGTTTTTCTTGTTGCCTCGGTGCAGCATGCTTGCGGTGCCCCAGAGGTGCCGGATCGTAAACTGACGCCAGTGCACTCCACACTGAGGACACTGGTGCTGAGGCCAGATGGCCCGAGGCCGAAGGTTGCAGCACGGCCTCCATGAGTAGCTGCTTGAGGCGAAAAAGTCTTTTTCTTTCTTAGTCCTTGGCTTAAAAGCCTTACAGACCTTGCTGCTTTCTGTCTGATTCGATTCCCCCAGGCAACGAAGACACAAGTCATGGGGGTCACTAATCGGCATAGGCTTGTGGCACATGGCGCAAGCCTTAAAGCCTTGGGTCTGTGGCACGCCCCGCAGCCCAGGGCTGGTGCTGGAGACAACTTTCAACACCTAAACAAAGAAAGCTTGACTATCTATTATTAAGAGGTGCCAACTACAGATAACTACTAACTGCTGATAACTGTTAACTGCTGATCAGTTCAGTTCAGACTAGATGACCATAATGGTCCCTTCTGACCTTAAGTCTATGAAACTATGCTAAGGGACACTCGCAAGCAAGAGTTAGAGAGCTAAGGAACTGAAGGGGGGTCAGGTCGGCAGGGGTATATATGCACCAGCATGAGGCACCACTCTGGCGGGGCTCCCCTGCCGCCCTGACGGGAGCCGCTAAGGGAAAAAGTTTCCGACGTCCATGCACGTGGTGCGCGCACACCTAATGTGTAATGGACGTGACTAATCACTAGAAGAAGAATCTGATGTAATCACATGACTCCAGGAGTGGGGGCCCTAGACACAGGCCCATAGTGCTTATGCCTTCATACAGCCCTGACTAATGGAGAAGTAATAGATGTAAGAGATGGACTGGATGGAGCCAACTCAATCTCCCAGAAGCCAGTGCAGCTATAATTATTAGTATTTTCCCCAGTTTAAAGTGTCCCCAGTGTTGAAACTCCCCACCACAGAAGACAGTTCATGAACTGGATCCATCTCCCTAATGGGGAGTGGCAGGGCTCCTGGCCCTTCCTCTGGGATCCACCCCTGTGCCAGGGCTCAACAGGGCCCCCAGCTCTTCCCCTGGGGATGATTCTCTGGCTGGACCCATGGCCCTGTCAAGGTGTGATGGGGCCCCCAGTTCTTTTCTAGGGAAGTTGTTCTGCAGCCCAACAGCTTTTCCTGATATTCACCCTGAGTCTCATTACTTCTCTGGGTGGGGGTCTGTAGGCTCTGGGACAGACGTTTGTTTGCCACAAGCCCTAGGGACCTCCGAGGAGTCTACATTCCCAGCACAAGTCCCTTAAGCAGGCAGAGGACTGCACCCTTCCTCCAAGTCCTATAGCATATCTGTTCTCTTCCTTGTCCTCAGTCCCAAGTTCCATAATCAGGCAGAGGCGAGTTGCTGTACCTTGCTGTTTAACTGCTGAATTCTCAGCTCCTTTTGGTGCAGCTCTTTCAGGCTGTCACCCAGTTGGACCCGGAGGTGATCTGCCTCGGCTTCTAGGCTGGACGGGTCCCCTCCCAAAGTCTCACTGGAGCTGTGGGTCTCTGGAGAAGTCTGCCAAGAAAAGAGTGATGAAAGTACCTGTTGCAGAGATCTCTTTGTTGAATCCCGTTCCCTTTTTAACCGCGCACCTGTCTGGTGTACAAGTCACAAAACCCTCCATTGAACCTATATCTAGAGCCTTGCTTGCCAATGCCAAAGGGGTGAGAGTAAATGGCCACAGCACACAGGGCAGCTGGAGAGTAGAACAATTAGTGAAAGTTCAGTTGGCTCACACACGGGACTTTGGCCCTTCCCTGTCTGCCCAACAGCCTCCTTAGAGATCTACAGCAGCAATGGCTCAAAAGGCACCAGTACATGGACAGGAATGTGCAAGGGCATCAGCAAAGACATCCTTGCCCCTATGGCTCTTCAGCTTAGAGGACAAAAACTGGCACTCTGCCTCCCTTTCCTTCACATGATCCATGCAAGAACTCCACAACTGTACACTCCAGCCAGCAGTATTGTTCCCACTTGGGCCTACAGATTGTAAGGTCTCTGAGACAGTGGCTTTGTCTACCACACTAAGTACTCAACTTCAGCTTAAAGTATGAAATCAGCAACAGAGAACATCCTTATTAGGCAGCTTGCTATCCTAAGAGAACTTCTTAAAGCACTATCCCCAAACATAGCTCTTCCCATTTTTTGTTGTTGATACCTTGAGTGGTTGCTTGAGACAAGCATTGCTAAGTATTTACAGTGTAACTGAACAGGGACCCATGAATCAGGAATTCCTGAGCTCTCATCCCAGTCTAGGATGGACATCATCTGTGGCTTTATAGTCAAGCCACACCTTCTTCCCCAGTGTCTCCATCTGCTAAATGCAAATAATTCTCACTAGTCCATGTCACAGGGATATTGGGAGGATTGACAATTGTACAGCACTTTGCACATGAACAACAATCTCTACCACTTACTTGTTGCTATTATATAAGTAACAAACAACCCTCAGAGCCTCTGGATCTGGAACCTTTTATATGGCTGCTGCTGAGACACTGAGGGTCCCTAACCTCTAACACATCAGCATGCTTGTGCTGAAGAGAATTCTCTGTAGTCAGAGTCATAGAATTTATCTATCTGAGGTACACCTAGAGCATCCATCATTAGTCCAGTGCCGGATTCAAGTAAGGAACTGACATGCTGATGGGCCTAACCCATAACAGGGATCTAAGGGATGATCTGTCAAGTTTCTGAGAACCTGTAAGAGGGAACCAGACCCACAGTTTCTGGGGATGTTAGCACAGCAATACCTTTCTGACAGCTTCATGTCTGCATTCTCTCTGCATTACAGGAGGAGAGATTTCTGGTGCTGGAACAGACCTATGCTTTTTCCCCGTGGCCTTGAGGGCAAGGGAAAGTGTGCCCTTGTGGTCTGGTGCACACATTCCTGTCTAAAAGCTGGAGCCACACAGGATGTGTCTCACAATCCATATTTGGTTTGGGAACCATGAAACCACTTGTGGGGCTGTGATGCTTCCCAGGGCTGCAAGGCACCTCAATACCACTTGTCCTTAGCATGAGGAAGCCTTGTCTGTGGTTGGCAGGGGTCAGCTCCCTAGAGGGAAAGAATGCTGTATAGTTTGAATGGCCTCCACATCAGCAGAAGTGGGATCAATCTCCTTGGGAACAGGCTGGTTAGAATAGTCAGGAGAGGGTTGAACTAACAGCAAACAGAGAGGGTTAGAACACGGACAATACGAACACTCAGCACGAAAATGAGATGTTGAGAACAAGATTAATCAAGGAACCAAAGGATATGAAGAGAAGAAATTCCTGAATTGACAATACACCAATGCTAGGAGCCTGGGTAATAAAAAGGAGGAACTGGAATTACTCATTTATAAGCATAAATTCAATCTAGCTGGTATTACTGAAACCTGGTGGAATGGTTTGCATGATTGGAATGTTAAAATCAATTTTTCTAACCTATTTAGGAAGGATCAAGTGAGCAAAGGGGTGGGGAGTGGCACTCTGTGTCAAAAATGGTATTACCTGTTTCTGGGTCTTGGATAACTCATACAAAAATGATCCTGAATAGAGGACTAGTTGGTGTCTGCTACAGATCAGAAAACACACTAGGGAAAAGGATGACCGTCTCTTTACACATCTTTCTATAACATGTAGGAAAAAAAGCTGTGTGATCATGGGGAACTTCAATTTGAGTGACATATGCTGGAGGTCTTATGATGCCAGTACTAAAACATCCTTGGGATTTCTAACAATTATAGATTACAATTTCCTAACTCAAAAAGTGTTGCATCCAACATGGGGGAATTCTATATTAGACCTTGTCCTAACAAATAAAGAACGGATCACAGACCTAAAAGTTGATGGTATATCAGGTACAAGTGACCATGATCGATCACATTTGTAATTGAAAACAGAATAAAATTCAGACCAATTTTTTACACACACACACACACACACACACACACACACACACACACACTTTAAAAGGGCCAGTTTCACAAAGCTGAAAACAATTATGAGCCATATCAGCTGGGAGGAAGAAATCATCATAAAAATGTGAATAATAATTTAAGAACACCTTACTAGACACCCAAAAAGCCACAATCCCATGATTGAGGAAGGAGGTCATGCTGTTAAAAATCCCCACCTGGTTTAAAAGGGAAGTGATGGCAGCTGTAAAAAAAACAAAACAAAACAAACAATAATTGGAAGAATGGGGAAGTTGATATTAATGAATATACAGAAGAAATTAAGAACTGTAGAAAACTGATAAGGGAAGCCCAAGGATACAAGGAGAACTCTATGGTCAGCTGAGTTAAGGATAGTAAGAAGGAGTTTTTAAAAATGTATAAGGACCAAAAAGAATCCCGACAATGCTATTGGTCCATTACTAGATGGAAATTGCAGAATAATCAATAATAATGCAAAAAAGGAAGAAGTGTTCAACAAATATTTCTGTTCGGTATTTGGGGAAAAAAGAGAGAGGATATAGTCTTATCATATGGTTATAATACTCAAGATCAAGTGTAAGTAGTCTCTTGGCCTATCCAAGGCCGTGATCAAGTGTCTTGATGTTTTTGGTCTTTTGGCCTCGAGACGAAAATTTTGTCTGTGTCTCTGGGACATTGAAGTAAAAATATTATCTAAGTTATACCTGGAGGATTTTAAACAAAAGTTGCTAAAGTTAGACACTTAAAATCAGCAGGTCCAAATAACGTGCATCCAATATTTTAAAAGAGCTATCTGAAAAGCTTGCTCTAATGTTAATGTTGATTTGCACCAAGTCTTGGAGCATTGGGGAAGTTCCAGAAGACAGGAAGAAAGCTAATGTTATGCCAATTTTTAAAAAGGGTAAAACAGGATGACCTAGATAATAATAGGACTGTCAGCCTGACATCAATCCCAGGCAAGATAATGGAGCAGCTTATATGGGACTCAATTAATAAAGAACTAAAGGCAGCTAATATAATTAATGCAAATCTACATGGGTTTATGGAAAACAGATCCTGTCAAACTAATTGATTTTTTATTTTTTAAACAATTACAAGTTTGGTTGATAAAGGTAATAGTGTTCACATAATAAGACTTTTGTGAGATGTTTGATTTAGTACTTCACAACATTTTGATTAAAAAATTAGAATGATATAAAATTGACATGGCACACACAAAACAGATTAAACACTACCTAAATGACAGGTCTTGAAATGTAATTGTAAATCACTGAGGGGTGCTTTTCTAGTGGATTCCTATAGGGATTGGTTCTTGGTCCTATACTATTTTTACCAATGACCCGGAAGAAAACAAAATAAACACTGATAAATTTGCAGATGACACAAAAATTGGGGAAGTAGTAAATAATGAAGAGGACAGGTCACTGATTCACAGTGATCAGGATTGTTTGGTAAACTGGGTGCCAAGCAAATGTGTGTTTTAAGAGAGCTAAATGTAAATGTATACACTTACAAACAAAGAATGTCGGCCATATTTACAGGGAACTCTACCCTGGGAAACAGTGACTCTGAAACAGATTTGTAGTTTGTGGTGGATAATCAGCTGAACACGACATATTGACATAATATAGTCGCTATCGTTAGAAAGGGTCTCATTGCCAGTGCGAGCACTGCTCCTGTCTTCTCCACCTGCGCCTGTATCCAGACAGACAACCTGACCACGGATCATAGAATCGTAGAAGATTAGAGTTGGAAGAGACCTCAGGAGGTCATCTAGTCCAACACCCTGCTCAAAGCAGGATGGCTGCCTCTACCCAGATCCTGGTGTGGATTTGCAGAGACTGTGTCCTGCATTTCCCACTCACAGAAAGCCAGGCTGGGGGGGACCATCCAGTGTGAAAAGTGCCTGCTGGTGGAATCTCTCAGGAACCAGGTGGGAGAGCTAAAGGAGGAGGTGACTAGGCTGAGGCGCATCAGTGCCCACGAGGAATTCCTCGAGAGATTCATATGGAGCCATCCAAGGCTGAGGAAGCTATCCAGCTACAGAGGACTGCTGTCACAACATTGGGGAAGGATATGGTTCTGTCACAGGGAGGACATTGGCTAGTTACTTCTGGCAGCAGGTAGAGCTCCACCGCTAATCTCAACCCACCCACCATGGTGATGGAAAACCGATGTGCTGACCTAGCAATGAACGATTAGGAATCAGCCCCAAAGATGGAGGAGGAGAAGCTATGTATCCCCAAGGCGTGGAGAATTGCAGCCACCACTCCCAGGAAGTAATGTAGGGTAGTGGTGATTGGTGACTCTCTTCTGAATGGGAGGTACACTGCTTGCCAGGGGCTCATATCTGAGATGTTAAGGAGAGATTGTCGAGGATCATCCAGTCCTGTGACTACTACCTCATGCTACTCATCCATGCAGGCATTAATGATACTGCAAGGTATGACCCCCTCAGCAGATCAGACGTGACTATGAGGCGCTGAGAATAAGGGTGAAAGAGTTGGGAGCACAGATAGATAGAGTTCTCTTCAATCCTTCCAATCAAGGGTAAGCACCTAGGCAGAGACAGATGCATCCTGGAGGTGAATGCCTGGTTGCAAGGATGGTGTCGTCAGGAGGGCTTCGGCTTCATTGACCATGGGATGCTGTTCCAGGAAGAAGGACTGCTTATGCAGAAATGGGATCCACCTATCTGTTGGGATATGTAAGGGTTAAGTAAAGACCCGGGTAACCGCTAGCATGGTATTAGGGAGGAAGGCAGAGGCGGGCACTGTCTCTTCACTTGATAAAGTGCTATCCCTCTCCCTTCCCTTCTCCTTGTTAAGGACTGATAAGCATTGCAGCTGCATAAGGAATGTGAGGATCTAAAGAATACTCTTCATGTAAAGCAGTGAGATCTCCCTATCCCTTCCTTTCCCAGCCACATAAACGAGCTCGGGGTCATGGCCCCTTCCTCCCTTCCCTGTGAACTGCTGAACAAGGGAATTCGTGGCTGCAATTATTGCAAAAATATGTATCTTCAAAGTAAAAACTATCTGTAGGATATGCTAATGTTGTAAACAGTAATCGAGGTGGGGAGAATTACATTCAGTATATAGCTATTGATATTAATTGTATGGGCGTTCATATTACTCAATAAGGGTTTTTGGGGTGTTGTAGTAAATTTACAGGTATTTACATACTAACTTAGATAAAAAATGTGCTGTAACTAATTCAGTGCTTACTCGACAATTGGGTTGAGGGGAACAAGCACCGCAATAAAGAAGCCCATCTATGCAATTTGCCTCTGGGTAAGCCTGCTCTCCACTAACACTATCGAGGAAGGGGAAGAGCATATTTGGACACAGACTGGCTAACCTAGTGAGGAGGATGTAACGAAGTGGGACTGTTCTTAATGTTTCCTCTGAATACTGTGGGGGTGCCTCAGTTTCCCCTATGCATTTCTTAAGTCTCCAGTGGCATAAATGGCCGACAATCTGTCTCCTAGCAACAAATGGCCAGGGCCCTTGCAAAGGGATAGCTAAAGGTGAATAAAGAGATCAGGTGACCTCCTGGCCCGGGAAAGAGACAAAGGACAGAAAGGGGGGGTTGGAGGGGGTTCCAGTTTGGAGCTGGCTGGGAATGGGAAGTGAGGGCAGACGGGGTTGTCTGGCTTGCTGGGCCCCAGAATGGACCCAGCTGAGGGATCCCATTCTCTGTACCTACAAGCTCTGTTTTAGATTGTGATCCTGTCATCTAATAAACCTCTGTTTTACTGACTGGCTAAGAGTCACGTCTGACTGCCAAGTGGGGGTGCAGGACCCTGTGTCTTCTCCAGGACCCTGCCTGGGCGAACTCGCTGTGCGAAGCGCACAGAGGGCCATATGCTGAATGCTCCAAGGTCAGACCCAGGAAGGTGAAGCTGTGTGAGCTTCTTGTCCTGAAGAGAGTCTGCTCCAAGGGAGAGGAGACTCCCCAAAGTCCTGACTGGCTTTGTGGGGAGCAGTTCCAGAGCATTGCCCGGGGACTCCGTGACAGAGGGCTTTAAACTAAGTTTGAAGGGGGCAGGTGACCAAAGCCCACAGGTAAGTAAAAAACATGGAGACCTGGGAGAAAGGTTGGAATCTGTGGGGAGCCTGGGCTGCTATAGCAGGGATAAAGGAGAGAAGACAAAACTCGGGGTGGGGGAAATCAAATCAGTATCTTAGGTGTCTGTATACTAATGTGAGAAGTATGGGGAATAAGCAGGAAGAATTCGAAACGCTAGTTATTTCATTATTGTATTATCACTGTATTATTATTAGTAAATAAACACAACTATGACATAGTTGGCATCATAGAGACTTGGTGGGATAATATGCATGACTGGAATATTGGTGTAGAAGGGTACAGCTTGCTCAGGAAGGACAGGCAGGGAAAAATGGAGGAGTTGTTGCCTTATATATTAAAAATGTGTACACTTGGACTGAGGGTGAGATGGAAATAGGAGACAGACTTGTTGAAAGTCTCTGGGTAAGGATAAAAGGGGTAAAAAACAAGGGTGATGCCATGTTAGGGGGTCTACTACAGACCAGCTAACCAGGAAGAAGAGGTGGATGAGGCTTTTTTTAAACAACTAACAAGATGATCCAAAGCACCGGACTTGGTGGTGATGGGGGACTTTAACTACTCAGACATCTGTTGGGAAAATAACACCGCAGGGCACAGATTATCCAACAAGTTCTTGGAATATACTGGAGACAATTTTTTTAATTTCAGAAGGTGGAGAAAGCTACTAGGGAAGAGGTTGTTCTAGATTTGATTTTGACAAATAGGGAGGAACTGGGTGAAAAAAAAAAGACAGTTACCTCTTCCGTAGCTGGTGTTCTTCGAGATGTGTTGCTCATGTCCATTCCACAATAGGTGGGCATGCTCGCCACATTCACCGGTGCCGGAAGTTTTCCCCCTAGCAGTACCCGTAGGGGAGCACCCCTAGTGACTCCTGGAGTGGCGCCTCTATGGCACAGTATAAGGGGTGCTGCGCGCTCCCCCCTCCTCAGTTCCTTCTTGCCATACAACTCTGACAGAAGGGAAAGAGGGCGGGATGTGGACTGTACATGAGCAACACATCTCAAAGAGCACCAGCTTGGCTTTTCTTCGTCGAATGATTGCTCATGTGCATTCCACAATAGGTGATTCCAAGCTGTATCTATTGGAGGTGGGTAGGAGTTCACAGACTCTTGGTACGGAGTACAGCCCTGCTGAACCCAGCGTCCTTGCTGGTTTGGGAGATGATCGCATAATGCGAGGTGAACATGTGAACTGAAGACCAGGCGGCAGCCCAACAAATGTCCTGAATGGGAACATAGGCTAGAAAGGCAGCCGAAGAGGCTTGCGCCCTAGTCGAGTGTGCCCTCACAAATCAGCAGCGGGTGGACTCCCACTAGGTCCTAACAGTTACGAATACAAGAGGTGATCCAGTTGGAGAGCTGCTGAGTGGAGATAGGCAGACCTCTCATGTATTCGGCCAAGGCAATGAACAGCTGTGAGGACTTCCTGAATGCCTTAGTCCGCTCCAGGTAAAAGGCCAGAGCCTGTCTCACATCCAGCATGTGGAGGTGGCGCTCCTCACTGGACATGGGGTTTGGGACAGAGCACTGGCAGGAAGATATCCTGACCCATGTGGTAGGTGGCGACCACCTTGGGGAGGAATGAAGGATATGGTTGGACCTGAACCTTATCCTTATGGAACACTGTGTACAGGGGCTCGGAGGTCAGGGCCCTGAGCTCCTAGACTCGTCTGGCTGACGTGATCGCCACCACCTTCCACAAGAGGTACGACCAGGAGCAAGTAGCTAGTGGTTCAAACAGAGGACCTGTCAGCTGGGCAAGCACTAAGTTCAGGTCCCACTGCAGGACTGGGGGCTTAATGTACAGGAAGAGACGATCCAATTCCTTAAAGAATTGGCCAGTCATGGCATGGGAGAAGACCATGTGTCCCTACACTGGCAGGTGGAAGGCCGATATGGCCACCAAGTGCACCTTGACAAATGAGGGTGCTAGGCCCTGGGCTCTAAGGTGAAAGAGGTAGTCCAAAATTAGCTGAATAGGGGCAGCCATGGGCAACACTCCCCGATCAGCCACCCACTGTGAAAACTGAGACCACTTTGCCAGGTAGGTCCGATTCATGGAGGGCCGTCTGCTTTCCAGGAGGACGCGCTGAACCCCTTACGAGCACGTCCTTTCCTCCCAGCGTAACCACTGAGCAGCCACACTGTGAGGCGGAGTGCCACTAGGTTGGGGTGGAGGAGGCAGGCCTGGTCCTGAGGGTATGTCCGGGTGGGGCGGCCACGGTGGGGCAATTGCCAGGCTCATGAGAGCACTGTACGAATGTTGCCTAGGCCACGCCGGGATGACCAGGACGACCCAGGCCCTGCTCATTTATCTCTTCTCCAAGACCTTGCCGATCAGAGGGATCGGGGGGAAGGCATAGAGAAGCCAGCCCGACCAGGATAAGAGGAAGGCATTGGAGATGGTGCCCATGCCCAATCCCCCGGAGCAGAAGCGGGGACACCGGCGGTTCTGCCATGTCACGAACAGTGCCCCATGTTTGGAAAATCCTGTGCACCACCTCTGGGTGTAGTGACCACTCGTGCTGAGAGAAGTCTTGGCTCAGGCAATCCACCCAGGAATTCCGAGATATCGTAGGCTATGCAGAAGTCCACAGCCTGAGGGCTTCCTGGCAGAGGAGCAGGTCCCGCCTTGCCTGTTGATGTAAAACATCGAAGCCGTGTTGTCTGTGAGAACCCTGACCACTCTGCCCTCCAGGTGTAACCGGAAGGCTATGCATGCCAGACGGGCTGCCCTGACTGCCTTGATGTTTCTATGAAAGGCAAGGTCCGGTGTGGACCACAGACCTTGGATTTGAACATTCCCCACATGGGCTCCCCAGCCGACTACGTCAGACACCAGCTCCACCGATGGGGGCGATCACCGGTTTGGGCACAGTGAAGACCCTGTCCATCCTGTCTTTGGACTGGGAGAGCACCGAGGCCAACCAGAGCTGGAGGGGCCTCCTCCTCAGCCTGGCGTGGCGAACCACATATGTGCATGCCAACATGTGACCCAGGAGCTGGAGGCATACTCTGGCTGTGGTCACAGGGAACCTTGTGACTGTGTCGATGAGCCCTCTTAGGGTCTTGAACCTGTCCGGTGGGAGGGAGCCCCTGGCCGATGTCACATCCAGGCCTGCCCCGATAAACTCTATGCGTTCCACTGGAACTAACGTGGACTTGGTGTTGTTTACCAACAGGCCCAGGGTGGCGCATGTGGACAGAAGGAGTGCAATGTGATCCTGCACCTGCGACCAGGAGCTGCCCTTGACCAGCCAGTTGTCCAGACAGGGGAAGATCTGGACCCCGCGACATCTGAGGTAGGCCATCACCACAGACATGCACTTTGTGAATACCCTGGGAGCAGTGGACAGGCCAAACAGGAAGACCGTAAATTGGTAGTGCTCCTGTCCAACTGTGAAATGGTGGAAACGTCTGTGCCCCTTGAATATATGAATGGGGAAGTATGCGTCCTGCAGATCGAGGGCGGCATACCTGTCCCCAGGATCCAGGGAGGGGATGATGGAGGCCAGAGAGACCATGTGAAACTTGAGCTTTACCATGTGCTGGTTCAGGCCTCGCAGGTCCAGGATGGGCCTGAGCCCTGCTTTGGACTTCAGGATAAGGAAATAGGAGGAGTAGTACCCCTTGCGTCTGAACTCCGCTGGCACCACTTCCACCACTCCTAGGCCAAGGAGCCGCCCCACCTCCTGCTCGAGCAGGGCCTCATGAATGGGGTCCCCCAGGATGGACTGGGACAGAGGGTATGGGCAGGGTAGAGGTAAACTGGAGGGTATAGCCCCTGGAGATGGTACTGAGGACCCAACAGTCCGAGGTCAGCAGTGACCACTCCAGGAGAAAAGCACACAACCCGTTGGAGAAGGGAAGCTTTATTGCGGGTGGATCCCTGGTATGAACTGAGAAGTCGCCCCCGGGCGTCCCGTCAAAACTAACATTTTCCTGCCTGCTTGCCATTGGAAGGCCCAGGCTGGAGGGCAGACAGGGACTGACTCTGCAGGTGCTTTTTATAGTCCTGAGACTTTTTATAAGGGGGCTCATATTTAGAGTGGCTGGCCTGGGTGGGAGCCTGCTAAGGCCTAAACTTGGTCCTGGCTGGAGCCGGAACATAGAGTGTTGTGCGGGAATCTTTCAGGCCGTGCAATTTCATGCCTGTCTGTTCCGCAAACAGGGCCTTGCCATTGAATGGAAGGTCTTGCAAGGAGTTCTGCACCTCACTGGACAGCCCAGACAGCAGGAGCCACGACGTCCTCCCTCATGGACACCACGGAGGCCACAGACCTTGCAGCTGTATCCACGGCATCTGACGCTGCCTGCAGGGTTGCCCAGGCAGCCACCGTACCCTCCTCCACCAGCGCTTTGAACTCCTTGTCACACTCCGGGAGGGAGTCCTCGAATTTGGATAGAGAGCCCCACAAACTGAACTCGTACCGACCCAGGAGAGCCTAATGGTTCACTGCCCTTAACAGGAAACTTGAGGACTAATAAACCTTTCTCCCAAATAAGTCCAGCCTCCTTGAGTCTTCATTTTTCGGAGTAGGGGCTGGTTGGCCCTGCCTCTCCCTGTGGCTGACCAACTCGACCACCAGGGAGTTGGGAGCAGGGTGGGTGTACAGGTATACATGCCCCTTGGCGGGCACAAAGTACGTTCTGCCCTCTTAGAGATGGGGGGCAAGGAAGCCAGGGTTTGCCACAAAGTGTTTGAAATTTTTGCCACCCCTTTCATAGAATCATAGAATCTCAGGGTTGGAAGGGACCTCAGGAGGTCATCTAGTCCAACCCCCTGCTCAAAGCAGGACCAACCCCAACTAAATCATTCCATCCAGGGCTTTGTCAAGCCTGACCTTAAAGACCTCTAAGGAAGGAGATTCCACCACCTCCCTAGGTAACCCATTCCAGTTCCTCACCACCCTACTAGTGAAAAAGTTTTTCCTAGTGTCCAACCTAAACCTCCCCCTCTGCAACTTGAGACCATTACTCCTTGTTCTGTCATCTTCTACCACTGGGAACAGTCTAGATCCATCCTCCTTGGAACCCCCTTTCAGGTAGTTGAAAGCAGCTATCAAATCCCCCCTCATTCTTCTCTTCTGCAGACTAAACGATCCCAGTTCCCTCAGCCCCTCCTCACAAGTCATGTGCTCCAGCCTCCTAATCATTTTTGTTGCCCTCCGCTGGACTCTCTCCAATTTATCCACATCCTTCTTGTAGTGTGGGGCCCAAAACTGGACACAGTACTCCAAATGAGGCCTCACCAGTGCTGAGTAGAGGGGAATGATCACATCCCTCGATCTGCTGGAAATGCCCCTACTTATACAACTCAAAATGCCATTAGCCTTCTTGGCAACAAGGGCACACTGCTGACTCATATTCAGTTTTCCATCCACCGTAACCCCTAGGTCCTTTTCTGCAGAACTGCTGCCCAGCCATTCGGTCCCTAGTCTCTAGCAGTGCATGGGATTCTGCCGTCCTAAGTGCAGGACTCTGCACTTGTCCTTGTTGAACCTCATCATATTTCTTTTGGCCCAATCCTCTAATTTGTCTAGTTCCCTCTGTATCCTATCCCTACCCTCCAGCGTATCAACCACTCCTCCCAGTTTAGTGTCATCTGCAAACTTGCTGAGGGTGCAGTCCACACCATCCTCCAGATCGTTAATGAAGATATTGAACAAAACCGGCCCCAGCACCGACCCTTGGGGCACTCCACTTGATACCGGCTGCCAACTAGACATGGAACCATTGATCACTACCCGTTGAGCCCGACCATCTAGCCAGTTTTCTATCCACCTTACCATCCATTCATCCATACTTCTTTAACTTGCTGGCAAGAATACTGTGGGAGACTGTATCAAAAGCTTTGCTAAAGTCCAGAAATAGCACATCCACTGCTTTCCCCTCATCCACAGAGCCGGTTATCTCATCATAGAAGGCAATTAGGTTAGTCAGGCATGACTTGCCCTTGGTGAATCCATGCTGACTGTTCCTGATCACTTTCCCCTCCTTTAAGTGGTTCAAAATTGATTCCTTGAGGACCTGCTCCATGATTTCTCCAGGGACTGAGGTGAGACTGACTGGCCTGTAGTTCCCTGGATCTTCCTTCTTCCCTTTTTTAAAGATGGGCACTACATTAGATTTTTTCCAGTCATCCGGGACCTCCCCCGATCGCCATGATTTTTCAGAGATAATGGCCAATGGCTCTGCAATCTCATTGGCAAACTCCTTTAGCACCCTCGGATGCAGTGCATCCGGCCCCATGGATTTATGCTCGTCCAGCTTTTCTAAATAATCGCGAACTACTTCTTTCTCCACAGAGAGCTGGTCACCTCCTCCCCTTACCGCGCTGCAGAGTGCAGCTGTCTGGGAGCTGACCTTGTCTGTGAAGACAGAGGCAAAAAAAGCATTGAGTACACTAGCTTTCTCCACATCCTCTGTCACTAGGTTCCCTCCCTCATTCAGTAAGGGGCCCACACTTTCCTTGACTTTCTTCTTGTTGCTAACATACCTGAAGAAACCCTTCTTGTTACTCCTAACATCTCCGGCTAGCTGCAACTCCAAGTGTGATTTGGCCTTCCTAATTTCACTCCTGCATGCCTGAGCAATACTTTTATACTCCTCCCTGGTTATTTGTCCAATCTTCCACTTCTTGTAAGCTGTTTTTTTGTGTTTAAGACGAGCAAGGATTTCACTGTTGAGCCAAGCTGGTCGCCTGCCATATTTACTTTTCTTCCTACACATCGGGATGGTTTGTTCCTGCAACCTCAATAAGGATTCTTTAAAATACAGCCAGCTTTCCTCGACTCCTTTCCCCGTCATGTTATTCTCCCAGGGGACCTTGCCCATCAGTTCCCTGAGGGAGTCGAAGTCTGCTTTTCTGAAGTCCAGGGTCTCTGTTCTAATGCTCTCCTTTCTTCCTTGTGTCAGGATCCTGAACTCGACCATCTCATGGTCACTGCCTCCCAGGTTCCCATCCACTATTGCTTCCTCTACTATTTCTTCCCTGTTTGTGAGCAGCAGGTCAAGAAGAGCTTTTCCCCTAGTTGGTTCCTCCAGCACTTGCACCAGAAAATTGTCCCCTACACTTTCGAGAAACTTCCTGGATTGTCTGTGCACCGCTGTATTGCTCTCCCAGCAGATATCGGGGTGATTAAAGTCACCCATGAGAACCAGGGCCTGTGATCTAGCAACTTCTGTTAGTTGCTGGAAGAAAGCCTCGTCCACCTCATCCCCCTGGTCTGGTGGTCTGTAGCAGACTCCCACCACGACATTGCCCTTGTTGTTCATACTTCTAAATTTAATCCAGAGACTCTCAGGTTTTTCTGCAGTTTCATACTGGAGCTCTGAGCAGTCATACTGCTCTCTTACATACAACGCAACTCCCCGACCTTTTCTGCCCTGCCTATCCTTCCTGAACACTTTACATCCATCCATGACAGTGCTCCAGTCATGTGAGTCATCCCACCAAGTCTCTGTTATTCCAATTACATCATAATTCCTTGACTGTGCCAGGACTTCTAGTTCTCCCTGCTTGTTCCCCAGGCTTCTTGCATTTGTGTATAGGCATGTAAGATAACTCACTGATCGTCCTGGTGTCCCAGTATGGGGCAGGAGCCCTCCCCTCTTGCACTCACCTACTTGTGCTTTCTCCCGATATCCCACTTCCCCACTTACCTCTAGGCTTTAGTCTCCTTCCCCCGGTGAACCTAGTTTAAAGCCCTCCTCGCTAGGTTAGCCAGCCTGCTTGCAAAGATGCTCTTCCCTCTCTTCGTGAGGTGGAGCCCGTCTCTGCCTAGCAATCCTTCTTCTTGGAAGACCATCCCATGGTCAAAGAATCCAAACCCTTCTCTCCAACACCATCTGCGTAGCCATTCGTTGATTTCCACAATTCGACGGTCTCTACCCTGGCCTTTTCCTGCCACAGGGAGGATAGACGAGAACACCACTTGTGCCTCAAACTCCTTTATCCTTCTTCCCAGAGCCACGTAGTCTGCAGTGATACGCTCAAGGTCATTCTTGGCAGTATCACTGGTGCCCACGTGGAGAAGTAGGAAGGGATAGCGATCCGAGGGCTTGATGAGTCTCGGCAGTCTCTCCGTCACATCATGAATCCTAGCCCCTGGCAAGCAGCACACCTCTCGGTTTTCCCAGTCAGGGCGGCAGATAGATGACTCAGTCCCCCTGAGGAGAGAGTCCCCGACCACCACCACCCTCCTCCTACGCCTCTTGGGAGTGGTGGTCGTGGAACCCCCATCCCTAGGACGGTGCATCTCATGCCTTCCAATCAGTGGAGTCTCCTTCTGCTCTGTTCCCTCAGATGTATCCTCCACTCCACTCTCTGCACTAGTACCTGCAGAGAGGACATGAAAACGGTTGTGGAGTGGGAGGGCCACCCCGCCCGGTGCCAAGGCCGATAGGACATTGAAGAGGGAATCTGAGGCTTCCTCCACCTCCTTGGCCTGAAGGAGGAGGCTTCATGCCACCCTTTCCAATAATTCCTGGTGAGCTTTAGAGTCCTCCTGCGGAACAGAGGGAGGAGGTGCTGGAATTGCCTTATCGAGGAGGAGGAGGAGGAGGATGTGGGTGCGAGCTCTGTGTACCCACCCGTACTGGAGGTCCCACCACTTGGTTGTCCTCCAGGTGCGGAACCAAAGACGGGAAGCTGGGAAAGGGAGGCCAACGGTCTTTCCAAGGCTCCAGCCACTGAGCGAGCCCCCACCGGGGCTGCGCCGGGGGCCATAGGTACCACTGTGCTGGCCCAGTGCCACCGCACCTGCAGTGGCACTGGCGGAGCTAGCTGTTCAGCCTGACTAGCCTGTCCCATTGACCGATGACTACGAAGGAAGGCCAGGCTGGCGTATGACCTGTCCCTGGATCGGGAGGAGCGGTGGCATCGGGAACGGTGCTGACCACGAGACCATGATCCCAAAGTGGAAGAGCAGTACTGCTGGTAGCAGCTGCTCTGCGATTGCCTGGGACTGCGGGAGTGGTGCCATGGCGGGGTCCTGGAATGAGACGAAGAATGGGAACTGCGTCGACGCCTGTATTGCAACAGGCTACGGTAGCCTCTCAGAGACGAGGACCTCCAGTTCCTTCTGTCTCGGTTTCGACAGGATCTGGTCCCTCGACACAGAGCGGTGCCTGGAACCCCTGTCGGTCGGAACCCAGCCAGACAACCTGGTGGGGGTTGACGGGGACCGGTGCGGACTGCGCATGGGGCGGTCACTGAGAGGTGAAAGGCGTCGGGAACATTCCCTCAACTGCGAATGGTACTGATCAGGTGGCGACTGTGGAGATCCAAGCGGTGGCTTGCCTCTGGACCTGGGAGATAACCATGGCGGTGCCCCTGGTACTGGCAGAGACAGAACTTCCCGGGCCTGAGAGTCTCTGGATTAAGTTCAGAAGTGTGAGCAACAAGGGTGATGTCGTGGTGGGAGTCTGCTATAGACCACCAGACCAGGGGGATGAGGTGGATGAGGCTTTCTTCTGGCAACTAGCAGAAGTTACTAGATCGCAGGTCCTGGTTCTCATGGGAGACTTTAATCACCCTGATATTTGCTGGGAGAGCAATACAGCGGTGCACAGACAATCCAGGAAGTTTTTGGAAAGTGTAGGGGACAATTTCCTGGTCCAAGTGCTGGAGGAACCGACCAGGGGCAGAGCTCTTCTTGACCTGCTGCTCACAAACCAGGAAGAGTTAGTAGGGGAAGCAAAAGTGGATGGGAACCTGGGAGGCAGTGACCATGAGATGGTTGAGTTCAGGATCCTGACACAAGGAAGAAAGGAGAGCAGCAGAATACGGACCCTAGACTTCGGAAAAGCAGACTTTGACTCCCTCAGGGAACTGATGGGCAGGATCCCCCGGGAAAAGAACATGAGGGGGAAAGGAGTCCAGGAGAGCTGGCTGTATTTTAAAGAATCCTTACTGAGGTTGCAGGAAAAAACCATCCCGATGTGTAGTAAATAAGAATTAGTAAATATGGTAGGCGACCAGCTTAGCTTAACAGTGAAATCCTTGCTGATTTTAAATGCAAAAAAGCAGCTTACAAGAAGTGGAAGATTGGACAAATGACCAGGGAGGAGTATAAAAATATTGCTCAGGCATGCAGGAGTGAAATCAGGAAGGCCAAATCACACTTGGAGTTGCAGCTAGCAAGAGATATTAAGAGTAACAAGAAGGGTTTCTTCAGGCATGTTAGCAACAAGAAGAAAGTCAAGGAAAGGGTGGGCCCCTTACTGAATGAGGGAGGCAACCTAGTGACAGAGGATGTGGAAAAAGCTAATGTACTCAATGATTTTTTTGCCCCTATCTTCACAAACAAGGTCAGCTCCCAGAGTGCTGCACTGGGCAGCACAGTATGGGGAGAAGGTGACCAGTCCTCTGTGGAGAAAGAAGTGGTTCGGGACTACTTAGAAAAACTGGACGAGCACAAGTCCATGAGGCCAGATGCGCTGCATCCAAGGGTGCTAAAGGAGTTGGCGGATGTGATTGCAGAGCCATTTTCCATTATCTTCAATTATCTAATCATCAAAAAAGATACTTACAAAAAGTGGAAACTAGGTCAAATTACAAAGGATGAATACAAACACACACAAGTATGTAGGGCCAAATTAGAAAGGCTAAGGCACAAAATGAGATCAAACTAGCTGGACACAAAAGGGTAACAAGAAAACATTTAACAAATATATTAGAAGCAAGAGGAAGACCAAGGACAGGATCAGACCGTTACTCAATGAGGGGGGAAAAACAATAACAGAAGATGTGGAAACGGCAGAGGTGCTTAATGACTTCTTGGTTTTAGTTTTCACCAAGAAGGTTGGTGATGACTGGATGTCTAACAAAGTGAATGCCAGTGAAAATGAGGTAGGATCAGAGACTAAAATAGGGAAAGAACAAGTTAAAAATTACATAGACAAGGTAGATGTCTTCAAATCACCAGGGCCTGATGAAATGCATCCTAGAATACTCAAAGAGCTGACTGAGGAGATATCTGAGCCATTAGCGATTATCTTTGAAAAGACATGGAAGACAGGAAAGATTCCAGAAGACTGGAAAAGGGCAAATACAGTGCCAATCTATAAAAAGGGAAATAAGGACAACCCGGGGAATTACAGACCAATCATCTTAACTTCTGTACCTTGAAAGATTACGGAGCACACAATTAAGCAATCAATTTGCAAACACCTAGAAGATAATATGGTGATAAGTAACAGTCAGCATGTATTTGTAAAGAACAAATCATGTCAAACCAACCTGATAGCTTTCTTTCACAGGGTAACAAGGCTTGTGGATGAGGGAAGCGGTAGATGTGGTATATCTTGACTTTAGTAAAGCTTTTAATACTATCTTGCATGACCTTCTCAAACAAACTAGGGAAATCTGCTATAAGGTGGGTGCATAACTGGTTGGAAAACCACTCCCAGAGAGTAGTTATCAGTGGTTCAGTCATGCTGAAAGGGTATAATGAGTGGGGTCCCGCAGGGATCAGTTCTGGGTCCGGGTCTGTTCAATATCTTCACTCATTTAGATAATGGCATAGAGAGTACACTTATAAAGTTTGTGGATGATACCAAGCTGAGAGGGGTTGTAAGTGCTTTGGAGGATAGGATTAAAATTCAAAATGATCTGGACAAACTGGAGAAATGGTTTAAAGTAAACAAGATGAAATTCAATAAAGACAAATGAAAAGTACTCCACTAAGGAAGGAGCAATAAGTTGCACACATTCAAAATGGGAAATGACTGCCTAGGAAGGAGTACTGTGGAAGAGGTTCTGGGGGTCATAGTAGATCATAAGCTAAATATGAGTCAACAGGTCGGCACTGTTGCAAAAGAAGTGAATATCATTCTGGGATGTATTAGTGGGAGTGTTGTAAGCAAGACACGAGAAGTAATTCTTCCACTCTACTCCATGCTAATTAGGCCTCAGATGGAGTATTGTGTCCGGTTCCAGGCGCCACATTTCAGGAAAGATGTGGACAAATTGGAGAAAGTCCAGAGAAGAGCGACAAAAATGATAAAAGGTCTAGAAAACATTACCTATGAGGGAAGATTGAAAAAACTGGGTTTGTTTAGTCTGGAAAAGAGAAGACTGAGAGGGGACCATGATAACAGTCTTCAAGTACATAAAAGGCTGTTACAAGGAGGAGGGAGAAGAATTGTTCTTAACCTCTGAGGATAGGACTAGAAGCAATGGTCTTAAACTGAAGAAGGGAGGTTTAGTTTGGACATTAGGAAAAGTTTCCTAACTGTCAGAGTGGTTAAGCACTGGAATAAATTGCCTAGGGAGGTTGTGGTATCACCACCATTGTCTAAACTGCTCTTAAAAATCTCCAAACACGTGTCAGGGATGGTCTAGATAATACTTAGTCCTGCCACGAGGTCCCTTCCAGTTCTATGATTCTACATTGTGGCCAAAAAGGGCTAATGCATAACCAGGGGAATCTCAAGTAGGCGTAAAGAGGTTATTTTTTACCTCTATATTTAGCGCTGCTGCGACCACTACTGGAATGTGTCCTGCTCTGGCATCCACAGTTCAAGAAGGATGTTTATCAGTTGGAGAGGGTTCAAAGAAGAGCCACAAGAATGATAAAAGGATTAGAAAACGTGCCTTATACTGATAGACACAAGGAGCTCAATCTATTTAGCTTAGAAAAGAGAAGGTGAAGGGATGACTTGATCACAGTCAATAAGTACTTACGTGGGGAACAAATATTGAATAACAGGCTCTTCAATCTAGTAAAGAAAGGTCTAACATGACCCAGTTGCTAGAATTTGAAGCTACACAAATTCAGAGCAGAAATAAGGCATACATTTTTAATGAATAAGTAATTAACCACTGGAACAGTTTACCAAGGATCATGGTGGATTTTCCATCACTGACAATTTTTATATCAAGATTGGATGTTTTTCTAAAAGATATACTTTAGGAATTATTTTGGTGAAGTTCTATGGCCTGTGATATACAGGAGATTATACTAGATGACCATAATGATCCCCTTCTGGCCTTAGAATCTATGAATAAGGCTATGATTTTTTTACTTCTACCTGAGATGGGTGATAGCTTCAGGGTACCCCTGCCACGCAGCGGGAGACCCCCAGCACTGGCAGGGACCCCCCAGCACTCCCAGCAGACCCTGCAGCTGAGCTTCCCAATTTGTCAGATATTTTTAGTAAAAGTCACAGACAGGTCACAGGCTTCCATGAATTTTTCTTCACTACCTGTGACCTGTCTGTGACTTTTACTAAAAATATCTGAGACAAAATCTTAGCCTTATCTATGAATCTAGGACTCCAGCAGCCATGGGCAATGGCAGCATTCCCTTCTCAGCCCATGCAGGCTTTGCTATCCTTCTGAAGGTTAGCAATAGGCACACTCCAACCCCGAGCCCTCCAAACATCTCCCTGTAGTACCCAGCCCCTGGTCCATTGGACATTCAGTATCACAGATACACTATTCCCAAAGGAATAGTACACCTCAGTTTTCCAGGTACACCTCAGGATCACTGCTCTGCTTAATTTACAGCTCTTAGAATTGTTTACAGTAAAAACAAGTATAAGTTTATTTAGCCAAGAAAAGAGCTTCAAGTAATAGCAAGTAGGTAGAAGTACTGGAGACAATTGGTTACATCTAACACAAAATAATAGATCTTAAACTAATTTTGATGGAATATATGGGCTAAAAGGTGTTAACATAACTCAGTCACTGTCCAACATTAAACAATTGGAAATGAGGTTCTGGGTTTCTCATGCAGAAACCTCAGCCTGCTTAGTACCATGACAAGCATACAATTAAACAGTGCTTTAATCTTTTAATAAAGATACAGAAAAGAAGGAAAAACAATTAAAGCCTTTGAAATGTAAAGTATTAAGTAAGGCTTTCGTTTTAACAACATTTTTTGTTCTCTCCCCCTTTAGCAGGAGAGAGTTTTCTAAAGCAAAACCCCTTTTGTTTGACAGTCTCCAAGATGCTACCAAAGGTGGTGGTAACTCCCGTTCTGAGTAAAAGAGAAGTGAGCTGAGACAGGCTGAAGCTGGCTTCTTTGGAGCTGAGCCAGGTGGATCCTTAGGCTCAGCTCCAGCTAAGTAGGTCACTGCTTTATGAATCAAGTATGGTCCTTTTGCCGCTCCTGGAGGGGATCAGTGCCTGAAACAAGTCTCCTGGAATGCTCCATGCTCAGAGAACCTGTTTGGGGCTTTTTGGTTGCAAGACCCTCCCTTGCAGAACATTGCCTGCAGCTAGTTCTGGAGCTCTTTCCTAGCCCATGGTGTTAAGGTCCTGCACATGTAGCAGACAAGTGCCCTTCCATGGGGCAAGCTTAACATATTTCCCACTTCAGATGCCCATGTGGAGAACAGCCGGAACAAGAGGTGCAAGTCTCTTGGAGGTCTGATCTGCTATATCAGACCCAAGGACTCATGACAAGAGCACAAACAGCCACACAGGTGCCAAAATGTATTTAAAAATCAGAATTTGGAGCAAATAAACTAGAACCAACTAGAATTGACTAAAACAAACAAAAGACTTTAAGAATGAAAAAGCCCTGGGAACAAAGTTCCAAAAACCCAGGTCAAGAAAGCTGAGTGAGGTTCCACATCTGCTCGCTATTGTGATTGGAAGTAAATGAAATATATGAGACACCCTCACCCTGTTTCTATTCTAACTCTTTGAGCATTCTGAGCCGTGAGGGCGGGGAAAGGGGACACACAAGGACGCTCCAACAAGCCCTGCTTTCTAGATGTTTTCACCTATCCCCACTGCACAGTTGGTGCATCCCATGAATGGAAACATACAGAGGATGCTCAAAGAAAAACTTGTGCTTTCCACTCTAATACATTTGACCCACCTGCTTTCAGATGCTGTGACCCCACTCCTCCACTCTGGCTCCTCCCTGACTGAATTCCAAGCTTCCAATTTCCCTATAATATGAAGGGAACTCCATCCTTGCTCACCTGCCTTTGGTGTTGCTCCTCTATGACCTGCGACTTGGACAGGGGTGACTTCACACAATCTTGCACAATCCTTTGCAAGTGACTTAGCTGCTGGTCTTTGTCCGCCAAGGCCATAAAGTACTGCTCTTTTGCCCTCTTGTTCTGCATCTCCCATGTGGTCTTCTCCTGTCTGCAAAGCAACATATAGTCGACATTAGAGGGCACTTCCTACAGTATGTCCTGCATAGTCACCTGCGGTACTCAGGAAGCCCAGCACAGGCCTAGCAGGGGAACAGTCTCATTACTCCCCACAGTTAACCTGTGCCAGGAGAGTTTCTTTGCAACAAGACACTGCTGCTTAGAGACAGAGACACCCAACTCACACAGTTGAGGACTTAAACAGAGCAGGTTTCAGGAAGCCATTTTGCAGTTGGCTTGGGGGCTGCAGCATGTTCACTGCTACACACTTACAGTACCCCTGGACAATATGTTTTCCTTTGTCTTCAGACAGCTTGGACTAGACTGTGATAAACAACTCGTGTCAGTCTGCAAGGCAGGGATGAAAGGTAAATCAGTCTTCTCACTGGCTGGTTAATTTTTAAGGACAGACTGCTGTGTGAATATTTATGGACTGCATTTGTTAAGGGTGACAGCAGCATGGGTTGGGCATCAAACTAATAAAATAAAGAATTACTTACTGCAGAAGCCATCCTTACTTATGGCTAACACAAATTAGGTTAACAATCTACGGGGCCTCAGAGAAGAAACTGGTCACCAGCGGAGGAGGGAGAAATTTGCTCCCACGTTCTAGTACTGCATAAATTAGGTATAATATTGGATGGGGGCAGTTATACATTCCTCTGCAATATGCAGTACTAGCCACCGTTGGAGGCAAGAAACAAAATTAGAAGAGTTCCAGAATGACAGTTTCATATAACCACCTGACCTCATCCTCCAGCCATCCGCTCTATTCCCAATGGGACCCCCCAAATCTTGCGTCAAGGAGATTATTTGCCCCCATGGACCCATATGCAGAAGGGCTGTTCTCACCTGAGCTGGTCGAGCTCCTGTTGGCAGGACAGCATTTCCTGCCTCAGTTGTTCTTGGAGACAATACTGTTTATCAGCCTCTTGCTGATACTCCTGCAGTTGAGCCTTTAAGTGAGAGATCTCAGCTGTTTCCATGCCAATCTGCAGGTACTGCTGCTGCAGATTCTTCAGCTCTGTCAACTTTAATCAAAGGAAAACAGCAGAATGACAAATCCTGTAACTGATGCCGAATAGACAGGCAAGGTTTTTTAAATTATTTACAGGAATTCCTAAGGTGGTCTTCACTATGGCATCTGGAGAAGGTGGTCACATCCAGCAGTCAGGCAGGGCTTATGGAGTGAGCCACCACTTACTAGACAAGTCCCGCTAAAAGCAGCTCAGAACAGCATCAGTGCTGGTGAATTGGCCAATCTTGATTTAAAAATTGCCAGAAACAAAGAACCCAGCACAGTCCTTAGTAAGTTGTTCTAATAGCTAATTACCCTGTTAAAATTTACACCTTATTTCCAGTCTGAATTTGTCTAGCTTCAACTTCCAACCAATGGATCTTGGTACATCTTTGCTAAATTGAAGAGTCCATTATCAAATATTTGTTCCCCATGTAAGCAGTAAATAAACTGTGATCATCACCTCTTAGCCTTCTCTTCACTAAGCTAAAGGACTTGATACCCTTGAGTTTAATCACTATAAAGCACGTTGTGAAAGGGTCAGGCCAGATAGCTATGGGAGAGTACTACAGGAAGTCAGAGCAGGAGCAGGTGGTGATGGCGTTGCACCACCAGGGAGCTGAGCTCCAGGATGGCCACGATATAGTCACTGGGCGTCTCCTGCAGTTGCTGTTGTAGCTGAAGACACATTTCTGCAAACTGTTCAGGGTCATGAGGCTGACCTGTCCAGGGATGCAGAGACTGACATCACCAGCCAGCACCACTTGGCATGCATGATGTCAGTGCTCTGAGTCCCTTTTCCTTTGGTAACTGAACAGCGGTTACTCTAGGTTAATTAGGACACCAGAGGCTAATCAAAGGCCTGCCAGAAGCTGTTAAAAGCCTCACCTGCGGGCAGCTAGGCGTGCGTGATAGGAGCGGTGGGAGGAAAGTGTGCTACTGGAGAGCTGGGTGGTGCAGATGCTGACAAGCACCAGGAGGGAAAACCCCACAGGTACAGGAGGCGAAGTGCAGGGGAAACCCTACCCAACATGATGAACAATCCTTCTGTGCCCCAGAGGTCTGAGGGGCCTGGTTTGTTGCCACTGTGCCCGGAGGGGCTACCAGAGACTAAGAGGCTTCCCTCCCACTTCCTCATCAGGGAGGCTGGAAGGAACCGTGCTCAGGCAAGATGTGGACAGCAAGCCCAGGGACATGGAGAAATTCTGAGGTAGAGAGGAATACACCGGCCCACCACTAAGTGGTGTAGTAAGAGGAGGCCCTGAGATATAAACCTTGGTAT
Organism: Mauremys mutica; assembly: GCF_020497125.1. NCBI lineage: Eukaryota > Metazoa > Chordata > Testudines > Geoemydidae > Mauremys > Mauremys mutica. The sequence continues at coordinate 128,033 of NC_059072.1, read as the reverse complement.
CAAGGCCCGGTATGAGGCCTAAGGCCTGAACTAAAGTAATGGTCAAGACTTTGCTAACATAAAGCAAAGTTAAGCTGTGAGCCAGAGGCAGGCCCTGCTCACAGAAGCTGGCAAGGAAAGGGCTGATGCTGCAAGAAGATACGTACCTAAAAGGTACTGAACACTAGATATCAGAACATTCACATACTTGTACATTCCACACAAGTAACAAGGAACAGGCTGACCCATCCCAATGACAGGACCAAAAGGGTAATATGATGGATAGAGTTATTTTGTTTGAACCAACATGTACAAGGTGAGAGGCGGCACCTTACCACGTAGAGGGGTTGTACCTTGCTACGTGGAAGGGTTGCACCTCAATACGTCAGGAGTGATGTGTAACTTGTTTGTACTTGTGTATAAGAATGCATCCCTGGGGTGGTGTCTTTGTCCGGCCGAGGGGGCAGTGGAAAGTCCCACCACTGACTGAGCCGAGTTCATTGACCATGGGCACATAGTAGTAGTATGCCCGGTAGACTAAGTAATTTACGGGGAACTATCGTTGTGTCCAATACGGCAATAAACCTGGCCGACGTGCCTTCGTACCTTATTGGACGCTGTGGTCATTGGGGGTTTTCTCGGGATCTGCTGTGTCAGCTATCTGCGCAGAGCTGGGACAGCACACAGAGGGAACACACGCACGCAGCCGAGTGATATCAACATTGGAGAAAGCAGAGCACCATACCGGTAGCACTCTGACAACAAGTGGAAGCACAGAACCCGCCAAGGCAGAGGAGCGCTGTCACTACGTTTTCTAATGCCATGTCTACAGTAGCACTTATGAACCCCACCCCCCAACCCCTAAGCGACATAAGTTTTGCCAGCATAAGCGCTCATGTGCACAGTACTATGTTGGTAGGAGAAGCAAGTCTAAGGGGAAAAACAATTGAAGACAGTTGGCAGTTTTTCAAAGAGACATTATTAAGGGCACAAGAGCAAACTATCCCACTGCATAGGAAATATAGGAAGTATGGCAAGAGACCACCTTGGCTTAACCAGGAGATTTTCAATTACCTAAAACTCTTTTTTGAGTCCTACAAAAAGGGGAAATTCGGTCAAATTACAAAGGATGAATATAAACAAATAACACAAGTATGTAGGGACAAAATTAGAAAAGCCAAGACACAAAACAAGATCAAACTAGCTAGAGACATAAAAGGAAACAGGAACACATTCTACAAATACCTTAGAAGCAAGAGGAAGACCAAGGACAGAGTAGGCCAATTACTCAATGAGGGGGAGAAAGACAGTAGCAGAAAATGTGGAAATGGCAGAGGTGCTCAATGACTTCTTTGTTTCAATTTTCACCAAGAAGGTTGGTGGCGATTGGATGTCTAACATAGTGAATGCCAGTGAAAATGAAGTAGGATCAGAGAGTCTAAAATAGGGAAAGAACAAGTCAAAATTTACTTAGACAAGTTAGATGTCTTCAAATCACCAGGGCCTGATGAAATGTATCCTAGAATACTTAAGGAGCTGACTGAAGAGATATCTGAGCCATTAGCAATTATCTTTGAAAAGTCATGGAAGAAGGGAGGGATTCCAGAAGACTGGAAAAGGACAACCCAGGGAATTACAGACCAGTCAGCTTAACCCTTGAAAGATAATGGAGCAAATAATTATGCAATCAATTTGCAAACACCTAGAAGATAATAAGGTGATAAATAACAATCAGCATGGATTTGTCAAGAATAAATCGTGTCAAACCAACCTGATAGCTTTCTCTGACAGAGTAGCAAGCCTTGTGGATAGGGGGGGGAGTAGCAGATCTTGACTTTAGCAAGGCTTTTGATACAGTCTCGCATTACCTCAAAAACAAACTAGTGAAATACAACCTAGATGGAGCTACTATGAATGTTGAGTTGTAACTGGTTGGAAAATCGTTTCCAGAGAGTAATCATCAGCGGTTTACAGTCATGCTGGAAGGACATAATGAGTGAGGTCCTGCAGGGACCAGTTCTAGGTCCGGTTCTGTTCAATATCTTCATCAATGATTTAGATAATGGCATAGAGAGTACACTTATAAAGTCTGCAGACTATACCAAGCTGGGAGAGGTTGCAAGTGCTTTGGAGGACAGGATTAACATTCAAAATGATCTGGACAAACTGGAGAAATGGTTTAAAGTAAACAAGATGAAATTCAATAAGGACAAATGCAAAGTACTCCACTAAGGAAGGAGCAATAAGTTGCACACATACAAAATGGGAAATGACTGCCTATGAAGGAGTACTGCGGAGGAGGTTCTGGGGGTCATAGTAGATCATAAGCTAAATATGAGTCAACAGGTCAGCACTGTTGCAAAAGAAGTGAATATCATTCTGGGATGTATTAGTGGGAGTGTTGTAAGCAAGACACGAGAAGTAATTCTTCCACACTACTCCATGCTAATTAGGCCTCAGATGGAGTATTGTGTCCGGTTCCAGGCGCCACATTTCAGGAAAGATGTGGACAAATTGGAGAAAATCCAGAGAACAACAACAAAATGATTACAGGTCTAGAAAACATGGCCTATGAGGGAAGACTGAAAAAAATTGGGTTTGTTTAGTCTGGAGAAAAGGAGACAGAAAGGACATAACAGTTTTCAAGTACATAAAAGGTTGTTACAAGGAGGAGGGAGAAAAATATTTCTCCTTAACTTCTGAGGCTAGGACAAGAAGCAATGGGCTTAAATTGCAGCAAGGGTGATTTAGTTTGGACATTAGGAAAAACTTCCTGTCAGAGTGATTAAGAACTGGAATAAATTGCCTAGGGAGGTTGTGGAATCTCCATCATTGGGGATTTTTAAGAGCAGGTTGGACAAAATCCTGACAGTGATGGTCTAGATAATACTCAGTCCTGCCTTGAGTGCAGGGGACTGTGCTAGATGACCTCTTGAGGTCCCTTCCAGTTCTATGATTCTATATTCATAAGAAAACTATGAAAATGTGGTCTTCATGAAATTAGTATAAAGTGAGTGGACTACTGATTGAAAAAAGACATACCCAAAGAGTACTTGCCAACGGTCCCCAGTCAAACGAGGAGTACCTATCAAGTGAGTGGGTCCCACATTGTTCTGTCCTGGGTCTTGTACTATTCAATATTTTCATTAACAACTTGGATGATAAAGTAGAGAGTACATTTACAACATTTGCAGATGACATCAAGATGACAGGGGTTGCAAATATTTTGGAGAACAGGATTAGAACTCAATCTAATCCAATCTTAATTGGAGAGGGATGAGGGAGGGTAGTGGAGCACCCACAGGAACAACCATCTTGAAGAACCCCAGTTACTGCACAAGATGAGTAACTCTTCTTTTTTGAGGTGTGTTCCTGTGGGTACTCCACTTTAGGTGCCTGTTGGGCAGTCTCTCTCAGTGGAAGGGAGGGGCTTCAGAGTTGCATTATAGATGGTGGATAACACAGCAAGCCCAAAGCGAGCATCTGATGCTGATTGTTGCTCTATAGCATAGTGTTTCATGAATGTGCGGACTGATGCCCAGGTTGCTGCTCTGCAAATGTCAGTAATAGGTACATTGTTGAGAAAAGCCACAGATGCTTCCTGTGCTCTGGTAGAGAGTACTCCTGCTGGGGCTTGTAGGTGACTCTTTTGGTAACAAAGGTAGATGTATCCCGATATCCATTTGGACAGTCTCTGTTTTGAGATTGTTTGTCCTATTGAGCATTCTGTTATGGAGACAAATAGTCTCATGATTTCCTAAATGTTTTTGTTCTTTCAATGTAGAAAGTCAAAGTTCTGCGAATGTCCAATGTGTGAAGTGATGCCTCCCTTTTGTCTGCATATGTATTTTTGAAAAACACAGGTAAGTAAATGTGTTGGTTCAAATGAAAGGGGGAGGTGACTTTGGGTAGGAACTTAGGGTGTGGTCTTAAAGTAACTTTATCTTTAAAGAACATTGTGTAAGGGGGATGCGCCATTAGGGCACCTAGTTCTCTCACCTGGCTGGCGGATGTGATGGCGATGAGGAAGGCCACCTTCATAGATAGGTGGAGTAATGAGCAGGTAGCGAGGAGCTCAAATGGCTTTCCCAAGAGTCAGCGTAAGATGAGGTTGAGGTCTCACATGGATGGCAGGTTCCTTGTTGTGGTGTAAGTGTTCTCAATGCCTCTCAGTGTTTAGTCGTTGGGTGAACAAATATGGTGACTCCATCCACTTTCTTGTGGAAGGCTGTAATAGCCGCCACGTATACCTTGATAGAGCTTGTGGACAGCCCCAATTTTTTTAGTTCTAATATGTAACCCAGGACCCTTGGTAACAAGCAAGATATAGGCACAAATCTGTCTATCTTGGCACCAAGTGTTGAACCGTTTCCAGTTCTGGATATATGTGTTTCTTCTACTTGTTCTACAGCTGTTCAGTAATAGGTCTTTTACTTCCTCCAAACAGGCAGTCTTGACCCATCTTAGCCACGGAGCAGCCAGGCCTTTAGGTGGAGAACTGTGAGGTTGGGATGGTGGACATGTCCCACATCTTGTGAGAGGTGGTGAGGTATTAGGGGAAGAGTTTGAGGTGGGCATATCACCATCCTCAGAAGGTATGGGAATCATGTTTGCCTGGGTCATGTTGGCACTATTATGATTACTTTGGATTTGTCTTTCTGGATCTTGTGTATGACACGGGTTAAGAGTGGGGTCGGAGGAAATGCATACATTAATGGTGCATGTTTTGAGCAGGGGGTTGGACTAAATGACCTCCTGAGGTCTCTTCCAACCCTAATTTTCTATGATTCTATGATCCCATATGATGAGAGCCTTGCCTAGGGAGAGGGCTCGCAATCCTGCTCTGGAGCAATATCATGGTCACTTGGTATTCTGGGCTGTTGCAAAGAGGTCTATGGTAGGGAATCCCCATCGTTTGCATACTGTATGTAGAGCACTGGGATCTATCTCCCATTCGTGGCTCTGTGCAAAATCTCGGCTTAAGGCTGTTGAGTTTTGGCATCCCAGCAGGTAGGATGCCAACATGTGGATGTTGTTGCTGATGCACCAATTCCAGAGCCATATCACTTCTGTGCAAACGGATTGCGATCGTGCACCCCTTTGGCGGTTTATGTAAGACATGCACGCTACATTGTCCGTGAGGATCCTTATGGCTTTGTTTTTTATTAGAGGTAGAAAGTGACTGCATGTGTGGCGGACTGCCATTAGCTCCAGCAAGTTTATGTGCATGTTGGACTCCAAAGGGGACCATCGGCCTTGGACTGTGTTGTTGAGTAAAATGAGCTCCCCAGCCTATTAGAGAGGCATCTGTGGTGATTGTCATTGTTGGGGTCCTTTGTAGAAATGGGGCCCCTGCATAGATGTTTCTTGATTGTGTCCATCATTTGAGTGAGTCCTTTACCTTCCTCAGCATCATGAGCCATCTGCTTAGGTGGAGTCTGTGTGGAGAGTACACTGTTTGAAGCCAGGCCTGCAGGCAACTCATGAAGTCTGGCATGTTCGACAACAAATGTCGCTGCTGCCATATATCCTAGTAGCTGGAGACATGTCCTGGCCAATATTTGTGGACTGTCTGTCACTGCTGAAATTAAGTTGATGAGTCTGGTAAAGAGTGGTTGAGGTAGTGTCGCTGTTGCACAGATGAGGCAAGCTCCAATAAATCCTAGTATCTGGACGGGGGTCAGTGTGGACTTCTGCCTATTTATTTGTAGCCCTAAGTTTGTGAAGGGTATTATTGTGCTCTGTGGGGCGCTTATTGAAGAGGGATAGGGAAAGAGGGTGGATAGTTGGGATAGAGGTAAAGGGGATGGAATAACTGTTTTGGATAATTTCCAAAACCCGTCTGTTGTGATGGTGTTCCAGGCTCGGTAAAATGGTGGCAGATGATCTCTGAATGGATGGGAGACAGTTTCTGTTTCCTGAGTTAGAGAGTATGGTGGTCTCGTGCCCGTGATCACACCTTCAAAATTGTTGTCTCAAGGTGGACTGCTGGGATGTCAAGGGTTGATTTTGGTCTTGCCGACATCTGTTTAGTCTTTGTTTATGCCATTGGTCGTACTGTCTGTGGGCTTGTGTGTAAAATATCTGGATATAATACCTGCCCTATTTCTTTTTATTTGCAGGTGTGTAGATGCCCAGAGATTTTAAGGTTGCCCTTGAGTCCTTAAGGGTGTGGAGGGACTCATCTGTTTTAGCTACAAATAACTTTGGGCCTTTGAAGGGCAGATCCTCGACACTTGACTGGACTTCCCTGGGAAATCCCAAAAGATGTAGCCAACATGCATGGCACATGACAACAGATGTTGCGATGGATTGTGGGCTGTGTCTGCAGAGTCAAGTGAGGCCTGTAGTGCCGTCCTGGTGATATTAGCCTTGAACTGTTCTTTTTTTATCCTCGGGTAAATGGTCAATAAATTCTGACATTTTTGAGAAAACTTTGAGAGTACATTTGGCCAGTAAAGCCTCGTAATTCGCTATATGAAATTGTAATGTGGCAGAAGAATATGTCTGAGACCGAAGAGGTCTAGCCTCTTCTAGTCTTTGTCACATGGGGTTGCTCTGGTGTGGTGCTGTTTCCTCCTCTCATTTAGTGCCTCCACTACCAAGGAGTTTGGCGTGGGGTGTGTAAACAAAAATTCTGCTCCCTTAGATGCTATATTGTACTTTCTGTCCTATCTTTTGCAAGATAGTGTTGCAGTTGTGGGTGTCTGCCAGATGGTTTTGGCAGGCTCCATAATAGCATCATTGATCAGTAGCACAATCTTAGTTTAGGTCGATGTCTGGAATATGTCTAAACAGTTTATGTTGTCACTCCAGCATCTCTTTGAGGGATATGTCCAGTGACTCTGCCACCCTTTTAAAGAGTTCCTGGAACTGCTTGAAGTCATCCCCTGTTGTGGGAAGTGGGGGCATTATCGTTTCGTCTGGTGACAAATATGACAAGTTAGGCAGTGGTGAGGCTTCCTGATCTAAGATTTCCTCCAGTTTCCTCAGTCATTTCTTCCTGTGTCTCTGAGGGCGGTGGGAGAGGTGGTGATGGCGATTGTGAAGCTCTTGATCTTGATGGGCTAGGGGCCCTCCGATTCCAGAGTTAAGGAGACTATCAGGTCTGTATGTTGCAAGAACTGATGTGGCACCGGGAGCGTCGGTGCCAGAGTTGGCATTGCTGGCAGTGCCTGCTTCGGGTCTTTTACTCTCTGAGTGCTCATGGTGCCAGAAGGATCTGATAGAGGACTTGTTAGGATGCGATTGCTTTACTGGGAATTCACTAAGAAAAAGCAATGTCTGAGTCTGGTTTTTGTGTGGCATTTTTAGGTACAGGCTCTTTGGTGGAGGTTGTTGAGCAGGATCTCTGTCAAAGGCTGCTAATGGTGACCATTGGCCCGGAGGGGTCCTCGACTCGGGGTCTGAGGCCGGTCTCAAGCATTTCTCCGTCATCAGAAGTTTTAATTGTAGGTCTCTGACCATCCTTGTTCTAGCTGTAAGGTTTCGGCAGCGTGGGCACTTTTGGGGAACGTTAGTCTCACCGAGACAGTGGACGCAATGTGTGTGTCCATCCGAGATCAGAATTGATAGTCTGCAAGTCAGACAGCGTTTAAAGCCGGGTGATCCAGGCATGCCGGAGATACACCGTTTTTGCTAAAAGGGAGTAGTAACTTGGAAGGATTCTAACTTATCTTCCTACTCTAAGGGGATAGAGGAGAATAATTTCTTTTTGGATAAAGAATAAAGAAGTAAGGGTAGTAACCCTGATAACTAACTACTACAAGCTATGTTTTCTATTGGAAATTAGGTGCTGCTAAGTTGTTCCAACTCAAGCCAAAGACAGTAGAGAAGGAACTGAGGGACAGTTGGTCACGCGGTGCTATGTAACTGCCTTGAGTGGCACAAGACCATGAGGGTGTCTCTGGTTTCAGGCACAGGGCGCACAGACTCCTAAAATGGAGCACCCACAGGGACATTCCTTGAAGAAGAATAACTGGCTAGGCAGCAGTACTGCAGAAAAGAAGCTGGGGGTTATAGTGCATATGAGTCAGCAGTGATGATGCTGTTGAGAATAATGCAAATGTCATTCTGGGACGTATTAACAGGAATGTCATATTAAGACATGGGAGGTAATTGTTCCACTCTACTTGGCATTGGTGAGGCCTCACGTGGAGTACTGTGACCAGTTTTGGGCATCACACTAAGAAAGATGTGGAGAAACTGGAAAGAGTGTCAATTTTTTTGATAAGATAAGAGGCTTAGAAACATGACCTATGAGGAAAGGTTGAAAGAACTAGGAATGTTTAGTCTAGATGTCCAGCTAATAGGCCTAGAATGACCCAAGTCATAGCTCAGTGGTTTGTTATAAAAAAGATGGTAATCAATTGCTCTCCATATCCACAGAGGGTAGGACAAGAAGTAAATGGCTTAATTTGCAGCAAGGGAGACTTAGTTTAGATATTACAAGGATAGTTAAGCACTGGAACAGGTTACCTAGGATGTTGTGGAATCCCCATCATTGGAGGTTTTTAAGAACAAGTTAGCTAAATCTATTAGGGATTGCCTACGTATACTGAATCCTGCCTGAGCGCAGGTGAATGGACAATATGGATTGTTCAACATCTTTTTTAATTACCTGGATGATGGGATAGATTGCACCCTCAGCAAGTTCACGGATGACTGTAAACTGGAGGGAGAGGTAGATATGCTGGAGGGTAAGGATAGGGTCCAGAGTGACCTAAACAAATTGGAGGATTGGGCCTAAAGAAATCTGATGAGGTTCAACAAGGACAAGTGCAGAGTCCTGCACTTAGGATGGAAAAATCCCATCCACTGCTACAGGCTAGGGACCGACTGGCTAAGCAGCAGTTCTGCAGAAAAGGACCTGGGGATGACTTACAAGGAGAGGCTGAGGGATTTGGGCTTGTTTAGTCTGCAGAAGAGAAGAGTGAGGAAGGATTTGATAGCAGCCTTCAGCTACCTGAAGAGGGGTTCCAAAGAGGATGGAGCTTGGCTGTTCTCAGTGGTGGCAGATGACAGAACAAGGAGTAATGGTCTCAAGTTTCAGTGGGGGAGGTCTAGGTTGGATATTAGGAAACACTATTTCACTAGGAGGGTGGTGAAGCACTGGAATGGGTTACTTAGGGAGGTGGTGGAATTTCTACCCTTATAGATTTTTTAGGCCCAGCTTGACAAAGCCCTAGTTGGGATGATTTAGTTAATGTTGGTCCTGGTTTGAGCAGGGGGGTGAACTAGATGACCTCCTGAGGTCTCTTCTAACCCTAATCTTCTATGATATGATCTATTGCACTCCTTTCCTGCCCTGAATTTCTAGGATTAGCCCTTTTGGCTACCAAGTTGCACTGGGAGCTCATGTTCACCTGATTAAAAAAGACTTGAGGATTGTGGTAGATAGAGTCACTGCTTCGCAGGATAGAGTCCCCCATCCTGTATGTATTGCCTACATTCTTTGTTCCTAGATATATATATTACATTTTGTAATATTAAAATGCATATTGTTTGCTTGCATTCAGCTTAGCAACAGATCCAGATCATTCTGTATCAACGATCTGTCCTCTTCATTATTTACCACTCCCCCAATCTTTAGGTCATCTGCAAATTTCATCATTAATGATTTTGTTTTCTTCCAGGTCATTGATAAAAAATGTTAAATAATATAGGGCCAAAACTGATTCCCATGGGACCCACCTCAGAAAAGCACAATATCAATGATTAGTTCCCATTTACAGTAACATTTCAAGACCTGTCATTTAGCCAGTGATTCATACATTTAATGTATGCCATGTTATAAAATTAACATTCTAGTTTTTTAATCAAAATGTGGTACCAAGTCAAATGCTTTACAGAGGTCTATTACATCAACACTATTACCTTTATCAACCAAACGTATCCTATCACAAAAAAAGTATCAGGTTAGTTTGACAGGATCTATTTTCCATAAACCCATGTTGATTTGCATTCATTATATTACCTTCCATTAATTCTTTACTAATTGAGTCCTGTATTAATTTTTTTGTTGTTTTAAAAGGATTGATGTCCAGCTAATAGGCCTAGGATGACCCAAGTCATCCCGTTTACCCGCTTTAAATACTGGCACATTAGCTTTCCTTCAGTCTTCTAGAACTTCCCCACTGTTCCAAGAGGTAGTGAATATTAACATTAGGGTCCAGTGAGCTCCTCAACCTGCTAATTTAAACATGTTTAACTTTAGCAGCTGCTGTTTAACATCTTCCTGAGATATTCACAGAATCATAGGGTTAGAAGGGTTATATCAAGGGTCGGCAACCTTTCAGAAGTGGTGTGCCGAGTCTTCATTTATTCACTCTGATTTAAGGATTCACGTGCCAATAATACATTTTAATGTTTTTAGAAGGTTTCTTTCTATAAGTCAATAATATATAACTAAACTATTGTTGTTGTATGTAAAGTAAATAAGATTTTTAAAATGCTTAAGAAGCTTCATTTAAAATTAAATTAAAATGCAGAGCCCCCTGGACCGGTTGCCAGAACCCGGGCAGTGTGAGTGCCACTGAAAATCAGCTTGTGTGCTGCCTTTGGCACGCGTGCCATAGGTTGCCTACCCCTGGGTTATATAGTCTAATCCCCTCCCAAGATGCAATATTTGTTCTCTTTAAACTATCCAAGACACATGGCTATCCAGCCTCCTTTTGAAAACCTTCAGCGAAGGAGCTTCCACAACCTCCCTAGGCAGTCTGTTCCATTGTCCTACTGTTCTTACAGTTAGGAAGTTTCCCCTGAGATTTAATCTAAATCTGCTATGCTGTAGTTTGAACCAATTGCCTCTCGTCCTGCCCTCCTTGGCAAAAGAGAACAACTTTTCTCTATCTTTTTATGGCAGCCTTTCCAGAATTTGAAGACTGCTATCATATCCCCCATAATCTCCTCTTTTGCAAACTAAACATACCCAGTTCCTTCAGCCTTTGCTCATATGGCTTGCATCATGGAGGATAGGTCCATCAATGGCTATTAGCCAGGATGGGCAGGGATGCAAAACCATGCTCCGAAATGTCCCTAGCCTCTGTTTGCCAGAAGCTGGGAATGGGTGACAGCTACTGAGATCACTTGATGATTACCTGTTCTGTTAATTCCCTCGGGGGCACCAAGCATTAGCCACTGTGCGAAGACAGAATACTGGGCTAGATAGACCTTTGGTCTGACCCAGTATGGCCATTCTTGTGCTCTTATTTCATTCCTTTGATCATCTTTGTCACTCGCCTCTGAATCCTTTCCAGTTTTTCTACATCCTTTCTATACATTGGTGACCAAAAGTGGACATTGTACCTTAGGTGAGGCCTACCCAATGGCCAGTAAAGTAGTAATGCCTCTGTTAATGCAATCTAAAATTGAATTTGCCTTTTTTTGCAACATCATCACATTGTTGATTCATATTGCGATTGTGAGCCACCACAAGCCCCAGATCCGTCTCAGCAGTGCTGCTGCCAACCCAGTTTTCTGTATTTGTGTATTTGGCTTTTCTTCCCTAAATGTAGCACCTTACATTTGTCTTCGTTGAATTTCATTTTGTTGTATATATCCCAGTTGTCCAATTTATCAAGATCCCTCTGAATTTTAGCTCTATCCTCCAAAGTATTAGCAACATCCACCCACCCATCTTTGTCTCATCTGCAAATTTGATCAGTTTGCTCTTTATACCTACATGCAGGTCATTAATAAAGATATTAAACATTGGACCCAGAACAGATCCCTGTGGAACTCCACTTGAGACCTCCCTCCAAACCAACATCATTCCATTAATAGTGACTCTTTGTTTGCAGTTGTTTAACCTATTATGTATCCACTTAATGGTAGTTCTGCCAAGCCCACATTTCTCCAGCTTACTTATCAGAATATCGTGTGGGACTGTGTCTAAAGCCTTGCTGATGTCCAGGTATATGTTCACCGCATTCCCCCTATTCACTAAATTAGTTACCCTGTCAAAGAAGGAAATCAAGCTGGTTTGGCATGATTTGTTCTTGGTAAATCCATGCTGGCTGCTTGTGATTACCCCTTCATCTTCCAGGTATTCGCAAATTTAATGTTTTATACACTGCTTCCCAATTATCAAAGTCAGGTTGAGTGATCTATAGTTCCCCACCTCCTCCTTTTTTAAGATGGGCACCATGTTAGCCCTTCTCCAGTCTTCTGGGACCTATCCTGTCATCCTTGAGTTTGTAAATATTATTGCCACTGACTCAGATTTCTTCAGCGAAATCCTTCACTACCCTCAGGTGAATAGCATCTGGCCCCGCTGATTTGAATTCATTCAAAATTGGTCAGAAGATCTCTTACATGTTCTTTACTTATTCCAATCTGCATCCCTTACCCGTTAGTGTCTATGTTAACTTCGCTAGTCGTCCAGTCACATTATTTTTTGTGAGAAAACTGAAGCAAAACAGGCATGCAGCAACTCTGCCTTCCTATCATCTCCCATTACCAATTCACCTTCTCCACTGAGCTGCAGACGCGCACCATATTAGTGGAATAGAAAGTCTTTCATCACCCATTACCATAAGATAGGATTACATCATTTTTTTCCCAAATACAGAATAGAAATATTTATTAGACACTTCTCTTTTTTCTGCATTATTATTGATAATTCTATCATTTCCATCCAGTAATGGACCAATACCAGTGTTGGGATTCTCTTTGTTTATAATATATACTTAAACTCCTTCTTATCATCCTTAAATCTACTAGCCATAGATCTCTTGTGTTCTTTTGCTTCCTATGAAGGCATAAGTGATACCATTCCTCTGGGGTCAGAGGCCTGCAGCTGGCTGGCTAATTAGCCCATCCTGTGCACCTGGGGAAAGACCTGCAATTTGAACTGGCTGATCTTCATAGGAGAAGCAGGAAATGGAAGGGGATTGCAACACTTAGCCAGAGGCTGGAGCAATTGCTGGGAGGAGTGGTGCCAAGAAACCAATGGACAGAAGGGAGATTGGGGAAAGTCCTGTTAAAACTTTTCTGAGGTAAAAACCAGGAATTGTTGGGTTGATGAACTCGTGGGATGAGGGAGAGACTTGGAGAAAGGGAATTTCTCTTCAAAGTCTGTACCGGTTGAACCTCTGAAGCTTTGATCCTATTTCCACTAAGAAGTCTTAAAATAAAACCCACACTAATTAATCTGCCCAAAAACTACCTTCCCTGGATTCTGTGAGAGGGCCTAGGCCAGGGGTCTCAAACTCAAATGACCCCGAGGGCCGCATGAGGACTAGTGCATTGGCCCGAGGGCTGCATCACTGACACGCCCCCTTGCTGCCCCTGGCCCCACCCCCAATCCACCCCTTCCATGAGGCCCCGCCCCTGCCCTGTCTCTTCTCCACCTCCTCCCCTAAGCGCGCGCAGTTTTAATAAATATATACACTCAGTAATGCACCTCACTCAAAGGACAAAACACGCACTTAGATTTACTGCCTAAGGCTCTGGGAGGGGGTCTGGATGCAGGCTCTGTGCTCGATGCAGGCTCCAGGCTGCGGCAGGGGGTGGGGGTGCAGGCTTTGGGACGGAGTTTGGGGATAGGAGGGAGTGCAGGGGTGAGGGCTGTGGGGCTGAGGGTGAGGGGTACATGATGCAGGAGGGGGCTCAGGGCTAGGGAAGAGGGTTGGGCTGTGGGGTGAGGGCTGTGGATGAGGGGTTCATGATGCGAGGGGGCTCAGGAAGAGGTTTGGAGTGTGGGGTGAGGGCTGTGGATGAGGGGTTCATGATGTGGGGGTGCTCAGGGCTGGGGCAGAGGATTAGGGTGCGGGGGGATGAGGGGTTCATGATGTGGGGGCGCTCAGGGCTGGGGCAGAGGATTAGGGTGCGGGGGGATGAGGGCTCTGGCTGGGGCTGAGGATTAGGGTGCAGGGGGATTCGGGGAAAATAATGTGGGGGTGCTCAGGGCTGGGGCTGAGGATTAGGGTGCGGGGGGATGAGGGGTTCATGATGTGGGGGCGCTCAGGGCTGGGGCAGAGGATTAGGGTGCGGGGGGATGAGGGCTCTGGCTGGGGCTGAGGATTAGGGTGCAGGGGGATGAGGGGTTCATGATGTGGGGGTGCTCAGGGCTGGGGCTGAGGATTAGGGTGCGGGGGGAATGAGGGCTCTGGCTGGGGCTGAGGGTTTGGGGTTGGAGAGGCTCAGGGTAAGGGTAGCCTGCCTTGCCAGTACTGGTGGAGGGCAGGCACTAGGACCCTGCGGCAGCAGACAGCAAATCTGCTGGGAGTCCTCCGGGCAGCAGGCAGGGGAGAGGCGCGCTGCGTTCTGTCAGGCAGGGACGCAACACAACGCGGCGGAGGGGGGGGGGGAACACGCGGAGGGGGGGGTGGCAGGCGGGGGCTGGGACCTGCTCCAGGCAGGGTCGCGGCGGCGGGGGGAGACCTGCGGTGGCAGGGGCCGATCCAGGCAGGACCGGGGGGGGGGGGGGCGGGAAGAGACCCAGCTCCAACTACTGCTGGAGCAGGGCGCCCAGCCCTGAAGATTGCTGGGGCCCGGGCCCGGGCCCCACACAAGTATATAACCTGCCGCCTATGCCCCCCGGCCCGGCCCGGCCCAGCCCCGGCGGGTCTCGCTTCCCTTCCCCCCCCCCAGCCCGGCCCCGGCGGGTCCCGCTTCCCTTCCCCCGGCCCGGGCCCGGCGGATCCCGCTTCCCTCCCCCCACCCCCCGGCCCGGGCCCGGCGGATCCCGCTTCCCTCCCCCACCCCCCGGCCCGGGCCCGGCGGATCCCGCTTTCCCCCCCCTTACCCGAGCGCGTCTCCGGCGAGGCCTGAGCTCCGTCCCGCTCAGAGCCGCGTGGTGAGGGGGCGGGGCTGGGCGCTCCACGCCAAGCGCAGCGCTCAGCCCAGAGCTCCCAGCCCCGCCCCCTCCCCATGCGGCTCGGATCGGGGCGGGGCTCAGGCGCTCGGACGGAGACTCGGCGCTCTATGCGCCGAGGCTCCAGGAGAGGGGCGGAGGCGGGAGCCTCCGCTTTTCTCTTGGGGGCCCCTGCGGAGCTCCCCTGGGGAGCTCCGCGGGCCGCAGGGAAGAGCTCCGCGGGCCGCATGCGGCCCGCGGGCCGCATGTTTGAGACCCCTGGCCTAGGCAGAATTTCCCCAGGGAGGGAGTGGGTTCAGCTAGCACAAGCATGAGTCCAGCCAGAAGAAAGCGCTGTAAGGTAGGGCCCAAACCTGTACGCTTCCTTTATCTTTTTTTTTTTTTTTTTTTTTTTTTTACAATTTCTAACATTTATATTGACAACAATTAACTTTCCCATTTCATATTTTATATATATATATTTTTTTTTTCAGGTTTTGTTTTTTTGATAGTGGCCTTCACCTCCCTTCTAAGCCAGGCTGGCCTTCTTTCTCAGTTGTCGATTTTTGTGTATCTAGTAAAGTGTTCTTAAACAATTCCTAACTATCATAAGATTTTTGTTTAAATTATTCTTCCCAGTAGTTGTTTTCAGCTTTGTGAAACTTTTTCTTTAAAAAAAGCATCAAGTTTTTATACATATAACTGGCTACAACTTTACAAGTGTGTATATATGATACTGGTCCTTCCTTGTTTTCTGCTAAAATACATTTAAGCGTTTTCCTACCGTCACTTGAAGTTATTGGTGTAAGGATGTTATGTAAATGTGAATGGGAGGGAGTTGATGAGAGACACTCTTTGGAGATGTGGCTCACATTATGAGCAAAGTTGAGAACCCTGGACTAGAGTATCTGTTTATACAGTAGAATCTCAGACTTATGAACACCAGTGTTATGAACTGACCAGTCAACCACACACCATATTTGGAACCGGAAGTACACAATCAGGCAGCAGCAGAGACAAAAAAAATGACAAAGGAAACTGTTTCTGTGCTTGTTTCATTTAAATTAAGAGAGTTAAAAACAGCATTTTTCTTCTCCATAATAAAGTTTCAAAGCTGTATTAAGTCAATGTTCAGTTGAATTTTTTGAAACCACCATAACGTTTTGTTCAGAGTTACAAACATTTCAGAGTTATGAACAACCTCCATTCCTGAGGTGTTTGCAACTCTGAGGTTCTACTGTATAATCTCATCCAGGGCATACCATAAGTTTGAGGGAAGGCATCTGGATCAGTGTCCAATAGGCAGAGACATCAGCTCTTTTAGAGAATTTTTTGTATCCTTGTGCTATAAAGATCTGGAAGCAAAATTGAGGCACAGAAGCTTCAAAGGATCTTGTGATAACTTCTATCTAATTCTGTTCTACTCTATTCAGGTATTCATGCCACATCCATCATCATACATCTAAGAATATCCAGCAATGAGATACACAGGCAGATGCAAAATTTCAAGGATGTGTACACAAAAACAAGCAACACAATTCACAAAACATGGATTACGTTTTGGAACCCCCTGTACTAGTCTCCAAAACACTTTGGGAGACTGCCAAGAAAGGCACCGTGGTAAGTGAAAAGTAGTGCTTAGACATCTGCTCTGCATGAGGCAGTATATGGATATAGTTTAAGAATAGATTGAGTCCTCTATTTTACACTCTACTGATAAAATGTAGTCTCTGAATTTCACAGACCAATCCTTTACAGGACAAGTAAATATTCCCAAATACTTTGCTGGAAAAATGCGAAGTAACTTTTCCCAAGGAAATATTTTACAGAAGAAAAATTAGTCTTTTTTTGCAATTTGATTCTGACAACCAACGTCTTCAGGTAACACATTATAGTCCCAGAATCTGCATGGTGTGGAGACACAGACTGCTTACTGAGGTAACGGACTCTCCAGCTAATGTGTTCAATTCTGGGTATCACTGTGTACCAGAAAGACAACAAACTAAATCAGGAGGAAAGATTAAAAGAGCAATGTAGGTAGAAGCTCGGCAAAGCCGCAACTGAGGGGAGACAGAATAGTCTAGGAACATGTAAACACCAAGGAAGGGGAGGAGTTATCTAGTGTGGTACAGGCAGGGGCGGCTCTAGGCATTTTGCCGCTCCAAGCATGGCAGGCAGGCTGCCTTCGGCGGCTTGCCTGCGGGAGGTCCCCGGTTCCGTGAATTCGGCGGCAGCCTGCGGGAGGTCCGCCGAAGCCGTGGGACCAGCGGACCCTTTGCAGGCATGCTGCTGAAGGCAACCTGCCTGCCGCACTCGCGGCGACTGGCAGAGCGCCCCCCCATGGCTTGCCGCCCCAGGCACGCGCTTGGCGTGCTGGTGCCTGGAGCCGCCCCTGGGTACAGGGTTTGTAACTTGGACTAACTGAATGAACTAAAAAGCGAAAATTAAGGATTAATATGAGGAAAAAGTCTTCTTGACTGTAAGGTTGTCATCATCATTTAACATTTGTATGGCAATAGTGCCTAGAGACATCAACCAGGTTGGGCCCCGTGGTGTGCCTCTAGGCCTCGATGTTAAATGACGACGACGACCTTACTGTCATGAAGACTTTTTCCTAATATTCAGCCTTAATTTTCCCTTCTTATTTCATATTACATATGTGAAGTGACAGTCTTTGGGGCAAGACGAAACAGGTAGATGAGACAAACAAGGGGTTCAGACTGAGGTCTGGGGACATGGGGTATGAAGTTATGCAGTGGTTTCCCAAAGAAAGGGGCATTGCTTGGAACTTCTAAAATTAGATTGGATCAAAAACTATGATGTGCTGAACTGGCCCTCAGGATATGGGCTGGGCAATTTGAAGAGGTTTCCCCACCTCTAATTTTTATGAGTCTATGTTTGAAAATCAAGTTTATCATCTTAAAGTTAACAATGGAGTCACAACAATGGTATACAACAAGCGGTAGTATGTTTTTACATTTCAAATATCAGACCTAGATCTCATGGGTTTTAAGGAAAATTCTAAAGAGAGGCCCTAATGAAACATTAGGAATTTTACCACCAACATTCCTAAAGGTGGGAGAGCGGGAAAGAGAACTTACCAGTCTGTCTCTGTCATCCTGTAAGGAGGACAATGCCTTCTTCAGGCTCTGCACTTCTGCAGGGCTGGTGGAAGAGTTCACTGCTGTCTGCTGCTTCACTTCCTCCACCCTATGTGCTTTGTTCAATTCACTCAGACGGTCTCTCTCATCCTGCAGGCTTGCCATGGCCCTAGAGAAGGACTTTACCTGACTGGAGGACTCCTCCAGTTCCAAAGACAAGCGGAAAAGCTCTTCATCTTTGACTCTCAGCTGCTGGTTAAGTTCCTCAAGCTGAAATAACAGGCCTTTTTTATCATCAGTGTTCTTCAGGGCTGTCAATTCAGACATCAGAGAGTCTCTCTCTCTGGCAGTGGAGTGCTGCTCTTCCTGTAATTGCGCCATCTCCTTCTGGAGGCTCTGTACTAGACATTGCTGCTTCTCTAAGTCTGCAGAGTATTTCTTTCCCAGCACCTGAAGCTCTTCATTGGTTTGGTCCCAGCTATCCTGGAGAGAGCTCATGGACTTCCCAAAAGACTGAATTTGGGCTTTCAGATCTTTGTTCTCCTCTGTGACTGTAAGAAGTTTCTGTTCCATTTCCATCAGGTCCCTTGCCAGCTCTGCTACCCTCTCTTCTGCTGTTTCAGTTTCATTCCGCATTACCCCTGCATCATGATGTAGGTGCTTCAGTTCATTCTTAAGTTTGTCCTCGGCCTCTCCCACCTTCTCAGCTGCATTCCTTTGGACATGGACCAGTTCCTCCTCTAGTTCTGCTACCCTCTTCTGTGTGAGAGCAAGCTTACTGCTCAGCTCTTGCACCTCCTTCTCCCGATCTTTTAATTGTGTCTCCAGCTCCACGATGAGTCTCTCTTCACGTAAAGCTGTCATCTCGCTCTGAATCTGAGAGAGAGAGAATGTCATGTTCTCAATCTCTTTGGACATGCTTTGTTTGTCCTCTTTCAGGGCTTCCACACACTGCCTGAGATCTTCTACAGCATGCTCAGACTCCTTCAGATGCCCTTCTATGTTGACCTTTTCATTTTCCAGCACTTGGATTTGCTGAAGCTGTGTTTTGAGGAGTTGTTTTTGCTGGGAATCCTTTATTGAAATCACCTGGTTCAGGTCCTCCCTATACCGCACGAGTTCTGCATCCAGTTTGGCATTTTCAGAGTTGAGGTCATCCATTTGGCTATGGAAGCTTCGAATCTCCTCTTTGAGCTTGTTATTCTCCGCAGCAGCCTCTTGAATCAACTGGTCTTTCTCCAGGATTATAACAAGATGACGCTCTTCCAGCTGTTTATAGTCTCTCAGCACGCGGTCTCTGTCATCCTGCAGAGAAGACATGCATTTGGTGAAGGAAGCCAGCTGGGCCTTCTGCTGCTTACTTTCCTCTCTGGTTATCTTCATTGTTTCCATGAGATGATTAAGCTTGTCCAGTGCTTTCTCTCTCTCATTTTCCAAGGTCACTTTCTCTTCTTCCTTCTTGCCCAGTCTGTCCTCCAACTTTTTAACCTCTTCACTGTGTTGCTGCTGTAACTCAGATACAACAATCATGACTGCCTCCTCCTTGGCAGACAGTAGACTGATAATCTTCTGATCTTTGGCACCAATTTCTTTGTGCAGCTTGTTTGTCAGGTCCTTGGAGGCCTGCAGGTCAGCCTCAAGCTGCTCACAGTTGAATTTACAGTTCTGGATGCTAGCCTCTTGTTGCTTGACCATGCTTTCCATTTCTTCTCTTGCTACCTCAGACTTAGTGAAGGAGTTATGCAAATCAGCAAGCTGGTCTCTGAGGCACTTGATTTCTGCATCCAGCTTCTGCAGTTCATTTTGAGAGTCTGTATACAGTCTCTGATAATCTTCTAACTGAGACACAAGCCCTTTGTTTTCCTCCTGCAGCATGTCAGACATCTTTTGATGCTGCTGAATTACTCTCTCAGACTCAGACTCCCAATCCTGTTTGTTGTGTTCCAGCCTGAAAAACAGACAGTAGACTATTACAAACAGATCTACAACATATCCCAATATCCAAATTTGTATCCCTTATAGTAGACTGCAAGATCTACTAGAGTTAAGGTTTAAAGTTTGACTAACTGCTCTAAAATCCAGTTACTTGGACTTCCTTGAAATCTGGTGCGCCTCATGGGAACACATGAGAGCACCTCTCTTCCCTACCATCCACAAATGGGGGCAGGTGATAGGGTAGGGGATAGGAATTGGGGAGGGGACATGGGATGAGTGGCAGGGAGGCAGAGGAAGAATAGAGACAGGGTGCCTATCAGCCCACATTCTCCTCTGTTGTGTGTGCATGTACCAAGATCAGTGGTGCTGGAACAATTTGTATAGTAGGGATTCTGAGAGCCATTGAACCAAATTGTAAACTCTGGATATGATGGAAACCACTTCAAGCCAGGGGGTGCAGGAGCACCCCTAGTTCCAGCATCTATGACCAGGATCTTGGGTTGGTGCTATGACTGTATGGGAGCTCTGAGACCCTTCTTCCCACCCTGTGAGCCAGGATCTGGGGAAGCCCTGCACCTCTAGCCAGGGAGCTGAGAACAGGCACATTGGAAGCATGCACCAAGAACACTGCTGAGAATGGGGCAGGGAGTTGAGAATAGGCATGTCTGACACATATCATAGGCTCTCCGGCCCTGAGGTGGGGGAGGGGGATGTAACATCCACTGACATTAATGGAGCAGTTCATACATCTCAAAAGTCTGTATAAGCTTAGTTGTGCTATTCCCTGTAAAAAGAACACTGTCAATTTAAAAATCCTATCTGGTGAAATAAAAAACTTTACCAATGTTATTAAGGCCTTGTCTACACTACAGGACTATTTCGAATCTACTTAATTCGAATTTGTGGATTCGACCTTATGAAGTCGAATTTGTGTATCCATACTAAATACACTAATTCGAACTTCTGAGTCCACATTAACGGGGCCGGCGTCGACTTTCGAAGCGGTGCACTGTGGGAAGCTATCCCACAGTTCCCGCAGTCCCCGCTGCCCATTGGAATGCTGGGTAGAGCCCCCAATGCCTGCTGGGGGAAAAAATGTGTCGAGGGTGGTTTTGGGTAACTGTCGTCATTGAACCGTCAATCACGCCCTCACTCCCTCCCTCCCTGAAAGCGCCTGCGGGCAATCTGTTCGTGCACTTTTCTGGTCAGTGACAGCGTGGACGCCACAGCACTGCAAGCATGGAGCCCGCTGCGATCCTCGCCGTTTTCTCCTCCTCGCACTTTATCGTCCACCTCTTCCACATTCAGCTGCTGAGAAATTGGGCTACTTTTCAATGGTTCTGCAAGCACTGGGGGACCATAGGGGCCTTTTTACCAACATGAACGTCATATGGCCGGGCAAGGTTCCTGATGCGTGTGTTCTCAGGAACTGTGGGCTGCTCAGATGCCTGCTGGAAGGTAGTTTCTTCCCGTACCACGAAATAACTGTTGTGGATGTGCATTTGCCTATAGTGATCCTCGGTGACCCAGCCTGCCCGCTAATGCACTTGCTCATGAAGCCCTATACAGGCTCCTGGGACAGCGACAAGGAACTCTTTAAATACCAGCGAGCAGCGAGCAGCGTGACCTGTGACTGTTCAGTTTCTTTACAGAGAAGCTGAACCTGCCCCTGTTTCTTTACCCAGTTACTGTTGACTCTCCTCTTCGGTTAAATACCCCGTTCTCCCCGTTTCCTCCACTTCCAAGTCACATGTAAAAATAAAATACATGTCACACTGTTACTGAGGAGAGGTTTCTTTATTCATGACTTTTCGTTAAAGGGTCGAAACTGGAACGCAGACTGCGGTGGGTAGGGTGTGCACTGATGTAAAGACCGCCTCTAAACTCAAGGAATGACAGGCTCCTGCTCCTACAGCGGTCCGCATTGCTGGACTGCTTGTTTCAATGGAGCCTGCCATCCCTCCTTTTTGGGATTCTGTGTGCGGGGGGCTATGTGGCCGTGTGGCGGAGGAGGACGGATACAGATTCCTCTGCTGCGTGACTCAGCGGTCCACGACAAGGACCGCTGTATAAGATCTGTACCCGCCCTCCCCCGCTAAAAAGTCACATCCCCACCGCCCACACAGAACCTGGAAACCACCTCCCATACCGACCACGGTGCCTGCTGACTGCACTGTGTGTGTTACCCGCTGCTGATCCGGCCCCCGTGTCTGTACCCTGCGAAAGGTGCCTGTCCTATGCAATTAGCAACGCACTTCCCCACGCACCCCATTCAAACACAGTCTTCAGTGAAGAAACATGACGGAAACAGTACTTAACAGCAAAGTATTTTTATTACTTAAGTACACAGTTATGGGATGGGACTGGGATTGGGACTTGTTTGAGTCCGGAAGGGAAGGACTTATGCAAACGTAGGGTATGAGAGCTTTTGGTTACTTGAGCACTCTGCTGGGGTGCAGTGACAGTATTCACGGCCCAGGGCGGGCATCCTCCTGGTTATTTAGGGTGAGGGGGGTATGTGACTTTGTGGCGGGGGAGGGCGGTTGCAGAGATACTGCCGGGGGCTCTGTCCTGCAGCGGTCCTGCAGAACATACACAAGTCGCCGGAGCGTGTCCGTTTGCTCCCTCAGTAGTACAAGCATTGCTTGAGTCGCCTGCTTGTGTTCCTCACGCCACCTCTCCTCCCATTCGCTGTGTGAGCGCTGGTACAGAGAGACTTTCTCCCTCCACTGCCTCTGCTGGTCCGCCTCGGCTAGGTAGCAACCCACACATTCATCGAAAATCGTGTCCCTTGTCTTTTTCTTTCGCCGCCTAATCTTCGCCAGCCTCTGCGAGGTGGATGCTGTGGAAGGTCTGGAGACAGTGGAAGCTGTGGGATGGGAAACAGTTAGTTAATTCCTTGCAATGATACTTTTTTGCGAACAATCAACTGAGTCTAGGCTGTCTCTGTGAATTTTTTGTTGAGACCCCTGTGCCTGCTGTTGCACAAATCATTTGCGCGGTGGATTCTGGGTAAATGTCGCCAGTCATTCCTTCCTCCGGGAAAGCAACGGCAGATAATCATTTTGAGCACGTTTTCCATGAAATGCCCTGGCACACGCCATAGCGTGGCAACAATGGACCCTATTTTGCCTTTTGTGTATGTCACCGTATGTGTACTGGATGCCGCTGACAGAGGCGGACCAGCAGCGCTACACAGCAGCATGCTTATGCTTTTGCATGACAGCAGCGATGGTTACCAGGCATACTGCACCGTCTACCATACCATGAACTGGTAAGAAGACGGTAATAAGATGGTCATGGTTACCTGTCCTTTTGCACTGCGCCATTTGGTGCTGTCATAAGTGCCCCTGGTCGATCAGCCAGGGGCGCAAAAGCAAAATTTGGGAATGACTCCCCGAGTCAATCCCTCCTTTTTGGGTATCTAAAAATAGAATCAGTCCTGCCTAGATTATGGGCAAGTGTACTAGAGAACCACTGTATCATACAACCAGAGACCACAGCTGCTCTCTGTCCAATCCTGCATAAATTTTGAGCTGAACGCTATTCACAGGGTGTGCTCCTGAAACAACCCCAGCTGTTCATTACGTTCTTCCCCCAGCCTTCCTGGGTTCCAATACCATTGTCCCCCACTTGTGTGATGAAGTAATATAGAATGCATGAATAAGACACAGGTAGTCGTTTGTGAGAAATGAGTGGAAGGAAGCCTCCAGCTGCAATGATAGTCCAGAGATGACATTAAGGGGTGTGGAGGAGGGAGCCACTCATCCCTCTGCTAGTCCAGAGGCAATTGAATCTTTTCTTTACAATGAAGGGTGGGGGCTGATGGAGCTCAGCCCCCTGTTGCAATGATGAGGACGGTTACCAGCCATACTGCACCATCTACCATGAAAAATTAGCAACAGGCAGCCTTGACCGACCTGTCCCAAGCAAGTTGGTATGGTCGTTATGGTTACCAGTCCTTTTGCACTCCCCCATGTGCCAATAGGCTGATGATGAGGATGGATTTCCATCTTATTGTACCATCAGCCATCCATAGCGTGGGGGGAGCAAGGATGTTGGTGTTGAGTGCTGCACCATCGTGTCTATCTGCAGCATTCAGTACAGATACGGTGACATGTAAAAGAGTCAACAGAGGATTGTTTTCCCTTTAACTTCTGGGGGTCGGGGGGGTGCATAAATTGCCGAGCTATGCCCCGACCCACCGCGGACACTGTGTTTGACCCTAGAAGCATTTGGAGATCAGCCAAGAATGCAAATGCTTTTCGGAGACAGCAGGAACTGTGGGATACCTTGCGTCCTCGTTCCCCCCTCCCTCCATGAGCGTCCATTTGATTCTTTGGCTTTCTGTTACGCTCGTCACGCAGCTGCGTGCTGACTCTGTGCTATGCCGTCTGTCTGTTTATTTATTAAAAATACTTTGGACCAGGCGTAACGTAACATTTCTTCCCCTACTTAGATGCAGGAGTCTCCGAGCGAGATCACCGTGAGGACGGGCACTGAAGGAGATAGAGAGCGCATGCTGCGTGAAATCTAGCACGAACCACGGACCTATGCAGCCGTGCTCTGGGAGGCAGTGCTCCCTGAATACCGCATGAAAGCCTCGCGCGGAAAAGTGTGCTATCACGGAGCACCCAATAAGGCAGCTCTCCCCAGGAACCTCCTGCTGATGCTTATCGATTAACGGCAGGAGAGCTTCGTGGCGTTCTCCCAGGAGGATTTCTGTTCTATCACCATATATACAGAGACCTCCTTTTCACACACTTCAGATTCCTGTTATATTAAGAATAAAAGTTAACATGGTTAAAGCACTTACCGACTGCTCCTACCCCTGATTCAGGATCCGGGTTCCTGGCCGGGGAGGGTTGGTAGGGGATCTCCGTGACGGTGATGAATAGATCCTGGCTGTCGGGGAAACCAGCGTTGTAAGCGCTATCGCCTGCCTCGTCCTCCACAAACCCTTCCTCATCTTCCCCGTCCGTGAACATCGTCGAGGAACTGTCCGTCGACACTGTCCCATCATCAGAGTCCATGGTCACTGGTGGGGCAGTGGTGGCAGGCTCCGTAGCGTCTGTTGGCCGCTTTGATTTTTTGGTAGGCTTGTCTGGGGTCCTTGATTTTCACGCGGCGCTGCGTTGCATGACGGCTGTATCCTCTGTCTGTATCATGGCTTTGGAGACCTTCTCGTAGGTCTTTGCATTCCGTTCGTTGGAGCGCAGCTCCGAAAGCACAGACTCCTTGCCCCACACACCGATCAGATCCAAGAGTTCCCGGTCAGTCTATGCCGGGTCCCTCTTTCTATTCAGAGATTACATGAACTCCTCTGCTGGAGAGCTCTGCATTGCTGCCGGTGCTGCGGAGCTCGCCCCGATGTGCAACCAGAACGTCAGATTCAAACCGCCCAGACAGGAAAATGAATTCAAATTTTCGCGGGTCATTTCCTGTGTGGCTGGGCAGAGAATCCAAGCTCGGGCTGCTGTCCAGAGCGTCAACAGAGTGGTGCAGTGTGGGATAGCTCCCGGAGCTACTAAGTTCGATTTCCATCCACACCTAGCCTAATTCGAACTAGCCATGTCGAATTTAGCGTTACTCCACCTGCCGGGGTGGAGTACCAAATTCGAACTAAAGAGCCCTCTAGTTTGAATTAAATGGCTTCCTGGTGTGGACGGTTGAGCGGTTAGTTCGAATTAACGCTGCTAAATTCGAATTAAAGTCCTAGTGTAGACCAGGCCTAAGAAACAGTCAATTATTAAAATGTAGACAGTAAAAACTCTCATGTACTCTTCACATTTTAAGCCAGATGTTTACTTTCGGCATCTCTCTGATCTTAAGGAACGTCATTTAAATTACAGTCATATTTGTTTGTCATGCATTTCTCTTTCAAGTTCTCATTGCTACAGTGTTTGGGTTGCAAATACTACAGAGAAAGGTTTATTTGTTTCTAAACAATTTTCTATTGGAATTTTTAACTTCATGGTACATTTCTATTGCCCTTTGACTCGGCAATCCCCCCACCAAAAAAAAAAAATCTAAATTTTGGATCAAATAGGAATTGTTGAATTCTTGAAGGCATCATTTACTTGCTATCTTAGTAACTTCAAAATATAATCACTATATGCAGCAGAACTTATTTTAAGTTTCATGTTAGTAGAGAGAGACTACAGATGCTTCCCTGCTGACTACAGTCTGTTAAGGTGACTATAAACTACAATCTGTCTTAAAAAGGAGTATCTGCTGATAACTGAGAAATGAGAGATGGAAGGAAAGACCATAACACCAAAGTAACCACTGCTCACTTTCATCTTCTCTTTACCTGGATACATGAATCTGTAGCTCCTCTATATGCATAGACATCTGCCTCATCTGATCCTTTAGAACAGTGCAGGTCTCCTCTCTAGCATGGATCTCCTCTTCCTTCTTTTGAATAGCCTCAGTGAACTTCTTCTCCCATTTTTTGGACTCATCTATCACTCGATCCCTGTCATCCTGGAGAGAAGTCATGCTCCTGGTGAAGGCTGCAAGCTGGGCCAGGTTTTTGTTAAGGCTGCCTTGTAGCTGCTTGGCTTCTTGTTCCCTTCTGTGCAAGGAGTCTTGAATGTCTCTGACAGTCCCTTCCATATAATCTCTCTCTCTCTGCAAAGATGCCAGCTTTTCCTCCATGTTATTTATCTCCTTTGAGTGCTTGTCTTTTTCTTGTCCCAGGCTTCTCTCAAAATCTTCATCCTTTCTCTTCATTTGAATTTTAACATGCTCTTTGTTTGCCTGCAGCTCCTCTTTCACTTTGAGACTCTCTGCTAAAACCCTTGCTGTCTCACTCTGAGTATCATCCAGTAATATTCTGCAGGAAGCCAGCTCTGCTTGTGCTTTCTTGGTGTCTTCACATGCTTTGGCTAAGTTCTCTTTGGCTGCTGTGAGTTCCTTTTGAGACTCACTTTGAACAAACTGCAGAGCTTTAACAGTTCTCTCTAGACTACTGATCTTCTCCTGGCTTTTAATACAGTCCTTCTGCAATTGCTTCACCTCCTGCTGTTTCTGTTTCAGCAGCTCCTGAAGCTCTTTTGCATGAGTTCTGCTGCCATCTCCCTTCCGAGCACATTTTAGTTTTTCTGCATATTCCTTCTGTGTCTCTGCCTCTGCCTCAGTTTTCTCTCTCACCAGCTGCCGCTTCTCCTCCTCCAGCTCACTTACCATTCTTTGCAAGCTCTGGAGCTCAGATTTCAGTTGCTCATTTTTGGTTTGGAGGTCAGCCATGTCTTGTTGATAGTTTCCAATACTTCCGTTAAGTTCTGCTAGCTGATTCATGAGCCTTTCCTCCAAGTCATCCTTCTCTGCCTCCAGCGTTTCCTTCAGCTTTGTCATTCTGACAAGTTGTTCTTCCATTTGTCTGTTAGTTAGTTCTATCTTGGCTACTGTTTCCTGAAGGGTGTTCAGTTCATGGACTTTTGCTGCCACTTGGCTCTCTAAGGCCTTCTTCTCCTCTCCTAAGGTTTCAACACTCCTGAAGATGCTGCCTACTTGTTCTTCTGCAGCCATTCTATTTTCCTCCAGTTCTGTGATTCGCTCTGTGAGCTGAACTATTTGCTGTAAGTAAGTATTAATTTCATCACGTGAGCTGCTACCTTCATTTAATTTCTCTTCTGCCTCAGTTACACCTCCTGCTCTAAGAGGCTCTGGAGACTTTGTGCAGGGCCCTAAATCCACTTGATTGTCAGCCACTTCTAGAGGTAATGCTGCTGTGGGAACAGCTTGATTTGCTTCTTCCACTATAGTTTTTTGGACAACATGCTTGGCTGCTGCATCTAGGTTTTCCTTCAGCTTGGATTCTGTACACTGTAATTGGTGCTTTAAGACTTGAACTTCTTGACTAAGAGAACCCTTTTCAGCCATTAATGCTTCAAGTTGAATGGAAAGAGATTGGCAGTCCCTCTTAGAGCTCTCTAGTGCCTCTTTAAGACTAGTGCTTGTCAAGAGAGACATATTTCCATCCCTGTTTAGGTCACCCTCTGTAGGGTGCAACTCTGCTCTCAGCCGTTCGTTCTCCTCCTCCACTTCCAGGATCTTTTGTTGCTTGGATTTTGCAAACTTCCTCATTTTTTCTTTCATTCCCTCCATCTCCTGCTCAGCCTCCTGCAGCTGCTTATCTACTTCTCTTTTCTTAGCCTCAGCAACTTTCAACTTGCTGAAAATGTCTTGCTTTTCCTGCCTGATAGTTTCCAGAACACGATGAATTCTCTCAGCCTCATTACTTACATTCTCATAGGACTGCAAGAGGGTTTCATATTCTTTCTGCAGTTCCTTATATTTCTCTTGCCACTCAGAACTCTCAGCAGCCTGCGAACATTTCAAGGATTCAATCTCCTTCTCTAGCTTCTCCTTCTCTTGAGTGATCCCCTCCAGAGCCAGCTTCAGGCTTTCACAAGAGCTATCAAGGTTCTGATT
Source organism: Mauremys mutica (assembly GCF_020497125.1). NCBI lineage: Eukaryota > Metazoa > Chordata > Testudines > Geoemydidae > Mauremys > Mauremys mutica. The sequence continues at coordinate 99,782 of NC_059072.1, read as the reverse complement.
TTCCATTAAAGCTTTGTCAACTTCTGCAATGAGTTTCTCTCTCTCTTCAGTGACACCTACTAACTTTTCTGATAATGCATCTTTTTCCCTACCCCAATCACAAACCTGGCTCTCCATATCTGCCAACCTCAGAGAGAGATTTTCTATAGTCATTTTGGCAGTAGCCAGCTCCTCTTTTAGAGTCTTGCTCTCTTTAAGTGCCTCTTTTCTAGAGATGAGTGCAGCCTGCAGCTTTCTCTGCATTTGGTTCTTATATTTGGCTTCTTCAGCCCCCTCATCTGGTCTCTGCTGGAGTTCAAGAAGCTCAGCTTTCAGTCGCTTGCTTTGTTCCTCATGCATACTAGTTTGTTTTTCCAGTTGACTGTGCAGAGTCTTGATCAAGTCTTCTTTTTCCAGGAAATCTCCCTGTACCTGAGTAAGAGCTTTGCTTTTCTCCCTTAGCTGCAAGTTTAAGAGTTCAATTTCTTCATCCTTTTTGCTCATGAGATTTTTTAGCTCCTCTACTTCTTGTTTAAGTGCCTTCAGACTGTCCTGTCTGGAAATCTCTGCTTGACTTTTTTCCAGTTCTTCCTGAAGACTTGGTGCATGGGATTCCACCTGGTGACAGGTACTCTTCAGACCTTCCATCTCTGAGAGCAACTGTGCTATGTGCTCTTGTAGCTGAATGACTGCTTCTGATTTGCAAGCAAGATCACTTTCCAAATGACTGACTTTGTCTTCTAGTTCATCTTTCTTGGTCTGCAGATTCTTGAGCTCTGCCTTAAACTCTTCCACAGAAACATCTGTCTCCTGTAAGAGGTTATTTGTTTTAGTATTTTCTACTTCCAAGCATGAAGACTCAATCCAGCCTTGGCTCCAGTCAGAATGCTGTACATTTCCTGCAAGCTCTTGTGTTACATCAAGTACAGACTCAGCTGATCTTTGGAAATGGATGCCTGGCAGAGAATGGCTCTCTGTACACTCTCTCTGTGCTTGGAGTTGTCTGAGCTGATCTTGAATGCTTTCCTTCTCTTTGCTTTGCTTACCAAACTGTTCTTGTAGGAGACTGTAATCATCCTTCTGCTGTTTCAGCTGCTCTCTGTGGTGTCGATCTTTTTCTTGAGCCTTCTTTATAGTGTCCTTACGGGAAGTCAGTGCTTCCTGAAGCTTCTTTTGAAGTTGATCTTTTTCTTGTTCAAGGGCTGAGATTCTCTCTTTCAGGGCAGACTTATGGTGTTCTTCAAATCCTGCAGCAGCTGGACTGTTCACCTCATTCTCTTTAGAAGCAGCTGGGTCAGAACCTTCTAAGCACTTATTGGCTGTGATAAGTTTCTGGATGGCTGACTGGCTTTCCATAATTTCAGCCTTCTTTGAATCAATTAGGTTGGTCTTATCCTGCAAACTTTTCTTCATCTCCTCAATCAGAGCCTGCAACTGTGCTTCAGCTGCTTCCTTCTCCAGCAAGTCCTTCTGGATGCTCTGCAGCTCAGCTTCCCTTTCAGAAAGCAACTGCATGAGAGACATCTCCCTGGCTTGGCTTTCAGGAGTCACGTCTCCCTCTGCATTTAGGCCACTTGTTGTAGTACCTTCCACTTCAGCTTTCTGAGCTTCTGCCCCAAACGTCCCTCTCACTTGCACCAGCTCATTCTCTAGCTTGTTGACCTTCTTCAGAAGTTCCTTCCTGTTGATGAGAGCTGCCTGCAGCTTTCGCTTCACTTGCTCATTTTCTTTTTTGAGATGCTCCAGTTCACTTCCTAGCACCTCTTTCTCCTTACACATTCCTGCCACCATCTCACTCTGCTGCTCAGACCCCTCGCATTTCAGACACAAGTCTTCTGCTTCTCCTGTTTGTCCCGTGTGCTGGTCTCTTATTGCCTCAGTATTCAGCAATAAGCTCATCTGCTCTTTAAGGCCCTTTAGCTCACTCCCCAGAGCAAATTTCTCTTCATTCAGCTGGCCTATTTTCGCAGACATTGTGATGCTGATTTCAGTCACCTGCTGATCCCTCTCCAGTAAAGCTTGCTGGAGGTTCTCATTATCCCCAGTCCGTTCAGCAAGAAGCTGTTCTAGCCTTACTGTGTCAAGCTCCTTTGAGACAATGCCTTGGGTAAGCTCCTCTATCTTGACTGTGTTCTTCCTCAGATGTTCTTGCAGATCAAGCACTTCACACTCCGTCTTCTGGAGCTGGTTTCTCAGACTTTTTGCTAGAGCATCCTGTTTCGAACGCTGAAGCTGTGCCTCATCCAGGTCCTTTTGCAAAGCTTCAATTTTTATCTCTTTGGATTTATATTCATTTTTCAGGCTCTGGATTTGTTCTTTCAGTAGACTGTGCTGTATAGTTCTGCTTTCATAGTCAGATAGCCTCTGCTTTTCTGAATCCATTAGATTTCCCTCAAGCTCCTTTAGTTCTGTTATGGTACAAAGCTCCTTCATCTGAGACAGGAGCTGATCTCTCTCTTCAGTCAGAACATGCAATGCACTGTTAGAGTTCTCTGCATTTTTCCTGCATTCCTCTGCCAGCTGGGTTAGCCTATTTATTTCTGCCACTTTCTCTTCTGAGTCTTTCTTATACAATTCCTCTGATTTCTGCAGACTTGTTTGCAGCTCCATAATTTTTCTTTGCAACTGTGTCAGCTCCTGAGGCTGAGAAAGACCAAGCTCTGTAGTTGCTGCAGAGAGCCCTCCTCTAAGCCCTTGCTCTGCATCCATGTCCCCTCCACTGTGGGTGATGTGCTCCAGGGGTACTTCTGGGAAGCTGTTTGTCTCTTCCTGAAGCACAGAGGTTTTCTGCACTTCCTCCACTGTCAGCGAGCAGCTGCTCAATTCACTCTGGATAGATGAGGTCTTTTGTCCTTCTCCCTCGAGGAATCTTGGCTGGAATCTTCCTCCCATAACATTTATTTCTTCCTCTGCCCAGTTCATTGCAGGTGTTTGGCTTCCTGGATCCAGGAGCTGTCCCTTCAGAAATGTTATCTCTTCTTGAGCTTCCCTCAATTCCAGCATCAAGACTGACAGCTCTTTATGTTTCGCTGCAGAAAGATACTCCAGAATGCCAGCTGGGCCACTTTCTTCAGCAGATTGCCCACTGCTGCTTCTGGGGGGTTCCTCTGTACCGGTCTAGAACAAGAAAAAAAAAAAAGCTAGTCTCAAATAAACCACAATTCTCTTGAACCACATGAGAGGGCTGTCTTACTCTTACCCTGCATCTGGATGCCTCTGCCTCATTTTCCCACTTTGCTGATACCGTAAAGTGTACACACTTTACATGTTGCAGCTAAGGTTCCCATTTCTTGGACTGTTTATTGGAACATAAAGATATTCAAGAACCTTTACGGCAGTCCTCTTCAGGTCCTTTTATATCCTTCCCAATTACCCGTGTCAGAGCTTCAGGGATTGGCCCTGAGCGCCCTGCCATAGGCTGACCTGCTAGTTCTCAAGACACCCATAGTTTCTCTAGATCCCTGCAGAGACAGACTCTAAAGCGTTCTTCTCTTCCTGTGCCTCTCCCAGGTCTCCCTGTAGGCCTCTTCCACCAGTATCTTCCTGGGCTCCTGTCCCAGATCCCTCTGGGTAGGGAGCTCTCCTGGTACCACTTCAAACAGAGTTTTTGTGGGAAGATCTATACCAGGTCTTTCCCAGCTTCTGGTTTAACCGTACTACATGAGAGGAACTTACTTTTTATTTCCTGCCTTGATTACTTGACCAGTTACATGACCCTTCCTAATTGTCTTTTACAGTGATTACAAGCAGCTGCTGCCATTCCAAGGGCAAAAGGGTTCATTCTTTCCCTGCCAGTGCAGGGAAAAGGTCAGCACATCCAGTCTCACATCTTCAGTGCAGGAATCAAGGAATTGCCACATTGGGATTGGGTGTGGGAAGAAGGGTAAGCTCAGCATGACAGGAACTTCAGACCAGAAATGTAACCAGACTCCTGTGGGAGATCTTGTTTACACACAGCATCAAATCCTTAACCATTTTAGCATCCTCTGCCACTTCTGTTGCTGGGCTGTAAGCCAGATAGGCTCAGTGGGGACCAAACCCCTGTTTATAGGGCTCTAAAACAAGAGGCTTGTTCCCTATTCTGTGTCTGATGCCAGGATTAGAGGGCTAAATAGGACATGTGGACAAAGGTATTTGCTCTTATTCAAATAGCATTCCTTTTGGTCTCGCTCTCTTCTGGAGATAGGGGGGCAATTAATCCTCCTCAGAGCAAAGGGTGGAGGTCACCTGTCCCCCCACCCCCTCGTATTTATGCTTTAACTCCCCATAACATTAATGTTCTGGTGTTGCAATGGCTGTGCTACTGTCAAGCTGGACTGATTAACGAGGAATGATTAAAGAGCTAAATACATAGAGCCTTGCTCAGCACCATAATAGCACCATCAGGTTGTGTGATTGTGGAAGCTCTATAATTTAAGCCTTTTCAAACTAGATTGGACATTATCTAGACTATAGACTTGTCTAACTTTGTTGATAGAACCTATATTGCCAAGGTCATACCTGGGTTAGAGCCATGGTATCTTCAGATGGCTGAGGAGATTGTGGTTCATTATTCACTAGTGCTGCTGAATGACCTAGTGACAAAATACATACATTTCACCAGCAGAAAATCCAGATCCACAGCAAGCTAGTGAACAGATGGAAAGAGATCCAGACACATGGGGCTGGAGCTTCCTCAAGTCCTCAAGAAGTGAGGGGAGAAGAGAGACAGACAGTGGTGCCCTAGGGCAGGCTCCCCTCACCCTCCAGACCTAGCATCTTATACCTTTGACTGGGGCACCACATGGTGCAGGACCTTGCTTAACTCGTGGGGTTAGAGTGAGTTGGAGAAAGGGGGAAGAGAAGGGAAACCAGGGCAGGCTCCCACACCAGGATCCAGCAAGTCCATTCCCCTCTCTGAAATAGCTGGCAGCAAGAGAAGGCTGTTAACATAGTTAGTCCTGAAGTTCAAGGGGTAGCACATAACAATTAGTTTTTACCTTTTGCTTTAAACCCCCCCCCAGGAAATTAAAAACAAAAAATTATGTTAAAAGAACACTGAGGCGGCAAGTCAAGCTCTTGAATGTTAGGAAATGCCAGATTTATGGTTTCCCATGCACTTTAATTCTGCTCCCCTTTGCATATGCATTATGATACAGTCTTTACTTACATAATCACATGCTATTTTTTCCACAGGACACCTGCTTCATTCAGTGCAGGACACACAAGTGGACAGATGTAAGAAAAACTAAATCTGGTATTTCCTAATTTTCAAGAGCTTGACTGTGCAACCTAAATAACATTTTTAACATTGTTTTATTTGTATGTAAGAATCTTACTAGACAAGATGGACAAAGGAGGGAAAACAGAGGCACAAAGAGGGGAAGTGACTTGCCCATGGTCACACAGCAGGTTAGTGACAGAGCAAGGAACAGAATGAAGATCTCCTGACTCCCAGCCCAGTGTCCTATTCACTGGACAATGCTGCCTCACACCTTTCCTATATACTACCTCAGACTCTGATCCTACCAATCCTTCTCTCTCCTTTTTATCTCAGAGGCCACCTCACAACCCAATATAAAAATCTTCCTCCCCACTGTGCCACCTCAGATTTACTCCCTCTGTCTCCCCATGTATAGTATCAGAACCTTCCTCTTTCTGCACAGCTTCAGAACCTGACCTCAAAGTCCCGCTCCCTGAATCACTTCAGACCCTTCCATGAAGCCTCATAGCCTCTCCCCAGCTGTGCAGTCTCCCTAACTTCTCCAATTCTGTGACATTACCATCAGGCCCAGGTGAGCAGTATCCAGAGCAGGATGGTCCTTCTTGAGTGAGCAAGTCCAATAACTTGGAATCAGTTCCAGTGCTGTCAGTCTATTGAAAAACAAAGATTGGTTGGTTGGTTCAGAGCTGTAATCATCACCCTTGGACTCAGCTGTTTTAGCTGCCTGGCACACTGTCTGACCACTTTGAATCCTGCTACTTTAAGACCTACATCTGCAGCCTAATGGAGATACAAAACATTGTATAAGATACTAGATAAAAGCCTGAATGCAGATCTCAGTGATCTATCAAGTTAACCCTTAGGGCACCAAGAAATATCAACATCCTAAGCACCTCCCCCACCACACCCTATATGTGACCCCCCCCACATTCCTTCTCTCCAAAAAGGAGCAACTCCACTTTCCTATCCTTCCATCATCTTCCTTCGACACACCAGATGAGGGCCTTTCCGAGCAGGCAGAGCATCCTGTGACCTTAACAGGCCAACTCAGATTAAAGCCATAGATTAATTCACTTATGGGTGAATATCAAAGAAATGTTAAGTGTCCTGGTATACGTGGAGCATTTCACTTGTGTGGGCATATCAAAGAACATAAGAATATAAGTACGGTCATATTGGGTCAGACCAAAGGTCCACCTAGCCCAGTATCCTGTCTTCTGACAGTGGCCAATGCCAGGTACCCCAGAGCAAATGAACAGAACAGGTAATATAAAGTGATCCATCCCCTGTTGCCCATTCCCAGCTTCTAGAAAACAGAAGAAATGTTATTGTCTTCACTTACCTATAACCTGTTGTTTACTATCATATTACATTATGTATACCCGGTAATTAAATAACCCTAGATTGAAGTGTGTGTTAGTGTTAAGATGTAAATGTACTGGATATGTAAACTTATTGAAAAATAACAAAAGATTGTTTCTGGTTATCACATTGTGTTTATATTACGTTTACCCATTGCACAAGATTGGAGTCTTGGAAATGTAAAAGATTGCTGACTTCGGAGCATGGGTTGTTGTTCACAGACTCTGCATTTAATCAACAAAAGAAGAGTCCATGTTGTGATGAAAACATTTGCCAGATTGCTTTCCACAGAAAGCAGCTATAAGAATGGATACAAGCACTGATCCTGTATCTCTGAACTAGCAGCGAAGAGTCTTGTGGCACCTTATAGACTAACAGAAGTTTTGGAGCATGAGCTTTTGAGGGTGAATACCCACTTCGTCGGATGCATCCAACAAAGTGGGTATTCACCCACGAAAGCTCATGCTCCAAAACATCTGTTAGTCTATAAGGTGCCACAGGACTCTTTGCTGCTTTTACAGATGCAGACTAACACGGCTACCCCTCTGATACTATCTCTGAACTGTTTTGGATTCTAACAGGGCGGACTACTGAACAAGTAGACAAGACCCTGGGCAACCCTGAGGAACTTTTGGAAAACTATCAGATCACTACATCTCTATCATCATTTTGGACTTACATTAACAGATGAGTCAATTGGTATTTTACCTGCTTTAACCTCTCAATAACTCTAATTTCTTTTCTTACTGATAAAACTTTAGTTCGTTTACTAGAGAAATCGGCTTCCAGAATTGTTTTTGGTGAGAAATCAAGACTATTCATTTATCTGGGTAAGTGACTCACTCTTTGGGGTTGGGAATAACCTAATGTGATGTGGAATTTGGTGTAAGAGACCATTATCACAAAGTCCAATTTGTCTGGGTGGCAAGGCAGGTTGGAGAACCTAAGGAGACTGTTTGTGACCTCATGGTAAGACTAATACAGCGATCCAGAAGTGCACATTTGTTATTGGCTTGATGAAATCTAAATATAGGATACAACATCAGTTTGGGGTGTCCGCCCTGCTTTCTGACAGTCTGACTTGAAATTGGCACTCACCGTTGCGAAGCCACTTCAGACAGCGTGACAACTGGTGTAGTCAAACAGGATTCACATGCCACAGGCCAACTGGCTTAACAATTAGAACTCAATGGTATTTAAAGTTTAAATTTGATATTGAGAGTTTTAAGTTAAAGATTAGTCACAATTGGTGAACCACAATCATATGAGCATCTTGACTTGAAAGACCTTAAAAAATTATGTAAAGAAAAAAGAGTTTATCCTTTGGAAAGAAAACCTCAAATCAGGAACTAGGAGCTTTGCTGATGGACTTTGACCAGAAGGCTGGGACTCAGCCACCCCATGCCCCAGATGCTGCTACAGCAGAAATGGTCTGTATGCATATCCTGGCAGATGACAAAGCATGGGAGCATGAAATAAAGATTGAGAGATACTTCATAGAATCATAGAATATCAGGGATGGAAGAGATCTCAGGAGGTCATCTAGTCCAAACCCCTGCTCAAAGCAGGACCAATCCCCAACTAAATCATCCCAGCCAGGGCTTTGTCAAGCCTGACCTTAAAAACCTCTAAGGAAGGAGAGTCCACCACCTCCCTAGGTAACCCATTCTAGTGCTTCACCACCCTCCTAGTGAAAAAGTTTGTCCTAATATCCAACCTAAACCTCCCCCACTGCAACTTGAGACCATTTCTACTTGTTCTGACATCAGGAACCACTAAGCAGCTATCAAATCCCCCCTCATTCTTCTCTTCTGCAGACTAAACAATCCCAGTTCCCTCAGCCTCTCCTCACAAGTCATGTGCTCCAGCCCCCTAATCATTTTTGTTGCCCTCCGCTGGACTCTTTCCAATTTTTCCACATCCTTCTTGTAGTGTGGGGCCCAAAACTGGACACAGTACTCCAGATGAGGCCTCACCAATGTCAAATAGAGGGGAATGATCCCGTCCCTCGATCTGTTGGCAATGCCCCTACTTATACAGCCCAAAATGCCGTTAGCCTTCTTGGCAACAAGGGCACACTGTTGACTCATATCCAGTTTCTTGTTCACTGTAACCCCTAGGTCCTTTTCTGCAGAACTGCTTCCTAGCCATGCGGTCCCTAGTCTGTAACAGTGAATGGGATTCTTCTGTCTTAAGTGCAGGACTCTGCACTTGTCCTTGTTGAACCTCATCATATTTCTTTTGGCCCAGTCCTCTAATTTGTCTAGGTCCCTCTGTATCCTATCCCTACCCTCCAGCGTATCTACCACTCCTCCCAGTTTAGTGTCATCTGCAAACTTGCTGAGAGTGCAGTCCATGCCGTCCTACAGATCATTAATGAAGATATTGAACAAAACCGGCCCCAGGATCGACCACTGGGGCACTCCGCTTGAATCTGGCTGCCAACTAGACATGGAGCTGTTGATCACTACCCATTGAGCCCGACGATCTAACCAGCTTTCTATCTACCTTATAGTCCATTCATCCAGCCCATACTTCTTTAACTTGCTGGCAAGAATACTGTGGGAGACCGTATCAAAAGCTTTGCTAAAGTCAAGGAATAACACATCCACTGCTTTCCCCTCATCCACAGACCCTGTTATCTCCTCATAGAAGGCAATTAGGTTAGTCAGGCATGACTTGCCCTTGGTGAATCCATGCTGACTGTTCCTGATCACTTTCCTCTCCTCTAAGTGCTTCAGAATTGATTCCTTGAGGACCTACTCCATGATTTTTCCAGGGACTTAGGTGAGGCTGACTGGCCTGTAGTTCCCCAGATCCTCCTCCTTCCCTTTTTAAAAGATGGGCATTACATTAGCTTTTTCCCAGTCATCCGGGACCTCCCACATTCGCCATGAGTTTTCAAAGATAATGGCCAATGGCTCTGCAATCACATCCGCCAACTCCTTTAGCACCCTCGGATGCAGCGCATCTGGCCTCATGGACTTGTGGTCGTCCAGTTTTTCTAAATAGACCCGAACCACTTCTTTCTCCACAGAGGGCTGGTCACCTTCTCACCATACTGTGCTGCCCAGTGCAGCAGTCTGGGAGCTGACCTTGTCTGTGAAGACAGAGGCAAAAAAATCATTGAGTACATTAGCTTTTTCCACATCCTCTGTCACTAGGTTGCCTCCCTCATTCAGTAAGGGGCCCACCCTTTCCTTGACTTTCTTCTTGTTGCTAACATATCTGAAGAAACCCTTCTTGTTACTCTTAACATCTCTTGCTAGCTGCAACTCCAAGTGTGATTTGACCTTCCTGATTTCATTCCTGCATGCCTGAGCAATATTTTTATACTCCTCCCTGGTCATTTGTCCAATCTTCCACTTCAGACAGCATGACAAGCCCATACTCTCCAGAAACTCTGTCACTGGCAATTGTTGCTCCTTTATGCCACTTATCTTCTGCTGCTTTTTAGCCTGAGGTGACAGGACCAAGAAGTGCAGAAGGCGGAGCATATTGTGGAAAGAAAGAGTAGAATGTGCTGCTCACAGAGGGGACAGATTCTCCTTCCTCCCCAGAACTTCCTACTAAAACCTAGTAGACAGGGATCTAGTTTTGTAAGACTCAGTGCATTAGGCCTTTCATCTCTAAAAGAGGTTCACATATGGATTGACACAGACTTAAAAAGAATTCTGTGATCTTAAGTCTCAGATCTTAATTCCTAGTACACACTGGCCAACATCACAAACCACCACAGACATTTGGCCATACTGGTAATTTGTGCAGAAGCAAACCAAGACCAGAATAGCAAGAGTCTGTGGCTCAAAATTGAGGCAATTAGCAAAGCTAGGGTAGGAAGGGTGCCCCCTTAACAAAAATAATGCAAATCAGGGGGTATAAGGAAACAGCACACTTCGTATTCAAAGCTAGCAAAGCAGAAATGAGGCTGAAGTTAAATTTAAGCCAGTTCCAGCAATACTAGTCAATTAAGTATTACAGCTTCCCATCAGAGCAGGGACGTAGAGAAATATGTAGCTGTGTATTATTTTATAGCAGCAGTAGCCCAAACCTCTCAACAATCACTCTCAAAAGCAATGCAGAGACACTGAAAAGCTTTGGGAGCAAAACTGATGTCTGTTACCATCACGTACAGACCATACCATAGCAATACAGGTCACTGGGGAGTCATTCAGCATCACACACTGTTACATTAGGCACGATCCCCAACCCAAAGTGCAAGACTGCTTTTGCCTTCATGAGTGGCAGTGTCACCCATATTTATACAAACCAGAAAGAAGATGGCTGTCCAATTGAGATTAGATCTGAGCATGCGTCCAGCCTCCCCCTGTGTTGGATTCATATTCATACAAATCTCACTCTAAAATAAAGATTTGATAAAAGATGCTTAAATGGCAATGGCCCTCCCAATTCCCAGCACTGGGCCCCATCTAATCTGTAGCTTCTTGCGCAGGGTGACCATTAGTAGTAAAAAGAACCAAATAAAGTGTCTTTGGTACATCCCGAAATGGAACAAACTCCCCCTTGTCTTTAAATCAATGACTAATAAAGAGTTAGACAGTGGCAAAATGTGAACAGTCATCTAAAACACAAACATAACCAGAGGAACAACCTGATAGCTTAGAGGCTGTGAGCCCCATGCCACAAGCCACTCACTCTTCCAAGCCAACAGGAGACGGGTGTGCAGGTTGGGCGGTGGTATTACACCATCACCACTGCACTCCTGCTAACTGGTTGGAATGGAGGATGGGGCTTTGGAAAGAGCCCTGATCTTGCTTTCAGCTAAATTCTTAATGCAGGTATTTGGGGGCAGAGGACCCCCCCCCGCCCCAATCAGCTAGTCTATCCAGCATGGAGTGAGGCAACAGGTGGTCCCCTAATACTACTACTCTTGCCCTCATCTACAGGTTGTTTGTAAGGTCATCATACCATGAGCTGTTCACCATTGAATGGACTGTGCCAAGGTTTCATCTCCCTGCTCTAACCAACAGGGACAAAAATATTTCTCTTCTATGAGAGATCCCTTATAAGGCAATGGGAGTGCATGGGGCTGAAATGCAACCTGTAACACATACTACATACTAACCCACAGAATCCTTCCTACCAACGCTATAATAAAAAGGATTCTGCATGGACTCCTCCTGAGGGTCGAAACAACAGACTGGACTTCTACATAGATTGCTTCCGTCACCGTGCACAGGCTGAAATTGTGGAAAAGCAACATCACTTGCCCCATAACCTAAGCCGTGCTGAACACAATGCCATCAACAGCCTCAAGAACAACTCTGACATCATAATCAAACAGGCTGACAAAGGAGGTGCTGTCGTCATCATGAATAGGTCGGAATATGAACAAGAGGCTGCTAGGCAGCTCTCTAACTCCACATTCTACAAGCCATTACCCCTCTGATCCCACTGATGATTACCAAAAGAAACTACACCATCTGCTCAAAAAACTCCCTGAGAAAGCACAGGAACAGATCTGTACAGACACATGCCTAGAACCCCGACCAGGTGTATTCTATTTGCTACCCAAGATCCATAAACCTGGAAATCCTGGACGCCCCATCATCTCAAGCATTGGCACCTTAACAGCAGGATTGTCTGGCTATGTGGACTCTCTCCTCAGGCCCTATGCCACCAGCACTCCCAGCTATCTTCGAGACACCACTGACTTCCTGAGGAAACTACAATCCATCGGTGATCTTCCAGAAAACACCATTCTGGCCACTATGGATGTGGAAGCCCCCTACACCAACATTCCACACAAAGATGGACTACAAGCCATCAGGAACAGTATCCCCGATAATATCATGGCTAACCTGGTGGCTGAACTTTGTGACTTTGTCCTCACCCACAACTATTTCACATTTGGAGACAATATATAATCTTCAAGTCAGTGGCACTGCTATGGGTACCCGCATGGCCCCTCAGTATGCCAACATCTTTATGGCTGACTTAGAACAACGCTTCCTTAGCTCTCGTTCCCCAACGCCCCTACTCTACTTGCGCTACATTGATGACATCTTCATCATCTGGACTCATGGAAAAGAAGCCCTCGAGGAATTCCACCGTGATTTTAACAATTTCCATCCCACCATCAACCTCAGCCTAGACCAATCCACACAAGCGGTCCATTTCCTAGACACTACTGTGCTAATAAGCGATGGTCACATAAATACCACCCTATACCGGAAATCCACTGACCGCTATACTTACTTACATGCCTCCAGCTTCCATCCTGGACACACCACACGATCCATTGTCTACAGCCAAGCTCTAAGATACAACCGTATTTGCTCCAATCCCTCAGACAGAGATAAACACCTACAAGATCTCTATCAAGCATTCTTAAAACTACAATACCCACCTGCTGAAGTGAAAAAACAGATTGACAGAGCCAGAAGAGTACCCAGAAGCCACCTACTACAGGACAGGCCTAAAAAAGAAAATAACAGAACGCCACTAGCCATCACCTACAGCCCCCAACTAAAACCTCTCCAGCGCATCATCAAAGATCTACAACCTATCCTTAAAGATGATCCCTCACTCTCACAGATCTTGGGAGACAGGCCAGTCCTCTCTTATAGACAGCCTCCCAACCTGAAGCAAATACTCACCAGCAACCGCACACCATACAACATAAACACTAACCCAGGAACCTATCCTTGCAACAAAGCCCAATGCCAGCTCTGTCCACATATCCATTCAAGTAACACCATCATAGGACCTAATCACATCAGACACGCCATCCAGGGCTCGTACACCTGCACATCTACCAACGTGATATATGCCATCATGTGCCAGCAATGCCCCTCTGCCATGTACATTGGCCAAACCGGACAGTCTCTACGCAAAAGAATAAATGGACACAAATCTGACATCAGGAATCATAACATTCAAAAACCAGTGGGAGAACACTTCAACCTCTCTAACCACTCAGTGACAGACTTGAAGGTGGCAATTTTGCAACAAAAAAAACTTCAAAAACAGAGTCCAAAGAGAAACTGCTGAACTCGAATTAATATGCAAATTAGATACAATTAACTCTGGCCTAAAGAGAGACTGGGAATGGTTGGGTCATTACACTAATTGAATCTATTTCCCTATGTTAAGTTCTCCTCACACCTTCTATGGGCCATCTTAATTATCACTTCAAAAAGTTTTTTTTTCCCCTCCTGCTGATGATAGCTCATCTCAATTGATTAGACTTTTCCTGTTGTTATGCATACTTCCACCTTTTCATGTTCTCTGTATGTATAAATATCTCCTGTCTGTGTGTTCCATTCTATGCATCCGAAGAAGTGAGCTATAGCTCACGAAAGCTCATGCTAAAATAAATTTGTTAGTCTTTAAGGTGCCACAAGTACTCCTGTTCTTGTAACACAAAGTTAAACCTTTAGAGTGGTGCTCCCTAGGACCTAGATCAACTGGGTATCAACTGGACACAGGACATCGCAGAATAGAAATATGGCAGAACAGGGAGCAGTTGTGTGGACTGGGGAGGTTTGACAATGGATGAAGGGGGCTTAAAAAATCCCACATAACTAGTAAACAGGGATGGGGTTTGCTTTCCAGCCAAGTACAAGCTGTATTTAGAGGCCATTTCCACATTAATCCGCCTAATAATAACCTAGCAAAGAGGATTGTTAGAAGAAGACTCAACAGCTTATGGGAAGCAGTTTAAGGTCATGTCCTCAACCTATTTTAGGTTTTGTTCAGTCTGGCTGCTTGGTCATTACCTGGTTTGAATCTTCCATGCTCATCACAGCTTCATGCTGAGCCTCCAGGAGGGTAGGTTGAGAGCACAGGGTCTCTGAAATGTTCACAAACAAGTGGTCATTAACCTTCAGAGAAAACACTCTTCTCCCTGAGTGAGGGAAGCACTCTCGTACTCTCCAGAGAGCAGGGTCCAGGGCTGTCCACAACATGCAAGGAGGAGGAGATATGGAGTCACCCCAGGACAGAGCATTACTTCAAGCACTCTTCAGAGAAAGGTTAGGATTGCCCTGGCAGAGGCATGTCACCAGGACAGAGCACTACTTTGGGCACCTTTCAGAACAAAGCTATTATTGTCCTGGAGAGGGAAAGTAAAGGGCAGTCAGTAGAGCTGATAGGCTTTAAGAACGTTTGCTGTGAGGGAAAAACCCACAATCATTCCAACAGAACTCTTCACATTTCATTTTGATAAAGTGAAATGAAAAACTATTAGAAGGGTTATTAAATTAAATAATTTATCCGAATAAACTGGAATAGGGTTCAAAATGCAAGGGCCTTAATTTAAAAGTGAGGATGTTAGAAGAAAGCACTCAATTTGCCTCAGTGACTCTCTGTAAACTGGCACTTAAATACTATAGTGATGGACACATTACAAAAACCTAGACAGAAACAGAAACCTGGATAAAAGTGCTGATCTATTATATTTGTAGGTAATGATTTTAATGAATAAAGAATTGACTTTCTTGATTCATTACTGCAGGCAAGGAATTTCCATCTGGATCTAGTATTGTTTGTGACAAGTTATTGTCCAGATTTTATCGTGACTGATTTTTAAATGTGTATCCTCTAATACATTCTCCTAGAGCTATGCCTGCATAAAAGAGCTAGACATGTAACCTGTTCATTTTCATGCTCGTGTCTTGCCACTAGGAGTTTTTCATTTTATTAATAGTCAATTCTATTAAAGATGTTGCCTCAGCCTTTTAGCCGTATAAAAGGCCAGTTAAGATGCAATTTATGCAAGGTTTTCTTTTCCCCCCTCCAGCAACACTAACTTCAGCACATTGCAAAAACTGAGCCTTTTTTCCTGGTTAAACACAGTTTTCTATTATGGTGTAAAATATGATAACATACAGAACCAGCCATAGGACCAGGCTAACACTGTTGTGGGAACCTTAATTTCTGCACTTCCTGGCTCCAAATGTACAACCTTAATATTGCATTAATGTAGTGAGATAGCGGTTATTCATTTGTTTTTTTGTCTGTTTGTTACATTTAGAGTTGATATCAGAGGACAAATATTTGCTTAAGTAACACCTAACATGCATTTTAAGAAAGCCCTGATGAACTACTCCCTCTGAGATTTGTGACATTTTTATATCACACTGCTTTTCATGCTGCTGATTCATTTTCACTGGACTCATCTCACACTGAACTTTGTCAGGGATAGCCATACCCTTTTTGCCACCTAGTGGATCAAGAAAATGCTACATATTTTGTAATCTGTTTACAGAGTGAAGATGAACAGACATTTCATAATCTTTGGCATCTATACCTAGTGGTTCTAGGGTGACCAGATGTCCCAATTTTATAGGGACAGTCCCAATTTTTGGGTCTTTTTCTTATATAGGCTCCTATTACCCCCTACTCCCATCCCAATTTTTCACATTTGCTGTCTGGTCACCCTACGTGGTTCTCAACCCAGACACTGTTTTACCACGGCTGGCCTTGCCATGAGGTGAACTGAGGCAGCCGCCTAAGGTGCCAGACTGTGTGGGGGTGCCACTAGGACCCAGAATGTAGAAAATTGTGTCTGCTGCTGGTGCATATGTATTCTCTCTACTCTAGATGCACAGAGGTGGTGGAGTGCTGTGCTGGAGGAAGGAGGGCACAAGAGACATAACAGGCAGGCAGGAGAAAAGGTGAGAGGAAATAACAGAAAGCAGCAGGAGTTGCAGGGAGAGAGGAGGAGGAGCCTCTTATGTACCTCTCTAGCACCCTCAGGAGCCTGGACTGATTCACACCAGCTCTCAGGGAGCTTCCTGTTTCTTGCTGGTTCCCTGAACCCACCTGAAGAGAACAGGCAGTCAACTGAAGTAGTAGGAGCCAGTTAGGCCCTTAAGACACTGATATCTTCCCTCACTCAGGCCTGCTAATTCGTCCCCTTCAATTGCGTGTTAAGAGCCACTACAGCTGGCACAGAAC
The DNA here is from genome assembly GCF_020497125.1 of Mauremys mutica. Classification (NCBI taxonomy): domain Eukaryota; kingdom Metazoa; phylum Chordata; order Testudines; family Geoemydidae; genus Mauremys; species Mauremys mutica. The sequence goes on along the minus strand of NC_059072.1, from coordinate 83,314 downwards.
AGCAGTCATGAGTGAAAGACGAAAACGCCCCCTGGGGCAGCATTCAGAAAAAGAAAGAAAGCAAAGGAAGCTTTTCTGTATAAGCAGGAAGGAGCTCTCCTGAGATACATAGACACAAATAATCACGGTGAGCCTTCCGGCCCCAGTGAGGATGTGAGTGGTGAGGAGACGCCTGATCTTCCAGTTAGTCAGAGTGCAGGTGACCTGCCAGCTATTGCAGCATCCATATCTCCATCCCAAATGGATGTAACCATGCACATTCCTGAAGAAAAGTGTAGATCAGAGAAGAGTGTGGTGGAGGTGCAAAAAACCAGCTGCTGCTGAGTTTAGTTCCTTAAGTCTATATGATCCAGGACTGTGGACCCACTTGAGCAGTAGCCTGGGGGACTTGTACTGCATGGGCCACAGCAAGTGAAAAACTTCATGCTCCCCAAAGACAATAATAGACGTTTCCGTCCAACACATTACTGGTGTGAAATCCTCAATGGTGACAAAGTGCAGAGGCCATGGCTTATGTACTCAAAAACCCAGAATGCTGCATAGTGTTTTTGTTGCAAACTCTTCCAGTCTAATGTTCCAGCCACATTGGGTTCTACAGGAACAAAGGACTGGAAAAATCTGGCTAGAAATCTGGCATGCCATGAGAAGGCAGCAAATCACCAGAGAGCATTCCATAGGTGGAAAGAGCTTGAGATGAGACTAAGGTTAAAGGCCACCATAGATGATCAGCATCAAGAGAAGTTTGCATCAGAGTCTCTTTACTGGCAAAACGTTCTGAAAGGGCTCATGGCCATTGTGAGAATGCTTGCTACCCAAAACCTAGCACTGTGTGGCACTTCAGATCACCTGTATGTGCCAAACAATGGAAACTTCCTTAAAATTGTGGAGCTGATGGCTGAGTTTGATGCTGTACTCCAGGAGCATCTAAGAAGAGTCACCACCTAAGAAATGTACACACACCACTACTTTGGAAAAACCATTCAAAATGAGATCATACAGTTACTGGCAACAAAAGTCAAACAGAAGTTGTGGCAGATCTGAAGTCGGCAAGATATTACCCTGTTATTCTGGACTGCACATCTGACATCAGCCATACAGAACAAATGACTTTAATGGTGCGTTTTGTAACAACAACAGAACCTAGTGACAATGTCCCTGCAATGGTGACTGTCAGAGAGCATTTTCTAGAATTTATTGACATTGATGATACTACAGGAGCTGGTATGACAAATGTGCTTCTTAAAAAGCTGGAAGACACAGGAATTGCGACAGCTGACATGAGAGGTCAGGGCTACGATAATGGTGCCAACATGAGAGGATAGAACAGAGGAGTGCAGATGCGGATCGGAGAGTTAAACCTTTGAGCATTTTTTTGTCCCATGCAGTTCTCATTCATTGAACTTGCTGCATCACTGACCACCATCAGCTTCTAGTGAGGCTGTTGAATTTTTTTAATGTAATTCAAAGCATCTATGTATTTTTCTCTGCATCAACTCATTGATGGCAAATTTTGAAGCAACATCTGAGAACATCCTCTCTGACACTGAAACCACTGAGTGCCACATGATGGGAAAGTCAAGTGGAGGTGATAAAGCCTATCAAACACCAAATTGGGAAGCTAGATGATGCCATAGTTGCCAATATGGAGGATAATGCTATGACAGGAACTGTTCACGGGAGAACAGTGGCAGAGGGAAATGGAATCACTAGAAACATACAAGTATCAGAGGGGTAGCCGTGTTAGTCTGGTTCTGTAGAAGCAGCAAAGAATCCTGTGGCACCTTATAGACTAACAGACGTTTTGCAGCATGAGCTTTCGTGGGTGAATACCCACTTCTTCGGATGCAAGAAGTGGGTATTCACCCACGAAAGCTCATGCTGCAAAACGTCTGTTAGTCTATAAGGTGCCACAGGATTCTTTGCTGCTTCTAGAAACATACATAACTTCAAATTTCTGAGTGGCTTAGTGTTGTGGCATGGCACACTGTTTGAAATAAATGCTGTAAGCAAGAGACTCCAAGATGTTGACCTTAATATATCCGGAGCAATGGAACAACTGGACAAAGCAAAGTCATACTTACAGTCTTACCGGTCAGGTGAGGGATTTAAAAATGTTCTGAAGAGCGCACAGAAGTTGGCAGAGGAACTTCACACTGAAGCTATTTTCCCACCCATTCAAGAATACAAGAGTCACCGAAGAAGACAACATTTTGATTACGAGGCACGGGATAACCCCATAAGAGACCCGAAACAACAATTTAAAGTTGAATTCTTTAACCAGGTGCTAGATTGTGCAGTACAGTCAGTTGAAGAACGTTTCATGCAGCTCAAGGAACACAGCAGTATATTTGGGATGTTGTATGATATTTCAAAACTCCTCATTATAGCCAAAGAAGACCTACACCAGCAATGCAGGGTACTAGAGACAGTGTTGACACATGATGACATGAGCGATATTGATGAGAGTGATTTAGGTGATGAACTGAAAGCCCTTTCAAGATACATTTCAACAGGATCAACTCCAAAGGCTGTTCTGGAATATATGTGCACAAATAAGATGACCACGTTCTTTCCAAATGCTTTTGTTGCTCTGCGCATACTTCTAACACTTCCTGTAACAGCTACCAGTGGAGAATGCAAGCTGAAGTTAGTAAAACACATCAACACTCCACAATGACACAGGAGAGGCTAGTTGGCCTTGCAATCGTCTCAATAGAGCATGAGCTGACCCAGACTGTGAACCTTCCGCAGGAAGCAGTTCAGATCTTTGCAACCAAGAAGGCACGGAAAGCATCATTTTGATTATTCAAACAGATAAAAATGCCAGTGTTTACTATGCAGACAAGAAAAGTTACATTTGCTGTTCAGGCATTTGAAAGTTAAGTGTTACTGAAATTTTTTGAACAAGGCATTTTAACTTGTTAGTTCTCCTTTATTGGGGTAGGTAGCAGAGCAGTACCATGAGAGGAGTAGAACAGGAAGAAGGCAGAATTGAGACCTTTCAAAGTTTTGGCCCAAGCGAGAGGGCATGGGGGGCGTCATTTGAGCTCCCCGCCTCAGGTGCCAAAATGTCGTGGGCCAGCCCTGTGTTTTACTCTGAGATGAACTTGGTTTTGTAAGTTTTCTTTTCCATGAGAAATTACCAACTGATGCTTAGAAAACAGTTTTGTCTTGTCAAGGAGGGGGGAGAGAAAGGTGAAAATGACAGCCTGTGTATGGGTCAAAAGCATAGAGACAGCTGGTGACTGCTCTGGATGCAAGAATCACAGGAAGAGCTGAAGGTTTCAATGTGGGCACAAGAGGGCCAGACAACTAACAGGCACAATGCATTGTCATGCTGATTTAAATTAAGACCACAGTAAAATTTTCAAAATGCCTAAGAGCTTGGCTACACAGTGCATTAGTATGCACAAGCTCGGATGTAGATTCTAGTGCACCCAACTCTACCATGCAGTACCTGTCCATGTGGACCATGCTGACCTGCACTAAAAGTTATTTAATGCACACTGACATAGTCGTGGAAATACTCACTACATCAATGTGCACTAAAGAACTTTTAGATACTAATGAACTTTTAGTGCAGGCCCTCAGGGTCATAATTACATAAGAATGGCCATACGGAGTCAGACAATAGTCCATCTAGCCCAGTATCCTGTCCTCCGACAGTGGCTGGTGCCAGATATTTGAGGGAATGAACAGAACAGGGCAATGTATCGAATGATCCATCCCGTTGTCCAGTCCCAGCTTCCAGCAGTCAGAGGCTTAGGGACACTTGGAGCATGGGGTTACATCCCTGACCATCTTGGCTAACAACCATTGATGGACCTATTTTCTATGAATTTATCTAGGTTTTTTTTAACCCAATTATACTTTTGGCCTTCACAGCATCCCCTGGCAACAAATTCCACAGGTTGACTATGCACCGTTTGAAGAAGTACTTCCTTTTGTTTGTTTTAAACCAGCTGACTAATAATTTTATTGAGTGACCCTGGTTCTTGTGTTATGTGAAGGGGTAAATAGTGAGTGCCCAACATGCTGGTGTGCACTAGAATTTACACCCCAGTTGGTGCGCACTAATGCACTGAGTAGAAGACAAGCCTTAAGTGACTTTTTGGGGACATGGATCAGTGTTCACATTGCACTCCCCATCAGTACCTGGCCTGAGCTGGAAGCTAATGATCCAACCAGCGGACCAAATTCAGTGAAGAATCCCAGCCACGTGCCACATGAGGCATGTTATGCGTATGCTAAGTAGTAATAGTGACTTTTGAAAATGGAATTTAGCTAGTTTTGCAAATGCTACCTCTTATATATCCTAACAAACCACTGACAGGAATCTCAGAAGCTGAGGAGAATGTGGGCAGATAATCTGGGCTCAAAGGGAAGGGCAGAGATAGATGTTCATGGGTATTGTACAGATAGAAGGGCAGAAATAGTGGTATTACTTCCACAGCAGAATCTCAAGAGAAGGGTACCCCACAAACTCCAGAGTGATTGGGAGCAGAAGGAACCAGCCACTGGAAGATGTAACAAACCCTTTCCTGTACAGCCTGTTATTTCATCTCACCGTTTCTTCTAAAAATAGACTCCTAGATTCCAAGAGTCATCTCCAACCCACCCATAGAAAGCCATGGGCCACCCATCTCTTCAAAGCTGCACTACCACACTATCAGAATTGTGACTGTTTTCAGGCTACACTCTCAGATACTCATTTAGCTTAAAGCAAGATACCCATCTGGAGGAATCTGATGTATGTACTCTGTACTCCTCCAGTGACATCTGTGAAAGTCTCCTCTCTATTTGGGAGTCACTACCTTATTTATTCCTGTATATTATCATACATTATTTTATAGCATCCAGGAGTATGCTAGGTGCACACTGCCTTGAAACACAAAATTCATTCCAACAGACTTGGACATAGGCATTATAAAATATCAACAGAATTAGAGAACTCTAATAATTAACCAAAACCATTAACCTAAATACAATATACGCTGCATTCCAAACTCTGTATCCTGGCCTCCCATGTGATCTGATCAGCCTCACATTCGCCCTATCCTTTCCTTGTCCAAGCCCCCATGTTCTCTCCTTTTGCCATCCTGATCTTTACTTAGATTATCTTCTCCAATCACTACTTGCTATCACAAAGAGAAAAACTGTGATTTAATCATTCCAGCAGATTGGCCCACTAGTTTGGGAATCTTTTTTACTCTTTGCTCACAGACTGAAATTTAAATTGTTTCTCTTGCCCTCAGAATTAAATTCCAATTATAGTTTCTGGAAAGAATTAGAGAGCAGTTCTGAAATCCTCAGAAGAGAGTGCTGATTAATCCAGTAATCATGGGTGTGTTTATTAGCTAAAAATAGGCAGAAGGAAGTGTAATTATACCATTTTCAGCCTTCAGCCCCTCCAAGGCTGCAGTGGGTAGGAGTAAAGTCCTCTTCTCATCCTCCTGCTCCACCACATTTTTCTGAAGAGGTATTTCATTCTGCTCAGAGACTGTCTGGAGAGCAGAAAGATAGAAAGTTACCAACAGTTTCCCCACAGGTATTAGCCCTCGTTCTTTCAGTTACACTTTCGACAAATCCATTAGTAACTTCTAAATTCCCCTGACTGACCCATACTAGTTTACTCCTTTTGCAGGCAGTTTCATAAAACATCTGCTCAGACTGGAGAAGTTTGCAAAGAGACCCTGTATTAACCTTCTCAGCCAATTTGATCAAGAGAAGGTATTTCTATATTCTGCACTATCTTTTTGATTCTTAGGATACAATTACCTTTAGAGATTGTACCTGCTCCTCTGATTGAGAGACCTGCATCACTAGTTCAGACTTTAACAATTTTAGCTCAGTCTGGCAATGGACGAACTCCTCAGATTTTTGTGTGAGCTCATCTAAAAGAAAAAGTTAAACATAAGTATACACATCTCTGCTTGTGTGTGAGTAGATCTACTTTAGATGTATGCACACTGGCATATGGAACCATTCACCACTCAGTCACTGCTTCTACTCTGGCCCCAAGCAGTAGCTGCAGTAAGTCCATATCACCTGACAGTTCTATATTAAATAAATGAATCTAGTTCCAGTTCTTAGTGGATATGAGAGAACATCACAGAAAATACCACAATTGTTTGCCAACCAAAGGATCAGGGAATGCCCTCTCAATAGAGAAGCACAGGACTGAACAGACGAGGAGATGAAACATTCCTCTTTAGAGGATTTAGACACATTGTCAAGGAAGATTGCAGAGTGGCTACAAGTATAAGTCTGTACTATCTAGCTAGACGTTTCACCCATGCTCACTCTTTGCCATGGCCAGAAGGGAAAATTATGATCATCTTGTCTGATCTCCTGCATAGCAAAACCATTTTTTTTTCCAATCAAGCAATTCCTGCATCAAGCCCATAATCATCAGTTGGGCTAAAGAAGATATCTTTTAGAAATATATATTTAATCTTGATTTTAAATGATTTCAAGTGATGGGCAATCTAGCACATGCCTAGGTAAGTTGTACCAGCAGTTCATTACCCTCACTGTTAAAATACATACTTCATTTCTAGTCTGAATTTGTCTAATTTCAATTTACAGCCATGGGATCTTGTTCTGCCCTTGTCTACTAGATGAAAACGCCCTCTACTATCAGAAATCTTCTCCTAATGTAGGTACCCATGCTCATGTCATCCCTTAACTTTTTCTCGGATAAACTAAATAGATTGAGCTTCTCTAGTCTCTCACCGTAAACCAGGTTTTTCTTGGGATGCCACCAATGTGAAATCTAATCAATTTAAACAATGAGTTAAAAGTAGTTTCAAGTACATCTCCCTCAGTCCCATTGTCAATTTTTTTTGTTTTAGCATTAAATTTTCCCATATTTCCAAAAAGAATAACTGACTGTTGCAGGAAAACAATAAAACTGACTACACAAAATAAAAACAGTCTCTGATCTCTGTTATAAATCACCTTAATTAACTGTCAGCTGCAACAATAGTCCGTTAAATACTTTCAGAGAGAAGAGGGATTGCTAAGTCTGAGGAAGTGGATATTCACCCACGAAAGCTTATGCTTCAATACATCTGTTAGTCTATAAGGTGCCACAGGACTCTTTGTTGCTTTTTACAGATCCAGACTAACACGGCTACCCCTCTGATGCTAAGTTAAGGATATCCTTTAAATCATTTTTATAAAATTAATATGCAAACATCACTAAAATTTGAAAATAACTACAGCTCTGAAAGGCTGAAACAAGACTAAGGATTCCCATTAGCCTGGGAGCCAGGAAAGGTTTATTCTTCCTCTTGTCATATAAGATATTACCTGCCCCTTGCTAGAGAATTGCCATTAAAAAAAGCACACAAATCAGAAGCACAGAGAGGCTCCCAAGGTGCTGACTCGATCCAATTGCTACACTTGCTGACCTTGCAGGTGTTGTATGGTAGCAGAGTTTTCAGTAGACTGCACCAGCAGCTGATCAATATCCCGCAGCAGCTGATCATTCTGGGCTATGAGGGCATCGTGGCTAGTTCGTAGCTCTTGCTCAGCCATCTGGAGGTAAGCAATATGCAGCTTTTGCTCTTCTACCTCCAGCTTGTGTTTCTGGTCTTGAGCTCTACATTCAGATTCCAGTTCAGCCCGAGTTCTTCCTGCCTGCTCCAGCTGCTCTGAGAGATACTGCACCTCCTCCTGTAACTGATGGAAGGACAGCTTCTTCTCAGCCAATTCCAGCTCCATCTTCTCCACAAGGCTTTGAGACTCCTCTCTCTCTGCATCCAACATTTTCTTTAAGGAGCTCAGCTCTGCCTCCATCTTCTGACACTGGTCCAAGAGAGTCTGGAAAAGGAGATGGGAAGGGGAGGGACTCAACCAGAAGGGAAAACAAATTGATTCCTGCTTTAGACCCTAAGGCACTGGGGAAAAATGGGTCCATGCTAAGTACACAACTTAAACAAGAGGCAATTTCAACTAGCCAAGTGACAAGACATGAGAGGAAAGGAACAACACATGATGGGGATTCTAAACCTCCACAGGAAGAAACACTGTCTTTTGACTCCTACGGGAATATCAAAACTCTGCTGAGACACATCAGAACTCTGAACTAGAGTGAAGAAAAAGAGAAATTGTAAGCTGGAATTAATATCCAACATATTCTCCTTCTAGGACACTCCAGCACAGATAACATAACCTCTGCTTAGACAGAAAGGCTAGATAACTGCTTGCTTAGAATTGCTGTTCTCTGAAGAAATAAGTGCAACCGATTCCCAGCCCTAGCAAAAAGCCAGGTGGAAACAACTCAAAAATCAAAGTTCTAAGGCATTTGGGGTAGCAGGAGTGATTCTTGCTTGCCTTGACTCCCAAGCACCAGACTAGCATGACTGGCACTGCAATGATCTTTGTATCACAAATGCCTGCTCCTTTGGCGTGAGAAGTAGGCATTGCATAGGTACAGGTTTGTCAGTGAGGAAACATTGGGAGGCATAACCTACTGTCAGACAGTAGGGCCAATGTACTACTCAGAGAGCTCAGCCCCCAAAGTTCTGTGAACAACTCTGCCCCAGCAGGAGCAAGAACCTTCCACACACCTCCCTTAAGCCTAGGATGACTTGCATGAATGGGAGGAAGGGGACTGAACTGGTGGAAGCAAACAAAATCACCTTCTCTCTCCATGAAGTTTCCCTTGCCTGAAATATCATTATCCTACCAGTGCTTCAGGAAAAAACATGATAGAGGAGAACTGGATTTCTAATGTAAAAACTATGCAAAACCAACCCTTTCAGGCCTCTTTAAAAGAGAAGCACAGTGGCACAAAAAGCAAATTTTTCTTTTTGCGTTACTTTATTATGTAATTTAGGGGACAAAGTTAAAGACACACAGACTGCAAATCCTATACTAGTCAAACACGTTTCACATACTGCAAGAGCCACTAAAATAGGCAATAACCCTATTCACTTTCTTAAATCTTTAAGAAAGTAGAAAGAAACTGGCTCAGCTCTGAGTCAGGTAAGCACTTACATGCTTGAGTTTGAGGCAGCTCACCTATGAGCCAGTCTCTTTCTAGTCCCCTAAAACTCTTAAGATGAATAAAGGTCAGATCCTACCTGCTACTGGAGTTCCTATAAGCTTCCCACGGCTGGCAGGGGAATCTGGAAGTGGCCAAATCCCGCACAGTTCCTAAAAACTGTTTAAAAAAACCCCATGGAGGTGGTAATATTACATATTTCCCAAAAGCTGCAGTGCATTCATATCAAGAATTGGTTTTGCTCAAAATATTGGGACCTCCAAGTTCAAAGCCCCAGTCAGCTGGTGACACTGGAGGAGACAATGTTAGAAAAAAGGATGTTTTTGCCTGGAACTAGACATTCTGAGGATTCTACAGCAAGCATAAAATGAGTCAGGTGGCCCCATACCTGAAGGTAACAAGACTCAACAACTCAGTCACAGAGCTGCGCCATCAATTCTGGTCAGAAAAGATTGCTAATTAAGACACTAAGGGTCACCACACCCCCAATGCAGCGCCAAAAACAAAAATGCACTCTCTTTGGGAGCTGGCAGTTTTGAACTTTGAGCTCAAGGAATTCTCAGTTTCTCTCATGCTAGAGACATGGCCCCTGTAGTAGGGAGCTATGTCAGGCGCTAGGCTTTTGACGAGACAGTTGCACGTGTTAACAGTAAAGGAACAAAAGAGAATAGAGCACGGCTATAGTACATTGAAAGCATGAGGAGGTACCTTGTTCTGTTCTTCTGCACCATGCAGCTCCTGCTGCAGCAGTTCCACCACCTGAGTTCGTCCTAGGAGAGCCGCTTCCTGTTCCTCCAGCTTTCTCTGCAGTGCCCTCAAGTTCTATGTGAGATACACAAAATGCTGCATCATCTACATTAGAAGCTGAGAGGACAGTAGCAGCCCAAAGCACAGGAGGGCTACTTACACAGGAGGATCCCATCCCAGCCATATCCCAACTCTGTGCATCTTAGGTACTTGTATAGCTCCCATTTAGTATCTGAGTGTTCATACTTGTCAGCGTATTTATCCTGCCAACACCCCTGTGAGGTAGGGAAATATTATTATTCCCATTTCTACAGACCCGGCACTGAGGCACAGAGACACTAGTGATTTACCCCATAGTAACACAGGAAGTCTGTGATAGAGCAGGGAACTGAATCCAGATTTCCCAAGTCTCAGGATAGCATCCTAATCACTGAACCACCTTCCTCTCAACTCCCACCGAGTTCCTTTGTTTGCCTGCACACATCCCTGAGTCGCAAATCCCACTGAACTCATGCAATTTTCCCTTCTCATGTTCTACAAAAAGCAGGTGACTGTCAAACCCATCAAACACACCTGCTGCATCTCAGCTTCCCGATCTGATTGGGCCACTGCCAGGTGTAATTCAGCATGGTGTTGGTGAACCTGCTCTTCTAGGAGAGCATCCTTCTCACGAATCACCTCCTGCAGGGAGCTCAGCTGTAAGCCATAGTACATAGCATGAGAAATGTCACTTGGCTAACTGAGAAACAAGGTAGAAATTCCAAAGACAGTACAAAGGACTGAGGCCCATTCTGAGGGTGTCAGGCACACAGACCATCAGGAGTTTTTCATCCTACTTTTTGTAGCATGTGTTACATGTGAGAATAGATCTGAACTAGAAGCCAAGATGTCCTGAGTAGTACAAGCCTCTGTGATAGCCATGCCAACTCAAAGAGATGATTTCACATATGCTTACATATTTACTGATAACATTTCAGACTCAGGAAGTGCAAAAAGTGCAGATTACATTTTACATATACCCAGAGTCTAAAAAGCTACAATTTCCATGCAATTACAGAAACATACAGTTTCTGTTGTTGGACTTGTGTTAAATGTCACAATCCATCATTTTAGCCATCAAAATCAAAAGCCTGCAAGTCTAGCTAATATTGTAAAGATTGGTATTAAAAGGCACTATATAAAACAACCTAACATAACATCACAGTGCTCACTCCCCTAGTTGGGACAATAGTCTTCTTACTTTGCCATTTCTTACTCACCTGTCACTATGAAGTCACTGATTGTTACCAGCAGACAGTAAATATATCAATGGCTAGAAATCCATCTCCATACCTGGGCTGCTTGCTTGGCCTGAGTATCTGTCAGGCTCTCTCTAGTTGCAGCCAGCTGCTCCATCAGGTTCCTGACAGTCTCCTCCTGCTCCTGGAGTTTCTGTTTGAGTGCTTCAGCCTCCTCTTTCTGCTCTTCATTGGTCCTCTGATTGTTCTGAAGCTGCGAGTGGAGAGGAGAAATCAGAAAAGTAGATATTAGTTAATTATATTAGACCAAGGATAGGCAACCTATGGCACACATGCCGAAGGCGGCACACGAGCTGATTTTCAGTGGCACTCACACTGCCCGGGTCCTGGCCACCAGTCCGGGGGGGCTCTGCATTTTAAATGAAGCTTCTTAAACATTTTAAAAACCTTATTTACTTTACATACAACAATAGTTTAGTTATATGTTATAGACTTATAGAAAGACACCTTCTAAAAACATTAAAATGTTTTACTGGGACGCGAAACCTTAAATTAGAGGGAATAAATGAAGACTCGGCACACCACTTCTGAAAGGTTGCCGACCACTGTATTAGACAGTCTCAACCAGAGTGGAGCATGCGGTACTGTTATTAGAATCATGGGGTTAGAAGGGACAGCAAGAGTCATCTAGTATAACCCCCTGCCAAGATTCAGGATTTGTTGTGACTAAACCATCCAAGACAGATGGCTATCCAACCTCCTTTTGAAAACCTCCAGTGAAGGAGCTTCCACAAACTCCATAGGCAGTTTGTTCCATTGTCCTACTGCTCTTACAGTTAGAAAGTTTTTCCTGAGATTTAATCTAAGTCTGCTATGCTCTAGTTTGAGCCAACAGCCTCTTGTCATGCCCTCTGTGGCATGAGAGAACAACTTTTCTCCATCTTTTTATGGCAGCCTTTCAAGTATTTGAAGACTGCTATGTCCCCCCTTTAATCTCCTCTTTTCCAGACAAAATATACCCAGTTCCATCAGCCTTTGCTCATATGGCTTGCACTCCATCCCTTTGATCATCTTTGTTACTCGCCTCTGGATCCTCTCCAGTTTCTCTACATCCTTTCTATACATTGATGACCAAAAGTGGACACAGTACTCTAGCTGAGGCTTACCCAACGCCAAGCAGAGCAGAAGTATCACCTCCCATGATTTGCATGCTATGCCTCGGTTAATGAAACCTAAAATTGCATTTGCTTTTCTTGTAACAGCATCACACTGTTGACTCATGTTGAGGTTGTGAACTACCACAAGTCCCAGACCCTTCCCAATAATGCTGCTCCCAATCCAGTTATCCCCCATTCTGTATTTGTGCATTTGATGTTTTCTTCTCTAAGTGTAATACCTTACATTGGTCTTTGTTGAATTACATTTTGTTTTCTATAGCCCAGTTCTCCAATTTATCAAGATCACTCTGAATTTTAGCTCTATCCTCCAAAGTATTTGCAACCCACTCTAGATTTGTGTCACAGAATCAGAGGAAGGCAAGGGACTTCAAGAGATCTTCTAGTCCTGGCCTCAAGACAGGACTAAGTATTATCTAGCGCTTAACTACCCTGACAGTGAGGAAGTTTTTCCTAATGTCCAAACTAAACTGCCCTTGTTGCAATTTAAGCCCATTGCTTCTTGTCCTATACTCAATTTAATCCCTGCTAGGAACAGTTTTCCAAACAATTATGCACCCACCATATAGTAGCTCCATCTAGGTTGTATTTCCCTAGTTTGTGTATGAGAAGGTCATGTGAGATAGTATCAAAAGCCTTACTAAAGTCCAAATATACCACATCTGCCACTTCCACCAGGCTTGCTACCCTGTGTCAAAGAAAGCTACTAGGTTGCTTTGATATTATTTGTTCTTGACAAATCCATGCTGTTACCCAGAAGCTAATAAGGTGATAAGTGTCTGCAAACTGATTGCTTAATTATTTGCTCCATTATATTTCTTGGTACTGAAGTTAAGCTGACTGGTCTGTAATTCCCCGGGTTGTTCTCATAGACTCATAGACTTTAAGGTCCCACGAAGGTCCCTTCGTGCTCGAGTCATACTGATAGCGCCGGCATGGCCGCGCCAACACTGGTTCATGTTGCTACTGCAGATGTCCGTACAGGCACCCTTCGCGTTACCCCTGCTCCTGGGCCTCATCACACAGGATCAAGGCCGCCTCCGGCACCCAAACCTGGATTCGCTTCACCTCACAGCCTCTCTGCTTCATGGCTGAACCCGCTGGAAATGCAGTGCTCACAACAGGTTGGGCAAGTCCTCCTTGGTAGCAGGAAGCCCTCCACCAAGGCCACATACACGGCCAAGTGGAAACATTTCTTCATCTGGGCAGAACAGCAGGGTCAAACTCCATTGCTCTCCCCGATGCCTTTCATTCTAGACTACCTACTCCATCTGAAACAGCAGGGGCTTTACCTCTCCTCGGTCCAGGTCCACTTGGCTGCCATCTCTGCATTCCACCCAGGAGCTGACGGAGTTTGTCTTCGCTAACCCACTGGTCAGCCACTTCCTCAAGGGCCTGGATAGACTCTTCCTGCATACGCGACCACCTGTCCCGGCCTGGGACCTTAATTTGGTCCTCTCTGCCCTCACGGGGCCCCCTTTCGAGCCCCTCGCTATGTGCTCACTACTGTATTTCTCCTATAAGGTCACATTCCTTGTTGCTATCACCTCAGCCAGGAGGGTCTCAGTGCTCAGAGCCCTGACGTCCGAGCCTCCATACACCGTTTTTCACAAGGACAGGGTCCAACTCAGGCCACACCCGGCGTTCCTCCCTAAGGTGGTCTCCCAATTCCACAGGGGTCAGGACATTTTTCTCCCTGTGTTCTATTCCTAAACCACATTGCTCCCTGCTGGAGGATAGTCTGCATTCCCTGGACATTCACATTTTATATCGAAAGAACCAGGCCATTCGGGAAATCAGTCCAACTTTTCGTTGTTGTGGCCGACAGGATGAAAGGGCTACCTGTCTCGTCACAGCGTATCTCCTCCTGGATCACGGCTTGCATCCGTGAATGCTACAATCAAGCTAAGGTGCCTGCCCCGCCGATCATTAACCGAGGTATAGCATGCAAATCATGGGAGGTGATACTACTGCTCTGCTTGGCGTTGGGTAAGCCTCAGCTGGAGTACTGTGTCCACTTCTGGCCAGTCTGCTCCATGGGACAGGAGACTCCCCAAAGTCCTGACTGGCTTTGCTCACGGCAGGACCAACATCAACTAAAGCATCCCAGCCAGGGCTTTGTCAAGCCGGGCCTTAAAAACCTCTAAGGATGGAGGTTCTACCACCTCCCTAGGTAACCCATTCCAGTGCTTCACCACCCTCCTAGTGAAATAGTGTTTCCTAATATCCAACCTAGCCCTCCCCCACTGCAACTTGAGACTATTACTTCTTGTTCTGTCTGAGAACAGCTGAGCTCCATCCTCTTTGAAACCCCCTTTTAGGTAGTTGAAGGCTGCTATGAAATCCCCCCTCACTCTGCTCTTCTGCAGACTAAATAAGCCCAGTTCCCTCAGCCTCCCTTCGTAAATCATGTGCCCCAGCCCCCTGATCATTTTTGTTGCTCTTTGCGCTCTCCAATTTGTCCACATCCTTTCTGTAGTTGGGAGTCCAAAACTGGACGCAATACTCTGGCACTGGTAAGGCCACATCTGAATAGAGGGGAATAATCACTTCCCTCAATCTGCTGGCAATGCTACTACTAATGCAGCCCGGTATGCAAGTCGTGCCATTGGGTTCTAGGTGAGGGGTTAAACCTTCCCTCAGTACCAGAGGAAGTGCCTTCTGGAGACCACGGAGGGGTCGTGGATGCTTGGGTCTGCTTCAAGACCACAGATAATGGTGACTGGTGTCTAGTAAGAGGGGACTGGTACTGGTGGCGTGGAGACCAGTGTCGGTACCGGGGGGACAGGGGGTGGGACAGAGAATGCTCTCACAGTGTAGGTGACCTGGATCAGCAACAAGACGGTGATCACAGAAGTATAACAACTATTAACTCAGTAATAACAATAGCTATATTGTGGGCAAATAAACTCCTCTGCCTATGACCTCAGAACCTATTTAGATCAACGTACAGTTATCTCAAAACAGGAAGCACTCTCAAATTACCATCGAATTACTAGCTGACATCAGGGTTCTACCAAGAAAAAACTATGATGCTTATATGTTGATTTTCCCACAATGAGATATGAAAAAACACATCAGCCTTTGTGGAGTTTCTACCTAACCCGTCAGCTAGGGGTTTGCTAATATATCTCTTTTTTTTATCCAGTCTAATGTAACTGTGGATATTCTTGTACATGTCTATAATCCTTTATTAATCTTAAACATTTGGCCTCAATCTTGTGGCAACGAGTTCCATAAGTTAACTATGAGCTAGTAAAAAACCCCACTTCTAATCAGTTTAAATGTATTGCTTTTCAATTTCATTGATGTCCCCTTGCTCTTGCATCTCTGTCAACACTGCCTCCTCTGTTCCTATTTGATGGAAACCTATAGCTCAGATGAAAGATGCAAAGTTTTTTGGCCTAAAGAACAGATTATTTGTGTAGAAACATCAATAGGGCTCAGTTAAGGCATGCAAAGGGAAGCAGGCAGGTAAGTGGCTTGCAGAGATCATAGCTAACCACTCTGAGGGCCTCCACACCATGAGGAAGCAGGCCAGACTCTGGCTCCCACAGAGTACCCATATTCCTGTTGGAGTGTTTCTAATAGCAGGCACTGTGCCTCTAGGGGCAGGGTATTCAGAGAGAAAAAGAGGCCATTTAAAAAGAGGATCATGAATAGCAGGAGACATCAGGAACTTAATTGCTCTCCAAAAGCAAGAATACTACAATCACAGGAACCTACCCTGAGAGGAAAGGGAACCTAGCAGCTCATTGGTGTATTCCAACATCTATTAGCACCCAGATTGTCAGTACATGCTAGAGCTTTCCCTAAAGCCATATCTTTCCCACCTTCCTGTGATGCAGCTGCTCTTCTGGCAGGCTCTTTGCAGGCAACACTGACCCCTGGTCTGTCAGCTCCTCAATGCGTTTATTCAGAGCTGCCAGCTTGGCTTTGGCCTGCAGCTTCAGCTTCTTCAACTTAGCATCTGCAGCCTCTCTCTCTTCCTGTGGAAGAAAAGACACAAAGACTGTACTCAAGGTTCCATAGCCCCATCCACAAGGAAATTAATTCGCCCTGAAGCCACCAGCTTGCAGTGTTAGGGAATGTCAAACAGACTTAAGTGTCTCCACATCAGAAAGGAGACCCCAAAGAAGCCAGAGACTGCACTCCACAGAAAAAAACAGTAATAGCAGCATCTCAGGGTATGTCTACATTGCAATTTAACACGTTTGGCCTGTGCCAGCTGACTCCAGCTCACGGGGCTCAGGCTAAGGGGCTGGTTAATTGCGGTATAGACATTTGGGCTTCCAGTGAAGCCTGGGCTCTAGGACCCTGCAATGTGGGAGTGTCCCAGAGCCCAGGCTCCAGCCAGAGCCCAAATGTCCACACTGCAATTAACTAGCCCCTTAGCCCAAGCCCCGTGAGTCCAAGTCAGCTGGTATGGGCCAGACCCAGATGTCAAATTGCACTGTAGACATACCTTCAGCCTTACTCCCAGACCCCTGGTGGAAGGAATGGTACCTTGAGTTCAACTTCTTTCTGCTGGAGCTGGGCATCTTTCTCTCGGACCAAATCCTTCAGCTGGACAGCCAGCTGCTCTGTGTGGGCCAGACGCTCCAGTATATCCTTGGGCATCTCCTCCCTGCTCTCCATTCCTGGCTCTGACACCTAGAGAAGGTCAAACAGACACTCTGAAAAAGTAACTCACTAAAACTAATTCCAAGACCACAGCATAGTGCCCAGAGGGAGACCTGAAACTCTGTATTTATGTTACAGCCTAGGCTAAATGCCTCACAAACTTTCCATTTAGCCTAATGAACTAGATCTGACCAGCTGAAATCAGGAGGAAAGTTCCAGATACTCTCAAAGAATATTAAAAGGAGCATCTCTGCTGTAACAGGATGTCATAACTATAAACACTGTAAAATCCCTCCTGGTCAGAGACACCAAAATCCTTTTACCTGTAAAAGGTAAAGAAGCTCAGGTAACCTGGCTGACACCTGACCCAAAGAACCAATAAGGGGATAAGATACTTTCAAATCTTGGTGAGGGGAAGGCTTTTGTTTGTGTGCTCTTTGTTTTGGGGGTTCTTCGCTCTTGGGACTAAGAGGGCACGGACATCAATCCATGCTCTCCAAATCTTTCTGAACAAGCCTCTTATATTTTAAACTGGTAAGTAACAGCCAGGCAAGGCGTGTTAGTTTTATCTTTGTTTCCTCAACTTGTAAATGTGCCTTTTGCTAGAGGGTTTACCTCTGTTTGCTGTAACTTTGAACCTAAGGCTAGAGGGGGTTCCTCTGGGCTCTTTGAATCTGATTACCCTGTAAAGTTATTTTCCATCCTGATTTTACAGAGATGATTTTTACCTTTCTTTCTTTAATTAAAAGCCTTCTTTTTAAGAACCTGATTGATTTTTCCTTGTTTTAAGATCCAAGGGGGTTGGATCTGGACTCACCAGGAATTGGTGGGGGGAAAGGAGAGGGAAATGGTTAATTTCTTCTTGTTTTAAGATCCAAGGGTTTGGATCGGTGTTCACCAGGAACTTGGTGGAGAAGTCTCTCAAGGCTACCCAGGGAAGGGTTATAGTACTTGGGAGGGAGATATTCTGGGGGGGAGGTAGACAGAGTTTCCCAAATGACTCAAAGAATTTGGGTGGTGGCAGCAAAATCAGATCTAAGCTGGTAGTTAAGCTTAGAGGTTCTCATGCAGGTCCCCACATCTGTACCCTAGAGTTCAGAGTGGGGAAGGAACCTTGACACAGGACATCAGCAAACCTTAAAGACTTTACACAGCAGAGATACCACTGCTCCCTATGCAATCCACTGCTCCTACAGCCAGAGTGCAACATGAGAGCAGGTCCCCATGTGATTCAGTAGTCAGCTCTCCAAAACCCTCCCAGAAACCCCCTAGCTCACTTCAACTCTAGCTTCTTTCCCAGCTCTCAAGTTGATCTAATAAGCTGAAGAGATCATATGGTTCTGCACTGCAGCAGCATGGAAGATGCCATAAATGCAGAGGGAGTGGCAAAGGTGGGGGCCACAAGTTTGGTGAGGTGCAAGGTAACAGGAATCAGGAGATAGTTATTCACAACACTCTAGTGCCTCAGACACCCTAAACCAGGTCTGAGCAGCAACAGTGATAGTTCTGGCATGACAGAGTGTACTCACAGTGGCAGAGGACTCAACTTGTGCATCACTTCCATCCCCCGACAGCTCCTGCAGAACAGTGTTTGCTAACCCTGATAAGCGGCTCAGCATCTCAGGCCTGCAGCAAAACAGCAGCACAAAAAGAAAGACAATGACTTTAGGTAAGAGGCAAAAGAGCAAGGGAAAGCAAGTGCATCTCCCTGCTGATCTCCAGTACCATGCAACAAGAAACATTTCTTCCCTGCTGATAAAGCAGAAGCCAAAGTAAAACCCAAGAAGTCAATAACTGTTATGCTGTGGCTAAGAGGGGTAATTCAGACCCTGGCTGTATAAGCAGGGGAAAACAAAGTAGAAGTAGGAAGGTATTCTTTCTAATGTATAAGTGAGATAAAAAATGAGCTACAAGAATGATGCAATATCTGAAAAACCTGACTTACAGGACAGACTAAATAAGTGTGGGGTATGTCCATACTACAAGTGCTTCAGCTGCAGCACTGCCAGAAGCTGGCTACAGTGATCCACACATTCATGACCTCCAGGCTTGTGACCCACAGGAATGAAGCCATATACCCGGAAAAAAACCTTCCACCTAGCACTAATATAGCAGCATACACATTTAGTGACTGAAGTTGTTGAGAACACATTTCCTCAGTGCTCTGATCTTTACACTGACACCTCCAATAGGAACTGGTTAGTATCCCTATTCTCAGTGTGGGGGAAATGACAGTGCTGCGTCATTCTTATACCCTATATAATATGCAGACCTTGCAACCATCTGCCTTTGAATAGGAAAAAATGTCACATGCATCATACTTTGGTCACAGGACACATTAGACCAGTGCGCTTCACTATTTTTAAGTGGGGGCCACTTTGGCAAAAAACCTTCAATGTGAGCCACATGGGGTGGGGCTGAAGGTTCGGAGCATGAGAGGTGGCCCAGGGTAGGGCAGAGGGTGGAGTGTGGGGGTGAGGGCTCTAGGGTGGAGCTGTGGATGACGGGTTTGGGGTGTGGAGGAGGGGCTCAGGGCAGGGGCAGGGGCAGAGGGTTGGGATGTGGGAGCAGCATGAAGATTCTGGCTGGGAGTGCAGGCTCTGGGGTGGGGCCAGGGATGAGGAGTTTGGGGTGCAGGCAGGCTGCCCCGAGGTTGGGGCCAGAGGACTCCCCCCAGCTTTCTCCCTGCTGGCAGGCAGCACAGGAGCTCCGGGAGAAGGGATCCTCTCTCCCCGCTGCCGGCAGGTAGCATGGGAGCTCTGGAGCCAGGGGAGAGGGCCACAGCAGCCCTGCAAGCCCCAACTTGCTCTCGTCCCCATTTCCTGCCCACTCCCTCTCTCCTCTCCAGGTTACAACAAGCATTATGGGGTCACAATCCCCTTGCCCTTCCCAGACTGCTAAATTGGAGGAGAGTCCCAGAAGTGGTGGTTGCAGTATGGATAAGGTTGAGAACTGCTTCATTAGGCATCCATGGTGGCATCTACTGTAACAGGAGAAACATTATGGTAGGGCACATATTTGGGTGCTACAAACACAAAGACCTGGGACTGAACTCAGGTCTTGGCAAGTTTAAAGTCTTTCAAGTTCACTTTTAAAATATATATAAAATTCTTCCTGAAATCTCAGTACTTCTGTGACACCTACAAGTGAGTCACTAATATTCACAATGGTCACTTACATTTTTTTTTTATTACTGAAAAAGATCAAGAGTATCTAGATGTCCCAACAAAGATCAGGGCCCTGTGGCACGAAGTGCGATGCAAACACATAGCAAAAGACAATAATTGACTCCAAATAGCTTTCAAGCTAAAAAGGCAAGGTAGACAAATGGTGGAACAAAGGAAGTATCTTATTCCCATGTTACATATGAAGAACTGAGACACAGGAATCAAGTGCCTTGCCCAAGGTCACATAGGGAGTCTGCAGCAGAGCCAGGAACTGAACTTAGATTTCCGGAACCTCAGTCTAGTGCCTTAACCAGTATGAATGAATATTTAACTAAAACTACCAATATGTGCCTAAATTAAGGTTATGTCTACACTTAAAATGCTGCACTGCACCACTGTAGCACTTCAGTATAGACACTCACTATAGCGATTGGAAGGGTTCTCCACCTCCCCAAAAGACAATAGCTAAGACGACAGAAGAATTCTTCTATTAACCTAACACCATCTACACTTGGAGTTATGTCAGCATAGCTATGTCTCTTATAGGTCTGGATTTCACACATCAACATAGCTCTGCTCTTAGGAGTATGTTTTCAGCGCAGACCAGCCCTGAATCACAGTATGATTATGTTGGTATAATTCCTGTCCTCCTCCTCCCACTGGTAGTCTCCCTTACTTGCTTTATCCCGGTTTACATTTAGACTATCAGCTCTTTGGGGCAGGGGTGATCTCTCTCTAGGTTTACCGTAAAGTGCTCATCAGACTTCTGGGTACTTTATTATAATGAACAACATTAATTTGAGAGATTCTTGTGGATGATGAGGTATTTCTTGTTGTTTAAACTGATCATCTTCCAGGATGGCAGATTTTAGAGTTCTCTGCTGCACTCTGTGGCAGAGTGCACATATAAGAGAAGCATTCCTTTGAGATCATTTGCCAAATTCTCCACTGGTATAAGCAACATTTATGTCAACCATTAATTTAGATCCAAAGTAGATAACCATAGCACAGAAACAGATGGCCACTGCAAAAAAGAAACATTCCCATCACCTAAAATCTTCTGTTAATGTAGAGGTGAAGGAAAGAAGCAATTCACATGTTTTCTTATTACTGTCACATTATTACTGTTTCGAACGGTCTGATAATGCAGTTCTGGAAACACCTACTGAGTAAAGTGACCATATTTTCAAAAGAATAAAAAGGGACACTTATGGTGACATTTTAGGGGGTTGAAATATATAAAGGACAAAGTACATTTAAAAAAAAAATTCTTATGGTGTCACTACTGCCAGCTTCTTACTCAGCAATAAAGGCATATGTCTTGGACTGGAGGATTTTAACATGGGGTAAAATTTTCAAAAGTGCTTAAGTAACTTAAGACCTAAATCCCATGGGACCAAACATTTTTCTTCACTCCAAACATTATTCAAACTGAACACTTCTTTCACTGGACTGTTTTAAAACTCCTTTCACTGGACTTAAAATCTATCTTTTGTAGTTAATAAATTTGTTTTGCTTTATCACAAACCCATGTGTGGGAGTCATAATTTGGGGCAAAAAGCTGTTGTATATGCCTTCTCCACATTGAGGGAGGGGGCAAATTTCATGAGCTTACGCTGTACATATCTCTGTGCAGTGCAAGACTGTATAATTGTGGGTTTTACACCCCAGAAGGAGGTGTGTTCTTGAGCAGCTGGGCAATTCCTTAGCTCTAGACTCCCCATGCAGAGCTGATCACAGCAGCCTACAAGTACAGCAGCTGGGTGTGTACCCTACCTGTGTGAATACTGGTGAAAGAGCAAGTTTGGAAAACTTGGCAACTTAGCACAGCAGCACAGGGTGAGAGGGACCCCAGGCTGGTGGGTCAGGGGGGCTCAGTGGTACCCCAGTTCCAAGTGGCACCCCGGGGGGAACCTGTCACAAGTAACACTGTCAATAGTACTGCAAAAAAGGGCAGGCATAAGTGTTCAATATATATTTTCTGCTTGGTATTTGGGGAAAAATGTGTAATCATATGATGCAGAAACACTTTCTATTCCAATAACAACTTGGGAAGATGTTAAACAGCAGCTACTAAAGCTTGACATTTTTAGATCTGCAGGTTCAGAGAACTAGCATCCAAGGATTTTTAAAAAGCTGGCTGAGGTGCTATATTTTCAATAACACTTGAAACACTGGGGAAGTTTCAGAAGACTGGGAGAAAACTAGAGATGCTCCAATAGTTAAAGAGGGTAAACAGGATGACCTGAGTGATTGATTATATGTCTGTAAACCAGACATTAATCCCAGACAAAATAATGGAACAACTAATACAAGACTCGATTATGAAAGAATTAAAGGAGGGTTATATAATTAATGCCAATCATCACAGGTTTATGAAAAATAGATGCGGTCAAACTTGAGGTTTTTTCTATGAGATTACAAGTTTGGTTGATAAAAGGTAAACTGTTGATATAACATACTTAGACTTCAGTAAGACTCTGACATGGTACTGCATGATATTTCTATGAAGAAACGAAAACCATACAAAATTAACATGGCTTATATTATATGTATTACAGACTGGCTGACATGTCTCCAAATGTAATTGTAAATGGGGAATCATAAATGAGTGAGTATGTTTCTACTGGGGTCCTGCAATGATCGATTCTTGGCCCTACACCAGAGCCATTACCAGGGCAGGGCGAGTAGGACAGTCGCCCAAGACGCAAAGACTTGGAGGTGGGAAAATGATGAAAAACAGTAGGGGGAGCAAATATGCTTGCTCACCCCGGGCACTAAAATGCTTAGTTACAGCTCTGCCCAACATTATTTAACATTTTGATCAGTGACCTGGAAGAAAACAAAGTCAGTCATCACTGATAAAGTTTGCAGATGACACAAAGATTGATGGAGTGGTAAATAATGAAGACAGGTTGCTGATACAGACCAGTGCAGATCACTTGGTAAACAATACAAGTTTTTAATAACAGCCAAAAATAAATGTATTCATCTAGGAAAAAAGAATGTAGGCCATACTTACAGTACTCAGAAGATGATTTGGGGGGTCCTGGTGAATAAATAGCTGAACATGAGTTCCCAGTGCAACGCCATGGCCAAAACATGAGTTTTATCAGATAGCTGCATTACCTGCTATTAAATCTCTTTGACAGAAGATTGATATTCTTGTTTCATGACTGTGATAACTTGGAAACTACAAACCAAGAGAAATCTCATGAGAACTTTTTTTTACAAAATAGAATTCAGCTGCTTTGAGAATGTCTGTGGTTCTGGAAGGATTTAGCAAGCAGAGAACTGAGATACTGGAGAGCAATACGGAGGGTGGGAGAAAGCATTTAGGTACCATATTTGAAAGGAAAGGAAATACTTGAGATGATGGAATGCCTTAGGGGGGAGGGATAGCTCAGTGGTTTGAGCATTGGCCTGCTAAACCCAGGGTTGTGAGTTCACTCCTTGAGGAGGCTACTTAGGGATCTGGGGCAAAAATTGGTCCTGCTAGTGAAGGCAGGGGGCTGGACTCAATGACCTTTCGAGGTCCCTTCCAGTTCTAGGAGATTGGTATATCTCCAATTATTACCTTTTATATTACCAGTAGAATAGAATCATAGAAAATTAGGGCTGGAAGAGACCTCAGGAAGTCATCTAGTCCAAATCCCTGCTCAAAGCAGGACCAACACCAACTAAATCATCCCAGCCAGGGCTTCGTCAAGCCAGGCTTTAAAAACCTCTAAGGCTGGAGATTCCACCAACTCCCTAGGTAACCCACTCCAGCGCTTCACCACCCTCCTAGTGCAATAGTTTTTCCTAATACCCAACCTAGCCCTCCCCCACTGTAACTTGAGACCATTGCTTCTTGTTCTGTCATCACTGAGAACAGATGAGCTCCATCCTCTTTGGAACCTCCACTTCAGGTAGTGGAAGGCTGCTATCAAATACACACACACACACTAACCCCGGTTCCCTCAGCTTCTCCTCATAAGCCATGTGCTCCAGCCCCCTAATCATTTTCGTTGCCCTCCGCTGGACTCTCTCCAATTTGTCCACATCCTTTCTGTAGTGGGGGGCCCAAAACTGGACGCAGTACTCCAGGTGTGGCCTCAGCAATGCTCAATAGAGGGGAATAATCACTTCCTTCGATCTGCTGGCAATGCTCCTGCTAATGCAGCCCAATATGTCATTAGCCTTCTTGGCAAGAAGGGCACATTGTTGACTCACATCCAGCTTCTTGCCCACTGTAATACCCAGGTCTTTTTCTACAGAACTGCCACTTAGCCAGTTGGTCCCCAGCCTGTAGCAGTGCATGGGATTCTTCTGTCCTAAGTGCAGGACTTTTGTCCTTGTTGAACCTCATCAGATTTCTTTTGGTCCAATCCTCCAATTTGTCTAGGTCACTCTGAACCCTATCCCTACCCTCAAGCATATCTACCTCTCTCGCCAGCTTAGTATCATCCAAGAACTTGCTGAGGGTGCAATCCATCCCATCATCCAGATCATTAATGAAAATGTTGAATAAAACCAGCCCCAGGACCAACCTCCACTTGATACCAGCTGCCAACTAGACATGGAGCCGTTGATCACTACCCATTGAGCCCAACAATCTAGCCAGCTTTCTATCCACCTGATAGTCCATTCATCCAAACATACTTTTTAAGTTGCTGGCAAGAATACTGTGGGAGACTATACCAAAAGCTTTGCTAAAGTCAAGCTATATCATGTCCACTGCTCTCCCCATATCCACAGAGCTAGTTATCTCATCATAGAAGGCAATCAGGTTGGTGAGGCATGGCTCGCCCTTGGCGAATCCATGTTGACTGTTCCTGATCATCTTTTTCTCCTCCAAGTGCTTAAAAAATAGAGTGAAGTGTTTTAATTTAACCTGTTAAATAGAAGAAGTGAATGGAGAGAACAGGAACTCTCACACGCACACTTTCAAAGTGGAAGTTATTGAGAACTTAAGGAGGTGTGTAAGTTTTATTTGAGTTACTTTTTTTATGACTCTAATGATCATTGCTTAATAAATGGATAGCTGGCAGATATTCAGATACAATGCCCTCACATGCACTGGATTTGATGCATGTTTTTAATGGAGAGCAAGGTGCTAGTTTACCACAAATGCATAGTAGTTAGGCCTTTGCTTGAGATTACTGATATTACAAAAGCACCTAGAGGCCTCAATATGCAAGGTACTGCATAGATGTGAAGTAAGAGGATTGGCACAAAAACTAAGAGTTTATTATTTAGGTTTAAGGCAAGAGACAATTGGTGGATGATACAAACAGACTGAAGGAAGGGGGAAAAGAAAGATAAGGCAACAGTGAAACAATCAAGTTATAGATTTTCTTAGATTCATAAATTCCAAGGCCAAAAGGGACCATTGTGATCATCTCATCTGACTTCCTGCATAACACAGGCCAGAGAACTTCCCCAAAATAATTGCTAGAGCACGTGTTTTAGACAAACATCCAATTATAATTTTTAAATTGTCAGTGATGGATAATCCACTCTAACTCTTGGTAAATTGTTCCAATGGTTAGTCTCACCATTAAAAATTTACATCTTATTTCCAGTCTGAATTGGTCTAGCTTCAACTTCCAGATACAGGATCATGCTATACCTTTCTCTGCTAAACTGAAGACCCCATTATTAAATATTTGTTCCCCAAGTAGATACATACAGACTGTAAGCAAGTCACCCCTTAATCTTCTGTTTAGCTTAACAAAGAGATTGAGCTCTTTGAATCTTTCACTATAAAGGCAGGTTTTCTAATCCTTTATAATTTTTGTGGCTCTTCTCTGACCCCTCTCCAATTTATCAACATCCTTTTGAATTGTGGGCACCAGGACTGCACACAGGATTCCAGCAGCAGTTATGCCAGTGCCAAATACAGAGGTAAAATAACTGCTCTATACTCCTACTAAAGAGTTTCCTTTTTATGCATCGCATTAGCCCTTTTGACCACAACATTGCAATGGGAGGTAATGTTCAGCTGATTATCCACCAGGACACCATAATGTTTTTCAGCCACTGCTTTCCAGGAGAGAGTCCCCTATCCTGTAAGTATGGCCAACGTTCTGTTCTTAGACGTACACATTTACAGTTAGCTGTATTAAAACGCACATTGTTTGCTTGCTCCCAGTTTTCCAAGCAAGCTAGATTTCTTTGAATCAGTCCTCTTCATTATTTATCACTTCCCTAATTTGTGTCCTCTGCAAACTTTAATCAGCTATGATTTTATGTTTTCTTCCAGATCACTGATAAAAATGTTTAAAAGCACAAGGCCAAGAACCGATCCACATGGGACCCCCACTCAGAACATACCCGCTTAATAATTCTCCATCTACAATTACATTTTGAGACCTATCAATTAGTCAGTTTTTAATCCATTTAATGTGTGCCATGTTCATTTTATATCACTCTTTTTTTTTTAATCAAAATATTGTGCAATATCAAGTCAAGGTTGAACAGTAGTTGCAGCTCACCATCTACCTAGCCAGTATGATCTCATGATTGCCCTGTCAATAACATGCCCTTTTTGGGAAGATTATGAGACGTGATGGGAAGGCAACTCTTACATCATCTGGAGCCCTGAGATTTCCTTGACCTGCCTCAATACAAAGTCCAGTTTAGGTTCAATATTGAAACTGCACTTTACCACTGGTTGTAATTCTCCTCTTATGATGGGCAAACATTAGGCATCCCCAATAAGCCTGCAAGGCCCGTAAGTAATCTTTGATATGTTGAACCAGGAGGTATTATTAACCTGACTGTAAACCCTGACTGATGTAAGCAAGATGATACTTGAGTGGTTCCATTCCTACCTTTCACAGTGCACTGGGTGGTATGTAACTGCTCATTGCCACAGAGAATCTTCTCACATAGGGTTCTGCAGGGTTTTAATCTATCATCTGTCCTGTTCAAAACTTGTGAGGTTGCTCGGAAGAGACAATTAGCGGGTTGGGAAATGGTACCATCAGTGTGTAGATGATTCTCAGCCCTAGGTCTTTCACCAAATTTGGGCAGTACAGCACTTCTGTTTTTCCAGTGCTTCTCCTATCTTGAGCTGCAGCAAGCTCACTCATCTAAACCCTAATCTAGATAAGAAACCGGAAATGCTAGTTGTTTGGTGCAAGCACCTAGATAATTTAGTGGGGATGCAAGCCCCAATGACTGTGGCCACTTCATAATCTGAGGGATATTTCTGGATCCTCCTGCTACTCCTCCAGTCTCTAGTGGCATTAGTCAGAAGCTTCCTTTTTTATACAAAAATTCCAATCAGTTACCTCAACTATAGACCCAACCTCATTTATCCCTGCATTTGGATCCCTGGAATGGACTCCACATGGAGCTACCCTTAAAAATCACTCCAAAAACACTCGTATGACAACAGTCCTCTGAAGTTTGCACTAATTTCATACTTACTTGTGACTATAGTTCACAGAAGTGATATACAAGACTTGCCTAATGCCTCAGAGCCGAGGACATGTTGGTTGGCGAGATAAATTACCTTCTCCTTACATAGTCTCCATACATAAAAGCACCTTACAACACACAGCACAGTGAAGAGAGGAGAATGTTGCCCTACCAGGATAACAATGAATACAATATATTTGTATTTGGTATCCAATTCTGTTACTGTGATTATTTTCACTTAGGGCCCTACTAATTACACAGCCATGGAAAATGTGTCTCAGACTGTGAAATCAGCCTCTCTCTGTGAAATCTCACCTCCCCTGCTGCTGGGCCAGGGGCTCCTAGCTGCTAGTCCAGACACACTAGAGAGAGACAAGAGTTGTGCTTCCACTGCATGGCCACTCTTGGTGGGGAGATCAGACCGACCTCCAGAGGCAGCGCAGAACAATCCAGGAATCAGACAATCCAGGAAGTTTTGGAAAGTGTAGGGGACAATTTCCTGGTCCAAGTGCTGGAGGAACCGACCAGGGGCAGAGCTCTTCTTGACCTGCTGCTCACAAACAGAGAAGAGTTAGTAGGGGAAGCAAAAGCGGATGGGAACCTGGGAGGCAGTGACCATAAGATGGTTGAGTTCAGGATCCTGACACAAGGAAGAAAGGAGAGCAGCAGAATACGGACCCTGGACTTCAGAAAAGCAGACTTTGACTCCCTCAGGGAACTGATGGGCAGAATCCCCTGGGAAAAGAACATGAGGGGGAAAGGAGTTCAGGAGAGCTGGCTGTATTTTAAAGAATACTTAGTGAGGTTGCAGGAAAAAAACATCCCAATGTGTAGGAAGAATAGTAAGACAAGCTGGTCGCCTGCCGTATTTAACAGTGAAATCCTTGCTCATCTTAAAACGCAAAAAAGAAGCTTACAAGAAGTGGAAGATTGGACAAATGACCAGGGAGGAGTATAAAAATATTGCTCAGGCATGCAGGAGTGAAATCAGGAAGGCCAAATCACACTTGGAGTTGCAGCTAGCAAGAGATGTTAAGAGTAACAAGAAGGGTTTCTTCAGGTATGTTAGCAACAAGAAGTCAAGGAAAGGGTGGGCCCCTTACTGAATGAGGGAGGCAACCTAGTGACAGAGGATGTGGAAAAAGCTAATGTACTCAATGACAGGTTTCAGAGTAGCAGCCGTGTTAGTCTGTATCCGCAAAAAGAACAGGAATACTTGTGGCACCTTAAAGGCTAACAAATTTATTTTAGCATGATAATTAAGATGGCCCATATCACTTCAAAAAGTTTTTTTTCCTCCTGCTAACGATAGCTCATCTCAATTGATTAGACTCTGCCTGTTGGTATGCATACTTCCACCTTCTCATGTTCTCTGTATGTATAAATATCCCCTGTCTGTGTGTTCCATTCTATGCATCCGAAGAAGTGAGCTGCAGCTCACGAAAGCTCATGCTAAAATAAATTTGTTAGTCTTTAAGGTGCCACAAGTACTCCTGTTCTTAATGTACTCAATGATTTTTTTGCCTCTGTCTTCACAAACAAGGTCAGCTCCCAGACTGCTGCACTGGGCAGCACAGTAAGGAGAGAAGGTGATCAGCCCTCTGTGGAGAAAGAAGTGGTTCGGGTCTATTTAGAAAAACTGGACGAGCACAAGTCCATGAGGCCAGATGCGCTGCATCCGAGGGTGCTAAAGGAGTTGGTGGATGTGATTTCAAAGATAATGGCCAATGGCTCTGCAAACTCATGGCAATCGGGGGAGGTCCCGGATGACTGGAAAAAGGCTAATGTAGTGCCCATCTTTAAAAAAAGTGAAGAAGGAGAATCTGGGAAACTACAGGCCAGTCAGCCTCACCTCAGTCACTGGAAAAATCATGGAGCAGGTCCTCAAGGAGCAGCAAAGAATCCTGTGGCACCTTATAGACTAAGGGCTTGGCTACACTTACAAATTTGCAGCGCTGCAGCAGGGTGTGAAAACACACCCTCTGCAGCGCTGCAAATTGCGGCGCTACAAAGCGCCAGTGTAGTCAAAGCCCCAGCGCTGGGAGCCGCGCTCCCAGCGCTGTCCGTTATTCCCCACAGGGAAGTGGAGTACGGACAGCGCTGGGAGAGTTTTCTCCCAGCGCTGGCGCTTTGATTACACTTAGTGCTTCAAAGCGCTGCCGCGGCAGCACTTTGAAATGCAAGTGTAGCCAAAGCCTAACAGACGTTTTGCAGCATGAGCTTTCGTGGGTGAATACCCACTTCTTCGGATGCAAGTAGTGGAAATTTCCAGGGGCAGGTATATATATGCAAGCAAGAAGCAAGCTAGAGATAACGAGGTTAGATCAATCAGGGAGGATGAGGCCCTGTTCTAGCAGTTGAGGTGTGAAAAACAAGGGAGGAGAAACTGGTTCTGTAATTGGCAAGCCATTCACAGTCTTTGTTTAATCCTGAGCTGATGGTGTCAAATTTGCAGATGAACTGGAGCTCAGCAGTTTCTCTTTGAAGTCTGGTCCTAAAGTTTTTTTGCTGCAGGATGGCCACTTTAAGGTCTGCTATTGTGTGGCCAGGGAGGTTGAAGTGTTCTCCTGCAGGTTTTTGTATATTGCCATTCCTAATGTCTGATTTGTGTCCATTTATCCTTTTCCGTAGAGACTGTCCAGTTTGGCCAATGTACATAGCAGAGGGGCATTGCTGGCATATATTACATTGGTGGACGTGCAGGTGAATGAACCGGTGATGGTGTGGCTGATCTGGCTAGGTCCTGTGATGGTGTTGCTGGTGTAGATATGTGGGCAGAGTTGGCATCGAGGTTTGTCCTCAAGGAATCAATTCTGAAGCACTTAGAGGAGAGGAAAGTGATCAGGAACAGTCAGCATGGATTCACCAAGGGCAAGTCATGCCTGACTAACCTAAATGCCTTCTATGAGGAGATAACTGGGTCTGTGGATGAGGGGAAAGCAGTGGATGTGTTATTCCTTGACTTCAGCAAAGCTTTTGATACGGTCTCCCACAGTACTCTTGCCGGCAAGTTAAAGAAGTATGGGCTGGATGAATGGACTATAGTGGATAGAAACTGGCTAGATCGTCGGGCTCAATGGGTAGTGATCAACGGCTCCATGTCTAATTGGCAGCTGATTTCAAGCGGAGTGCCCCAAGGGTCGGTCCTGAGGCCGGTTTTGTTCAATATCTTCATTAACGATCTGTAGGACGGCGTGGACTGCACTCTCAGCAAGTTTGCAGATGACACTAAACTTGGAGGAGTGGTAGATACGCTGGAGGGTAGGGATAGGATACAGAGGGACCTAGACAAATTAGAGGACTGGGCCAAAAGAAATATGAGGTTCAACAAGGACAAGTGCAAAGTCCTGCACTTAGGACGGAAGAATCCCATTCACTATTACAGACTAGGGACCACATGGCTAGGAAGCAGTTCTGCAGAAAAGGACCTAGGGGTTACAGTGGACGAGAAACTGGATGAGAGTCAACAGTGTGCCCTTGTTGCCAAGAAGGCTAACGGCATTTTGGGCTGTATAAGTAGGGGCATTGCCAGCAGATCGAGGGACGGGATCATTCCCCCTCTATTCGACATTGGTGAGGCCTCATCTGGAGTAGTGTGTCCAGTTTTGGGCCCCACACTACAAGAAGGATGTGGAAAAATTGGAAAGAGTCCAGCAGAGGGCAACAAAAATCATTAGGGAACATAAGAATGGCCGTACCGGGTCAGACCAAAGGTCCATCTAGCCCAGTATCTGTCTACCAACAGTGGCCAATGCCAGGTGCCCCAGAGGGAGTGAACCTAACAGGCAATGATCAAGTGATCTTCCTCCTGCCATCCATCTCCATCCTCTGACGAACAGAGGCCAAGGTCACCATTCTTACCCGTCCTGGCTAATAGCCATTTATGGACTTAGCCACCATGAATTTATCCAGTTCTCTTTTAAACATTGTTATAGTCCTAGCCTTCACAACCTCCTCAGGTAAGGAGTTCCACAAGTTGACTGTGCGCTGTGTGAAGAAGAA
Source organism: Mauremys mutica (assembly GCF_020497125.1). NCBI lineage: Eukaryota > Metazoa > Chordata > Testudines > Geoemydidae > Mauremys > Mauremys mutica. The sequence continues at coordinate 51,939 of NC_059072.1, read as the reverse complement.
CTTCCTTTTATTTGTTTTAAACCTGTTGCCTATTAGGGTTATCATGACGCACATGATTTATGAGGAGAGGCTGAGGGAACTGGGATTGTTTAGTCTGCAGAAGAGAAGAATGAGAGGGGATTTGAGAGCTGCTTTCAACTACCTGAAAGGGGGTTCCAAAGAGGATGAAGCTCAGCTGTTCTCAGTGGTGGCAGATGACAGAACAAGGAGCAATGGTCTCAAGTTGCAGCAGGGGAGGACTAGGTTGGATATTAGGAAAAACTTTTTCACTCTGAGAGTGGTGAAGCACTGGAATGGGTTACCTAGGGAGGTGGTGGAATCTCCTTCCTTAGAGGTTTTTAAGGTCAGGCTTGACAAAGCCCTGGCTGGGATGATTTAGTTGGGAACTGGTCCTGCTTTGAGCAGGGGGCTGGACTAGATGACCTCCTGAGGTCTCTTCCAACCCTGAGATTCTATGATTCTATGATTAAGTGACAGCCGTATTTCTCTTTTCCTGAGGACAAGAAGCAAACGTCATTTGACTCCCTTTTTTAACAAATATATGAAGTATGAATATGAGGGAACTATCACTGTGACCAGGTCTAAGTCTGATAGCATAAGAATCTATCTTCTGTCAGTCACGCATGGAAGTGAGCATTTTCTGCCATTGTCACTATATAGGTGTCTAAGCGCTGTGTGGAATCCAGTAGGATTTTCAGGTTAAGAACTGATTCAACAAAATGAGAGCAGATGCCTTTGAGGATTAGATTGTTAGGAAGAAGGAAGTAATATGAAAAACTCTTCCCACCAGCATCGCCTTACATCTTTTGTCTGGGTTCAACATTTCAGGTTTTATCAGTTCAGAGGAAGGCAGCATGAACTTTGGGGGGTTAACAACATTCTTGTAAATGATAGGTGCAAAGCTCATCCCTGTGTCTAGGGTTGGTGTGAGTGCAGCAAATGGTGAAGGTTCCAAAGAGACAAAAAAAAAATTCTTCCTCTGGAACTAAATTGTCTTAATTGCTTCTAATTATAGCACTTGCAGCTTCAGCTGAACACAGCAGGAGATTTTATTTAGATTAATTTTGACTATATTGGAATTATAGTAATTTCAAAATGAAGTTTGGCTGCTAGAAAAGTCTCTCTCTAAACTCTGAGGTCAAAGGTTCTCAGAATTTATAATAGCACATACCACAGTTTAACAGATTACTTGTGACTCAACACTTCCCTTCCCATTCACGATTTTATAATATCTAAAGCAATTGTTTACACAGTGACAGTAAGAGAATGTGTGATTTAAAAAACAGGAGTACTTGTGGCACCTTAGAGACTAACAAATTTATTTTAGCATTAGTCTCTAAGGTGCCACAAGTACTCCTGTTCTTTTTGCGGATACAGACTAAAGTGGTGCTTAGAATTTGCTTTCATTGAAAAATCTAACAATTGCCTATTTTTGCTCTTCCTTTCACTCCTCATGACCGGACCCATGCCAAACTTCGCTACTCTCTCCTTTTGGACCCCTCCGTTCAAACACTATTCCCTGCTACTCGGTTCCCTTCCCCCTTGCAGAGAGGAAGTTCGTGTCGCTGAAAGCCGCTCCTGTTTATTCTCCAGCCCTAGGCGGCAGCGAGCCCGCGGCTCCTCCTCTCTAGATACTTTTTACACGCCTTCAGGCTCTTCCCTGCCGTGAAGCGAGAAACAGCAGCGCCCTGGGATCAGGCAGCGCCCCGCGGGCTATCAGGGAACCGGAAACACGGGGGGGACAAAGGTCATTATTTCAGCAGCGACCCAGAGCTGCTTGGGGAAACGGTTCCTATTGGGAAGTGAGGAAGAGACAGCAGCGCGGGCCCGGAGCAGGGCGCCCCCTCGGCCAGGTACCTGGGACCCGGAGCAGCCACGCATCGGGGGGTGGGGGCCCGGAGCAGGGCTCCCCCTCGGCCGGGCGGCGGGGACCCGGAGCAGCCACGCATCGGGGGGTGGGGGCCCGGAGCACCGCCTCAGCCGGGTACCTGGGACCCGGAGCAGGCTCCTCTCACTGGCGGTCCGCGCGGGCCTCGGGGCCCGCCTGAGGTCGGACTCGCTGCTCAGGGGCCCGCCCGCCACTCACCTGCGCCGGGAGCCCGGTCTCCCCCGCGTTCTCCCGACTCCGGTAGCGACCCCAGTTCCGACCTTCGGTGCCAAGCGCCACCCCCAGCCACATCAGCACCGGAACACACCGCAGCTACTTCCGGCGTCACCTCTCCTCCCGCCTCCGAATTGGACTAGCCAGCCACCCGCACAGAGCGATGGACATAACCACCTGCCAGTCACAATGAGGCGTTTGAGCCGTTGCTAGGGTTACAGTTACACGAGGCATGAAACCGCCAATCACAAGAGGGATTAAGGGGATCCGCCCAATAACAACACAACAGCCAATCAGCAGACATAGCTGGTTCGGTCTGAAAGTCAGGCTGGCCGCGGGCGGAGTTAAACGTCCAACACAGCGGAGGTAGGTGTGTGGGGCCGGGACCTGTTACAGGTGTCGCGTCAGGCTGGGAGCTGAGTGCCACGTGCCACACCCCGCGTCAAATGGCAGGTAAAGTCCCAATAAGCCGGTTCTGGGGCACAGCCACGAGCGGGGATGGACCCCCATGCTCAGCACATCACCCTGGTGCTGGCATAGGCCTGGTGGGGACGGATGGCACCAGAAGCCAAAGCAGAGTTGCTCAAGGGGGAATTGACAGTGGGTAACCACTTGCCAGGGGGCCCGAAAAAACAACAACACGTCAAGTACACACTGAAACAGAACTTGAAGTAGTGCAGCTTTGATGCTGGGAGTCATCAGCAATGGGTCGCTGTGGCGAGCAGCAGTCAACAGTTCAGTTACTCGGTTCGAGGTTAATGGCCATATGGATCTTGAGGCACAAAGGATGAGTCATAAACAGCAGAAGATTCAGTGAGCAGAGACTAATTCCTTCCTCAATATTGAACTACGTATGCATTCAGTGTGGAAAGGACTGCCATTCATCCATTGGCCTTTTTAGCCACACACACTCACAAGATGTAATACTGTTGTCAGTGTCCTCTTTGGTCTCGAAAGACAACAACATAAGGATAAAAGCCAGTCATTGCATAGAGCTGGCACATCCTCTAGAAAATAAAGACAGCACTACAAACTGTTACTATTGGAAGGTTTGGGACTGGGGGGACCTAGTAGGGTCTATAGGGCTGGATTAGTGGGGATAAAGGGACGGACAAGGGGAATCAGTGAGGGTTAGGGTTAGGAAGCCTGTTCCGGTACTAACATAAGAACGGCCGTACTGGGTCAGACCAAAGGTCCATCTAGCCCAGTATCCTATGTACCGACAGTGGCCAATGCCAGATGCCCCAGAGGAAGTGAACCTAACAAGTAATGATCAAGTGATCTCCTGCCATTCACCTCCACCCTCTGACAAACAGAGGCTAGGGACACCATTCCTTACCCATCTTGGCTAATAGCCCTTAATGGACTTAATCTCCATGAATTTATCCAGTTCTCTTTTAAATGCTGTTATAGTCCTAGCCTTCACAACCTCCTCAGGCAAGGAGTTCCTTGTATTTGTGTTAAGCCTGCTGCCCATTAATTTCATTTGGTGGCCCCTAGTTCTTATATTATGGGAACAAGTAAATAACTTTTTCCTTATTTACTTTCTCCACATCACCCATGATTTTATATACCTCTATCATATCCCCCCTTAGTCTTCTCTTTTCCAAGCTGAAAAGTCCTAGCCTCTTTAATCTCTCCTCATATGGGACCCATTTCAAACCCCTAATCATTTTTGTTGCCCTTCTGTGAGCCTTTTCTAATGCCAGTATATCTTTTTTGAGATGAGGAGACCACATCTGTACGCAGTATTCAAGGTGTGGGCGTATCATCAATTTCTATAGGGCAATAATATATTCTCCGTCTTATTCTCTATCCCCTTTTTAATGATTCCTAACATCCTGTTTGCTTTTTTGACTGCCGCTGCACACTGCGTGGACATCTTCAGAGAACTATCCACGATGACTCCAAGATCTTTTTCCTGACTCGTTGTAGCTAAATTAGCCCCCATCGTATGTATAGTTGGGGTTATTTTTTCCAATGTGCATTACTTTACATTTATCCACATTAAATTTCATTTGCCATTTTTTTGCCCAATCACTTAGTTTTGTGAGATCTTTTTGAAGTTCTTCACAGTCTGCTTTGGTCCTAACTATCTTGAGCAGTTTAGTATCATCTGCAAACTTTGCCACCTCACTTTTTACCCCTTTCTCTAGATCATTTATGAATAAGTTGAATAGGATTGGTCCTAGGACTGACCCTTGGGGAACACCACTAGTTACCCCTCTCCATTCTGAGAATTTACCATTTATTCCTACCCTTTGTTCCCTGTCTTTTAACCAGTTCTCAATCCATGAAAAGACCTTCCCTTTTATCCCATGGCAACTTAATTTATGTAAGAGCCTTTGGTGAGGGACCTTGTCAAAGGCTTTCTGGAAATCTAAGTACACTGTGTCCACTGGATCCCCTTTGTCCACGTTTGTTCATCCCTTCAAAGAACTCTAATAGATTAGTAAGACATGATTTCCCTTTACAGAAACCATGTTGACTTTTGCCCAACAATTTATGTTCTTCTGTGTGTCTGACAATTTTATTCTTTACTATTGTTTCAACTAATTTGCCCGGTACTGACGTTAGACTTACTGGTCTGTAATTTCCGGGATCACCTCTAGAGCCCTTTTTGAATATTGGCATTACATTAGCTATCTTCCAGTCATTGGGTACAGAAGCTGTTTTAAAGGACAGGTTACAAACCATAGTTAATAGTTCTGCAACTTCACATTAGAGTTCTTTCAGAACTCTTTTGTGAATGCCATCTGGTCCCGGTGATTTGTTACTGTTAAATTTATCAATTAATTCCAAAATCTCCTCTAGTGACACTTCAATCTGTGACAATTCCTCAGATTTGTCACCTACAAAAGCCAGCTCAGGTTTGGGAATCTCCCTAACATCTTCAGCCGTGGAGACTGAAGCAAAGAATCCATTTAGTTTCTCCGCAATGACTTTATTGTCTTTAAGCACTCCTTTTGTATCTCGATCATCCAGGGACCCCACTGGTTATTTAGCAGGCTTCCTGTTTCTGATGTATTTAAAAAACACTTTGTTATTACCTTTTGAGTTTTTGGCTAGCCGTTCTTCAAACTCCTCTTTGGCTTTTCTTATTACATATTTACACTTAATTTGGCAATGTTTATGCTCCTTTCTATTTACCTCACTAGGATTTGACTTCCACTTTGTAAAAGATGCCTTCTTATCTCTCACTGCTTCTTTTACATGGTTGTTAAGCCACGGTGGCTCTTTAGTTCTTTTACTGTGTTTTTTAATTTGGGATATACATTTAAGTTGGGCCTCTATTATGGTATCTTTGAAAAGCATCCATGCAGCTTGCAGGGATTTCACTTTAGTCACTGTACCTTTTAATTTCTGTTTAACTAACCCCCTCATTTTTGCACAGTTCCCCTTTTTTAAATTAAATGCCACAGTGTTGGCCTGTTGAGATGTTCTTCCCACCACAGGGATGTTAAATGTTGTTATATTATGGTCACTATTTCCAAGTGGTCCGATTATAGTTACCTCTTGGACCAGTTCCTGCGCTCCACTCAGGACTGAATCGAGCATTGCCTCTCCCCTTGTGGGTTCCCATACCAGCTGCTCCAAGAAGCAGTTATTTAAAGTATTGAGGAATTTTGTCTCTGTATTTCATCCTGAGGTGACATGTTCCCAGTCAATATGGGGATAATTGAAATCCCTCACTATTATTGAGTTCTTAATTTTGATAGCCTCACTAATTTCCCTTAGCATTTCATCCTCACTATCACTGTCCTGGTCAGGTGGTCGATAATAGATCCCTAATGTTATATTCTTATTAGAATATGAAATTATTCTCCATAGAGATTCTATGGAACATGTGGATTCACTTAAGGTTTTTACTTCATTTGATTCTACATTTTCTTTCACATATAGTGCCACTCTCCCTCCCCCCCCCCACCTGTTCTGTCCTTCCGATATATTTTGTACCCCGGAATGATTGTGTCCCATTGATTGTCCTCAGTCCACCAGGTTTCTGTGATACCTAGTATATCAATATCCTCCTTTATCACGAGACACTCTAATTCACCCATCTTATTATTTAGACTTCTAGCATTTATGTGCAAGCACTTTAAAAACTTGTCACTGTTTATTTGTCTGCCCTTTTCTGATGTGTCCGATTCTTTTTATGTGAATGTTTGTCGTCTGATCTGGCCCTTACATTATCCTCTTCCATCCTTTCCTCCTGACTAAAACCTAGAGAATCTCTATCAATAGACTCTCCTCTAAGAGAAATCTTTTGATATAGTCTCCCACAGTATTCTTGCCAGCAACTTAAAAAGTATGATTGGATTAATGGACTGTAAGGTGGATAGAAAAATGGCTAGATTGTCGGGCTCAATGGGTAGTGATCAACGGCTCCATGTCTAGTTGGCAGCCAGTATCAAGTGGAGGTTGGTCTTGGGGCTGGTTTTATTCAACATCTTCATTAGTGATCTGGATGATGGGATGGATTGCACCCTCAACAAATTTGTGGATGATACTAAGCTGGGGAGAGAGAGGTAGATACGCTCAAGGGTAGGGATAGGGTGGGGGGGGGTGAAGGTCAACCGCTCCTCCACGCTAGGCTGCAGGAGGGAGAGCACAGGGGCACCTCTCAAGGCAGGGAAGGAGGGGCGCGGTCACCAACACTAGATGAGATTACCAGCTCCTCTGGATCCACCAGGGGCGGGGGATGACTACAACGTCATGGGGAGTGCAGTGAATACTGAGGTTCAACATAAAAGGGGGGCACAAGCATGTAGGAGAAGGACATTGGCACAAGGGGTCTAGCTGGGACGGGGAGAAGCAAACAGGCTAGAAACAGGATGGGGGCAGGGCAAGCAAAGGAAAAGTACTAACTTCAGGGGCTGGGGCAGGGCAGGCAAACAAGCAAAACACACAAGGGCGAGGCAGGCAAACAAACTGAAGCTACCGGAGCCACAGCAAAAAAAAGGGGGCGGATGGACCAGAAGAGGCAGTGTACCTATTGGGTTCCAGGAAGTGGGCAGACAGAAGCCCACCCACTGCTAAAGGACGCCCCCCCAGCCTAAGGGGAGGATCTACAGGACCAGAAAACCCAACTGAGTTCAACTAATAAACAACTAATAAAAGAATAGGGACAAGAGTGCGGTCAGAGGGTCAAAAGAAGAGAGCCTGACGACACTGAGCAGAGAACTCCAGACAGCGCCCACTACTCCTCGAAGGCATCAAGGGAGCTGGTGGACACCGCCCAGAGGAACTCTGCCCGGATACGTGAACGGACAGAGGATCGGAAACAAGCTCCACAGTCACAGGAGTCTCCATTGGCGGCCAACCTCCTCTCCCTCGTGTTGCGAATCATACCTGTAGGCCACGCACCGTTCGTTTCTAGGCTGAGGCACAAAAACCAAAGATTTACAGTGTCCAAATAACAAAGTTTTATTGCGCAAGGTTCAAACAACGTTCAAACGTGGTGTCCCCCTGCTAGTCAGGGAGAGACCCAGGCTACAGATTACATAGAAGTTATATACCTTTTAGAAGTGCATGCTACCCTCGTGAATCGGAAGCCTTAACCAATAAATAAGCCATTTTCTTATCTTTAGCCTATTACAGTCAATCACTGTCCGCGTGCTGGCTAGTGTGCAGTCCAGCTGTTACCTTGCATACTAGAATTTTTCCTTAATTATATTGCTACAGCTGTGTTCCTATCCTCTTTCCTGTTCCTGACTTTTTCTTTAATGCTACCCTTGGGATCTGTGTATGTGATGTGCTCATTTTTAGTTAATGATGGATACAAAATAGGGAAACTTACAAAATGGAGTTGCTTATGCTAACTACCCACAAAATGGAGTTGCTCATGCTAACTACCCTTAACACTCAGAAGGGGCAGGGTTCCGGGAAGTGGGCGGATGGACCAGAGGCAGGCTCCACATCACACCCCCTGTCACTCCACAGCAACAGTCAATACCCCCACCACAAGAGCAAAGATGGAAAGTTACTCAGTCCTTCAGGAGGTCCCCCTCCACAGTGTCCTGCAGGGTTTCTGCACACTCCCTCAGAAACAGAGGTCTCCTTCCTCCTGAAGGCATCAGCAGGCTACCAAGCAGCAGTGGCAGCAGCACCAGCAGGTAGTCTGGCAACCGGGCAGGAGAGACCCCTCTGGTGCTGGCAGCGGCAACAGCAGGGGCAGTGTCCCTCACTCCCCGTCCAGGGATCAGGCCAGCAGGCTCCCCCGCCCCAAGGAGAAGCAGAAACCAGGGAGTCCACCAGCCAGCAAGGTGGCAGCAGGGGTCTGACCCAGATAAGAAACTGAGGCAGCAAGAGCCCTGGGCCCAGCAGCAGTTCCACACCTGCAAGAGAGTGGTCTGGAAGGCCGATCTTTACCACCTAGCTAAGCAGGTCCCATTTCTCTTGATAGCTGAATGGGGTACTCTAGGTTAATTAGGACACCTGGGGCCAATCAAGGACATGCCCAAACCTCAAACCTGTTAAAAGCCTCCCCTCCAGCCAGATAGGCACCTGTGCTAGGAGAGGAGGGTGAACAACTGGTGAGCTGGGTAATGCAGATGCTGACAAGCACCAGGAAAGAAACCCTGCAGGTACAGAGGGGAAGGGTGAGATAATCTCTGCCCAACTGGGATCTGAGGGAAGAGACCCCTCCCGAGGAGAGAGACTGAACTGGTTGTCTAGTCTGTGGCTTCCATGCCTGCAGAGGCTACCAGAGACTGAGAGGTTCTGTTGCCCCTTCCCCCCACCCCTCCTTCAAGGAGGATGGGAGGAACCTTGCTCCAGCAGCAAGCCCAGGTGCATGGGGGAAACTCCGAGGAAAGAGGAATACCCCAGCACACTGCTAAACAGAAGTGTAGGACCCACCAAGGTGGAGAAGAAGCTCTGTCACCTGTCAAAGGAAGCTATTAGGTTAGTTTGACATGATTTTTCTTGACAAATCCACATTGACTGTTACTTATCACCTTATCTAGGTGTTTGCAAATTGATTGCTTAATTTTTTGCTCCACTATCTTTCCAGGTACAGAAGTTAAAGTGACTGGTCTGTAATTTCCTGGGTTATCCTTAATCCCCCTTTTTTAGATGGGCACTATATTTGCCCTTTTCTGGTCCTCTGGAATCTCTCCTGTCTTCCATGACTTTTTACAGCTAGCTCCTCAGTCATCTCCTTAAGTATTCTAGGATGCATTTCATCAGGCCCTGGTGACCTGAAAACATCTAACTTGTTAATTCTCTATTTTAGTCTCTGATCTTACCTCATTTTCACTGACATTCACTATGTTTTACATCCAAATACCACTATCCTTTTTGGTGAAAGCACTTCTGCCATATCTACATTTTCTGTTATTGTTCTCCCCCCCCCCCCCCTTGAGTAATGGGCCTATCCTGTCCTTGGTCTTCCTCTTGCTTCTAATGTATTTGCAGAATGTTTTATTGTTACCCTTTATGTCTCTAACTAGTTTAATCTCATTTTGTGCCTTGGCATTTCTAATTTTATCCCTATATACCTACGTTATTTGTTTATAATCATCCTGTGTAATGTTTCCACTTTTTATAGGATTTTTTTTTTTTTGAGTTTCAGATCACTGAAGATCTCCTGGCTAGGCCAGGGTGGTCTCTTGCCATACTTCCTATCTTTCCTACGCAGTGGGATAGTTTGCTATTGTGCTCTTAATGTCTCTTTTTCCCCTTAGACTTGCTTCCCATGGGATCTTAACTACCAACACCCTGAGTTTGATAAATCTGTCATCTTGAAATCCATTGTCTTTATTGTACTGTTTTCCCTCCTTCCATTCCTTAAACTCATGAAGTGATGAGTTCATGATCACTTTCACCTAAGCTGTCTTTCACTTTCAAATTCTCAACCAGTTTCTCCCTATTTGTCAAAATCAAATCTAGAACAGCCCCTACCCTAGTAGCTTTCTCTGCCTTCTGAAATTTAAAAGAAAAAAGTCTCCAATACATTCTAAGAACTGCTGTTATTTTCCCAACAGATGTTTGGGTAGTTGAAGTCCCTCATCACCCTTCAACTTCCCTGTTGATGGCCCATTGGACCCCTTAGCCCACATCTCTCCTTGCCCCACCACCTCTTTTGACTTGCAGACTTGGGTCAAGTCTCCACTCACTAGGCCTTGTGTTCACCAAACACTACTGTGATCTATCCACCACTGAGTTCCCTATCTTATCGCCACTTGGTCTCTTTCAGCATTGTTCATCTGTTCTATTTATTTAGATGGAATAAAGGACCCAAAACATTTAAGATGTTAACACATCCCTGAAACTGTTCAACATTGAACATTATTAAACAAGGTTTGGTATACAAAGACTGCGCCTGCTTAAAACCATGGCGCAAACACAAACGTCGTTTTAAAAATTTGATTAAAGATACAGTAAAGAAGGGTATGATGTTATTGACAGGAACTGTGATTGTATAGATCATTGTTGCAACCAGGGTCCTATGATTGCACCAGGTCTTGTACAGAAGAGGCCAAGTGGGGTGTCTATGGAAAGGTTGTAGTTTGCTGGTTATGATTATGCTGTCTGTATCTGTGTATCATTTTTGTATTTGAAGTTATGAATATTGGCTATGTAATCATTTGATTCTAAGTAGCCTCAGTGAAGCATCTGGTCAGCTTCTTGAGAAAGGACTATTCTCAGTAAGGGCCCAGCCAAGAAACACTTAACTGATAATGGACTTTGGGAGACACCAATCCACATCTGAGCCTCCCTGGGAACATTCAAACAAACATGTAAAACAATGGCATCAGCCTGCAAAAAGCTGAATCATTCATAGACAGGTGACTTGCCCAGGTGGCTACAGACTCCATTTTGTGGCTGTGATCTTGCACAGGAGATCAAAGGGGTTTCCTCCCACTAGCGAGAATAGAAAAGGCCCTAACCCCCCCCTCCATTTTGTCTTCAGCTGGCTCAAGAGAGCCTCTCCACCCCAAAGAGATGCCTCAAAGAAACTGGAACAAAGGACAGTAACTACAAGGGTGTGAGTGATTGCTGGACCCAGACTAGGAAGGAGTCTAGTCTGTGAAAGAAGCTTACTGGAACATCTCTGAGGGTGAGATTTACCTGCATTTAGTTTCCTACTGTATTAGGCTTAGCCTTGCATGTTTTTGTGTTGCTTGGTAACTTACTTGGTTCTGTCTGTTATTACTTGAAACCACTTAAATTCTAATTTTTGTACTTAATAAAATCATTTCTGCTTATTAATTGACCCAGAGTAAATAATTACTGAGGGAGCAAATAGCTGTGCATATCTCTCTATCGCTGTTATAGAGGGCGGACAATTAATGAGTTTACCCTGTATAAGCTTTATACAGAGTAAAATGGATTTATTTGGGGTTTGGACCCCACTGGGAACTGGGTGTCTGGGTGCTAGAGACAGGAGCACTTAATCTGTTTCCTGTTAAGTTTGCAGCTTTTGGGGGACATGGTACAGACCTGGGTCTGTGTTTACAGCAGTGTCTGGCTCAATAAGACAGGGTACTGAAGTCCAAAGCTGCCAGGGAAAATAGGCTCAGAGGTAATCTCAGCACATCAGGTGGCAGTCCCAACCCATCACAAAGAGAAAACAGTTAAAGCATTTGAAATGTAAAGTATTGAGTAAGGCTTTTATTTTAACAACATTTCATGTTCCTTTTTCCTTTAGCAGAAGTGAGGTTTTTTAAAAGAGACCCCACTTATTTGGCCATACTGCATTCCTTAACACAGTCCAAATCAGCAGTGTTTGTATCCTTCTAATTCAGGGTGCAGATGCCCACAGAGGCAAGTTTAATTGCATACATGTTCTCCTCAGTCTGTAATTCCACCTCTATCCAAGGAAGATGAAGAGCAGATTCAGAATGATCCTCCTCCAGAAGGAGAGATGCCATCTCCTTCTCCTGATGAGGCTGTTGCATCTTCTACTCCAACAACAGTAGATGACTTCAAAACTTACTAAGAGCTGTTAAAGAGGATATTGGAGACATCAGAAATTCCTTTGGAACTTGTGCAAGAAAGTCATGAAAAAGTTGATATCCTACAATCTTCTACTCAAAATAAGGTAACATTACCTATTTAATGAAGGAATCCTTGAGCCAGCAAAGGAATTATGGGCAACACCATTTTCTGTATCTGAGACTTCCAAATAAGTAGATAGGAATATTTTTATATTCCCCTTCATCCTTAGTAATTACTGCTGTTCATGAGAAATCCAAACAGATTTCCAGATCTGCAACAAAGGAGAAGGAATAGGGGGGGCACTTTTTCTTTGGCCCCTCTTCATATCAGAATTTTTAACTATCAAGCAGTGATAACCAAATATATTTACATACAGTGGGTCAGAGTGGCAAGTTTTCAAGATAACTCTTCTCTCAATTCAGAGGGCAGTTTTACTTCCTTATGCAATGACAGCTTAAGTGCTAAAATCTCATTACAAGCAGTTCTGGATGGAGTGGATACAGGAGCATGAACAAGAGGTATTCTTGGCTTTCGGCATCAGGCCTAACAAAAGAGGTTCAGACTATAGTACAGGATTGGTGTGAGGGGGATAGCTCAGTGGTTTGAACACTAACCTGCTAAACCCAAGGTTGTGAGTTGAATTCTTGAGGGGGACACTTGAGTTCTGGGGCAAAATCAGTACTTGGTTCTGCTACTGAAGGCAGGGGGCTGGACTCAATGATCTTTCAGGGTCCCTTCCAGTTCTAGGAGCTAAAATATATATTTACCCTGTGAGGGGTCAGGATCTGTTTAGTTCCAAGATGGATGATGCATTACATTCTTTAAAGGATTCAAGAGCTATTTTAAGACCCCAGGGCCTTTATATTCTATCTTTCAAGAAGAAACAATATAGACCACAAATTTATACTGAAGAGTCCTCAAACCTCTACTTCTGATTACATCTTTCATCAGACATCTTTCTTTCAAGAGAGTAGACAGACCAAGATTCCAGAAGAGAAAATCATTTAATTTGTCTAATATCTCACCTCAGTTTGGTCACTCTCAAAATAAATCATTTTGAGAATATGGTCAAAGTTACAGATGACATATATTCTTTTTCTCCTTTTGATTCCCACCTATCCTTCATAGAATATCAGGGTTGGAAGGGACCTCAGGAGGTCATCTAGTCCAACCCCCTGCTCAAAGCAGGACCAATTCCCAATTAAATCATCCCAGCCAGAGCTTTGTCAAGCCTCACCTTTAAAAACCTCTAAGGAAGGAGATTCCACCACCTCCCTAGGTAACCCATTCCAGTGCTTCACCACACTCCTAGTGAAAAAGTTTTTCCTAATAACCAACCTAAACCTCACCCACTGCAACTTGAGACCATTGCTCCTTGTTCTGTCATCAGGTACCACTGAGAACAGTCTAGATCCATCCACTTTGGAACCCTCTTTCAGGTAGTTGAAAGCAGCTATCAAATCCTCCCTCACTCTTCTCTTCTGCAGACTAAACAATTCCAGTTCCCTCAGCCTCTCCACATAAATCATGTGCTCCAGCCCCCTAATGATATTTGTTGCCCTCTTCTGGACTCTTTCCAATTTTTCCACATCCTTCTTGTACTGTGGGGCCCAAAACTGGACACAGTACTCCAGATGAGGCCTCACCAATGTCGAATAGATGGGGGATGATCCCGTCCCTCGATCTGCTGGCAATGCCCCTACTTATACAGCCCAAAATGCCATTAGCCTTCTTGGCAACAAGGGCACACTGACTCATATCCAGTTTCTCGTCCACTGTAACCCCTAGGTCCTTCTCTGCAGAACTGCTTCCTAGCCATGTGGTCCCTAGTCTGTAACAGTGAATGGGATTCTTCCGTCTTAAGTGCAGGACTCTGCACTTGTCCTTGTTGAACCTCATCAGGTTTCTTTTGGCCCAGTCCTCTAATTTGTCTAGGTCCCTCTGTATCCTATCCCTACCCTCCAGCATATCTACCACTCCTCCAAGTTTAGTGTCATCTGCAAACTTGCTGAGAGTGCAGTCCACGCCGTCCTACAGATCGTTAATGAGGATATTGAACAAAACCAGCCCCAGGACCGACTCTTGGGGCACTCCGCTTGAAACCAGCTGCCAACTAGACATGGAGCCGTTGATCACTACCCATTGAGCACGACGACCTAGCCAGCTTTCTATCCACCTTACAGTGCATTCATCCAGCCCATACTTCTTTAACTTGCCAGCAAGAATACTGTGGGAGACCGTATAAAAAGCTTTGCTAAAGTCAAGGAATAACACATCCACTGCTTTCCCCTCATCCACAGACCCAGTTATCTCCTCATAGAAGGCAATTAGGTTAGTCAGGCATGACTTGCCCTTGCCGAATCCATGCTGACTGTTCCTGATCACTTTCCTCTCCTCTAAGTGCTTCAGAATTGATTCCTTGAGGACCTACTCCATGATTTTTCCAGGGACTGAGGTGAGGCTGACTGGCCTGTAGTTCCCCGGCTCCTCCTTCTTCCCTTTTTTTAAAGATGGGCACTACATTAGCCTTTTTCCAGTCATCTGGGACCTCCCCCATTTGCCATGAGTTTTCAAAGATAATGGCCAATGGCTCTGCAATCACATCCGCCAACTCCTTTAGCACCCTCGGATACAGCGCATCTGGCCTCATGGACTTGTGCTCGTCCAGTTTTTCTAAATAGACCCGAACCACTTCTTTCTCCACAGAGGGCTGATCACCTTCTCACCATACTGTGCTGCCCAGTGCAGCACTCTGGGAGCTGACCTTGTCTGTGAAGACAGAGGCAAAAAAATCATTGAGTACATTAGCTTTTTCCACATCCTCTGTCACTAGGTTGCCTCCCTCATTCAGTAAGGGGCCCACCCTTTCCTTGACTTTCTTCTTGTTGCTAACATACCTGAAGAAACCCTTCTTGTTACTCTTAACATCTCTTGCTAGCTGCAACTCCAAGTGTGATTTGGCCTTCCTGATTTCACTCCTGCATGCCTGAGCAATATTTTTATACTCCTCCCTGGTCATTTGTCCAATCTTCCACTTCTTGTAAGCTTCTTTTTTGCATTTAAAATCAGCAAGGATTTCACTGTTAAGCCAAGCTGGTCGCCTGCCATATTTACTATTCTTCCTACACATCGGGATGGTTTGTTTCTGCAACCTCAGTAAGGATTCTTTAAAATACAGCCAGCTCTCCTGGACTCCTTTCCCCTTCATGTTCTTTTCCCAGGGGATCCTGCCCATCAGCTCCCTGAGGGAGTCAAAGTCTGCTTTTCTGAAGTCCAGGGTCCATATTCTGCTGCTCTCCTTTTTTCCTTGTGTCAGGATCCTGAACTCAACCATCTCATGGTCACTGCCTCCCAGGTTCCCATCCACTTTTGCTTCCCCTACTAACTCTTCTGTTTGTGAGCAGCAGGTCAAGAAGAGCTCTGCCCCTAGTTGGTTCCTCCAGCACTTGGACCAGGAAATTGTCCCCTACACTTTCCAAAAAACTTCCTGGATTGTCTGTGCACCGCTGTATTGCTCTCCCAGCAGATATCAGGGTGATTAAAGTCTCCCAATAGAACCAAGACCTGCGATCTAGTAACTTCTGCTAGTTGCCGGAAGAAAGCCTCATCCACCTCATCCCCCTGGTCTGGTGGTCTATAGCAGACTCTCACCACGACATCACCCTTGTTGCTCTAAACTTAATCCAGAGACTCTCAGGTTTTTCTGCAGTTTCATACCGGAGCTTTGAGCAGTCAAACTGCTCTCTTACATACAATGCAACTCCCCCACCTTTTCTGCCCTGCCTGTCCTTGCTGAACAGTTTATATCCATTCATGAGAGTACTCCAGTCATGTGAGTTATCCCACCAAGTCTCTGTTATTCCAATCACATCATAGTTCCTTGACTGTGCCAGGACTTCCAGTTCTCCCTGCTTGTTTCCCAGGCTTCTTGCATTTGTGTATAGGCACTTAAGATAACTCACTGATTGTCCCGCTTTCTCGGTCTGAGACAGGAGTCCTCCCCTCTTGCACTTCCCTGCTCATGCTTCCTCCTGGTATCCCATTTTTCCCACTTACTTCAAGGCTTTGGTCTCCTTCCCCCGGTGAACCTAGTTTGAAGCCCTCCTCACTAGGTTAGCCAGCCTGCTTGTGAAGATGCTCTTCCCTCTTCCCTGGGTTCTTCAGGTCATTCAAGATGGTTAAGCTATACAATTACAGTCCATTCCTCCTCCTTACTCATCCCTGTTCAGGGACCACTCTCACAAGGTGGTCATGCAACAAGAGAGACTTGATGTTACAATGGGGTCTGATAGAGTTCCTCCCCAATTTGTGGAGATGATTTTATTCTCCATACTTCCTGATTCCACCAAAGACAGGGGGTTGGAGTCTGATTTTCAACCTCTGACACAAAACATGTAAATTCATGACCTCAGATTTCACATAACACTCACTTCTCTCAAAATCCTCCCTAGATCATGTTGACTGGTTCAGTATCTTTGACTTGCAAGATGTGTACTGTCGTGTACAGATTCATCGTGCACCCAGGAAGTTTCTCCATTTTGTAGTATTAGTTAAATGTTACCATTCAAAGTTCTCCTGTCTGAACAGTCAATGATACTTCAAGTCTTCAGATGATTTACTACTTTTTGTGATCTGCCAGTTATCCAGCATTTAATCCATTTAACATATGTAGAAAGGTGGACTCACTGCTGAAGCACCTCTTCATAGCTGTGCATGGTGTAGCAGTGCACCCTATGGCTATGGGTGCTCTGGCCCTGCCTCCTCTTGTGGCTGAGTTCTCTGGGCAGGTCATGTTTTGTTTACAACCTTTCCAGGGTAACAAAGTCCAGCAGAATAAAAAATTTCTACCCCCTTCTTGAGCTATTCTTTGGCTTGTCCTTAAGGCTCAGTTTCCAGCCACAATATGGTCTCAATAGTTCTTATGTTGGGCTTGTACACCCCTTTCTGAGTGCTGGAAGGCGAACACAGACTCACCTGCTGCTCTGGGTTCCAGCTAGGGTTGCCAACAGTCCCTTATTACAAGGGATGTCCCTTATTTATTTTTTCATCTCTATACAGCAAGATCCAGAGTCGCTGAGTGCAGCAAAAAGCACCAAGAAATGCCCTTGGCGAACATAGGTGAGTATTGCTTATTTGATTATATTGGGATGTGGGTGGGGTGGGGCAGAGGTGCTAAGAAAACCATTCCATATTTTTGAAATACAATGTTGGCAACCCTAGTTCCAGCACAGGGACTCTTTATTAAGCAGCTAGGTCTGAT
This sequence comes from Mauremys mutica, assembly GCF_020497125.1. Taxonomy (NCBI): domain Eukaryota; kingdom Metazoa; phylum Chordata; order Testudines; family Geoemydidae; genus Mauremys; species Mauremys mutica. Next base: position 34,633 of record NC_059072.1, on the reverse strand, counting down.
TATTTTTTCCCCCTGATATCTTTAGCCTTCTCTATCAATTTTTTACACTTCATAACTTCTCATTTTATATTGAATGCTTGTAGTAGTATTTTGTTTGTGTATTGTATAATTTAGAATGAAAGATTAATACTATACCATGTATTGATGTATGATCTGACCATATCCTGCCAGCCACCCTTTCTGAAAGCAGAAAGGAATGGCCTAGGGTGGCCACTGGTAAAGAAGCAGCAAAGAATCCTGTGGCACCTTATAGACTAAGTCTATAAGGTGCCACAGGATTCTTTGCTGCTTCTACAGAACCAGACTAACACGACTACCCCTCTGATACTTGACACTGGTAAAGATGCATCTTTACCAGAATCTGTGTCTGTGCTGTAACAGACCTTTTAGGGTGACCACTTTGTTGTAGGTTTAGCATTTTAAAATAAGTAAAATAATGCAATGATTGTTTTTTCTCTTGCATTGCAATTTGATGTTCCTGTTCAAATGTTCTGTGTAAATCAATTCTGTTTTGTGTGTTAATGAGTAATGTATGTATTAGATAAGTGTGAAGGCCATCACCAGTGTTAGGATATAGATATTCAGGCCTGTCTGCAAAGGCCTATACTTTAAGAATTTAGGTGCATTCTTATCACTTAGCTAGTTATAGAGGTATAAAAGAGAATCAAAATCTCTGTCTGTGTAATGGCCTTCTCTTACTGTGACAGTCTGAGGCCTGGTTCTTAGGCTAAGGCCTTCTGCTAAGCAGCAGAGGCCAGCCATAAGCTGGGAAGTGTATGGTCACATCCTCACATTCCAAACTAGTCACTTTGAAATAAGGTGCTATTGGGCTGTTAGGAATACAATCCTGTCCTGATACTCCTGTCACCTCCAGAGAAAGGGAAGAGCCTAGAAGATGTAAAAGGAAACTTAGTTTGATAGCATCCTGTCTGGCAAGAACTCACTTATCAATAGCTGGGACGTGAAATCCTCATTTCTGTATTCTATCACTGTAGTCTCCACTTCCTAACCCTAATCATGTTACAATGTTAGGATTGGTTAGTTTAAATTTCAGTAAAATGATTGGTTAAGGTATAGCTAAGCAGAACTCAAGTTTTACTATATAGTTTGCAGTCAATCAGGAAGTAAGGAGGGGGGAATGAGAACAGGGACTGGAGGTGGGGAAATTGGAATTATGCTTTGCTAAGGGGGGAATGGGAACAGGGATGGCTCTGTGGTGTCAGAGCTGGGAAGGGGGACACTAAGGAAGGAGCTGGAAGTTCACCCCAATAAACATTGAATTGTTTGCGCCTTCGGACTTTGGGTATTGTTGCTCTCTGTTCATGCGAGGAAGGACCAGGGAAGTGAGAGGGTGAAGGAATATGGCCCCCAACAACCAGACCATGGCATGCCTTCAGCTTTCATCCAGACCACACCACATGATCCATTGTCTATAGCCAAGCTCTAAGATACAACCGCATTTGCTCCAACCCCTCAGACAGAGACAAACACCTACAAGATTTCTATCAAGCATTCCTACAGCTACAATACCCACCTGCTGAAGTGAAGAAACAGATTGACAGAGCCAAAAGAGTACCCAGAAGTCATCTACTACAGGACAGGCCCAACAAAAGAAGTAACAGAACGCCACTAGCTGTCACCTTCAGCCCCCAACTAAAACCTCTCCAGCGCATCATCAAGGATCTTCAACCTATCCTGAAGGATGATCCCTCACTCTCACAGACCTTGGGAGACAGGCCAGTCCTCACTTACAGACAGCCCCCCAACCTGAAGCAAATACTCACCAGCAACTGCACACCACACAACAAAAACACTAACCCAGGAACCTATCCTTGCAACAAAGCCTGTTGCCAACTCTGTCGGCATATCTGTTCAGGGGACACCATCATAGGACCTAATCACATCAGCCACACTATCAGAGGCTTGTTCACCTGCACATCTACCAGTGTGATATATGCCATCATGTGCCAGCAATCCCTTCTGCCATGTAAATTGGCCAAACCAGACAGTCTCTATACAAAAGAATAAATGGACATAAATCAGACATCAAGAATTATAACATTCAAAAAGCAGTCAGAAAACACTTCAACCTCCCTGGTCACTCGATTACAGATCTCAAAGTCACAATACTCCAACAAAAACTTCAAAAATACCCTCCAACGAGGAACTGCAGAATTGGAATTAATTTGCAAACTGGACACCATTAATTTAGGCTTAAATAAAGACTGGGAGTGGATGAGTCATAGAATCATAGAATCTCAGGGTTGGAAGGGACCACAGGAGGTCATCTAGTCCAACCCCCTGCTCAAAGCAGGACCAAACCCAACTAAATTATCCTAGCTAGGGCTTTGTCAAGCCTGACCTTAAAAACCTCTAAGGAAGGAGATTCCACCATCTCCCTAGGTAACCCATTCCAGTTCTTCACCACCCTATTAGTGAAACAGTTTTTCCTAATGTCCAACCTAAACCTCCCCCTCTGCAACTTGAGACCATTACTCCTTGTTCTGTCATCTTCTACCACTGAGAACAGTCTAGATCCATCCTCTTTGGAACCCCCTTTCTGGTAGTTGAAAGCAGCTATCAAATCCCCCCTCATTCTTCTCTTCTGCAGGCTAAACAATCTCAGTTCCCTCAGCCTCTCCTCGTAAGTCATGTGCTCCAGCCCCCTAATCATTTTTGTTGCTCTCCGCTGGACTCTCTCCAATTTATCCACATCCTTCTTGTAGTGTGGGGCCCAAAACTGGACACAGTACTCCAAATGAGGCCTCACCAGTGCTGAATAGAGGGGAATGATCACATCCCTCGATCTGCTGGAAATGCCCCTACTTATACAACCCAAAATGCCATTAGCCTTCTTGGCAACAAGGGCACACTGTTGACTCATATTCAGCTTCTCGTCCACCGTAACCCCTAGGTCCTTTTCTGCAGAACTGCTGCCCAGCCATTCGGTCCCTAGTCTATAGCAGTGCATGGGATTCTTCCGTCCTAAGGGCAGGACTCTGCACTTGTCCTTGTTGAACCTCATCATATTTCTTTTGGCCCAATCCTCTAATTTGTCTAGGTCCCTCTGTATCCTATCCCTACCCTCCAGCGTATCAACCACTCCTCCAAGTTTAGTGTCATCTGCAAACTTGCTAAGGGTGCAGTCCACACCATCCTCCAGATCGTTAATGAAGATATTGAACAAAACCGGCCCCAGCACCGACCCTTGGGGCACTCCACTTGATACCGGCTGCCAACTAGACATGGAACCATTGATCACTACCCGTTGAGCCCAACCATCTAGCCAGTTTTCTATCCACCTTACCGTCCATTCATCCAGCCCATACTTCTTTAACTTGCTGGCAAGAATACTGTGGGAGACTGTATCAAAAGTCGATCGAAATGAAAATCCAGAGGTGGATAAGGAGCTGGTTAAAGGGGAGACTGCAGAGGGTCGTATTGAAGGGTGATCTGTTGGGTTGGAGGGGGGTTACCAGTGGAGTTACTCAAGGTTCGGTTTTGGGTCCGATTTTATTTAATCTATTTATCGCTGACCTCGGAACCAAAAGTAGGAGTGGCTGATAAAGTTTGCGGATGACACCAAGTTGGGAGGTATTGCCAATTCGGAAAAGGATCGGGATATCCTCCAGGGAGATTTGGATGACCTTGTAAACTGGAGTATTAGTAACAAGATGAAATTCAATAATGAGAAGTGTAAGGTTATGCATTTAGGGATGACTAATAAGAATTTTAGTTATAAGCTGGGGACGCACCAGTTGGAAGTAACGGAGGAAGAGAAGGACCTAGGAGTCCTGGCTGATCGTAGGATGACTATGAGTAAGCAATGTGATGTGGCCGTTAAAAAAGCTAATGCGGTCTTGGGATGCATTAGGCGAGGTATTTCTAGTAGGGATAAGGAGGTGCTAGTCCCGTTATATAAGGCGTTGGTAAGACCTCATTTGGAGTATTGTGTGCAGTTTTGGTCTCCCATGTTTAAGAAGGATGAATTCAAACTGGAACGAGTACAAAGAAGGGCCACTAGAATGATCCGAGGAATGGAAGGCCTGTTGTATGAAAGGAGACTTGAGGAGCTCGGTTTGTTTTCCTTAACCAAAAGAAGGACAAGAGGAGATATGATTGCACTCTTTAAATATATCAGAGGGATAAATACTAGGGAAGGAGAGGAATTATTTCAGCTCAGTGCTAATGTGGACACGAGGACAAACGGATATAAATTGTCAGTTAGGAAATTTAGGCTTGAAATTAGACGAAGGTTTCTAACCATCAGAGGAGTGCAATTCTGGAACAGCCTACCGAGGGAAACAGTGGGGGCGAAGGACCTCCATGACTTTAAGATTAAGCTGGATAAGTTTATGGAGGGGATGGTATGATAGGATAACGGGTTTAGTCAATAGGTCAATAACGTGCCACACTGGTAATTAGTACAAAGGGTCAATGTTGGGATATTGTTAGCCCTTTCCAGAGGATCTGGCTGGAGAGTCTTGCCCGCATGCTCGGGGTTCAGCTGATCGCCATATTTTGGCTCGGGAAGGAATTTTCCTCCAGGGTAGATTGGCAGTGGCCCTGGAGGTTTTTCGCCTTCCTCCGAAGCATGGGGCAGGGGTCGCTTGCTGATGGATTATCTGCTACTTGAAGTCTCTAAATCACGATTTGGAGCATTCAGCAGCAGAGTCAAGGGAGAGAATTAGTTCAGGAGTGGGTGGATCAGCTTATGTGACCTGCATCTTGCAGGAGGTCAGACTAGATGATCATAATGGTCCCTTCTGATCTTGAATTCTATGATTCTATGAAAAGCTTTGCTAAAGTCCAGAAATAGCACATCCACTGCTTTCCCCTCATCCATAGAGCCGGTTATCTCATCATAGAAGGCAATTAGGTTAGTCAGGCATGACTTGCCCTTGGTGAATCCATGCTGACTGTTCCTGATCACTTTCCCCTCCTTTATGTGGTTCAGAATTGATTCCTTGAGGACCTGTTCCATGATTTTTCCAGGGACTGAGGTGAGACTGACTGGCCTGTAGTTCCCTGGATCTTCCTTCTTTCCTTTTTTTAAAGATGGGCACTACATTAGCTTTTTTCCAGTCATCCAGGACCTCCCTCGATCGCCATGATTTTTCAAAGATAATGGCCAATGGCTCTGCAATCTCATCGGCCAACTCCTTTAGCACCCTCGGATGCAGTGCATCCGGCCCCATGGACTTGTGCTCGTCCAGCTTTACATTACACAAAGGAAAACTATTTCCCCATGCTAATTTTTTCCTCTGTTACTCACACCTTCTTGTCAACTGTTGGAAATGGGCCATCCTGACTATCATTACAAAAGTATTTATTTTTTTCTCCTGCTGATAATAGTCCACCTTAATTGATTACTCTCATTATAGTTAGTATAGCAACACTGTGTGTGTCTTCCTACTATATTTTCCACTGCATGCATCCGATGAAGTGAGTTTTAGCCCACGAAAGCTTATGCTCAAATAAATGTTAGTCTCTAAGGTACCAAAAGTACTCCTTGTTCTTTTTAGTGAATATTTAGGTAGCCTTGTACATTTAGTATTGGCTCTTTGCTTGCAGAACTGGTGGCCACTGTTCTAGAGTTCATGTCAAAATTGAAGAGATGGTTCTTAGTTTAATTAAAAAGTGCCCCGGTCCTTTGTGGGACAGGGCCGGCTTTATGAACAGGGGGGCCTGATTCAAATACCCGGCAGCGGTCCAGGGCTTCGGCAGCACTTCAGCACCAGTGGGTCCGCTGCGGGTCTTCAGCGGCACCGAAGGACCGCCCCCCACACCCCCACCGCCAAAGACCCGGAGAGTGCACACACACATACAGACCCCGCCACCGAAATGCCGCCGAAGACCCGGAGTGGATCCCCCCGCCCCTGCCGCCAAGTAAGTGTGTGGTTTAAAAAAAAAAAAAAGACGCCTAAGGCGCAGGGCCCGATTCTGGGGAATCAACTTAAAGCCGGCCCTGGTGAGGGACACTGTAGAAATATTGTGTTATTGTGTGAAAGGGGACTCTAGAGAGAGACCTGTTTGTGTGGAAGGGAAACTGGGTGTGAAGAGAGGCTATAATGGAATCTCTAGAGTAGAGACGGTTATTGCCCTTTCTGCCTATGAGTCTTCTCTGCCATGTATAGGACAGTTTTTATGTGATACCAAAATCTCCCCATATGTGTTTTTTATACAAAGTTATCCAAGACTTTGACTCAGTCACTGTGAAGCCACATAGGAGCAGATCACAAATTCACGAAAGGGGGCCATGGTAGCTCAGTCAAAAACAAAGAACGAGCTGATTGTCGTGGTTATTGGGAGAGGTTTTGATGGGAAATAATTTAAGAAATATGTAAAATATAGAATATTAGGTTTCAAAACTTTTAAAGTGAGACTTGTCACCAAAGGCAAGGTGCGGTCTCAGGGCTAATTCAATCAACGCTGAGAAGAATGAACATCCATGGAGCCAGCCACGTTTGCTATCTGAACCAGGTGTAGGCTTGAGGATTTACAAAGACAAAAAACCCCAAGAAAAGTCTCTGAAACAGGGACCTCTGGCTGGGTAAGAGACAGTGGTCTGGGTGCTGGCTGGTGAGTCTTGCCCACATGCTCAGGGTTTAACTGATCGCCATATTTGGGGTCGGGAAGGAATTTTCCTCCAGGGCAGATTGGCAGAGGCCCTGGAGGTTTTCACCTTCCACTGCAACATGGGAAACGGGTCACTTGCTGGGGGATTCTCTGCAGCTTGAGGTCTTCAAACCACAATTTGAGGACTTCAGTAACTCAGACATAGGTTAGGGGTTTGTTGAAGTGGATGGGTGAGATTCTGTGGCCTGCATTGTGCAGGAGGTCAGACTAGATGATCATAATGGTCCCTTCTGACCTTAAAGTCTATGAATTCTAATTCTTAATTTATTTTTTTTTACTGCAAACACCACAGCCTTCTTTGGCCAGAAAGATCCAATAACATCTTCATGTAAAATTAGACCAATGCATGGAAAACAAGGGCAATACCAAAGCAGTTCCTCCTGCCAGTATCTGATTATCTCTCACCCCTTCTGATTTGCCTCCTGAAATAGCAGTGCTTTGCTAGATTATCCTTCAACTTCTTTCCATTTCAGGAGACTTTATATCATTGAAGCTTTAAGGTTTCTAAGTCAGCATAAGAGCAGATTAACAACTGTAATTGGCTTCTGGGAGGGTATATCCCTCACTTAAATGAGCTGATATTGAGAGTGAAGGTGGAAGGCAGCAGACCGAGATTGCTTTGAGAACTGTAAGAGGAAGAGGTGATTCCAGAGGGCTCTTAGCATCCCACCACACAAATGGGGAACAGTGGTAGTTCCACAGTAGATGATCTGCAAGCTGTTGAGATCCACCATTGGTACAAAAAGTTTATGACCGAGTGTCCATCTGGACAGCTGACTGAGCATGAATTTAAACAGTTCTTTGGGCTTCGGGGGCTGGATCCTGCGGCCAATGAGTACATTGAACAGATGTTCCGCACTTTTGATATGAACAAGGTATGTTTTTACCTAATGGGAAACTTAGACAGCCTTAGCAGCAAAGAGTCCTGTGGCACCTTATAGACAGACGTATTGGAGCATGAGCTTTCATGGGTGAATACCCACTTTGTCGGATGCATGTAGTCAGCCTTGTACTGCTCACAAAGAAACCAAAGTATCATAGTTAGTGCAGTCATGATTGCATCTCTGATTTTACTTCCAAATCTTGGTCAGCAAAATGCTTTATAGCAGGGGCACCAAACTTAAACATCTGAATGTAAGAAATGCCCCTTAGGGGGGAGACGGAGTTTAGAATATTGAAAAAGAGAGGGGAGCCTGACTGTCACATTACTGTTCATTGCTCTGGCAGGATTAGTATATTTCAGGACCCCTGTGTATTTGTAGTGTGTAGGAATGCAAAATTATGCATTTTACATTCATTTTTTGTATTCTTGGATGATTCTAGGTAAGAGAGGTACCTGCATCTTCTGCTATGGCACTTCATTGTCTCTGTGTCCTGAGTTTGGTCACCTGCATAATGAACCCTCTTCTCAGGTGCTTGCCATAAGCTGCAGTGTATCTCTCGTGCTTGGCTAATAGAGCATTGTAGGAAGTGGATTGAACCAGGCTCTTTTCATCCCTTTCATTACAGTCCTGTAGTTTGCCCAGTATCAGATATCACTTGAGAATATGGAACACTAAAATAGATTTATTTGTAAACTTTACACAATAGGGCAGTTTCCAGACTGTTTGCAATTGAAATGACTGTCTTATGGATGTGTAGGGGGTCCAGCTTAGGGCTTTCAACAGAGGATAGGGAAATGGGGTCTAGAGCACCTAGGAGGCAGGGTAGGACTCCTCCCTGCTGCCTGAAACCCCTGATTCCAAGGCTGATGCATCTCATGTAGCTACCTCCCTGCTGCAAGCTACTGACTATCTTACATGCTCCTCTCTAGCTTGCCACCTCAGTATCTGTGGGTCAAGGAGGGAACTAATCATTGGCAGATGTGAAATGGATAGATGACTGCAGTCAGGTTGGTAGAGGGAAAGAAAAGCACTGGGGGAAGGGGAATCAGAAGGTCTTGCAGGAGTTACCAGGTCCAAGTGCTTCCCTAGGTGTCCTCTCTTTATAGAGATGCTGAGGCATCCTCTGTCCTTTTGCTTTTACAGCATTTTTGGGAAGTACAATCAGTTTACAGTAAAGTGCTTAGAAACTGAAAAGCACCAGAGCTGCCTTGGGGCCCAGTACAGCCAAGTCATGAGCCATTGATTCAGTGGGTCTGGAAATTTAAAGGTAGCTGTCTGCTTTCATTGAGGGAAAACAGTATGTCTCTAGCTCCATTCCTTGTGACAACAGCCTTGAAAACCTATATGGATGTAAATCAAGCTATAAAGCTGAGAGAGATGAGCAGCTGCACTCCTGCACAGCTGTACAGGGCTGAGGGTTCTACATAAATATCTCCTATTCCAAAGAATCAGTGTCCCTTCCTAAAATCCACAGGTCGGTCCTGTGTCTAGAGTGGTGACCATGGTAAACAGGAAATTGGTTTTGCAGGCCCACCCAAAAATATTAAGACAGCTCAGACAAAGCCCTTTGCTTTCCAGAAAAAAAGAATGAGTACTTGTGGTACCTTAGACTAACAAATTTTGTTTGTGTGTGTCCTATTGTATCTTCCACTGCATGCATCCAATGAAGTGGGTTTTAGCCCACGAAAGCTTATGGCCAAATAAATTTTGTTAGCCTCTAAGGTGCCACAAGTACTCCTCATTCTTTTTTGCTGATACAGACTAACATGGCTACCACTCTGAAACTTGCTTTCCAGAGTCACTTTCTTGAGGTATCTTGGGACTGTGAGAAGTATTGAAGGGGGCTGTTCAGTATGTTGTTAATGATAAAAGAATATTTTATATATATTCCCAAGTCCCTGGCACTATAGTGTTTAAGCACCAGGTTGTGCAGTAAATATTAATTATTTAAAAGGACACTGTCACTTTTTTTATAAAATAACTAGATTTGAAGTTGGAGTAGTTAAATAAAGCCATAACAACCCACGAGCAATAGGTGTGAAGCTGAGGTTTGACAGGTCAGTACAGGTGACCTCCAATCTCACACAGGGTGTATAACAGATTTCCCTTTAAGTATGAAGGGAGCCTAATGTGTTGAGCTGTTGTGTAGGGTTATTACAGAGCATAGGACTAAGACTATGTGTAGCTTTGTAGTGAATGGCAACCATCTGTCTCAAAAGATGATGGTATAAGCACCAAAGCTCTTGAGATACAATTTGTTATGCTGCAACATTGCGAGTGGCTAAAAAGTCAAATTCTCGAGTGACAGTCTTGCCACAGATAATCCAGGCATAAAGCACAGAGCCACATGATGAAGCCAACACACTACTCATGCTTGAGGCCAGCTATGCATGCCTCTTCGCTCTCTTTGTTTTCCTCTTTCAACCACCTCTCTTTAGTTTCTTTGACTCCCTGGTGCAGCAGAGCCCTCCACTGTAGCCCATTGCTAGCTTCAACTTCTCAGCTTGTAGTGTCAGCGTTGAACATTTTCAGGTCCCTCTTGCAACCATCCTTGAACCTGAACCTAGGGCTTCCAAGCTTTCTAATGCATCCATGCATTGGTCTTGGACACTACACACTGTGCAAGGCCAAGTGCTGTGTGCAGAAGGTGCTTGCTGTGGGTGCCGGAATATTTAACTTTGTATTATAGACATGAGAGAGAGAGAGAAAAAAGCAGAACAGTTAATAGTGGAAACAAATCAATCCCTAGTGTGAGGAGCTGAATTACATAAGTGTCTCACCTAATACCAGGATTATCCTGGGGGGACCTAAGAGCCTGTTTTCCTGAACAGCTTAAGACTCTGAGAACTCTCCTGAGATGCAACAACATTGCGGTGCTGAGTCTCTTTACAGAATTTAATAGTATAGGATTAAGCTGGAAGTAGCAATGCCCACACTGCATACAAGCAACAGCTAATGGTGGAATTTCATGTTTCAGTACAAAAATTGAAAGGCACAAGCAATGATCTGTCAACAAGGTAAAATGTTTACCATACAGATAGGTATAGAACTTCCAAATTCTAAAGATAATGCTGAGAGCTTCACGGTCTATTGGTGCCTAGTTCTTCTTAGAAGTGGTGAGTATTTGTGATGCAAAGGCAGTTGCTTTCTCTGTGCCATTAGGAAAAATATGTGCCCTTGTTGCCAAGAAGGCTAACAGCATATTGGGCTGTATTAGTAGGAGCATTGCCAGCAGATCGATTGAAGTGATTGTTCCCCTCTATTTTGCACTGATGAGGTCACATCTGGAGTATTACGTCCAGTTTTGGGGCCCCCACTACAGAAATTGCCCCCCACTGGACTCTCTCCAATGAAAATTATTAGGGGGCTGGGGCACATGGCTTATGAGGAGAGGCTGAGGGAACTGGGATTGTTTAGTCTTCAGAAGAGAAGAGTGAGGGAGGATTTGATAGCACCCTTCAACTACCTGAAGGGGGGGTTCTAAAGAGGATGGAGCTCGGCAGTTCCCAGTGGTGGCAGATGACAGAACAAGGAGAAATGGTCTCAAGTTCCAGTGGGGGAGGCCTAGGTTGGATATTAGGAAAAACTATTTCACTAGGAGGGTGGTGAAGCACTGGAATGGGTTACCTAGGGAGGTGGTGGAATCTCCATCCTTAGAAGTTTTTAAGGCCCAGCTTGACAAAGCCCTGGCTGGGATGATTTAGTTGGTGTTTGGTCCTGCTTTGAGCAGGGGGTTGGACTAGATACCTCCTAAGGTCTCTTCCAACCCTAATCTTCTATGATTCTATCATTTAATCATGGTGACATTTTTTTTGGTCCAATTAGGTTTTTTTTTAAATTTGGGGTATGCATATAGTACAAGCCTCTAATTATGGGGTTTTTAGAAAGTATCGATGCAGCATGCAGGCATTTCACTCTTGTAACTGTTCCTTTTTAATTTCTGTTTAACTAGCTTTCTCATTTTTGTGTAATTCCCCCTTTTTTTTTTTTTTTTTAAACTTAAATGCTACCGTGGTGGGTTTCTTTGGTATTTCTCCCCCCCCCCAAGGATGTTAAATGTAAGTTTACATGATGATCTGTATTACTGAGCAGTTCAGCTATATTCAGGACCAGATCCTGTGCTCCACTTAGGACTAAATCAAGAATTACCTCCCCCCTTGTGGGTTCCAGGACTAGCTGCTCCAAGAAGCAGTTATTAATGGTGTCTAGAAATTTTTTCTCTGCATCCCATCCTGAAGTGCCATGTTTCCAGTCAATATGAGGATAGTTGAACTCCCTCGTTATTATAGGGTTTTCTGTTTTTATAGCCTCTCTAATCTCCTTGAACATTTCACAGTCGCCATCACCATCCTGGTCAGATGTTCACTAGTATATTCCTATTGCTGTATTCATTAGTCAAGGACAGAATTTATGTCCCTAGAGATTCTATGGTACTGTCTGATTTTATTTAAGATTTTTACTATATTTGACTCTGCTTTCTTTCACATATAGTGCCATTCCCCCAGTGTGCCCTAGTCTGTCATTCCTATATATAGTATTATGTACCCTGGTATTGCCATGTCTTATTAATTATAATTGTTCCACCAAGTTTCTGTGATGTCTATTATATTATATTAATATCCTCATTTAATATCAGGCACTTCTTTGACCTTGCCTTCTCTAACATAAACACATAGCAACAGGTATATTTATATTAAAAAAAATAACCTATACACCACCAAAACAAGACTTTCCACTGCACATGCTGCTTTCTGTGGGAAGAGGATGAGAGTAAACATACAACATATGTGTGGTCACATTGCTTAATGTGTGACTGGAACGTGCACAGATACTATGGTGAGGAATGCTGTATGACTCTTAATAGAATGGAATAATGAATACACACACAGAGGCATTCATCATACAGTAGTTTTCATAAGAGCAATTCCATAATATTAATCAGACTTCATAAGCTGTAGACAGATCACCAAAATCATCACAGTTTCTAAGAACGGGCGTACCGGGTCAGACCAAAGGTCCATCTAGCCCAGTATCTGTCTACCGCCAGTGGCCAATGCCAGGTGTCCCAGAGGGAGTGAACCTAACAAGCAATGATCAAGTGATCTCTCTCCTGCCATCCATCTCCACCTTCTGACAAACAGAGGCTAGGGACACCATTCCTTACCCATCCTGGCTAATAGCCATTTATGGACTTCACCACCATGAATTTATCCAGTTCTCTTTTAAATGCTGTTATAGTCCTAGCCTTCACAACCTCCTCAGGTAAAGAGTTCCACAAGTTGACTGTGCACTGTGTGAAGAAGAACTTCCTTTTATTTGTTTTAAACCTGCTGCCTATTAATGTCAGTTGGTGACCCCTAGTTCTTGTATTATGGGAATAAGTAAATACTTTTCCTTATCCACTTTCTCCACATCACTCATGATTTTATATACCTCTATCATATCCCCCTTTAGTCTCCTCTTTTCCAAGCTGAAAAGTCCTAGCCTCTTTAATCTTTCCTCCTATGGGACCCTCTCCAAACCCAGCTCTCAAGAGGGAGTGCAAAACAGAGGGTCTGCACTCTGAGACTGTACCTAAGGATCCCAAGGTGGAGGGGCAATAGCTGGACTCTGTTTAGGCTCCAGCTGCTTAAAACACCCTAGGAACCTAGTGGCTTGGGTTCCCTCATAACAGTATCATGGGTGGCCAGCAGGTGCAGGCCAATAATATCTGTGATGGGGTTAATTAACTTGCTGAACAATTTATATAGGGATGTGCTGGATTCTCTATCACTATAACCAGATTAAATATCTTTCTAAAAGTGATGCTCTAGTGCAGTAGTGTCACGGAGTCCCTGGGTGATGTTTAAGAACTGTTTCCCACAAAGCCAGTCAGGACTTTGGGGAGCCTCCTCTTCCTTGGAGCAGACTGTCTTCAGGGCAAGAAGCTCACACGGCTTCACCTTCCTAGGTCTCTCCTTGGAGCATTCACCATCCTCTGCCCCTCCAAGCACTTCCCCCAGCGAGTCTGCCCAGGTGGGGTCCTGGGGAAGCCAGAGGGTCCTGCACCCCCATTTTGCAGTCAGATGTGGCTCTTAGCCAGCCAGTAAAACAGAGGTCTATTAGATGACAGGAACACGATCTAAAACAGAGCTTGTAGGTACAGAGAATGGGACCCCTCAGCTGGGTCCATTCTGGGGCCTAGCGAGCCAGACAACCCCATCTGCACTCATCCCTCATCCCTAGCCAGCTCCAAACTGAAACCCCCTCCTTTCTGGCCTTTGTCTCTTTCCTGGGCCAGGAGGTCACCTGATCTCTTTGTTCACCTTTATCCATCCCCTTGCAGGGGGGAATGGCCCTAGCCATTTGTTGCCAGGAGACAGAGTGTTGGCCATTTATGTACGCTGAACACTTAAGAAATGCATAGGGGAAACTGAGGCATCCACACAGTATTCAGAGGAAACATTAAGAATAGTCCCACTTCGTCACAAGTGGTTCTCAACCTTTCCAGACTAATGTACCCCTTCCAGAAGTCTGATTTGTTCCAAGTATCCCCAAGTTTCACCTCACTTAAAAACTACTTGCTTACAAAATCAGGCATAAAAATACAAAAGCGTCACAGGATGCTATTACTGAAAAATTTCTTATTTTCTTTTTTGCCATATAAAAAATTAATCAGTTGGAATATAAATATTGTACTTACATTTCATTATATATTATATAGAGCAGTATAATCAAGTAATTGTCTGTATGAAATTTTAGTTTATACTGAGTTCGCTAGTGCTTTTTATGTAGCCAATTGTAAAATTAGGCAAATATCTAGGTGAGTTGATATACCCCCTGGAAGATCTCTAAGTACCTCCAGGGGTGCACATACCCCTGGTTGAGAACCACTGCTCTATTGCAACCAAACGTTATGGACTTGATGCAAGAATCTGTTGGTAACAACTAAGACCTGCATTATGTAGGAGGTCAGACTTGATCATAGTGGTCCCTTCTGGCCTAAAATCTGTGAAGTACCTTAGTACATTAGAATGCATGGCATCCAGATCCATGCTCTGATCTCAGCACAGCTAATCCCCATTTGTTCCCCTGACCTCTGTCTTCTCTGAATCAGAAATTGACCCCAGAAAAAACTGCTGCACTCAGCTATAAATGAACACTTTCAGCTGGGTAGAGCCAGACCTCAGTTAGTACGAAGGACAATTCAGGGGCCCCTAGGAGGGGAAAGTCACACATGCCTCCCCTACCTCAGCAATAGTACAGTGGACCAAGTCCCCTGTGCCTAAATATACAGAGGAATGCTCTCTAATCTGATTAGGAGTCCTATCAGCCCCTGGCCAAAATTTCTTCATCCCGAAATAGGGTTACTTCTGCCACTGCCTGTGCTAGCTTGGAGTGGTGAGTTCATCTCTGCTGCATTGTCTGGTGTCCATATTCATGGATGCCATGATGGTCAGGTCTCCTCTGCTGCATATTGACCATCCTCCCAGCTTTCCTGTGAATATGCCCCAGCCTGCTCCCTAGGCTGATACCCTAGTTCAAGATACATTTGGGTCTCTTCCTCCTCCCAGCAGTAGCAATAGCAATATGTGCTCTTGCCTAAGCCCTGTCGCCGCTGTATGGAGTTCAGTTCCCTGTGCCATCTGATTGGCATGGACACAACCACTTGGGAATGGCTGAGCTCCTGCTCTGAATTGGCTTTCCTCACCTACAATGAGAGATGGGTTGACAGCAGGAAGTCAGGGGTGAGATGTCATCCCAGTCCTCTAGCCAACCAGTGTTCTGGGGCTGGCTCTTCTGCCCCCAGTCAGTCATGGCTTGTGGTGAGAAGGACATGTTCATGTACATGTGGAGTGAGGGCTTCACATCTGGAAAGCACTGAGCACAGAGGCTATTATAATTTATAAACATGTAAGAGAGAATAATTACATAGAGCCCGTTTTCTCAAGTGTTCCAGAACCATTTTGTAGAAAAATCTGAAGTTGACCCATAATTATCACATGCATCCTGAGCAGAGCCAGGCTGCTGCCTGTTTCCTCTTCCCAACTTAGACTAAAGCCAGCCATTTTCTGCTAAGGCCAAGCTTCTGGTGCCCAGGCACTTAGCTACACATTTCCCAGTCCTGACCTTGCAGAGATATTAGCTGTAGAGGCAGGACTCTCTCAGCACCTATGCCTGTGAACCCTAACTCTCATGTTCCCTTTCTTTTTCTCACAGGATGGGTATATCGATTTCATGGAGTATGTGGCCGCACTCAGCCTAGTTCTCCGGGGAAAGATGGAACAGAAATTACGTTGGTACTTCAAGCTCTATGATGTGGATGGCAATGGCTGCATTGACCGACATGAACTGCTCAACATCATTAAGGTGGTAACACAGGGGGTTGTGTACACTTTGGCCCTCATTATTCTGTAAATCAGTGGGATGCCCACACTGAATCTCACAGGCACTGGTGGACCAGCGGAGAGTCCAGAGGGATTCCTGCTGTGCTGCAGCTCTCAATTCTGGCAGCTGTCCCTGTTACAGATCCTTTCGCCACTCACCAGACTCCTGTGAGGTGCTCCAGCTACTGGATCTCATATGTTTAAGCCGCCAAAGTCTGAACTGAGTCTAGGCACTGCCCCTGCCTTAGGATTCTAGACACACTTTTGGGATGCAGCTTCTCTGTCAAGCACCCCATCCTGAGGATAGAGACCTTGCAGCCCAACTGCCTAGCCCCTCTTACCAAGGCTGATGCCTCCAGACTTCCTCTTAATTCAAACACACTCTCTCCCTGCACTCCAGATGTAGGTATTCTGGGACCCTGGTTTATTTTACCTCTTCAAGGGGCATATGGTAGGCATAGCACATATCACATTCAGACTTCCTTTGCACAGGTTTCTAAAACACCATTGCTCTGTCTTTAATAGCATGAGAAATACACAGGAAGTACAGGACCATAGAAAACAACAAACATCCTGAATGCACTTCCCCCACTCTAGCTCACCCTTCCCTTTGGGAGTTCTTGGGGGCCATCCGAGTTCAGCGAGGGAGTCAGCTAACTATTGACTTAGAACTAAGTAGCAGGTTTAAAATATAACTAGCTAGGCCACTAAGTAAGAGTGACCACAGCATAAATTAATGCAACATTCTTGGGGGAGAAAGGGTACCAAAAACACAACAAGATGACACTCAACTTTAGAAAAAGACATTTTAAAAAGACTGAAGAAGGTTGCTAAAAAGTCTCTCAACTCAAAATGTTAAAATTAAAATCCTTAGAATCAGCTTGCTGGCTGTTGGCAAAGCTAGCATCTTGAGCTGTATGGATCCTGCTCAGAGCCAACCTGGTAGTTTCCATGTTTCTAGGAGTGCTTTTTGTCATTTGCACTTGACACAAGGTTTGCAACCTTTTTCTTTTGGGTGCATGCCCTTTGGGTTTACCCAAGCCTTTGTTGTCTTGTGTTTGGATTACTACAAAGCACTCTGTGAGGCTGCACCTTAAATTGAATGAATAACTGCAACTAGTTCTGAATATGGTGGTCTGTTTATCCAGCAACATTACTTCTGGAGAGCATGTGACCCCACCAGTGCTCCATGACTTTTCCTTGGTACAAACTGATTTCCAGGTAAAGTTCAAGGGGTGAATTTTAACCTCTAAAGGCCTAAGTAATTTGGGTCCTGCCTTCCTGCCTCTGGCATTGTCTGATTCATGGGCAGTTGTTACTAGCTGCTTGGGCTAGTACTCCACTATCTTGCATGAGTGGAGGCTGTTGGATGTCATGCTCAATGAGCTTTAGTTGCTCATTCCATGCACCAGAGGCCAGATTTCATGCCCTTCAGGGCATGCTGTGAGGCTTGATGGTTTCCCCAGGCTTTTCCCTTGGAAACGGTGGGTGGCAGTGGGGAGACACCTTTCACAAATGGCCTCAATATGAGCAATGTTCTATATTCTGAGCCTGCACTATGAGGAGTGTGTTTGATCAATCCCACCCATGGTCCCATGGCAGCAGATTAATCCTGGGCCAGCTGCTTATTTCCTCCTCTTCTCTTCCAGGCTATTCGTGCTATTAATGGCTGTGACCATGAAACTAGTGCGGAGGAGTTCACCAACCGAGTCTTCAATAAGATTGATGTCAATGGCGATGGTGAGATTCCTGTCTCTGCCCTCTGACTCAGCTAATCCTTCAGCCCCTCACACTTCATCTTGCCAGAAATACACTGGGGCCCAGTCTCCTCCAGTAGCCTCCTTGCTGACTTTACGCTCTCTTGTCTTTGATAAGATCTCACACACCCCTCCATCTATGCCCTTTCTGAGGCATTGCTCCTTTCATTTAATGCTTCTGTAACCCACACACTTCCTGGGTGTGGTGTTCTGTCCTATCTAGTGGCACCGAGACCACTTAGAGAGAGAAAATGATTCTGCTCTACAGCCTGAGCTAACAGCCAGTTGGCTTTTTCCAACTTTTTCAGTTGGACACAAATGAATGGGAAGCCTGTGAGGATGACAGGCCCTAATATGGGGCAACAAAAAATGATAAAACAATCAAGGGTAGAGAAAAGATTTGTACATCAGAAGAGGAGAGGAGAAGAGAACTGATCAAGCCAGGAAGTGAAAGTCAGACCTGCCAGCAGACCTGCCTTGTCTGGGCCAGTTCCAGCTTTTGGACATCTGTCTTGGGAAGCTAGAGTCTAGGCTAATACCCCAGTATTGTGGTAGGTAAGCTCCTCACTTTCTGCAGGCCCTCTACTCCAGATAGTTCAGATGTCTTGAGCTACTAAGGGTATGTCTACACTACGGGATTATTCCGATTTTACACAAATTGATTTTTGGAAACAGATTGTATAAAGTCGAGTGCATGCGGCCACACGAAGCACATTAATTCAGCAGTGTGCGTCCGTGTACGGAGGCTAGCGTCGACTTCCAGAGCATTGCATTGTGGGTAGCTATCCCATAGTTCCCGCAGTCTCCCCCACCCATTGGAATTCTGGGTTGAGATCCCAATGCCTGATGGGGCCAAAAATTTGTCGTGGGTGGTTATGGGTAAATGTCGTCAGTCAATCCTCCCTCTGTGAAAGCAATGGCAGACATTTTGCACCCTTTTCCCTGGATTGCCCGGGCATACGCCATAGCACGGCAACCATGGAGCCCGTTCAGCCTTTTTTCACTGTCACTGTATGTCTACTTGATGCTGCTGACAGACGCGGTACTGCAGTACTACACAGCAGCATCCCCTTGCCTTTTGCAAGTTAGCAAAGACGGTTACCAGCCCTACTGTATTGTCTGCTGCTTTGGAAGGTGGCAATGACGGTTACCAGTCATACTGTACCATCTGCTGTCATGGGTGCTCCTGGCTGGCCTCGGTGAGGTCGGTCAGGGGCACCTGGACAAAAATGGGAATGACTCCAGGTCATTCTCTTCTTTAAGTTTTGTCTAATGGAGAGTCAGTCCTGCCTAGAATATCAGGCAAGCCTACTAAAGAACCAGAGAGGCAAATGGCCGCTCTGGGTCAGAGCCCCAGACATCCCGCAGAAATGATGATGAGCTGCATGCCAGTCTAGGGGGTGCCCCTGCAACAACGCCACCCATTGCTTCCCTCCTCCCCCACCCCTCCTGGGCTACCGTGGCAGTTATCCCCCCATTTGTGTGATGAAGTAATAAAACATACATGAATAAGAAACAACACTGACTTTATTGCAAGCAGAGATCAAAGGGGGGAGGGGAGGGCGGTTGGCTTACAGTGAAGTAGAGTGAACCACCATTCTGCACTTGCTTAGCCTATAGCTGAAAATAGGAATCTTTGACAAGGACTAGGATAGAAGCACAGGCAGGACTGAATCTCCATTTGTGTGTGGGCCTTTGGTTGACACTGGTAAAGTACAAAATGTCCCAGGATATGTATGTTGGGGGACAGTTCTAAATGGCAGCTTAATTTTTTTATTTGCAGCAAAATGTAGAGGTCTAAGTATCTGATTGTGAGCCCTGGTAACAAGGAGTAGGCACGACCGTGCGGTGCTGCTGACTAGGGAGAGCAGCCTCAGGCAGAAGCCTCCAGCTGCCATGATATTCCTGGCAGAACTGAATCTCCATTAGACAAAACTTAAAGAAGAGAATGACCTGGAGTCATTCCCTTTTTTGCCCAGGCACCCCCGGCGGACCTAACCAAGGCCAGCCAGGAGCACCCATGGGATAACGATGATGGATATCAGTCATACTGTACTGTCCGCAAGGCAAGGTAAGGGGATGCTGCTGTGTAGCGCTGCAGCACCGCATCTGCCAGCAGCATCCAATAGACATATGGTGACATTTAAAAAAGGCAAGAAATGATTTTTTTCCCTTTGCTTTCACAGAGGGAGGAAGTGGGGGGGCTGATGACATATACCCTGAACCACCCGCAACAATGTTTTTGACCCTTCAAGCTTTGGAAGCTCAGCCCAGAATTCAAATGGTTTTCGGAGAGTGCGGGAACTGTGAGATAGCTACAGTCGTCAGTTGCCCCTCCCTCCGTGAGCATCCATTTGATTCTTTGGTTTTCTGATACGCTTGTCTCTGCTCCTTAAGTTTCATGTGGCACTGCGTTGAGCCTCTGTTGTGGCCTCTGTCCATCATGGCCTTAAAGATTTTTTCAAATGTTTTGGCATTTCGTCTTTTGGAATGGAGTTCTGATAGAACAGATTCATCTCCCCATACAGAGATCAGATTCAGTATCTCCCGTACGGTCCATGCTGGAGCTCTATTTTGATTCTGGGACTGCATGGTCACCTGTGCTGATCAGCACTCCATGCTGGGCAAACAGGATATGAAATTCAAAAGTTCGCGGGGCTTTTCCTGTCTACCTGGCCAGTGCATCCGAGTTCAGATTGCTGTCCAGAGCGGTCACAATGGTGCACTGTGGGATAGCTCCCGGAGGCCAATACCGCCGAATTGTGGCCACACTAACCCTAATTCGAAATGGCAATACCGATTTCAGCACTACTCCCCTCGTCGGGGAGGAGTATAGATATCAGTATTAAGAGCCCTTTATATCGCTATAACGGGCTTCGTTGTGTGGACAGATGCAGGGTTAATTCGGTTTAACGCTGCTAAATTCAAGATAAACTCGTAGTGTAGACCAGGCCTAAGTGTCAGTACATGGCCCATTGCCCCTCTGAGAGGACACAAGTCTGATGTGAGTAAAGCCAACTGCTGGATTTCCATGTGCACTTATGTCACGGAGTCCCCAGGCGATGCTCTGGAACTGCTCCCCAGCAAGCCAGTCAGGACTTTGGGGAGCCTCCTCTCCCTTGGAGCAGACTGTCTCCAGGGCAAGAAGCTTACAGGGCTTCACCTCCTGGGTCTCTCCTTGGAGCATTCAGCATGTGCCCCTCCGTGCGCTTCCCACAGCGAGTCCATCCAGGTGGGGTCCTGGGGAAGCCAGAGGGTCCTGCACCCCCACTGCGCTTCGCAGTCAGACGTGACTCTCAGCCAGCCAGTAAAACAGAGGTTTATTTGATGACAGGAAAACAATCTAAAACAGAGCTTGCAGGTACAGAGAACCGGACCCTTCAGCCGGGTCCATTTTGGGGGGCAGTGAGACAGACACCCACGTCTGCACTTCACTCCTCCTCCCCAGACAGCTCCAGACTGAAAACCCCCTCCAGCCCCTTCTTCTCTGCTCAGTTCCTTTCCCGGGCCAGGAGGTCACCTGCCTCTTTGTATCCAACACCTTCAGTTGGCACCTTGCAGGGGAGGGGCCCAGGCCATCAGTTGCTAGGAGACAGGGTATCAGGCATTTAGGTACACTGGCCCTTTGCTCTGCAGAAACCATACACCCTTATCCCACCACCTAGATACTGAAGAACTGCATAGGGGACACTGAGGCACCAACACAGTATTCAGAGAAAACATTAAGACCATTTCTAGTTCATCACAACTTACATCAACCAGGTCGGGGAAAAGCTGAATCCCTGTTCCAAGCTCTGGGTCTTTAAAGTACACTCCCAGGTGCACAAAATGTATCTTCCACCCTTGCTTGGGATGTGGGGCTCAGCAGTCCAGCTGCCTTAGACCTGTTCCCTCAGAGTTCCACCTTGCTGTGGGAGCACTGAGCTTCTCAATTAACCCTTTCAGGGACAATTTGGCCAGCAAGCAAAGAACACAGACCTAGTCAAGGAATCTTAATCACTATCAATTTACTCTTTGGAAAGCACTAGAGAGTTACAGATCTTTGCAAAATAACAAACAGTGCTGAGATGCACTCCCTGCCCTATGCCCACCCCCCCTTAGTCTGATCTCACCCCTTCTGTGAGTCTGAGGTCTGGTCAGCATTTCAGGCTAGGTAGCATCCCTCTTCTAGCCTGGACATCTGACAGGTGCTGACCCCTCTCTCAGAGAAGTCCCCTCCTTGAATCTAGTCTGACCCTGTTCTGCCAGGTACCCAGCTGGGAAATGCCAACCTGTTATGTGAGTCCTATATGAAGAAAACCATTGTCCCCTGAGCTGGGTAGTCACTGAGAGTTTTTCAAAGTGGATGGCTCCATCATTAATAGTCCTCTACAAGGTGTCCCATGTGCCTCCTGAGTGGGGCAGTGTCTGGAACAGACAGACCTCGTCCAGGCCAGGCTGTTTTTTTTAACCTAGAACACAAAATGGCAGCTAGGGTACAAAAATGGAGTTTACAAAACAAAAGATCACTCACAGTTTGATACAGCCATATCCCACTCTGTCACACTAGGTTTTATTTTTTTGACCAGGCAGCAGAGCAGCATCAGCAACTAGTTCTTTTCCCAGGCTTGTGGGCCACATTGTCCCTGGTAGAGATTTTCACATTTTGATGAGTGTTGATGTTCAGTGGCAAAAATGCAGAACTGGCTCAAGCCAAGGTTCGAACAGAGACTTCAAGAGGTATTGGATGGTTATATGGATAATAAGCATATCCAAAATGACAACAGTGAAGACAAACAAGAGTTCTGGAAGAGTTATAAACTTTCTGCTTTAGGGCTTCAGCCACTGTCTAACTAGTGGGGGTTAGGAGGAGTCTTTCCTGTGGACAGATTATCCTATAGCTTCCTAAAGTGCAAATTCATGCACTTAGAAACTAACAAGAAGAATTTCTGTGTAGGCTGGGGTGGGGTGTGTGTGTGAACACTGGAAATGACAGAGGATGAGAAAAGATTGCATTTGCTTTTTTTATAGCTCCATTACACTGGAGCCTCATAGGCATGCTGCAGTTGACTAATACACACAGATCTAACATTTATCAGGTGAAGTATTTTTCCAGTAGAGAGAGGGAAATATTTATGCCATTTTACAAAGTACTGGGAACACCTTGTCTGGAATACTGGATACAGATCTGGTCAGCATGTTCAAAAAAGATTAATTCAAATTGGAACAGGTGCAGAGAAGGGCTACCAGGATGGCTGGGGAATAGAGAACATAAGAACAGTTACACTGGGTCAAACCAAAGGTCCATCTAGCCCAGTATCCTGTCTTCCAACAGTGGCCAATGCTAGGTGCCCCAGGGGGAATGAACAGGACAGGTAATCATCAAGTGATGCATTCCTTGTCACCCATTCCCAGTTTCTGGCAAACAGATGCTAGGGACACCATCCCTGGATAATAGCCATTGATGGACCTAGCCTCCATGAATTTATCTAGTTCTTTTTTGGATCCATCTCATGTGAGGAGGCTAAAAGAGCTTGGCTTGTGCACCCTAGCAAAATTAAGGGAGAAAAAGGATATGCTTGGTCTTTATAAATACATCAGGGAAGAAACAACAAAGAGGGAGAACAACTGTTTAAACAATGTTGGATTAGAAGGTTTCTATCAGAGGAATGAGGTTCTGAAACAGTCTTCCAATAGGAGTAGTGCGTGCAAACAAACTAGCTCCAGGGTGGATATTGAAATACATTATTAACGAGATTATATGCCAGGGTTTCCTGTAATTACAGGGAATGGATTTGATGACCCAGGAAGTCCCTTCCAATCCTAGGTCCCTAATGTGAGGTTTCCTGACTCTTCCCCCCAAGCATCTGCTGTTGGCCATTGTTGGAGAAAGGACACTGGACTAGATGGACCATGAGTCTGATCCAGTCTTGCAATTCCTGTGTTCCTAGAAGCCAGCAACCCCTGGCAATCTCTCTGTTTCCAGTGAGCACTGTAGGACTCAGCATTGTACAGAATCCAGCCTTTTGAGACAGAAGACGGAGATATTGGCAAAAATCCAATCATTTTTTCCCTCTGCGTTTATGGAGGATGTAGAACTGGTGCCAGAAATTTTCCAAGAGAGAAAGTGGAATTAGGGATGGAAACTAGGGTCCCAGCTAAATGGGGATTGGGGGAATTGGAGCTTGGGATAATAAAAAGTCACCTGGGCCAGGGCAGGCAGTAGAGTCACAGGAGGTATGTCACTTCAGCTTAAATAGGTTTTCTGGACTCCTGTCCTCTA
Organism: Mauremys mutica; assembly: GCF_020497125.1. Classification (NCBI taxonomy): domain Eukaryota; kingdom Metazoa; phylum Chordata; order Testudines; family Geoemydidae; genus Mauremys; species Mauremys mutica. Next base: position 10,725 of record NC_059072.1, on the reverse strand, counting down.
TCCTTCCCTCTCTAACTCTCTCCTATTCCCCCAACATAAGCCCCATTCAGTTGCCTCCCTGTGAATTCTGAAAGAGACCCATTCCTTGAACATTAGCTTTGCCACTCCCATGCTGCTGGCTGCCTTGCAGTACTTCAGACTAGCCCTGGGAGACTCAGGCCAATGTCAACTCACTGTTTAGAGCAGTCTCCCCATGGCCCTTCCTCTTTGGCCCCACAGACCTTCCCTTCTGCATGGCACACTGCCCCATAATGTACCCCCAAGTGACCTGTCTCTGGAGAGGAACCAGTTTCTTATGGGTTAACTCCTTTTTGGGCAGGAGGCAGGAGCGAAGGTCAGACTTGCATGGAGATAAAGGAGGCTCCAGAACTACCAGCACTGCCAGTTCTGGCGGCTTCAAAATGAGCAAGCTGTTTGGTACTTCCAAACACTGACTCTGTAGGGGGCGAGCCTCACTGATTGTGCAGGGGGCAATTATTCCCACCTTTCTGTGCCCCAGACATGAATGAGAGTGACCTGGTGTCATCTGTCTCTGTCTGAAACAGGTGAGCTTTCACTGGATGAGTTTGTGGAAGGAGCCAGAAAAGATGAGGAGTTCATGGAGGTGATGATGAAGAGCTTGGACTTGTCACACATTGTGACCATGATCAACAACCGGCGGCACAGTGTCTAGAGCCATCTGGGAGAGAGAGGGGTGTGTGAGAAAGAGAGACTACGGATGGGTGTGCAACTAGGTAAAGAAGGTGGCCGTGAGAATAAAACAGATATGGTATGTGGGTTGAGAGAGAGTGCGAGAGTGATGTGGTTCTGTGTGTGTGTTTTCTTTTGCACGTGCCTGTGTGTGTGCTTGAATACATGCTGCAACTCAGACACATACACACAACACTGGTTCAGCAAACTTGGACCCCATGATGCTATTTGATTGGCCTTCTGGGCCAAAAGGGCCAAGTGCACAACTTTCTCCCCTCTTCCTGCCCCAGATTGCTCTGACATGCCCGATAACAGGGAGAGTGTCAAACCCATGGGGTGGGGAATATGTAATGTGTCCAGCACATATGTTTGTGTCTGTGGCAAAAGCTTGGAGAAAAGGGAGGCTGGAAAGCCCCAGGGGAGTCAGCTTTTATTATCATAGAGCTCTGTCAGCACAAAGCAACTCATGCTTCACTTGACGTGGCATTGGTGTGAGTGCACTAATGGTCCTGATAGCACTTCACCCTCTCTTGATTGGGTGAGGCAGCAAAATGTAGCAAAATGTAGAGTTTGGCAGCCTGTCTGAAGTGGCCCTGCTCACACAAAGCCAACTAGCTAGAAGAAACAAATTAACTTCTAAGTCAGTGGTTCCCAAAACTTTTTACTAAGGTTACTCATCAACTTCATTTTTATCTTTTTATACACACACACACACCCCTTTACATATATGCATCCTCCTCCCTAATACCTCCTTGCCTGGTATAGGGGAGAGGTCATGGGAGAGGTTGCTCTGTACTCATCCCCACAAGAGTAGCTCCCATCTCACAGAACTGGGCCTTTCACCTGGCTCCAGGTGTTGCTATCTGTTGCACAGGGTTGCAGAGCCACTCAGGTTTGGTTCAGCCACCCCTCTGTCATAACAGAGACTAGGCCAAATTTGAGTGAGAGGCGTTGTGACCCATGCGCAAGGTCACAACGCCTAGTATGGGAGCCAGACCCAATCCATGGGATAGGAGAGACTGCACCAGGCCAGGACAAGTGTATGTTTGCTTAGGGCCCCACAACCTATCTAGAACCTTCCCATGACTCACCAGTGGGTTGGGACTCACCATTTGGGGAGCAGTGCCCAAAGGGCAGTGGTAATGGATCCTGATCCCTGCTGACTCCTAGGGACTGGACTGAACTGGGCACCATTATTAGTGTTGTTTGCAGCTTTTGCCAGAACATGGAACTCTTCTGTCCAATTAAAGGTGCAAAGTACAGTCACACTGCATGGGGGGAGGATCTCCACCCAACTTGGAAAGCCAAAAGCAGTATCCCAGTGATGAAGCCCTCTCTGTGGTCTTCTCACCTCTCTATGCTCTTTGCACCTGAAGCCATGATCTGATTACTCACACTGTTACACCTCTGATGTCTACTGAGTTTTCACTTGTGTAGCAGAGTGGAGAACCAGGCACTCATGCTCTGGTATCTAAGAGCCAGTTGCCTCTTTGTTTTGCATAGGGACAGCCAGTAGAATCATTAAACCATCCCTTTGTCACACATCCTCCTTGGTTTTCTTTTCAATGCAGCTAACAAATGGTCTGGTTTCTGATACTGTGGCTGCCTGGCTTAACCCAATGGCTTAACCACCACTGTTTGTAAACTGATCTGCACCTTTGCTCATGTGGGGTACTTGTGCTGCTGGCAGAAAGCTGTGGGGTGGGGAGAAGCAAAGCTCAGCAAATAAATTATAACTTGCACCAGGGTGCATGTTCCCCAGCTGCAAATTTGTTGGCTGAACAGGATGGAAGGGGATTACTGCCACTGCCCCGACCTAACTCAAGTCTAGGTAAGTGTGACAGAGATTTATAGACGCACACCTTTCATCAGCCTCATGAAATTCCTAAGACGACGCTTGTGGTTCACTGTGTTGGATTTTGCTAATCCAGTGAGATCAGGGCACAATTTCTTTGTCAAACTCTGGTATACATGAGTTTTCCTCTGCAAGGGACATTTACTACTTCCATGTACATTTTGTGGGCTGAGGTGGCTCCTATGAAGAGTGTGATGCTGCAGTTGTCCTTCTGGCTAGGTGCCAGTGGAACTCTGGGTAGGATGAAGTGTCAGAGTATTCCTAGTGACACTGAGCCCTTGCACTAGAGAATCCCAAGTGATCTGTGACCCCTGCTACTGAGCTATGCATAGGGAGGGATGCACACCAGTGTCTGCTGCACAGGGAAAATCTATTTTTTGCTTTTATAGAACATTAAATAATTCTCCATATATGCTGCCCATGTTCAAGAGAAGTCACTAAATAGTTACAGATGCTTGTTGTGTCTTATACTGAGTAGCTCTACATGCTTATGAACATATATAATACCATATTCTTGGCATGTGCAGTCTCCATATTAATTTTGGCTATCTGTAAGTATTTACTTATTTTTACTATTTAAGTCAGCTGACATGTCCTTACATCCTGCATATCACCCCTTTTCACAGTATCCATCACAGTCAATGAATGCTTTGCACTAACAAGGCAATGGGCAAAACAGG